>NW_023494795.1:33687792-34887792 GCF_904425465.1 Colossoma macropomum | reverse complement strand
ATTTAAAGGCACAGACAGAGTAACTGGCTCTGCGGCAAAATAAATTGATTTCCAGTTTGGAGTATTTTTAATGTTACATGTTATCAGTTTAATTTCAGCAAGCGCAGTGGCTGTTGTCACATCTTCATCCGAGATTCTTTATTTGCTGAAGCGATCTCCACATATTGCTTCCACCCTTAATACCGTATGGCACGTTTATGAATAAGTAGGTTAGAGTGAAGCAAATGTGTGTGCGAGTGTGAGAGTGTGTGTGTGTTTGGAAGGGTGATGGAGAGTTCATTTCAGGATTATTTCGGTTTTAGGCTATGGGTGTTGAGAGGCAGAATAGACGTGGGCTTCAGGGAAGCTAGGCCATTTTGCTAATCAAGAAAAAATTTGCAACAGCAGCTTTAATCCTACTGATTTAAACCCACTCGAACTGCTGATCACCATCCATGACCTACTCAAACTGATCAAAACACCATCAGATCAACGAAACATCTCTGCCAGATAACTTCACCAGTGGAAGGAAGTCAAAGTCTAGTCAATTTAGAATAGAATGGATATAGGGTGACTTAACTTTACGTGTACTTATGAGCTGAGATTGTGCTTTAACCTATCTTAAAAATATTGGTGTCGTCAAAATTTAATTTCAGTTGTAGCAGTTATGTAATTCACGACCCTATAGTGTCATGTTATTCATATTTCTGTTGAAGTGGTTACATGTTTTAGCAATAATGTAATTGTATCAATTATGTAAATTAGCAACATTTTCATCAGATTAATATTGCAGTTGTAGCAGTTAACATTTTTAGTATTATGATGTCATCAGATGTGTATTTCAGTGGTAGCATTTGTACAAGTCTGTAACATTGTGATGTCTTCAAATTCGTATTTCAGTTGTAGCACTTATGTAAGTTTGGAATAGGGTGGGCAGTATGATGATATTTATTAATCATAATATGCTGCAATTGGCTTTTCTGTGCATATCATGGAATGTGATGTTTTGAGGTATCGTGATGTTATATTTTGCCTTATTGTCCTCACCTAGTTTGTAACACCTGATGTCATCAAATACAAATGTAAGTTTGTAATACTGAGACATTAAATTTATATTTAAGGTGTAGCATTTATATATAATTATAACATTGAGATGTCATCAAATTTGTATTTCAGTTGTAGTATTTATGTAAGTTTTTAACATTGTCATGTCCACAAATTTGTATCGCAGTTGTAGCATTTGTATAATTTTAGCATTATGTCATGGCATTTGAATTTCAGTTGTAGTATTTATGTAAGTTTGGAGCATTGTGATGTCATTAAAATTGGTATTGCAGTTGTAGCAGTTATATCATTTTCATCATTATGATGTTATCAAATTTGTATTTCACTTGCAGCATTTATTTAAGTCTGTAACATTATGTGGTCAAATTTGTATTTCAGTTGAAGCGATTGTGTAAATATGTACCACTATAATGTCATCACATTCAAATTTGCTTTGCAGTGGCTAAATTTTCCAGTAAACCTTTGACATGAGAAGGAGTGTGTTTCTTATTCATGAAGTGTAATTGCCAGAAAAGTGTTTAGCAAGTGGATATATTTGGTGTGTTTACTGTAGCCAAGAAATGGCTCATCTTATTTTAACCATCTTAATTTTCACAGAACATATTTTGTGTTTGTGTGTGTAAGAAGATCAGAGAGAAGGACACAAACAGAAACTAAAGACACTGTTTAAATCATGTTGACCACCCATGTCTCACAAACATGTGGTTTTGTGTATGCGTTTGTGCAGTGTACAGTACAAAGCATAATAATTGTGTGTGGTATTGGCCATGAACTCTACTCTCTGATTCACACGGCAGATAATTAACTGCTTTAACTCACATGAACTCTTTTAAAATAGCAGCAGCTGCTTTCAGCTTCCACTGCCTGCAAGTTCATTCATTCACAGTGAAGAAATACAGCTGACTCTAATCACTGCACAGCTACAGCACCTTTAAGTCATGCTGTCTAAACTGTAGCATGATAGGACTGATTCCAGTAGCCTAATATGGTGGTAGTTTTTTGTGTCTTTTAAAATAATTTATAAATGACCGGCTAGTAAAATATAGATTCTCTGAGAAAGACTGGAGAAAGATGGAGCTGGAGCAATGCTTATTAAGATGTCAGTGGGTAATCACCTATCAGTGGACACTAGAGGAGGCTTTAAGACAGACAGTGGGATCATTAATGAGGGAATTCTGGTTGCACCTCTTTTTCTGAGCGCAGCCAGTATCTTCCGTTCTTGCTGTGTGAGGATCATTAGTGAGAGCTTCTGGTTGGACCTATTTCTTAGAACACAGTCGGTTCGTCTGATTCTCCTTGTGCAGACCCCTATAGTGCACCAGCCTGGCACAGCTCACAACCTGCCAAAATGTTCTGATTTTATCCACTTTCTTGCTTTGTTTCAGTCATACATGCATTGCGTGTTTTTGTGTCCATATAACAGTTGGCTCATGCTTTTAGCTCAGTAAAATTTAAATTGTAAATTCAGCTCATTTACAAAAACAAATATACACAAAACCCTGAGAAGTATTTTTTTATTTCCTTGTTATCTTCAGCTTGGTTGTCCATCGTGTTACTATTTCAAGCATAGTCAGCAGTTGGCTACAGTAAGTCTACAGCAAACTGACTGTGCAGAAAGTGCTGGTGGAAAAAAGTAAATTTTCCACCCCTGTCCAACCTGAATTTGTATACATGGGAACATTTCAATCAGAATACTCATTCTGTGTGATTTCATTTGTGATTTCATTCTGTCTTCTCTCTGTCTTGTGCTCATTCTCTCTCTGTACTAATTGACATGAAGATAAATGAGAGAGCCATAGACGTAGAAAGATGGAGAGAGTGAGAAAGAGTAAGTGACATCACCCTGCTGTATATCACTCCGGGAACATCTGCTCAATAGCACTGCTGGAGCTCCAAACCTAGGTGACTGAGAGCAAAGACAGTCTGGGAAATAAATTGCAAAACATTACCATCTGTGGTTTTAAAGGGCCCATGTTCTACATTTTTATTATACCCCCCCTGGGGTGTTTGGGTTTATGTACCAAAACCAGTCATAATTAATGACCATTTTCCAACCTTTCTTTCTCCTTTACAATTAAACAGGCGATTTTTGTTACTGTGCTTTAAGTGTGATATATGTTCTTACTGGCTGTCCTGTATTGTGTCTCATTAAAAAAAAAACAGTCTGGGCTCAAGCACTTCTTAGCTAAACTGCAGTTGTGGGCTGGAGGTTAGGGAACCAGCCCTGTGACCGGAAGGTTGCCGGTTTGATCCCCTCGGCTGACGGTCCATGAATGATGTGCCCTTGAGCAAGGCACCTAACCCCCTATTGCTCCCCGGGTGCTGTGGATAGGGCTGCCCACCGCTCCGGGCAACTGTGCTCACTGCCCCCTAGTGTGTGTGTTCACTAGTGTGCATGTACGTGGGTGTTTCACTGCACGGATGGGTTAAATGTGGAGGTCTAATTCCAGAGTGTGCAAACACAGTTGGCTGATGGTTCTGAATTCAAATAGGTGAATACACCGATCAGGCATAACATTCTGACCACCTCCTTGTTTCTACGCTCATTGTTCATTTTATCAGCTTCACTTACTATATAGGAGCACTTTGTAGTTCTACAGTTACAGACTGTAGTCCATCTGTTTCTCTGCATACTTTGTTAGCCCCCTTTTACCCTGTTCTTCAGTGGTCAGGACCCCCATGGACCTTCACAGAGCAGGTACTATTTGGGTGGTGGATCATTCTCAGCACTGCAGTAACACTGACGTGGTGGTGGTGTGTTAGTGTGTGTTGTGCTGGTACAAGTGGATCACTACTATTAGACACTCCTAACTTGTAAGTCCACCTAGTACATGTAAAGTCAGAGGTGATAGCTCATCTGCTGCTGCACAGTTTGTGTTGGTCATCTTCTAGTCCTTCATCAGCGGTCACAGGACGCTGCCCACAGAACACTATTGGCTGCATAATTTTGGTTGGTAGTCTATTCTCAGTCCAGCAGTGACACTGAGGTGTTTAAAAACTCCAGCAACACTGCTGTGTCTGATCCACTCAGGCCAGCGCAACACACACTAACACACCACCACCACATCAGTTTTACTGCAGTGCTGAGAATGATCCACCACCAAATGGTACCTACTCTTTACACAGAACACACTTCTGCAGATGTTAACGCACAGTTACATCGGTGAACACCTGCGTACCGGCACCAACCACACTTACCTGGAAACCAAATAAAACTGTGAGCTGCATTTTACCCAGCTAAACCAACACATGTGGCACAAACCTACATACGATGAACTCACAAACAGAAAGGACATACACCGTGGTGTTGATGCAAATCGCCACTCCTGCACAGCCAGGGGTGGCACCACACCTCTAAAAGTGGTGGGGCAAAACTTATTGCTTCTGCAAATAAATAAATAAATAAATGAATTAAAAAAACGCAGCTGGCTGAGTGACAAAATGCAACTAGACCACTAGCTAACTACCTTTCCTGTCATGCTAATAACACATCTCTATAAACCTGTTTATAAACAGTGTCAGTGTTTGTTTGACCCTGCCCTTCAGTAGGTTCACTTTCACATAGCAGACTCTACTGGCTAACATCTCTGAAGAACTTCAAGCTGCTTTCATACCCGGTTCATTTTCTAGTCCACAAATTGACAAGTTTTTGTCAATTTTTTATTTGGTTCAGTTGGGTTCACACTGCATTGGTACAATGGACCAAATTACACATAGTGTTTGTTTACTGGTCAAAAATTTGCCAGGGATGCAAGTGCTTTGTTACTCTCACATTTACCACCATGAAAAGAGAAAACAGAAAATAAAGACACTTGTCGTCAATGTGAACACAATCAGAGCAATATTAACAAACGTCCTTGATACTTCTACTTAATGGTTGGTTTACCAATTTTAATTAAACCAGTCAGATCACTGATGCCTGGCCAAAATACGTTCATGTGCCAAAATTGAAGGCATATCTTCGCTGTTTTATTTTATTGCTCATCTGCTGTTATTAACAGCAGCTTGTCCTGCAACAACGATGAGCCTTTGTAAAGTGAAAAATGTTAAAACAGGCAGTTACAGTGCTGATGTGCTCTGAGAAAGCATGTTTTGGTGTTGAATGTCATCATTTGGTTTGGACCTTCATAAAATGTTTGGCCCAAGCAGCGAACCTAAGCAGAGTTCACTTAGTAACAGCCCAAGACCAGTGACTTTTGCCGGACCACCATTCATTTCAGGTGTGGACCTGACGGGTGGCATGTTCAGACATGAAAATGGACTAAATTAAAGTTTTTGTTTTATGTCTGTGTCAGCGCTCCATGCAGTTTGGAGAGAGCAGAGATTTTCTTTTTGGATATAAGCATCTTGAACCAGAAAGCGGTGTGTCATCGACCCAGTACTTTGAAAAGTGGTGGGTCAAATGCCCTCTCACCCCCACGATTCTGGTGGCCCTGTACACAGCACCCCTGCTTCATACTTTTTTCCCTTTCAAATGTCACTGAGTGCAATAGCTCCCTCCTTGCTTGGTTACTGACAACCACACAAACAAAAAAATAATAAAATTTCCATCCAACCTAAGAGCTGCAGCCATCCTGATGTAGCTTAGAATTTTCTCAGTAGTCTCTCTTTCAGTTACAGTCTGAGTTAATGTTAATCCAGGTTGTTATTGAGGGAGTGAACATTAGAACGACAAAAAGAAAGAAGCGGGGTAATGATTTATGATTTATGATTTAATGCTTTTAGCCTTGGTTTAGCCTTTAGCATAGTAGCCTGCTAGATGGGCCTGTGTGTCCACTAGCCCCGCTTGTGGTGTGCCTCCATCTGGGTATAGCAGCCTTTTGCTTCTATAAAGCTGAAAAATCTGCGGCTCAGCTGCTGCTAATGACAGCGTGAATACCTAATATTCACTAAACTGTAGCAGACTCTGCCACTCAGAGATGTAAGTGTGAGTGAACTGGATGCACGTATGAGACAAATGACTTGAGTAATTTAGATGTGAAACAGCATTCAGCACCATTTTTGTCAAGCCAGAGAGTCTGCTGTGGGTTTACAGCAGACCACAGATGTATCTGTTTTTTTTGTTCAGTTCTTTTTTTAAACTATTTTCTACAGTAACATATTTTATATTTCATTCATTTTAATACATTTAAAACATTTCATTTTTTCAGTCCATAATTACAGGCAAGGCAAGTCTTCAGCATTTCAAACTGTTGGTGTATTCCAAACAGTAAATAGTAAATGCCATTCCTTCAAGCTTGATGTTAGCATCACAGAACAGTCTTTTTCCAAGCTTTTACCAAAATAAAATGTTAAAACATTGGAAGCATGTAAATATCAGGACTTTTTAGGTAGTTAGGTTAGATGGAGTTAGTATCGGTATAGGTACTCCATATCAGCCAATACTCAAGGATCAGGGATTAGTATTGGAAGGGAACAGTATGTTCAAAATGGGCTGTTTTTGCATCTTAGTTTTCATGTATAGACTGTATGACCTAGAGAGAGAGAGCATTGTTTTGAAACATTGGCAAAGTTTACATGCTATATTTAACTCTTTTATTTCATGAAAGTGATAAAAAAAAATAAAAAATTCTAAAACGTTTTCCACAATAATGTCCCTTTAAATGGTTAAAAAATATCTGAAAAGCTCAGGGCCAGGCTTTCCTCTGGAGACCTGAGGGTTGTCAGTACTTTATGTAAAGATTGAAGAATGCGCTTACAATGCACCGATGCAGAAAAGAGCTGGAATAACTGCATGTCTCAAGCATGACTGAAATAATGGTGCCAATTATGAAGTTCAGGAGCATTCATGTGTGAATAAGACTAATCTGCCCACCTTCACTTTCTCCTCTCCCACCTTATTAGAGCTCTTCGTGAAAATGTTTTGCTTGGCTCTGTCATGAATAGGTCAGGAATTAGGCACCAAAATATTTGCAGGTTAACATTTTCCATTAAGCTGCTGATGTTGTGTGGCAGCTTTTCACACTCTGATATAGTGTGTGTGCGTGTGTTTAGGGGTGGGGTTGGGCGAGCAGTGAAAGAAAGCAATGTAGTAACTCTTGGTCTTATGACCACACAATACACATGTACAAAATATCCTCTATGAATAACTTTGTCCAGTGTCTAATAAACAATCAATGTACTTTGCCAGAATTTACATATTTGGATGTCAACTGGGTGGTCCTAATCAGTTCATATCCAGTTCACCAGTTTACATCAAAGCTTGCGTAAGCATTACCCTCACCAATTTCAAGGCAAAGATGAAGTCTTGTCCTGCCCTCGCAGCTTTAACAGCACTGTGCATTCCCTACAGAGAAACTTGGCAAGCAAAAACTAACAAGTGAAAGTTAACCTAGCAAGAGTAGCTAAGCTAGCAAGCAAGGGCTTTTTGGTATGTTGGAGTGGTGCTGTAGAAGAACCATCTTCAGTTCTCTAAAAATATATATGTGTATAAAAATCAGTATGAAGAACTTTTCTTTTACTTTTAGAGAATCTCCATGTAATATAAAGGTTCTTCTACCTGTTAAAGTTTATTTTTTCAAGAGTGTAAGAGGCAAAACTTGTGCATATTCTCTGACACCATTAGCCTACAAGCACCTAATCCCATCTAATGTGTGTGTGCTTGTGTCAATGTGTTGGCTCATGTCAGACAATATTTTCATTAATATCAGTGGAGCAGGAAATTGCTCTACATTTAGCTGGAAGCTGTTTTTAACTGTGGAATGATTAGAGTTTATATCTCTCCCCACAACTTCTCTATCTCAGGGATGATTAGCTTCACCTATTACAGAATCAATCTGTCAAAAATATTAATAGAATCAACCCCTTCGTAGAAATGAAACACTGTTCAGTTAACAGTGCTGTTCCTTTTCATGTGTGTCAGAAGACGAGTCATATCAGATTTTCGTCTAATGGCACTGCTGAGAATATTTCCTCAATTAAACTATTAACCGATCAGACCATTAGCCACCTGATCTCTGAGCAGTTTTAATGGCCCTTAACTGAGTTAATGAAGCTGGTATCAGTTCAGACAGAGTTCACATGCATTTAGAAAGGGTTTCTGGTGGTGGGGGGACAATTGTTGTTTATAATGACATCACTGTGATATCTAGAGACTTCATTTTTCCAAATACTTAAAGAGGGTTCTACAAATGTAGCAAACAAGTCTGGGACAGAAAGTGGTTCTAGAACCTATTTCAAGAAGTGGCTTGAGCAAATTTACACTAGTGAAGCTGGTAGGTAATTGGTAGGTAGTTTTCGAAAGGCATCCTGGTTCATGCTTTTTCAGTATGTGCTAAACTCCTGCCCAGTGTTTTACTTCTTCTCTTTCTGAGTTGAATCAAAAGAATGAAAAGAATAAAACACATTAAACTGTGCAGGGCTGAAATTTTGCTAGCCTATGCTAAAGCAAGAGGGTTACAGATTATTCTTTAAATACCTCTGGCAAGTCCACATTTTTGTTTAATCCCAGCTGTCAGTACCCTGAGCTTGATCACTTAGCGATAGAGTAAGCATGTGCATGGACTTGGGTACTTGTGGACTGCATTGAAAACTTCTGCGGCAAAGTATATGTAGGGTTTCTGAAGCCATTTCTGCCAGTATACTAGTGGTGAACATTTCAGCTCTTTTTATTGAGTCGGATCAATAGACTCAGCTGACCAATAAGAGTCGGCTCTTTCAGCTTCCAAACGGCTCTTTATTCAGTAGCATTATCATTTTTTTTTGTTTCTTTTGATATATTCTATAGATATAATCTCTCTTTAATTTTTCAGTAAAACTATAAAGCACCATAAACAACACCAAAAAATCCATTGTTTGTTATAAAAAAAGTGTTGATAAGTGGTTTGATGAATTTCGAGAGGTAGGGGTCACATGATAAGCAGACAAGCAAAATGCATGCTAATCTAAGTAGATGCAAGTAAAACTAAAAATAAGCGAACTAATGAAGCACATTTGGAAACAAAGCTGAGAACTACAAAACTAGAAAAAACTAACATGACAAGCAACAGGTTTGGGGTTAATGGGGGGCAGAGTCATAGATCCAGGGAGAGGTACTGTGATTTTCAGCCACAGCATTGTGAGATTTTTTTTAATTTATGAATAAAAAAAGCATTACAGGGCAGGGGCTACTTGATGGATAGGAAAGCATACAGATATCAGTTTATTTAAGCTAGTTTTAACAAACATAAACATCAAACATTTAAAGATGTCAACTTATTGCACAGAATATTATCATTGATCGACATTTACATGACGCATATGCCATGTAAATGTAAATATCTAAATTATACACAAGGATAACCTACTTTGTATCATGCAAGTGCCACACCGTGAATCAGTGGCAAACTGGCAACACACACTCACATGGCAAACTCATTGTCCACTAAATGTGTTGATGTCCAGCTTGAAAATGCTACATGCATGCCAGTAATCTTGCAAAGACAAGGTGGCATCCTTCATGCTTATTGAAGAAGTCTGCTCTCTCTGATCAGTAGTGCCATCATGCATTAGAAGAGAGAAATTACAAGCAAATTGGAAAGAAACAAGGTGCATAATAACCAAAGATTGCTTCCTCCTGAAGGTGTTTACTGATGGCCATGCATGTGGAGTCATCCAGGAGTGAGAGAGTGTTCCTGTGGTGTTTTTTATTGAAGCTCAGGGATGAGAGGTTTGAGGTGGACAGTACACTGGGGAATCAGCTGGAGAAACACAGGCTTTGTTTTTGACAAGCGCTGTTACACACAGGTGAAAAGAAAGGTGTCGCAAGCCGAGCGTGACTTTTTGTCTGACCACGTATGTGTGCCCTACAGGAAGTCTTTGAGAGGTATAGGTCAGTGGCCTTGTGAGACTCCAGTGTCTGGGGATGTTTGCCCTTGCTACAGCGTCACTGCTGGGATGTCAATGTCAAGTGTGTGTGTGTGTATGTGTGGCAGTAATGTATGTGTGTGCGTGTATGTGAATGTTAGAGAGATACGTCAAGCCTTTCTTGATGCACCTTCAGCTGTAGATCACAGTTATATTCTCTGCACATATGTGATCAGAAGGACAGTACATGGTTTTACATTCAATATGTGTTTGTGTCCATCCATGCTTGTGTGCATATAGCCACAGCTGTCTGATTTTGTGGGAAGGTGGGGAACAAGTTGTGTAAATGATGAGGTGGTTCATGATTGCAAAACAGTGTCCATCACAATCATAGGGACCACTTACCAGTGCAAGTATTAACAAATTATGAGAAGGTTTAATGAACGAAACAATGTTAATTCTAACTGCACTTCATTAACTAGCTTCATTATAACTAAAATGATTACTGTTATAGATGTCTACCTGTCGTTAAAGAGTCAGAGGCTTTTTGTTGCTAAAAGTGGCAGACCGCTACCTGCTTTGACAGAAAGGGGCCATCTGACTGACTCATAAAATAACCAACCACTGACCGTTGTTTCTGTGAGATATGTAGAGGCAGGTGGTTTTAAAAATGGCGCTACAGCAAAAACACATCAACAGGAAATTTTGCAGGCAAATACTTAAAGGGGAATTCCACTGATTTTCTAAAAAAATGTAAACATATTTATTAGGGAACCTATGTAAGTTTTCTATGTAATGTTGATAGTTGTAAAATACTGTTAAATCTGAAAAAAGGGTCTTACAACACCCTGCCTGTACCTCTGGATGTATTAAAATAAATGGATTGAAATATGTTCATAAAAAGGCCAAAACTTTATCACAAGACAGCAATATTTCATCATATTCATAAGCATTTTGTGTTATAACTTTCGTAAGTGAGCTTTTAGAGGCATTAAACTCTTTAGATGTGTGGTTCCTGTCACCACCACTGTAAAGTCCATAGGTTTCTCTAGAATGGAGCATTTCAGATCAGACCACTCGGAATGACTTGGTCTACGTCTTAACTGTTTAATTATATAGAAATGTTTCCCTTGAAGGATATCTTGCTTAAGCCAAGTGCACCTTACACAACTTTAGCTTTAAGGTCCGCTGAGACAGTACTAGCTTCTAAATGGTTCAGAGAAAACTGTGTTTAATTGGTCTAATTAACTTTTTTCAATCTAGCAAGTATATCTTGCTTCAGAAGACTTGTCATGGTGCACAGAACAGTTTAAAGAACAAAAATGTGTTTGTTGTTGCTCACATTAAAACAGACGTGTGGATAGCCCATCAGAATGGAATAAAATCCTACATACATACATACATCATCTAAACCGCTTATCCTTCTGGGTCGCGGTGGGGTGCTGGAGCCTATCCCAGCGGTCATTGGGCGGAAGGCAGGATAAAATCCTGATGTAGAAAAATCAAATGGTTTGTACCTTTGTGGCCGGAGTGTCTAAGACTTTACCGCTGACTGTGAGATACATAAATTGTTTATGGTCTAAACTATCACTGCTTCTTATAACTGTTTGCCAAAACAAATATGCAATGACTTTAACATACCTTTATATTTTTGCCTGTTTTTTTTTTCATCCTACCATGCACTTTCTGTTGCTACTGAGTCATCTACTCTTTGGCTTTGTGGTGTTATAGACACTCAGCACCTGTCCTCAGGTGAGGTGTTCTAACTGCTCTCTTTCTCAGATTTCTTTAGTGGATATTATTATGTTGAACTTCTGCTCATGCTGGTAATTGGAGATCAAAAGTATATTTTCTCCCTGCTAATAAAAGTGGGAGTGCAGGTGCATCACTTGTTCTGACGCACTAGAGTGTTCAACACTAGCGCACATCTTCAAACAAGTCTGTAAACTCGAGAAGTGAGAAATGGCTCCAATCTACCGTGAGTGTTAAAAGCTTCACAGGACATAACATGCGACTGTACCATACTAGATTATTTTATGAGGTTATAAAAACACAGAAGAGCTGAAGAACAGTTATACCACACTGCATCAGCTGACTGTCATCTATAATAGAAGTTCTGACAGGCATGACTGAGCATGCAAGGCTTTTGAGTGTGGTTTGTGCAGTTTATGCATAAGACGTGCAACAAGCTGTCTAAATGTTTTATGCGCATCCCAGGGACATTGATGTACCACAGTGCGTGTCACTTCCTTGGCTTGGCTTGATCCTGACCCCTCCTGCTGTGTTTGTTTTGACAGCTGGGGTAGACTCAGGAGCCAGTTTGTGTTTTAAATAAGGTTTAAGGGTGGAGAGGGCACATCGTGTTTGAGTGTATGCCTCTGGTAAATACTTGAATGCTGCTCTGTCTTTTTCCAGCTGCCCTCAAAGTCACACCCAGACAGTTCATGTAACTGTGAGATATCATAGATTTACACTTTCTTGGTCTAGTTGCCACATATGACCATATGAAAATATGATGAATGAATGGATGGAAAGAAGATGAAGAAATAAGAGCAAGGCAAAATACCAAGCCTGTTCCTGAGGACAAAAAAGCAGAATCAGTTGAAAACTGCAATCAAATGCTTAAGATTAATTTATTTGTTTGACATTTTCCACTTGTGTCTTTATTGATCTCTTCCGTTTGTCATTTTTACCTTATAGTTCTGGGCAATACTGGGAGCAGATCTAATACCATGATTAATCTGGTGTGTGCTATTGTTTAATACTAATGCACTGTTATCTACAGAATTGTTGTAGGTTGTTTTGTTCTGATAGGACGCTCTACACAGCTAGTGGTCTCGCTGTTCCTACTCAGTGATGCAGAAATGCCTGGCAAACACACTCTCACACACACTGATACACTCACAAAGCAAAAAACTAAAAAAAAATAAATAAATAACATCAGTACAGAAAGATGGAGTGTGTCTTTGTTTAGTATTTTCAGTGAAGATGTGTGTTTCAGTTCTCTGACTGAAAGGAATGTGAAGAGCTTTGTGTATGAGTTGTGTTGAGTCGAATGATGCTTTATTCCTTCTGAAATTATGAATAGGGCTCTTCTGTAGTGATCATAAAGTACTGTGAAAATGTTTATTAATGACTGGTAAATACAAATTGATTTAAGGGTTTAATCCCACTTTTGTTTATCGATCATATATATCGTTACACTAATTTTGACATTCAGTTATCTATAAGAGTTATCTATGGATACTAAAGAAGAACAAAAACAGTCTTTTCATCTAATATCACCATATAATACACAAACATGGTAAACTGGTGCTAGCAGACTAACAGAATGGTAACAGAAGCTTCTCTTTTGGCTGGCACTGTTTTGGCTTAGTGAAGTAGACCACTTTGGCTGATAGTAAAAGCTGCATTTTTGTATAACTATACTAATTTGTTGGTAGTGTGCCAATGCACACAGACTTGCTCGTCCATGTGAGTGCAAATATTTTATTTTTTTTTCTTTCTCTGTGTTTTGGCTTCTCGCCCACACGAACACAGCTTTTGAAAAATGAAAAATGAAGATATAAAAAACCTAAAAGATACCGGTAGCCAGGGCAAAAAGTTTGTTTGTGTAGATGAGCACTCTTTTTTTGTTTTTGTTAGGATCCGTGCTGCTACATTTTGTACCCAAATATTGAATTTCAAGCGATTAATCGATTATGGTAATTGTTAGACAGGCCATGCATTACTGCAGTTTTACCATGGGGAAGGGTGTTTGCAGACCCCATGTGAAGTGTAGCTTTTATAAAAAGGTGGCCAACATAAAGCAAGATAAGATTTGAGCGTATGCCTCTAGTAAATACTTGAATGCTGCTCTGTCTTTTTCCAGCTGCCCTCAAGTCACACCCGGGCAGTTCATGTAACTGTGAGATGTCAGAGATTTACACTTTCTTGGTTTTTCCAGCTCAGCATCACAGTTTCTTCACTAAGGCAGGCCCACTGGCGATGGTGTGGAACAATGCTTCTGCTGATGAGAACTGGGGAGAAACGAGATTTGGATCAGAGAGCCTGTTGCCTTCACAGATCAGTTCACCTGTGCTCACTGGCTAAGAGAACATTCATAAAGAAGAGAACAGTTCAAAGATTTTCCCTTTTTTTCTGTAGGCCAGCTTCTTCTAGAATTCAGAGGAAACTGCCGAATTTAAACACAACAGTCTGTGAGTTCGTTGTTTTAAATTGCAGGAATAATTTGCCATCTAGTCATATGTTGGCAGATTTAACATTGAACATGGCTGGATTAATCAGTGTAAAACGTGACTGACAATCACAGATACGCGTCATTGTCTAATACTGTTTTGTGATTGCATAATACCCAGTGTGTTTGTATTTTACATTGCCTTCTATTGTAAACTAATTAGTATTTGTACACCAAGTGTATTTGACAGCCACCTAACCAACCAGGATTCACCAAAGTGTCCAGACTTAATAATAACTTCTAAAGCATCTTTATCTCAGAAACTACATCTATTTAAAGCAGTAGTTATTTTTCTGCAGAGTTTAGTTCCAACCTGCTTCTACTGCTAACCACGCTTCCCAATATTAATACATGTGATTCAGCCAATCAGGGACTTATGAAAAAGTTAATTAGCTGAATCAGATGAGGCATATTGGAACTAGACTCTGCGGGAAGGTAACTCTCCCAGACCAGGTTTAGTGATCACTGATCTAAAGTCTTTAGACTTCAGTGTTGAGAAAACATTTGGTAATATGAAGCTGCAGTACCCAGCTGGCTTCTGCACCTTAGTCATGTTCAACACTGATATATAGACTGTTGACAGATCTCAATCTATGAAACACTATTGATGATGTGAGCACTTGACTATTGATTTCCCCATAGTGCTTTATATTGATGAATACTAATGTTGCTAAGGATTTCTGGCGCACATGACGTTTAACCTTTCAGTCTTTCGTATGATTTTGACCTGGCTTTTGACCCAAGCGTATGACTCAGTAATGACTAGTTGCCACATATGACTATTTGAAAACATAATGAATGAATGGATGGAAAGAAGATGAAGAAATAAGAGCAAGGCAAAATACCAAGCCTGTTCCTGAGGACAAAAAAGCAGAATCAGTTGAAAACTGCAATCAAATGCTTAAGATTAGTTTATTTGTTTGACATTTTCCACTTGTGTCTTTATTGATCTCTTCCGTTTGTCATTTTTACCTTATAGTTCTGGGCAATACTGGGAGCAGATCTAATACCATGATTAATCTGGTGTGTGCTATTGTTTAATACTAATGCACTGTTATCTACAGAATTGCTGTAGGTTGTTTTGTTCTGATAGGACGCTCTACACAGCTAGTGGTCTCGCTGTTCCTACTCAGTGATGCAGAAATGCCTGGCAAACACACTCTCACACACACTGATACACTCACAAAGCAAAAAACTAAAAAAAAATAAATAAATAACATCAGTACAGAAAGATGGAGTGTGTCTTTGTTTAGTATTTTCAGTGAAGATGTGTGTTTCAGTTCTCTGACTGAAAGGAATGTGAAGAGCTTTGTGTATGAGTTGTGTTGAGTGGAATGATGCTTTATTCCTTCTGAAATTATAAATAATGAATAAATTATGAAATTATGATCTGTAGTGATCATGAAATGGGACTGTGAAAATGTTTATTAATGACTGGTAAATACAAATTGATTTAAGGGTTTAATCCTACTTTTGTTTATCAATCATATATACCGATACACTAATTTTGACTTTAGTATCTATGGATACTAAAGAAGAACAAAAAAAAACAGGCTTTTCACCTAGTATCACCATATAATACACAAACATGGTAAACTGGTGCTAGCAGACTAGCAGAATGGTAACAGAAGATTTTTTTTTAATGTTTCTTTCTCTGTGTTTTGACTTCTCCCCCACACGAAAATGGATCGAAAATGAAAAATGGTGGAGATTTTAAAAACCTAAAAGATACAGGTAGCCAGGGCAAAAAGATCTTTTTTTATGTGCAGATGAGTACTCTTTTTTGTTTTTGTTAGGGTCTGTGCTGCTACAATTTGTACCCAAATATTGAATTTGAAGCGATTAATCGATTATGGAAATCGTTAGTTGCAGCCTTTATATACTTACTTAATCAAAAAGATGAGCACTTTTCATATATATATGTGTATATATATATATATATATATATATATATATATATATATTTATTTATTTATTTATAAGCAATAAGCCATGAGAGGCCATGCATTACTGCAATTTTACCATGGGGAAGGGTGTTTGCTGGCCCCACGTGAAGTGTAGCTTTTATAAAAAAGGCCGAACCCTAACCCTAACCCACTCTAAAGGAACTACATTTCTTCACCAACTGTTATTAATAGTAATAAATTTTTTAATAAAGAATTGTGTACCTTATCACATAAAATGTGATAAGGTACACAATTCTTTATTCAATAATTTGTTATTATTAATAACAGTTGGTGAAGAAATGTAGTTCCTTTAGAGTGGTATCGTTCCCAAACAACCATGGACTGCTGAATGAGGAGAAGAGCGTTCCGTCACCCATCAGTGTATATTGCAGTCATTTCATGAAATAACTCCCTGCTCCTTACATGGTGCACTACGTAGGAATTTAAACATTGGCTCCTGCACCACAACAGCACTTAATATAGCTAAAAAATAGTCATTTGGGGTCTCAGCCATATCAATCCTCGACAAATAGTGGATTCAGCTGTAAAAGCTAGAATTTCCAAACTTACATAGAACACTATTTAGGAATTACAGAGCCATTTAAGATCCATCTTGAATTGTTGCTACTCCTGACTGAAACACAGACATTTAAAGCATGTAAGCTATTCAAGTGATATTTGTTAAAGTTTTATATTGCAGTTTTGCAGTGAATCATACTGTAAGTACATTAAATCAAGCCTGAGATATTAATGATGGTGTTGTTTAGCCTGTTAACTATATCTTAGCCTGTTAGCCAGCTGACCAGCCTAGTTCTAGTTAAGAAAATAAGCTGTCAGCCCCACAGTTTAAACAAAAACCATTAGAGTCAAGGATTATTCCATCACAAGTAGCACAAGTGTTTTTCATGTCGCAGTAATACATAATTCAGTTGTCGTGAGGCGATCATAGATCTATTTCTCGTCTATTTCTCATCGCTCTGAAAGGCTTCTAACAACAGTCAACAGTTATCTAAATACTCCTGGCCAATGACGGACTCATTGTTCTTCCTTTATTTAATGTGCACTAGTGTACATTCACTGTGAATTCTTTAATTTAAATTGTTGTTGTCGTGTTATTGTTTTGCTATCTAGTGTCAACCTTCTGCTTTTAGAATGTTTTCCGTGCTGCTGTTGTCATTGGACTTATGTAAAGCTGCTTTGGGACAACAGCCCCTATAAAAAGCTATATACTATTCGAATACTGGTACCTGGAACAGCTGAGTACTTGAGTATCCAAGTATATCCTTAATGCACATATATTTATTCATAACTTAAAGACCTGGTGTTATAAGGCACAGAGCAGTGAAGTCTAGTTTTTGAAATGGGCCTAAATTTTCTGTTTGTATCCTTGTCATGAGATTGGAAAAGGACACACTGTAGTCAGCGTGGTGGCTGATTTGCGATAAGCAGAACAGATAGACAAGCAGAACATGTGCAGTTACCCTTCCCAGTCAAGTTCAATCTCACCCAGATAATGGATGGCATCTGTCTGTGTTTTACTCTCTGCTACTGTAATGTAATTACCTGTCCAGGAAAAGCTGATGTGTACTGTACCTGCTGTCCACTTCCAGTCTGTCTGACAGAGGGGAAGCTGATATGAGTCCAGCAGTGATCTGGACATGGACACTGATATACAGAGTTAAATTGAAGATTAGTGTGCAGTGGGTGTCTGTCAATGCCATGTAGCAATAGAGCAATTTGTTGGAAAGATGTATGTTTATCTGGCTGTGGGCATTTGTGCGTGCGTGTGTGTGTGTATGTGTGTGTGTTTGAGAAAGAGAGAGAGAGAGAGAGAGTGTAAAAGTGCTGTAAAGAATTGTCATTGGGGATGACAAGTTGTCCAATTTCATGTTGTTATGGATTCATTACTCTATGGATACTTATGCAAGAAAACACCAGAGTCAGTTTTGGCTGCATAAAATTAAACATGATATGTAGATGAAAAACAGTTAATTATAATGAATTTAAATGAATAATTTACATTACATGGCAAAAAGTATGCGGACACCCAAACATCACATGCATATGTGCTTGTCGATCTCATTATTGTCCCCTCTTTGCTGCTGTAATAGCCTTCACTCTTCTGGGAAGATGTTCCACTAGATCATGAATCATAACTGCAGGGACTCCAATCAGCCACAAGAGCATTAGTGAATCGACAGACTATTTGTGGACCTTGCTTTGTGCATGGGAGCATTGACACACTGAAACAAGAAAAGGGCTCAAAAAAGTGCACAGTTACCACAGAATTGGAAGCACATTTCTCTAAAATGTCCCTGTATGCTCTAGCTTTAAGCTTTCTCTAAGGGGCCCAGCCCAAACCATGAAAAACAGCCCCAGACAATTATTCCTCCTCCACCATACTTTACAGTAAGGCTGAACAATTTGGTAAAAGTTTTATAATTGCGATTTTCAGACCAACATTGTGATTGTGTTTAAAATCGTGATTATTTTATATAAATTAAGGTCTAACTCATCTACAAGCAGTCCACAAGGGGGATTCCTCACCTATTTTACATTTGGCATCGAACAATTAGGCAGGTATCATTCTTTTTTCATCCTCCAATCCCAGATTCATGTGTCAAATGGCCAGATGGTGAAGCATGATTCATTAATCCAGTGAATGCATTCCCACTGCTCCAGAGTCCGGCAGCATGCTTTACACCAAGCATCTAGCCGATGCTTGGCACCACGTTTGGTGCTCTTAGACTTGGATGAGGCTGCTTGGCCATGGAAAACCAATCCATGAAGCTCCTGACAAACAGTTCTTGTACTGGTGTTGCTACCAGTACCACTTGCTATTTGTGTTTAGAACACGACAGGCACGCAGTCTTAGTCTTGTTTCCCGTCATCTTTTTTTCTCTGCGTTTTTTTCAGTGTGACACATACCACCACTGTATTCATGTAACTGAAATAGTATCTTACCAATTTTTTCTTGTAGTGTGTAAGGGAAAGACTCCTCACAGATACACAGCAGAGGTGTGTGCACATATAATTTTATCCTTTTGTGTAGTCCGGGTCCTCACTCAGCCATTTCCAAAAGGACTCCTTTCTGATTAACGACCACCATTACTGTCTTTTAGAGGAGAGAGAGAGAGAGAGAGAAATCAGAGAGAGAAGATGGCAGCTTGATAGATTAGGTCAGCTCTAGTCTTTAGCAGTCTTGTCACACTCCTCCTTTAGGAGACATATGGATGCGTTATCTGGAGCTTTCCAGACAATTTGAATTCAAGCATTTCAGAGCCAGAGGCTGCGAGACTGGAGAGAAGTGATCAGTTTGGCTGCATTCAGTAAATGACATATGGAACACATGAACACGTTTCATTAGTCATGACTGTTCAAATTTCTTTGGGTATGGGAGAACACATCCACAGTCCTTCTGTTCCTTAATGTTTATACACATTTAAATTTTACATCTTAAAGAATTTGAAGTATATGTAGCATCATTTAAAATAATATTTTACTTTCAGTGAGTGGAAGCCCTTTAATATGAAATTCATGAATTACAAAGACTCTTCAAGAGCAGATTTATTTATGTTTTGTGCCATCGCAAACAAATTTTGGAAATAAAAAGTGACTAGATTTACATGTGATTAGAGACAAAGTTTTAGAGTATGTTTATTTTTGATGGGGAAAAATAAAAAGCATTTGTGAAAACCTGCATGTCATATTATTATTAATTCAATTAAGGAAATGATAAACCTAAAACCATTTTAGAGAAGTATCATGTTAAACTGCTATTTGCTAAAACTTGGCTATATATATATTTATATTATATTATATATATATATATATATATATATATATATATATATATATATATATTTTCAGTGTATGAGGGTTGTAGGTCTTGGTGGCTAGCTGAAGCATTATCTCCTAACTGGCTGTTAGGGCCTCATTAGTGTGTATCTGCTCCTTAATTATTGATCAGGGATTTAGAGATAAGTCACCCAGGGGAAGCAGACACCCTCAGTGTGTTTTAGCTCTCTGAGGATTCAGCGGCCCCTCACTGCTTTTCGTGCGCTTCACACTACACATTAGCACGTTAGCGCTAAAGTGGCTAATCAATGTCTCCTCTCTGCAGCCTTCTTTCTCTACAGGCTGCCATCCATACTACACCAGAGATTAATCTGTAACAAGACAAACAAGCATGTTTGTTGACTTTAGACTACTTCAGACCAGCACAGATTAGTGCTAACTTTGAAACTGTGTAGGCAAACCATGGCAATCAGTTCAAGACAGCCTGGTTTATGTGCATCACTGATGGTGATAGGTGTCCCAAGAAAGCTTTGGAATAATACATTTTCCAGATTCTAGCAAAAAATGTCTCTGTCTGGGCCCAGGCAGGCATAAATCCTCATCTTTAAAGAGAGTAAAGTGAATAGGAATGAAGAGAAGGTCTGCTAAGCAATGTTTAAAAACCAGCACACGCACCGAAGGGCCTCTGTTATCTCTTATAGAAATTGAACGGTGAAATGAATGGGGAAAACATCTTCCTCCTCTTTGATACCTTCCTCTAATATCGCTGTCTGTGTGGATCTGATAACCCACTTTCTCTGTTTTTGTGGCAAGCTGCTGCCTTTGTTGCGTCTGTGTGTGCGTGTGTATGTGTGTTTTCTCTCTGTGCTGTGTAGATTAGCCGCTGTCTGCTATTGCCTTTAAAGTGGAATTCCACTGTTTTTTTTTTTCTTCAGAATTTCTGCATAATTCAATTCCTGAGATGTCACCAAAGTCATTCAGAGTTGTTTGATTCGAAATGGTGCATTAAAGAGAAACTCATCAACTCAGCTTTCTTTACAGTGCTGGTAATAGGAACCAATAGTCAGAATATCTGCAGTGCAAATATAGCCATTTTATTTACTATCCAAAATGACTAGTGAACCTACACGTGTCTTCTGAGTTTTTAATTATATATATATTTTAAAACTACATAATGTTCACAATTGTAAAAATGTGGTTAAAAAAATCATTGATTAAAAAAAAACATTTTAAGCCAAAAGATTAGCTCTAAACAATCATTAAACAATGTCTCAAGCATCACACAGTGTATTAGCTACTATTTAACGTAGCAGCTTTCTGTGAGGTAGAAAAAACACTTCAGACGTCTTGTTTCTGTCACCAGCACTGTGAACAATTCTAACTCAAAGTTTCTCTAGAAAAACATGTTTCACATCAAACCACTCAGACTGATTCTTAATGATTTAATTATGTAAAAATGTTAAGAAAATGGAAAAATTTCACTTGAAATGAAAATGCATTTCTTTAGGTGAAGGTAAAGGAAATACAGGTGTGTTTGTGTGAGCAAGAGAGATCCAACTGTGAAGATTAGGAAAAATAATACACCTGTTCTGATTATAATCTAGGATTATGGACCACATGCACTTTTATTATTAACACAATTAATCAGTCTATTATTAATTCTAATTTTGCTTGTAATTGCTTGTAATGTCTAATTCCAAACAAGGTTTTCCAAAGGCACTTTGCAAGCAAGCACATTATATATGTGCACAGCCGTGTGAATCCACATGCTTCTATTTACTGAATGCCTAATCATTGATTTTCTTTACTTTTCTCACCTTTAGGTAAGTGTATGCGCACATTTGAGGCCTTTACTCACAGCGGTGGGTAAGTGCAGAAGCAGCCTGCTCATGCAGGGTGTTTTTCAGTTCCAGTCTACTGAGCCCAGCATCTGTGCTGCTGTTCATCATCTGACACTTCTAGATTTGGCCACTTTATTTCTCTTCTGTGTATTAGCGACCTGTGCTTTACTGAGAAAGTGAACATGACAGATACTACTATCAACTGAACCTTGGAATTACACTCTAATTTATGTTTTGGAAATCTGTATTTGCCAAAAATTTCAAATTGGCTTTTCTTTTTCGGTGCCCACTAAGACATTGGTCCACTTTTAACAGCGGAATGAATTTCTGATTTCATATTTATCTTTAAATGGCTAAAATGTCAGAAAACTGGCTAATAGATATATATGTATGCTCTTTGCTATTGTCTTTGCTAGGGCCACTTCCAGTCACTGGAAGTACCTACCAACATGGTCAAAAATGACACCTTCTGGCCAAAAGAGAAAGTAGGCAGAAAATATTTACTGAAAAATTAAACAGGCCTACAAGAAAGTGTCAAAACCAAACAACGAGCTAACACAATAAAAGTAATAATTAATAGTAATGAAAATTAGAAATCAAGTTCCTGTAAACATGCTGATGCACTCTGTAGCCACAATTTGTGCAATAACCAAAAAAAAAAAAAAAATCACAAGCAACAGTGCCAACGTGCAAAGTATAATAAAAAAAAATATGGAATTCATTGCCTTGAATGACTAGCTGTTCTCTGTTGTTAAGAATCCTGGATTTTGTAGGCACATATTGTACATATTGTAATTATTTAAAGGTTTATATTAGCTGTTTGTATTGTTGGCTCAGTTTTGTCCAGTTGAAAGGACTGACAAAAAAGAGTTTTATTTTTTTCTGTTTCAGCCCACTGTGTTCTGAAATTTGGTTTCAGCCAAGAATTTTCATTTCAGTGCATCGTTATTCTGGGTATGCATGTGAGTCCTGTGTGGGCCCCTATTGTAGGCGATGTGTGTGCAGTTGTGTGTGAGTATATCATTATATGGTAGCATTACTATCATTAGGTGCTTTAATTCCAGACCCAAAAGCTCACAGCAGGCTGGTAATTCCTGCTCTTTTTCTGAGTTTCAAAAGGGTATCATTTGCCATTTGATGCCACTGTAGCTCCTTCACTCACCATTAACCCCTGCCCCTGCCCGAATTAGTCTCTGAAAGCTGCAGGAGGGACCATGTGAAATCAGGAGAGGCAGGAAAGGGGCTTGATGCTTTACTCTCAGACTGAAAGTAGTGCTATCTCGGAACTCCGGTACTAACTCGGTACATTGCTAGCATACAAATTCTGGTCAGGAATTGCTAAAATAGTGCCAGGCCTGGCG
Source organism: Colossoma macropomum (assembly GCF_904425465.1). NCBI lineage: Eukaryota > Metazoa > Chordata > Actinopteri > Characiformes > Serrasalmidae > Colossoma > Colossoma macropomum. The sequence goes on along the minus strand of NW_023494795.1, from coordinate 34,864,781 downwards.
CTGAGCATATTAAAAGAGACTATGATGAATGTGCATATTGTATGCTTTAATTAAGTAAGAGACTGTACTAGCAAAACTACCCCCACGGTGCAACTCCTGACTGCCTGAATGGAAAAGGAGGGCTCTCAGAAGCTCATTCTATTAAGGCCACTTTCATTGGTTAAATATTAATTACTGTAACGTATTTTATGAACTCATTGCATTTTATCCTAACTTAGGAAAGGAGATATATGTATGTTCTCAGGTTGTAGTGTTGTATACATGGTTCTCACATCAAATATGCTCAGATTTAAATGAAACATCTTTTTTTATTATGCAAAATGTACCTCTTGTCTTGTGGATACTATATACATAGTAAGTAGATATATTGTTTGCTCATTGCATGTAAGTATGCCATGTAATACATCTGCAGGGTCAAGAGCAGTGAGAGGTAGGTCTAAGGAAATGTCCTCAAACACAGTGAAGTAAATAGTATGGAGGTAATAATAAGTAGACAAAGTTTAAGTCTGTGAATTGAATGAATGAATGAAATTTAAATACATATTCTTGCAGGACTTTAGAAAGCTTTAAATGTCCTATATGTCCTTTATTATACTGAAATGTTGATTCTATGTGAAGTCTTATTGATCCTTTTTGAAGTCTTATTGATCCTATGTGAAGTCTAGATGTTACCAGCAGCATAACATACAACAATAGACAGCATATGTATACAATATAAACAGAGAAATCTATCTATCTATTGAAAAGACCACACACCTGTTGAAAAAGTTCCTTTTCGATAGAATGTACTCTGACATAACCTTGCGTCAGCCAATAGGAGATGGTCTGGGATGGGGTTTTAGTGAGTCACATTGACATTGACAAAGATGGAGAAGAAACTAATCGCTATCAAACAACAAATCAGCAATGCATATTGATAGGGTTTTTTAATGGCTACCGAAATATCCTTGTAAATGCAGCCTTGGGCTTAGCTGGGTAGGGGGGACGTGTATGAGAAATGTATCAGAAATGCATTAGAAATGCCAAGCAGTGCCTGTGATGCACAATCTGGCAGAAGCTAATCCAGCATTCTGCTAGCAGCCTGTGTGTCAAAGCTAAATCAGGCTTTGTATTCAGGTGAAATAGTGGTTTGCCAAGATGTCTCTCTCTCTCTCTCTCTCTCTCTCTCTCTCTCTCTCTCTCTCTCTCTCTCTCTCTCTCTCTCACATATCAAGGCATCTCTATGGTGACAGTCCTCTCCAGCACTGGAAGTCACACACCACCCGTGGTTTGAATGCTCTACTGAACTCCACATGAAAGAGCACATGTAGTTTGAACCTCCATTGCTTTTGGCCCTGAGCCCATCTCTCAGGACCGATATTCCAATGTGCTGCGTCCACACCACCGCATTTCTTTTTAGTTACATTCCGTTCAGTAATTAACTGTTGTCACTAGTGGTTTTCCAAACAGAATCTTGCAGAAAGGGTTCATCCTTGTCTGTTTGTTCCTATGAGAAACAGCTTATTATTGATTCAGCACAGAGACTCGTTCAAGGACAAGGGACATTCTTTGTTCATTTGACAAAGGAAATAAAAGAGCGAATCATTATTTATGTAGAGTACTACTGAGAATGGTAGGCATGAGTATTGATTTGTGTTTTTGAACACGTTTCATTATTCATCTCCTTCTGCTGGCTGAGCTGAACCTGGACTCCTCTATTTCTCCATGGCCTTTCTTTGGATTAGTCCAGATACTGAATCTGAGAGAATGTTTTATTTTGAATATTGAAGAGCAAGAGTAAAGAGAATATGAGTATATATTTCTGTCAGCTGGATGAGTGAAGGATGGATGGAGCATACTGACTAATTCGAAAAAATGTAGGCGATACTGATTTTAAGTGGCTAAAAATTCTATCAGTGGATATATTTATATGTTCATATTTTATACTTGACATTTAGTCTCCAATAATTTTAAATGTGCATCACTGACACGTATGATGGTCAGTTCTCAATTGTCACGCTTTTCAAACTCAAGCAGCAGAATCTTCCAGTCTGATACCACCAGTGAAAATGCTTCTATTTTACATTCTTATGTAATTTAATGGAAGGTCTTTTATTACGAATTATATTATCATGAATGAAAAGTATAAGCTTTGAATTAACTACATACATTTCAGAATTTCTTATTATGTGGTATAGAAGAGATAAGGCTGATAAAATGACATTTTTGTACGTAGACTTTAATATGGTCACAAATTACAGAAATTTACCTACATTTGAATAGTGACATAGAAATAGTGCAGAATCTTGAACAATTTTTTTATTCCACTTATCATACTTTTTATTTGTTTTAACATTTTTTAGGTCAAATCTCAGTGATGCAAGAAGAAAGCAAGCGAGAAAGTAAGAACTTCATTAATACCCCAGTTACAGCACCATACAAAGCATATCAAAGTCATACTGACACAAACACAGTGAAGTAAATAGTATGTAGGTAATAATAAGTAGCAAAAATTTAAGTCTGTGAATTGAATGAATGAATGAAATTTAAATACATATTCTTGCAGGACTTTAGAAAGCTTTAAATGTCCTATATGTCCTTTATTATAGTGAAGTGTTGTTTATTATCTTAAAACAATATTTGTGTTGTTGTATATTGTCTTAAAAACGTATCTAAACCCAGGGCAGATGCAGTGTGGGGATTTTGTTGAAGCACAGTTTATAGGGGCAAAGGCTGAGAAAGCTAACCTGAGTGTAGTTTTCAAAGACAGGCTGTCAAAGTCTGTCTTCTTGCTGCCCCGGCAGTTGATACTGTAGATTTCTTTGTGCCTTCCTCACTCTTTTCTTCTTTTTCTTCAGTTGTCTTTGTGCTTCTGTAAGGTGATGTTCTTTTGCATTCTTGTGTGAGGTTGTTAAGGTCACAAAGCATGTTCTGCCTGGTCTGATACAGGCTGAGCCCAGAGATACAGCTTGTGGGGGTGGCATGTTTGTGTCTGAGTGTGTGCATTTGCATATCTGCAAGGTCAAAGTGGATGGTGTTTGGTATTTTTAAGAAAACCAGCTGACAGCCACACTGTCTAAACCACTTTGTGCCATCCCATTTTGTGTTGTCTAATAATTGAATAATACCTAATCCACACAACACTCTATCTTAGCCCACAACAAAACAATATATACAAACTGTTGTTGTACTACAGACCACATGTCATGAAGTGTTCAGCATCCTGTTGCATTCTATTGCTTACATCCCTTCTCTCGATTTTGTCTCTGAAGCATCACTCATCCATTATCTATCAGCATTCCGACAAGGTTGGAGCTAGTATGTGAAAATTGAATGAGCCTAGCAGGCGGTATAAACTGCTCTCATCCATTTTACATGATGCTACACACCAGTAATCCTGCGAGGATTGAGTGGTTGAAAATAATTAAAAAAGCCTTTAGGGACAGGAAGGGAAAACGGAATATGCAACACAGTTTCTGTTTTCAATAATGACTTTTTTTTTCCTTAATGAGAGATTCACCTGAGGCTCGGTTTGATCCCAGGATCTTGTTAACCTTTTCGGTTGTGATCGCTAAAGCAGAACTCTTTTCAGAGCTTCTTTCCAGTCTCTGTGTTCAGACTGTCACGCTCTGTGCTCTCCTCCTCTCTCCTGGCCTCACTTCTTTCCTCCAGGACACAGATTCACTGTGGTTTCGTGGAGATACCAAAAACTGCATTGGTTATTTTCCTATTCACCTAGGTTTATTAGCATTATCTGATCGTGTTGAATGGAAGAAGCAGTGAGAAGATTGTAGCTGTACTCCATTCCTCACAATGGTGCCTCCAAGTTGGTCACTAGATAATGTAAAGATGCCCAAACCCCCCAAGCCTCAGCTAAGCTGCTGCTATAACTGGTTCATAATGAAAAAGTATGAGCTTATGCAAATGTTCACGCTTCTACACCACAGTAAGTGATTTTGGAGCTCGTATAGTGACTAATAGGGATGGACTATTGCAGGCCTAAAATGTCAAAGTGCAACTGACCTGGAAGGAATGATTGGATTGAGGAAATAACCCACTCAGTGTGTTAATTGATTAAAAAGTGCATTGATGAAACAGTTGTGAATAATCGACAGTTTATAAAAAAATGTATAGGTGAAATGTATTTTATGTATTTGTTTCCCCTTTATGTCTTTGATTAGCTGTTTTGTACAGTCATATGAATGGCTAATGCAGGAGCAAGACAGCTGCAGAGAACAGAACTCTAAAAAGCTCTTTAGTGGCAGCCCAACGCTTCATTAGATCACAAGAGCTGCATCTTCTCTCTCTAATGACCTGACCAAAAATAGCAATCATTTCATCTGCTTGCTCATGACACCGTGTGTGTGTGTGTGTGTGTGTGTGTGTGTGTGTGTGTGTGTGTGTAATTAGGTTAGGCCAGCGCACAGCTGAATATCTCTGTGTCTGTAAATGGGAATACTGAATTATCAGAAAAGAAACATGAAATGCTAATCATGTGGCTTTTGCTACTGCTCTGTTAAACCAAACAACTCAAGCAGCATCTAACTGAGATAAAAACAACTGTCAAGTGTTTTGTGTTTTTCAAGACTTGAATCTATGGTAAAACATGTTAAATCCTGCAGCAGTGCAAAGCACCAGGATCCAAATCTGCCACTAAAGCTGAAATACACTGCCATCCTTTCTCAGAATACTGTGTCTTTGATAACACTTCTCAAATTCAGAAGTTGTTCTGTTCTTTCCTGAATTAGCATCAAAATGCTGCCAAAATATTCAAGCCACTTTTCTGCCTTTGCTCTCATCTAGGCCTGGGCGTTAGGGCAGTGTAACAGGATGTTTTCGATGATTGACAAGTAACCCGATGATGATGCTTCGAAGGCAGTAATCTTCCTTTTGGGATAGTATGTAGATGTATGATGTTTCATTTCATTTTAGTGTCGAAACTGTGGGTAATTAGAGGTCATTAATAAGCCTGTAGTCACCATGAACACACCACCACACATGAAAGTACCTGTTTGCAGTAACAACTTTCAAAATGAGAAGTGAAGTAGTTTTCAAGATATATTGGGTTACCTAATATTGTATTATTTATTATGTGATTGTATTAAATATTTTCTTTAAATCAGTTAGTGTTAAAGGCATAGAGCAGACAGGAGGTCTAAGCTGCAGTGGACCATGTGTATGTTTGTTTGTGGAGCTGTGTGCGTGTGGGGGGGGGTGATTCAAATGATTTAATTTTTTTTAGAAATATTGTGCTAATTTATTTTTAGATATCACCCAGGCCTACTCTCGATGGATGGTTTGGCCAAAACTCATTGTGCACAGTGTTACTAGGGATGTAGCAACACATTGAAATATACTGTATCGTTGTATCTAGCATATTGGCTTGTATTGTAAAACTGTAAAGGACAGCATTTGCTTCAAATATTGTACTTTTATAATGTTGGATGTTCCAAAAACATGGAAATGGAAACATTACTATGTTAATGTGTGACACATTTTTAGTCACTCTTCATTTTTGCTATATCAAAAATGTATTGAATTGAGATACAACTGCATTGAATTGAATGCGTTTTGTGAAATATTACCCTAAATGTAGTTGTTCAGTCAAGAGATTTTTGGTGCTGCTTTAGTTTTGTGATGGAGCCATGAGGCTAATGTAGCCTCAACAAGTAATGCAAGCATATAGCCAGCAGTTACCATCGTGCAAAATGCAAGCCTGAACCATCTCATGCTTGCCTCAAACCACATGGAGTTTAGGTTTACTTATGTGGTTTCTGTTACTGTGTGACATACTTTATCTAAAAACGGCCAAATGTACATCACAGATTGAAAAACAGTAGTACAGTAGTAGTAGCGTGAGTTTTGTTTGTACTTTTGTCCATTTTTATAGATTTAAGGGCTGCATGTCTCTTGTTTGTGCATGGATCCTTACAAAGTCTAGACTGTACCACAAATTCTGCTAAGTACTCTGTTATTTCTGAAAACTCATACACCCTCTAAAATATTACTATTCTACAAATGGTCCTGCTTTTGGTGGCATTTAGCAAAAAAGTGCAGTTCCACTTTAAATCCTCTTAACACAATCTCTCACAAAGGGACAATATTTAGGCTAACCTCAGCTGCAGGAGTGTGCCCAACATCACTGCATGCTGGCATTCTTTCTTGTGCAAATGTCAGTTCGTAATTTAATACACGCATTACAGGCGGATTTGTGTCCATGGGGGGACAGTTCCGTAGCGGATAGCATAATGTTTTCTCTTGGTTTAAAATCTAATGATAGACGTGAGGGAGGGGCAGGGGGTGCTTTTGCTGCTCAGAAATTTCGTTGCAGAGACTTAAATTTAATTTCCATGAAAAGCAGCTTAAATGATTAGAATGCCACTGCACAGAGACTTTATTTGCAACACACCAGATCTCCTGTTTTGAACTTTTGTTCATGACCTGAAGCAACCTGCAAGCAACAGTGATGGCAGTGTTGTTCTTCTCTCTTTTGAGTAGCACTAAACAGCATGATGGCACACAGAAATTCAAGTTAACTACAATATAGAATGTTACTAATGTTACTAATGTTTGAATTTCAGAGCATTGAACAGTGTGTTTCTTATTAAACATGATTCTTCGTTAAAGCTGCATTATGTAAGTGCTTTTGTTATAAATGATATAAGCTCGTATTATTGGGTCAGGAGGAACAACAAAATACGGTTCCCATGCGCGGTAGTTTTTCAGACATCTTTATGTATTAATGTCACACGCACATGCCAGAAGGTCTGGCTCGATGTTTAGGTGTCATACCACTGTGCTTGGTCTCCATGAAAAAGGTAAAAATATGATAAAACTTAAGTTTATCTAAAGTTTATTGGTATGGGCCATAAAATGTTCATATCAGTCAGGCCCTAACACATACTGAGCATTGCCTTAAGCACAAGTGTAAACACACACTAGCACGCTGTGTTTGAATTTGGTTCCTCACATAAGATGTGGCTGTCTGACTGAGCTGCGGTGTTGAAGTCTGATGGTTGAGAGATGCTTTGATGTTTTACGAGTCTGTACTGATGCCTGCTGAGAGAGCGCAGGCCTCAGGGCTGCACTGCAGTCTCCCAGCAGCACCCGCTCTGGCTCAGATAAACGCAAATATTCATCACGCTCATTACACCATAGTGATTATTCATTACAGATCATTAATTATTCATGAGCGTCTCTGTGGATGATGATGTTGATCGTTGTGTGCCTCTGGGGTTTAGGTCGGCCTGATAAGAGGCTCATGCACTCAAGGTGCGAGATTTCAGCAACTAAACACTTCACTGAGTGAAGGAAATATAGACTAGTTCTTTCCCTCAACCTCTGATGCTAGAGCTAGCCTCTTTATGGCTTTTTTTTAAATGATGGTTTGGCCAAAAAACAGATTTATACAACTTCTTGGCCTGAATTTTCAACATACTTTCATATATTTTTATAGACACGGTAAGGCCCTGTCCATACCTGGTTATAACATTTGTGTTGAGTGATCTGACCACAATTGGACAGCAAGACCATAAAGGCATTTAAGAAGTATGGAAATGCCAGATGTAAATTGTCTCCAATCACCACTTAAGATCAAATTTTGTGACTGGGTGCCACAGACATTTACTATATCAGTCTTTTGCTGTATTTGTTGTAGATAAAAATGTCCCACAAGTCCTTATTTGTGTAAATGTACAGAATGTTATCAACAGATCATACTGTATATGGGTTGCTTACACAAGTTAGCAAGAGGAGACAAAGAAATAAACTGTGCAAGGCAGTAGAGATGCACTGATATGGGACTTGAGGGTGGATGCAGATATCCAATATTTTTCCTTTAAATTTCTGCTGGTGCCGATACTTAAACATTTATAAAATATAGAATTTAGAACTAGATCCATCTGGATTGGCATGATGGAAAAATCACACTTGTTTGTAGATGGTTAAAATGTATAAAATGCAGGCATTGTAGCACACTAACCCAGTGTCACCTAAACATTCTGCTGTTCTAGAGTACAAGCAATATATCAAAAATCAAATACTGCTTTGCAATAACAATCAGTACATCTCCTACACTCGTTACACACCCTGTTTACACCTTATACTTAGTGCTGTCCACTTCGGATCAGATCACCCAAAACGTATGTCAATGCTAGGTGACTATGCCATACGATGTCAAAAGCAAGTCTATTTGAGAGAACTTAAAGGGAAATTATAGCTATTTTTCCAAGTCTAAGTATAATATAAATTGTTAAGATGTAAACAAAGTAATTCAGAGTGAAATGTGCCTTTCTAGAGAAACTCACCAGATTTTTCAGTATTGTTCACAGTGATGGTGATAGGAACCAGATGTCTGATAAGTTTAATGCCTCTAAAAAGCTTTAACAGAAAGCTGTTACATGAAATGGTATCTATGCTACTACCTGATGCCTGATACATTGTTTTATGACAATTTTGAGAAGATTTTTCCATAAAGTATTTTTAAAATGCCTTCATTGGAAAAAAGAAAACATTTAAGATTTACCTGTATTTTACCATTATCAATACATATACACCGATCAGACATAACATTTTGACCACCTCCTTGTTTCTATGCTCATTGTCCATTTTATCAGCTCCACTTACTATATAGGTGCACTTTGTAGTTCTACAATTACAGACTGTAGTCCATCTGTTTATCTGCATACTTTGTTAGCCCCATTTTACCCTGTTCTTCAGTGGTCAGGACCCCCATGGACCCTCACAGAGCAGGTACTGTTTGGGTGGTGGATCATTCTCAGCACTGCAGTAACACTGACGTGGTGGTGGTGTGTTAGTGTGTGTTGTGCTGGTACGAGTGGATCAGACACCGTTGTGCTGCTGGAAAAGTATACATCTGATTTATAGATGAACCATTACTTTAGTATGTCTAAAATAAGTAAAGCACTAGTCAGGCTCAGTTTTGCGCTTATGCTTGCACATTGTGGTTCTGTTCATGTTTAAAATTAAGTGTGGGTAGTTGTCTGTTCTCTACAGCTTGAAAGCAGACAGCAGGATGGACTGTATTACCATACTAAAGTTCTGGAGTCACATCTGAGAGCGAGAGAGCTGTTAGTGTTGCTACGGCATCTTTTTGATACACACTTTGGTATGGAAATGAGTGTGTGTGAGTGAGAGAGAGACACAGAGAGACATGCATTTAGTGTGGCAGTTCAGCACCGCCTTTCGGAAGTGTTTCTTTTGTTGTGTGTTGATGGCAGGTGCAGTTGTCTGAAAGAGTTTCTCAAAGTCCTGACAAAGAAATCACAGTAACTTTACCTGAGAGTTTTAATAAAGCTAATATGCTCGCTCGTCTGTGTGAACTTGCACTAGCTGAATTGAGACATCTTTGGGGATTATTTTGGGGCTATTTTGGTACAGCTGTATGTTTGCTAATCTCTGCAATATGTGTATATGTGTGTGCATTATCTGTAATGCAGATATCATTGCTACCCGGCTGCTGTCACACAATAATTACACTTCTGCCTTCTCTTCTCTTCTCTTCTCTTCTCTTCTCTTCTCTCTCTCTCTTCTCTCTCTCCCTCTCTCACTCTCTATCGCTCTCTCTCTCAGTTCAGTTCAGTTCAACTGTGCTTTATTGGCATGAATGTAATAGGGATGTTCATTCAGACTAATTCTGATATTTATATATTATATATATATATATATATATATATATATATATATATTTATATATATATATATCTATGAGAGTCCTTGAATGGATATCTGTTGGACTGCATGGAAGAAAAAACAACAGGTTGCAGGGGGGCTTGTGTGAGGGGGGTGTTAGGAGTGGTTGAGTGTGGGGGGGCTTGGGCCAAAATTAATGTATTGCTTTAGACTTGCCATAGGCTTACTTTTTACATGACAGCAGTGGTGTTGCTCAACAATATAGTAGTACGCAGTGGAAGATGTTTTCAATCAGTAGGTTTTTGTGTTGGATATGTAACAGAGGCTGCATCTTCGGATAAGCAATTGAGCTAACAGTGTAAACCAGTGTCACATTGGATGCTGATGAAGGCTTGTCATCTTATTTTCTCCTCAGTGAATAATGTGCCAACATGTTGTCAGAGACATATATTTTCACTGTTTCTGGACCTGGCTAACATCAGCTAGACCAGTTTCACTGTTTCTGGACCTAACATCAGCTAGACCAGTTAACCTAGTTAGTGATATAGCCGTACTATGTCTGCCTTCTCAGCCATAACATGCTTGTAAATATGAGGAAAACCGTCACGTTTCACTGACCTGTTAGCTTGTATACTTTCTCTGTTTCCCCAGTGAAACGTATGAATTCTCAAATTCATCCCTCTCATTTGCTTATTCTCTCCCTTACTTATTCTCTCTCTGGCTTATTCTCTCTTTCTCTCTTTCCCTTACTTATTCTTTCTCCCTTGCTTTCTCTCTCTCTGCATGTATATTGTTTTTGTGTTTAGTGTAAGCTACAGTCTTGTTTGAGTGTCAGCCAAACACTGTGTTAACAAGTTGCTTCCTTTAGAGTGCAATTCCAACCATTTTAAAACACATTCAAGCAAAAACAGCCCTCATACTACTCTCTTTCTCTTTCCCCTCTCTCTCCTCCCAGTGCTACTCTAATTACTGTTATGTGCGTTTGGATGGGAGTTGGTAGTAAAATATGCACAAGGCCTTTTTTTTAGATTGACCTCTGAGCCAGTGATGTGTATTTAACATTAGTGTAGAGTTATGGGCAAGACCTTCTTTTCTTAAATCATAAAGCAATGACCAAACTGAACTGAGTCTTATTAGATGAGCAATGAAAAGAAATTGTAAAATTGTAAGAAAATGTTTTCACATTTGTTGAAAGAAGTGGTAAACAGCTGGAAAATTGTGGATGAATGCACACTGAAATAAAAGATATGACCAAAATTTGACAGTTTCCTAATAGCATACAGTAAGATATTGCATATTGATTGCATGTTGTAAATTTCTGTACTTGTATTTGTTTTTCAGTGACTGATTTAGGTATCAAAAGGTGTTAAATATATAAATATATAATATCTCAGCACTACACACAGAATTTCTAACAAGGCAGCAGTTGTTCATTCTGCCTTGGCTAATCCTGCCATTGTTTCAGATTTCATGTCACTAGCATAAACCTCAGTGATGAAAGCCCACACGCCTACTCAGACTGTGTCTGACTCTGTAAGAAAGCCTAAGGATCAGTCAGTGAAAGATGCTGCCACTGATTCTGTGCTCAGCTTTGAAGCTCAGAGATGCTCACAGATTCCCCATAGGATGATAGGCTTACACTGACATGGTTTGATTTTCAGCAAGCTAATGACCAGCGGACATCTTACGCCTAAGAAATGTAATGCAGCTAATACTAATCCAGTTTTGGCTAGTAACACGTCGTTTTTGCTGTTATTGTTTAAAGGCACATGTACGTTATAACCTGTCTTTTTCCGTCTACTTTTTGTGGTCATCATACTTAATTTATTTACCAGTCCTAGTGTCCTAAATGGCACTTATACACTATATGAGTGCGTCCCTAAAATGGGGCTTAGAACAGAAGTTTAGTTTTGCACTGGAGCTACGAGCCTAAGGTGGCCAACAAGTGATGGAAGCTTATAGCTTTATAACATACTGTTATGCCAGGGCAGATTAACTTTTTGTAGCCCCCACGACCCTACCCGTGGTCATCATCATGAACATGTCACAGATAATAGGTAAATAGAACAAGAGAGAAGTAAAAAGTAAATCAATTCTGAATGCCACAGAGAGAAGAAATGGAGTAATCTACATTTCATCTACTACAGCAGGTGTCATCAGTTCCAGTCCTGGAGAGTCAGAGTCCAGCACATTAGTAGTTTCCCGACTCAAACACCCCTGGTTCAATATATCAATTAATTACCACTCGTAATAGGTCATTTTTAATGATAGCGTTTCAGATACCACATAAGCAAGACTGTTTGAGATTGTGTAACAACTTGATGGGATTTAATGATTTAGGCATGCAGCTTGCACAGTGCTGACTGGCTATAAGCTTGTATTATATGTTGGCTACATTAGCCCTGTAGTTTCAGGGCAAAACTTAAGACGCACACATCAGACAATACATATGTCTTGGCTGATCGACTACATTTATAGGAGTATAAAACTCCCAACTATTTGGGTGTGCAGCAGTGGAATTGTGTTCTCTTACGTGATGGAGCACCATCAAATACCTTTGGGATGAGTTGAAGTGTCGTTTGTGATCTAGAACTAACCGTCTACCATCAGTACTAATGCTCTTGTAGCAGAATGCAATCAAATCCTCACATCAATGTTCCAACTTCTAGTGTAAAGCCTCTCAGAAAAATAGAGGCTGTTACTGCAGCAAAAGGGAATAAACTGCTTATTAATAGCCTTGATTTCGGAAGAAATAGGCATCTACAAACTTGTTGACATAGAGTTAATCCTTACTTATGATGTATGATTAATATTATCTAACCAGTCCAAAGACCATGTATACTTTGTGAACTATGTACTGATCAACTGCATTTAGAAAGCAAAAACTGTGTAAATTTAGTAAGTATTTAATAGGTGATTAACTCTTTCCTACCAGAGCATGCAGCATGATTAGAAGTTTTACAGTCGCTTTTGCCATTTTTCTGTAAAAAGATTGGAATGTGGATCTGGTAGCCTGGTGTTGAGCTCGTTTCAACAGCTTTCTCCTTTACGTGCAATATAGACAGATCTCTCATTAGCAATGTAGCCTTCAGTGAAGAGGAGTCTCAAGAGTGCCTGATTCATCCTGCTGCTCTCTGCTTTACTGGAATAAGCCTCAGAGCTGCTGCTTCCAGCACTGATATTTACCGGAGCACTCTGGTGCTGGCACTGATGTAGTTCCTGGAGCTGTCTGGCACCTATGCTGATAGCATACAGTAAGTGAGCTGTCTGTCTCTCCACTGATAGCTCCTCTACTGTTTTGCTCTGCTCCCTTTTTTCTGAGAAACACAATAGAATCATCAGCAAGAGCTAACGACATTCAGAGCAGAACAAAAGCTGCTTTAATGGAGAATTCAGTTCAACACCTCATTTGTAAAGTCCTTGTTGAAATGAATAGAGGGGATTGTGTCTCAGTGTTTCAGCAGAGGTACGAAGGACAGTGAAGGTTAAATCTGCTTCATGTGCTTACTAGGTTCTGCTCAAATCTCTAAGGACTTCTACTTCAGAAAGTATTACTTTAGAAATGCATTACGTTAGAGACTAAGAAGGCCTGGACTTGTATCTATTGCTCACTCTGAGTAATGCCTAATTTCTGAGGTACAAACAGTCTTTATGACTAAATGTCTAGTCATGGAAATCTGGAAGTGAACATGCCTTCAACTTTGAGGCCATGGCTTCCATTATGGCATAGAACTTACCAGTAATGACTGTGAAAAAGATAAAGGTTTTAAGGTTTTTAAAGGTACCTAAGGTAAGCCAGCAGTATATTAGACCCCACATACCTCAACCACCCTTGAATAGACAATCACACTCATGCACACATTATTACACAATATTTACTGAATCTTCAGCAGCAATAACAAGTAACTCCTTGCTCTGCCCTTATGTACTGTACTGCATAGAAAAGCACAGGGAAGCCTAAAGGCCCCATGCCCAATGCCAAGTGTCAACTAGAGGGGTATAATGCTTCCTAATACTTGGCTGTGAAGCAGTGGAATTGTGTTCTCCTGAGTTACAAAGCACCATCAAATACCTTTGGGATGAATTAGAGTGGCATTTGAGATCCAGAACTAATCGTCCAACATCAGTAGTGGCTGAATGCAATCAAATCCTCACATTAGTGTTCCAACATCTAGTGTAAAGCCTTCCCAGAAAAATAGAGACTGTTGCTGCAGCAAAAGGGAACAAACTCCTTATTAATAGCCTTGATTTCAGAAGAAACAGGTGTCTACAAACTTGACGTAAAGTGTATATCTGCTTACAACCCCAAATCAGAAAAAATCTTGAATTAAAACTGAAACAGTGATTTGTAAATTATTTTTGTCCTGTATTACATTAAAACAATACACCAGTACATTACTTGATGTTTTACCTCATGAACTTTATTTTTTTTTCTTTTCAAAATAAACAGTTTTTTAATTTCGATTTTGATTCTTGCAACACATTTCAAGAAAGTTGGGATGGTAAAGCATTTACCACATTGTGATGCTGCCATTTCTTTTCACAACACTTAAAAGACATTAAGGGACTGAAGACACCATATGATGAAGTATTTCAGGTATAATTTTCACCCATTCTTCCTGAAAACACATATTAAGGTGTGCAGTAGTAGGTAGTCTTCGTTGTTGCTTTTTGCATTTACAATATGCCACACATTCCCTATTGGGGATCTGTCAGGACTGCAGACGGGGCAGTCCAGCATCTTCACCCTCTTCTTCCACAGACATGCTATTGTAATCTCTTTGACATGTCTTTGTAATGCAAAACCTGCATAATGCAGGTTTATTGTCCTGTTGAGATATACATGGGCATCCCTGGAAAAGATGTCATCTTGAAGGCAGCATATATTGCTCCAGAGTCTCTGTGTACCTTTTGGCATGGATGTAACTACGTATTGTGGTGGCAAAGGTTTCCCAAAGTAGTACTGAGCCCATGTGGTTACATCTCTTATAAATGAATGCCAGTTCTTCATACAGTGCCGACTGAGGGATCAGAGAGCACAGTTATTCATCTTAGGTTTGCACTCTTGCCCTTTACACACTTAAATTCCTTGAATCTTTTAATAATGTTATGCACCGTTGAGGGTAAAATATCCAAATTCCTTCCTCTCTTTCTTTCAAGAATTTTCTCAAGCATTTGTTGGCAAACTGGCGATCCTTGGCCCATCTTTGCTCCTAAAGTACTGGGCTTTCCTGGATGCTGCTTTTGTACCAAATCATGACTACAATCACCTTTTGGCATCAGCAAATCACTTCATTAATCACATCATTATTTAATTATTTTATCTCATTACTAGCCCTAAATTGCCCCCGTCCCAACTTTTTTTGGAATGTGTTGCAGGCCTCAATGGCAGGAATGGATGTATATTTACAAATCAAATTAAGTTGACCAGACAAAACATGAAATATCTTGTTCATACTGTCTGCAATAAAATACAAGTCAAAGTAAACTTTAGAAATCACTGCTTTCCTTTTTTATTTGCCTTTTCCATAACATCCCAACTTTTTCTGATTTGGGGTTGTGCTCATGTTGTATGATTAATATTATCTGAGCACTCCAAACACCATGCATACATTGTGAATTATATGTATACCCCAACTCATAATTCATACTGTATAATGGCCATCTTCATATACATCTACACTTGACTGAATACTTTAAGGATGACTTGTACATTGTTCATTTTGAGCACTAAAAATTTGCTGCTGTGAACTAATGGCTCATTATTTGAAGCTGTTTCAAATCTGATGTCGCTGGTAGCTGTGGGACAATGACGTTGCTTTTAGGTTGGTCCTAATTTAATAAGCTTGTGTTTTTACTTCTCTGACAAACATTTCACGAGTCGTAAGTGTCAAGTCTGTCAGTCAAGTCAGACGACGTGTCAGACCATAATCCAAGTCGCCATCTCTAAAGTAAATATATCAGACCATAATCCGAGTCCCCATGTCTAAACGTGAAATGAATTGAATTGAATCTCATCTTGGCTTGGCATCTTGGGAGCTTAGCTATTTAGCTCATGACCTGGGTAGAGTTTACTTCAGGGATGTATCTGGACCCCAGATGTGTCTCTGGTTTACTGCAGCATCTGGCTAAATGTTGTTTTTGTGTGTGTCATTTTAGATCTATTTTTTTACTTTCCTTTCTCATACATTCATTGAAACTGGGCTGAAGTTCAGCTTTCTCAAATGACACAGGGTAAAAAGAATCTCCAGACATAGAAATCAAACAAGGACAATGAAGGAAGCGTTTTGAGTCAGTGTGTCTGCAGCTTCACTTCGTGACTAGCTTCAATTTGTTGCGCCCTCACGCATGTGGACCCAACCCTCTTGAATACTGTGTTATTACAGTAAAAGCTTAGTGTACAGTTACTGCACATTGAACACTACACCTATATAGTGCTGCTGGCTATTGACTGTGATGTTCAGTATAAATGAGTAATGTGTACTCTGTGCTGCTGGGTGCAGTAGGGCCACTGTAACTATCTGCTGCCCCAGCATTTATTCATAGATTTGCTGCTGACAGGGATACATCCCCTGTAGACTGCTCCCTTGTTAGCACAGACTAGATAACATAGCTGTCAGGTGGTGGTGGCAGCATGCATGTGTGTTTTGTCAGTAAGCTGCCCGTGAGTAACCTTGTAGTCTGAAAAGACATTATTATGGTACTGCATGAGTCTTTTTCCCGTATATCTAGTATTTTAACAGCCATACATGCTACTTGTTATATTTTCCTGTCTAAAAATGCGATATTGAACCCACACACTTGAAGATCAGAGACTATTGTTGGCTGTGCCTAATTACTAGTTTGTAAAACATTCTGACTGGCAATCCACTCTATTTTAGGTGATCGCTGTTACAGCAAGATAACTATGAAGGAATTCAGATACCTATTTATAGATTTCCTACTAAGGAAATTGGCCATTTTGCTGCCTGACTATGCCCAGTATGGATGCCCAGTGCTGACAGCAGAGCAGTGTATTGCCCAAGGACACAACCAGGTATACTCAGTCAGTTCTGGGATTTGAACTCATCACCTTCTGGTTGCTGGATCACCTCTCCTACCACAGTATATTATGCTGCTCTAATCTGCTTTACATGATATTATGTAACTGACCTCATTTCAGGAGCCTACAACACAGACCACATAATGTTCTCCCTAGCTCATACCCCTCAGTGGTGTAGCCACTAGACAAAAAAGTCCTTCTTTCTGTCTTAACCACTTTATGGACTAAAAATATCCTTCACCCCGTGTTTCAGCTCAATGTGTTTATACAATGGACTGATAAGTTGTTTAGCTTAAAAGCTAATGAGCTTGTACACTCGTATGTGTGTTTAGGGGTAATCAGGATTAAATGTGTGTGAGTGGAGGCAGAGGTCACAGTGTCAGGTGTTTCTCCTTCAGAATGAAGTGAAAAACAGCTGGTTGAATGAACTTGGCAGGCTCTCCTGAACCGCTGTCTTTGAGAACAGTGAATTAATCAGTCCACGTGTGGAAATTCATGTCTGTGTTTACATTAGTAAAACTTGCACGCCTCCCCAGCTGTCAGAAACCATGAAATATATTAGCACATCGTAGACATGTGACGAGTCAACTTTCAACAGAAGGTAATCAGCAGCGGAGTGTGTGTGTGTGTGTGTGTGTGTGGTTATGTGCATCTGACATTTCACGCAGAGATGCATGCTGATTTTTCTGTCTTTCCAGTAACCCTTGCTCTGAAAATATTGATCCTTCTAAAAGGCCAGTGAAGGACTAGGAAGAGAATAGCATACAGATGAGAATTAGTGGGAGAGGTAAGGAGAAGATGTAAAACACAAGCAGCATGTGAATTTATGTCACGAAGTAAAACACCTCTCGTGTGTATTGTCAGGGGTGAGTTTTATTCATAAGATTACTGATATCATACTGCATGTGACCAGGGAATATATAAAACTTTATACATTATAAGCCTACAGTGTGCTCTTCTATAAATCAGGCCAAATAATCTAGGCCAAGTAATAAGCTCTTTAAACCCTAAAAAATGATATACTATACATAGGTGGATTAATTAAGTATGTATGCAGAAGAAGTAGGGCAGTATTTTAAAGGTCTTGTGAAAGTAAAGTTCATTATATAAGCACTATTATGTGGCAATTACTGAAAAAGTGTCTTTTGGGTGGCACTGGCTAGTACAGTACTGTGCAAAAGTCTACAGTCATCAATCAAAAAGGCCATTAAATGCTTTTCTAAATAGTTTTTCAGCATCAGAGGCCTCAACTAAATATAGTATTATTTTTTCCCAGTATTTAATGTATGCACACTTTGTCTTTATTGCAGCTTCCATTCTTTTCGCGAGACTTGTATTCATTTTTTCTTATCAGGGATATTTTTCCACACTTCCAAAGTTCAGTCTTAGAAGTTGATTGCATTTTCTGCTTCTCAGTGTCTAATCCCGAACACATTGAACTATGCTGAGGTCTGGGGTCTGAGGTGGTCAGTCCATTGTTCTGAGAACACCAGCAGCTTCTTTGTTTGATTTAAAGTCTTTTCTGACTCATTGCATTGAGTTGTCTTCTCACAGTGGAAAGATGGACAGAATTTTGATTTTATTTTTTTTTTTAAAAGAGTGGAGCGCAATTTTCTCTGATCTCTCAAAGATGAAAGCTGTTTTTTGATCTAATGTTTTGGTGGTCTACCAAGTCTTACACAGTTGATAGGTATCCCATTTTCTCTACATACTTCAATCATTTTGGAAAATGTCTTCTGGAAAATTATAAACTTTTTCTTAATGTTTTGACCGGAAATGTAATGAATGTAGGATGGGCTTTTGCACAGTAATGTTTGTGACGTATGTACTTTACCTTGAGGTCCGTAAAATGTCACTTATTAAACGCAAACATCCTGAAAGCTTAGGAAGCATGTTTTTATTCTAGCAGTCTTTGCAGCACCCTTACATTCAGGCCAAGTAGTTCTTTCTTTTTCTTCAGTTTGTTTTCTCCTTAATGTGCTTTTATTGTTTGTTATAAGAGTATCCTCTGTTAAGCTATGGATGTGCATATAGTGCTCTCATTATTCTTCAAAGACTATTATGTACATTAGTGAGCACTTTGGGAAGCTTACTGCAGAATCTGAGTTCATTTTCTTTGAAAAAACAAAGCACACACCAAGCCTTAGCCACTTGTGTGCAGTCACAATACAGTCAGATACAAGCAATAAAAGCAGCATATGACCCTTATGGAATGTGAAGTCCAGAAGATATCGTTTATGCATTCATGACAGCTCATAGAAAGGAGTAAAATTAGTAGAAGTAATTTGCAGTTGATGGCCAGACATTTGCCAAGTCTTTGAATACCTAATCTGAGCAAGTATGTCAATTATATGTGTTTCAGGTTCAGGTGAAATGAGTATCGCATTCAATGTACGTGACTCACATTTGTACATCATTTTCATATGAGTATAATATCACATTATATCGCACAGTTTTGTTTTTCACTTTACATAACTATGTCAGTAATTGTGTTGATATATTTTAATCACTTAGTTTGGAATTAATGTATGTTTAAATACAGAAAATTCATTGCATCACTTTTTTAAGTTTATGTAGGAGATGTGGTACTCATACTCGTTAAGGTTGACTATTAGCTGGTCAATGTACAAACATCCATATGTGAATATCTATGAAGTCTCACCCTCTCTGCCTCTCAATGTAGCATTGGCAAAGTAAAGACATGGCTCAAGATTTCCCCCTCCTTCTTCCACTTTGTCTAAGAGTGGTGAAATGTAGATTAGCATAGCAGAACAGATGGCCCTGTCACTCTGATGTGTGTCCATAGATAGATGACCACCTGGACTCAGGTGTCCTCACTGAGATGCTTCGTTCACTGAGGCAAAGATCAGGCACTCAGAGACAGAGCCGCCTACCACCACAGCCTGCTCTTTTCCAAGACACCGTACTTAAGTACTGTTTGAGCTAGATTCGATTTACTTGAGGTGGGTTAATGTAATTATAAACAGAGTGATCTGCCATGTCAGTAACGTTTTAATCTTTGTAAAGATTGTCTGTAGGATTTTTACCTACTATAAAATGAACCATAGAAATATTCCCAGCTTACATCAAACCCATGCGGATTGACATGTTAGTAAATGTTCTGTCATAGCCTGTGAGAAAACACTTTTCAGTGTGAATCAGAAATCATAACACATCTTCCTACCATACGATGAAGGTCTCTTCCTTCTGAACTGGGCACAGCATTTTTGCTCTATGATAGTTGAGGGTAGTGGGAGGGGGGAGGTGAATTATGATATAATTGGTTAATAGGACTGAAAGATTAATGATTTCATATTGAAATCTCAATTTGAAAGAGTGCAATGTTTTATATCGCAACAGCTGCAGTTTTAATTATAGCCTACCTTACCAACAACGCTGTCTTAACAAGTTGTCTTTGGAGAAATGTACCATATTAACACAGAGCTTCTGAAGTGTCTGTAGACAAGTTAGACCAGTCAGAAGAAACCAAATACTAAACACATGCTGAAACACCAACATAACTACCTTCAGCATTCTGGCTCCAAGCCAGAAAAAGTACACATGCTGCTTTTCTTGGACAAAAAAAAAAACAGGGCCTGAATCTTACATTGTTGTCTATGTAATTTATACAGTAAGTTCTTATCCCATGTAAATCAGACATAAACATTACATACATCCTGTAGTAACATAATTTGAAGGACATATGCCTGGAAAGTGTACTGCATTGGAATTTACAACTTCAGCATGGATACTTTGTACAACCACTGATTTTTGGTTTGGAAACAAAGATGAAGTTTATAGTCTCTTACGTGTACATATTTGATGACACATCCAATCAGACCTGACAGAGGATTTTTCTGAATGCTCACCATTCATTGCTTTTCTGTAGCATACTTTGAGGCACTGCCAGACTTACTGTGTTCAGTTAAATTAGGTCTTGCCAAGGAATGAGACTGAGCACTGAATTTTCCATTCTTTCCATGGAAAAGTTTGGCTCCTGCAGTCTGTCATTATCTCCGATCTGTGGTCAGCTTCTGGCTGACGAGGGAGCTGCTCTTAGACAGGAGGAGACAAATGTCATTTCAGCTCCTCTTAACCATAAATGGCTTAATCCTCACCCTTGTCAAGATGCACCCGCTTGCATCAAGCGACAGTGCAGGAGTGAGCCTTAAACTCCACGCATGTACGAGCTCGTCTGTAAATTACTGGGAAGAGACGATCAAATTACAGGGTGGTGGTTTAGGCTGCTTTAAATTGATAAGAAGAGGTTTTAGTCGCTGCCATATTTCTGGCAACTGTGCACGTCTGAAATGCCCACCAGACCGCTGGCAAAGCACAGAATGTTGTAGCCTCCATCTCCATCTTACTCTACTCACCACTTCATTTATACAACAGAAGAGAAAACTATTGACCGCCTGTCGTAAAATGTGAGTGACCTAATTTAATGTAGTAGAGTGGCATGTGAATACTGTTTCTGCTACAAATACACCCAGGAGGCTTCTCTTACACCCTGTTAAACAAGTTTTTTTTTGTTTTTTCAAATCGGTTTCAAAAATAGATCATGATCATTTCACTTTTAAGCACATTGTGGTCATAGAGTCATGTCAGACATTCTTTGTTCTATAGTTAAGAATTATGTTGAATGTTACTGGAACTGTTTGGTTCTCATTTGTTAATCATTTTCGTGATATTGGCTTTTGCAATGTTGATGTTGTAGAAGGTAACAATATGTAAATGAGACGTCTAAGATCATCTCTCTTTTTATTGTGCTCTTTAGGCATCCTGTCAGTCTCAGTCATCTCAAAAGATGTGTTTCGATGAGTGAAAGCATTTACATGAACGAACCGCTGCAGGCAGTAAATGCGATCTTTAAAGGAAGGAGGCGCAACAACTTTAAACAGCTGGCTAGTAGTCATATGGATACCAAATATGAGAGCTAGTGCACAGTGTTGGGCAGAATACTTGCCACAATGCTCAGCTTATCACTCGTGAACATTTGCACAACTGAGGGGACTGTGCAGTTTTATTATCCCTCTAAAGAGCTCAGTAAGGGCTGAGATTGATGAGTAGTTAATTACATGGATTTATCAGTCTACTCAGGCTTTAGTGGGAACTTCAGTGTTGTAAAGACTGTTAAATGTTGAGTTCTTCTGATTTTAAAATGGTTAATGAAGAAGCACTGATGTTTCTTTTTGAAAGATCGTGTATACATATTATGTGAGTGTGTGTGTGTGTGTGTGTGTGTGTGTGTGTGTGTATATATATGTAGAAGACTTACTCACTAAATTTATATATATATATATATATATATATATATATATATATATATATATCCATCCATCCATCCATCATCTAAACCGCTTATCCTTCTGGGTCGCGGTGGGGTGCTGGAGCCTATCCCAGCTGTCATCGGGCAGAAGGCAGGATACACCCTGGACAGGTTGCCAGTCCATCGCAGGGCAGACAAACAGACATATACATCCACACACACACGCACACACACACCTAGGGGCAATTTAGCACATCCAATTGGCCTGATGGCCTGTTTTTGGACTGTGGGAGGAAACCGGAGTACCCGGAGGAAACCCACGCAAACACGGGGAGAACAGGCAAACTCCTATATATATATAATATTTATTTAAATTTAGTGAGTAAGTCTTCTAAAAGTATTCTCCTAAAAATGTAAAAGGTAACTGTTTTCTGAATAATGCCTTTGCAAAATCTAACTTGGACTGAATATAAAGAACTGAATTGCTATATAAACTACAGACTTACCAGCTATTTCAAGTTGTTTTGCCTCTTTTCTTTAAGCACTGCATTTACTGCATGCTGCACTTCAGTTCTTTTTTTCAGCCTAAAGGTTTTATACTCCAGACTCAGTTAGGACTTGAATCTGCATGAATCTACTTGTGAACATCTCAAGGTATATCGCTCTGTAGCAATATAAACACCAACTAATACAAAATGAGTTTTTCATGAACAGAAACATTAAACAGGTTAGCTGTTTTGCAAGTGTTTTTACCACCCATTTGTCATTACTAAGAGACCAGGCATGAGCCTCACTGCCATGAGGTTGAGTTAAAAACCATTTATTATAGTAAACCTCCCAATCATCAGTTGATGGGCCTTTGATCTTAATTACTTTAATTACTCCATTCTAATTGCCTTCTTTAAAATGGGAAAATAAACGCTTGACATTTGTCAATGTGGTAATTTGACAGTGTGCTAAAATGACCATTTTGCATCATAAATGTCAAGTGAATTAACAGTGTGCGAGTATGCAGATGAAGGCTGGATAAATCGATGTGTTCTAATTACCAGTAATTACATTACAGTACTACTGTGCCAGCTGGATTTTCTGAGGAAGTGGCATGTACTAGTTATAATGACTTTTGCTTGCCTCTAAAATGTCTTTTTATTTTTACATAACCATGCACGAGCAGACAAGGACCAATAATATTAACCAGTAATATCATGTTCCACCTTCCCCTCCCAACACACCCCATCATTAAGCGAAAATGTTAGCTCAGAGGCCCTCCCTGATACCGTGTTTCACTCAAATTCATCGCAATACACAAGATAAATGCGTGATGATTTCCATTTAATTTTGACTTTAAGTCCACTGTCCTTATTAGCTGTTATGCTGCATACAACTGGCACAAACTCTCAGATCTTAGATGTGCTCCAAACAATTTTTAAATCCAAATTCTCTTTTCATGTACCTATAATTGATCTCAAGCTAATTTAAATAACACTTAAGCCTGTTGTTTGTAATTTCCTTTTCATGTTCTTTACTTTGATTTTATATGCTTTGAACATCCTTTTAATTATTTCATTATTTTTTTAAGGGTGGTATCACTTTAATTTTTGTTCATTTTTATTGTTTTTCGCTCAGCATTTTGTCTTAATTTTTTCTTATGATGTTCCTTCTCCTTTTTTACATGAAGCACAGTGAGTTACCTTTGTGTATGAAATGTGTAATATAAATAATCTTGTCTTGCTTTTAGTTTGTACCTATTTTGGTGAAGACAGATCTGCATTGTTCACTTTGGATTTTTTTTAATCCGAACATTAAATATTTCACTCTAAACATGAGCAATGCTTCTGTGTAAGTGTGTGTCAGTGCCTGAGACAGTCTAAGAGAAGTTTTGGGGGATTTTAGATTCTGTTTAATTACTCATTCTCTTTGTAAATCTCAGTGACTCATCTCAGCAGGGCAGAGGACTCAAAGAGTAGTTTTGGCCAAATTACTGAAGACCCAAATTCCTGAGCTAAGAGAAAATGCTCAGTAAGAGAATATGATTCAAGATGTTAGAGGATCCTCAGAAACAGCTGAAGTGGATCTATAGCAGTATAGCTATATGTTTATATTCAGGAGTCTTGCAGTTTTACGGTTTGGCCAGTAAAATGCAGAGCCTGTGGCTTGAGTGGCCACTGGCTTTGGATAATATAATAATAGAATTATAAATAACATCTTTTGATAATAAACAATTTTGCCTCTTGATTACAAACACGTGCATTTGTGAGATCCTTCTTGTGTGGGTTCATGACAGTTTCTTCTGTTGCACACAAAAGTGACTTGCTGTGATAATTCTCTTTTGTGGAGATGCTTAGACTGTTAAACGTGTATGAATGTGTGTGCTTGTGAATTGTACATAGCCTAATGACATTGTAAATTTTCTTCATAATGTACTTGTAATGTGCTTAAAATGAGCATGATTGTTCTTCATTGGTCCCTGGTGCAGTGTCACACAGAAATACTGATGTGCTAGACATCTAAAAATTGCAAAAGTTAAGTACAGGACACACTGTTTCAGGAACTCTCCATTTTCTCAAAGAGTGCTTATGTGCTTCTGAATAAACAGTTCTATACAGTTTCTGGGACCACACATCTTCATCCATCATCCATGCAGAGTAGGTCCTACCTTCATGTACATATGCAGCTCATTCACATGCTTCTGAAAAGTAGGCTAAAAGAGCCTCTTTAAAATCTCACTTCAATTTGTATGCTATAGAGAGACATGAAATGTTATTTATTTATTTATTTGGTGTTCATGTCAGGACTTAGAACCTGTAGAAAACATTCGTATCTATAGTAATGCTGGTTCAGTGTTACATTGCTCTAGGAATGTGTATGTGTGTTGTTTTTTTTTGTTGTTTTTTTTATATATTTTTTCATTAATGATTTTTTATTTTGATTTTGATTTTTTGATTATATATATATATATATATATATATATATATATATAATATATATATATATATATATATATATCGCTATTGTCGGAAGAAAACCTTGTATCTCCAAAATGGTAACTTTACAGGAGAAGGAAAAAACTTACTTTACTTTTAATGTAAGTCAATGGAACCAGACTTTTTTCCAAGTCATTTTGGGTCATTTCTTTTGGTCAATTCATCATGAAATTTACATACAATGTAAAGGGCAAAAGGTATTTTCAAATTATGTCAAAAACTGAAAAACAACAAAAATGGAGATACAAGGTTTTCTTCCGACAGCAGCGATAGTGGTTTTGCCTTAGTGATGCAGTAATACAAAACATCAAAGCATAGCAATATTAAGCCTGTGTACACATCAACAAGAATGCTGAATTCCCATAGACCCAACCAACACTGCAATACCCTTCACTATAAAGTGTGCATCTGCTCACCACAGGCACCTTTACCCAGTGAACGTCATAAACTGAGGTCAAATCGGAAAGCAGAGATGTACAAAGATAAGGAAAACCAACACAGCAAACTTAAAAACCTAAACCATCAGGTATCGTTGGCTAAAGCCATTTTACTCGATACATTGAAGTAGTTTGCAAACAACTGATGACAATGACATTTTTAAATTTGTGTTGGGACTTTGAAATGGACAGAAAATGGATCTCACTTTTACATGTCTCCTAGATAGTGTTTGGAGGGCTGAGAAAATAAGATGGGATTTTGGGATTGGCTGAATGTATGGTAGTTTGCATATTTAGGAATGAGGTGGACAGCAAAATGATTTGGACTGGCCATAATACAATGATAGCACTCATAGAAAACAAATCAAATGTCATTTTCTTAGAAAAGGAAGCTTAAAAATATCCTTTCTCTGTTTGATTGGGTATGGCTGTGATCAATCTGTGGCTACGTGCCTAGTCCTGACTTTTAGACTAAAGTGTAAAGTATATTTGTTTCTGGCTTAACTAAATAAGACTAAGAAAACAGATTTTTGTGTACACAGGCTCAATTGTACAAATTTGTTTTAATTTGAATAGTGACCTAGAAATAGCAAGATAGTAGTCATAATAATATTTTATTATTAAAAACTTTTCTTTGTTTTAACGTTTTCAAGATTCAAAAACTTTGTTGTTTATTTCCAAGTTTAAATGGAAAAATTACCAGATTTCCAGTGTAGTCTCAGACTTTGTGACTCCACTGTACATCTGTGAGAGTATTGTTGCATGTATTGTAAATCAGACTGCCAGGGCTTGCAGTGCTGAATGCGCGTAATCTCTTAACCTTCTGCTGTATTACCCTCTGTGCTCTAATTAATCACTTTTCCCTCACACATTACATTTCACACAACAAAGCACAGCAGACTCAGACAACCTCTTCTGAGACTCCACTATGATTTGCATTTTGGTGTTGACTTCAGTTTGGATGTGTGTAGCAGAAGTGCTGACTGCGTCCCTTAATAAGCAGACTGTAGGAGGAGTGCGTGTCTGTGCTGCCGACGGCCTGTTTGTTTTCATTCTGAATTACGATGCTGCTGCAGATGAATGGAAATCTGTCTCTGCTCAAGGTCCCCAAATATAAACTCAATTAGACAAGCCATCCATCGTCCCTGTGGGTTGGAGTGTAGACACTGGCCTTGAGAGCGCTGTGTCGCATGCAGCGTATGACTGAATGTTTCTGAAACAAATGAGCATGAAGGTTGCTCTTGACTTGTGTGAAGTATGTATCCTTCTTAGTTGATGCCTGAATTTGTGTCAAACCACATGGAAGAGTGGGTTACAAACAATGGGGTGATCAAATTAATAGCTGTAATTAACATGAAGGTAATTTTTAGGCACATCTTTACCATTTCAATGTGAAGTTATTCCTTCCACTACCACTGCAGTTGACGATTTGTCTGTATTTATGCTGTACACTTGCAGATTAGGGCCTGACTGTTTGAAAACTTTGGGGCCGGAATCGTTTTTGAGATGATATCAGCTGATATAGTTTAATATGTAGAAGTTTATTGTGAGTTCAGCAGTGCTTTACTGATGGATATGATGGCCAGTTGTCACCTGTGTATTATCATATCTGACCGTTGCTTTTTAGAATTCTTAGCAGTTATGTTGGTTTCAGTCAATTCCTTCTTATTTATTTTTTCCGAGTTCTGAGTTTTCCTGACTATTTTTGTGCCATGATGATGTTTAAGGTGTTTTTCCATTGGACAGTGTGGTACAGTGTGGTATGATAAGTAATCCACTATCCAATACTAGGTTGTTCCTGCACCTGCAGGCACTTTTACGTCTGGGCAGTGGATTTTTGGATATCACAAACATGTTTAGCATTTAAAACACTTTAGTAGTGTCATAACTTTGTCACATACAAAATGCTACTGAGTTCATGTAATATATGAAACATATTTTGGGTCGGAGTGCCAATTCATATCCCACACCTATGATTTCAGTCCTCAAGTGCACAAAAATAAGTTACTGAATTATAAATCATGTGTGTTAGATGCATTTTGCATGTTTATATTATGTCCATTCTGGTGGTGCGTTGTGTTCACTAGTTCAGTCTGTCTTACTGTAATAGAAATGAACAGGTGACTGTAAGCTTAGTACTCTCTATAAAGACTGTCATACGAGCATGAAACCAATGAATCTTCAAAAGATAACTGTTTTTCTCATGTCAAAGGCCACTGAATGTTTGTGTTTATCAACATGATTTTCACAGATAAATTTGGTGACCTGAAATTGGCTGATAGTATCAGTCAGCTGATACATTGGTCAGGCCCTAACACAAAAAGGATTGGATATGGTCCTCAGTGAGTGAGCCTAGGCAGTCTTTTTGATATCTTGGTGAAAATCTCAGTTTGCTTTCGCTGGCTGGGTGAGAGAGCACGCTGACAGCATGTTGGTGTACCAGGATGTCAGTCAGGATTTTTGCTCATGTTTGATCTGACCATGAACACTGAAAGTCTAAGGTGAGCTGAACCACTATATGTGTGCATTTCACTAACATCTGTCAATTTTTTAAATAGTCATTTAAAAGTATCTATTTTTCTGCAAACAATTTTGCAAGGTGGTAAAAAAATGACTTGTCAATAATGCAGTGTGGGCCATTTTCAAGAGTGCGTCACTGTCAACTGTAGTCGGTGTAGCATAGTGGTTAACACCACTTCTCTCCATGCAGGAATAAGAGTCCTTGGGCAAGACTCCTAACACTACAGTCATAGTCCCTCTGTAACATGATTAATTTGTAAGTTGCTCTGCATCTGCTAAATGCATCAATGTAAATGTAAATATTCTGATTTCAGATATTAGAGAAACGTTGTCTAATTGTTCAGATATTATAGGACAGTTATAGAAGGTTACTCTCAAACGCTAAGGCAACATTAGTATGAGTTTTGCAATGTTGTTCTCCTGGCTTCACAGGCTCTGGAGTTACAAAAGTGTGGAAAAGCTATAGGACTTTCTGCTACCATGGATTTATCCTCACACCACACTCAAATCTGAATGAATAATGTATGTGTGCGCACTGATGCAACACACACACATCAACACACAAGGCTTAGTCTTTTCATTTTCTGCCTCTCTGCCTTTGGCTTCACGAGTGCTTGGTTTTTGCATTTGTTGCCCTGAAAGGTCAGTCTTAGTCTGTGTACGTGTGTCTTATAGTATCAAAATTTATTTGTGTCCGTTTTTAGTGCTTGTATATGTGTGATGAACTTATGGGATTCATAATTGATTATTAATGTGTCTAAAAAGTCTTCATATAAAAGTAAGAAAAATTCTCTTCTCATCATATATATTCAACATCCCTATAAACCAACTGTGACCAGACTGCGTAAGCTTTCCATTAGGCAATTCCATTCTCTCTTAATAGTTTAATTGCAGTTTAATGGCTAAATTAATTAAGACAATACACTACCACACCTTTAACTGAACTGCACTTTATTGTTATTATTATTTATTATTTTGTTTAATTAAGACTCAACTCACTTGGTATCACTGTCATTGTGTGCATCTTATGTGGTGCATAGAATGTGAAAGCTGTTTATGTGGAATAAGACTTTGCATTTATTGTTTGTAAGAACTTTTCTCACTCACCAGCAACTTTCACTCTCCTGAAGCCTGAGGTAGTGTGTGGAGTCTCTTACAGTCCAGGATTGTTTGATGTGTTATCAGAAGATGGAAATCTGTGCTGTAGGGTCCACATTCTAGAGCACCAACATTCTAAAACATAATACGTCCTACAAAATCCACATTCTAGAACATGTTAAATTCTAGAACATCCATGTAATGCAGTCTAGAACACACTACATTTTAGAACACCCACAATTTAGAACATATGTCCTAGAACAATTCTAAGACATACTACATTGTGGAACATCTACATTCTAGAACATGCAAGTAGTGCCTACTATAGCATAGACTGTCCACATTGTAGAACACACATCATAATGTGCGCATTGTAGAACACACTACACTCTTGAACACATTCTGCAATATTCTAGAACTCTGTGTGTGTGTGAGAGAGAGATGGGGAGAAACAGAGAGAAAGGAAAGGACAAGTTTGTGTCAGTGCTAAGTTGCTCCCTGATGCTGCACCCAGCCTGCAGCCCCATACAGTTCATGCATTTAAATAACAATATTATTGTAATGACGGACAATGTATTTCTGACCCTGAATAATTGGGTAGTGTGAATAATCAGGAAGTGCGCCATGTGCCTGTCAGGCAGAATGTTGGAGGGTTTTGGTGAGAGAGTGTGGAATACTTCTGATCAGCATAAATCTTAAATATTTATCACATCTCTCTCTCCCCCGTTATTCCACTCCTTCTCACGTACATAAGGAGGAAAACAGAAAGGACCCCTGAGGCATACTCATGGATATAGACGTGTTGTACTCGAAATGGGTTCAATCGCATTATATGGTTTTGTGTGTGTTTGTGTGTATGCATGTGTGTGTGAGAGAGAGAGAGAGAGAGAAGCAAACTATTCCTCTGTGATTTTTCTACGAACGATGCTGCTGAGTGTCTGTATGATGTAGAAACAGAGAGAAATACATCTCCCAGCTGACATGTAAAACAATCAGTATAAGCCACAAGTAGCAGTTATTGAAAACAAAGGAGCTGTGAATATGATTCCACAGCGATAGTCGAGAGCCTTATTGAGCAAAACACAAGAAGCCCTCTCAGGCCCATAAATACACATCATTGAATATTTCACAATATGCAACATGAGAATATGATTCATATAATTCAACCCATGACTTTACATCTATAGCACTAACACCACACCGGTGTGCAGTTACATATACTGCATACATATTTGTGTGTACTAACAGTGAAGAAGCCCAGATTGTCAAATTGTAGGGCATTTTTGCAATTGAATTTGAAATGTGCCTGTGACTCTCAAGCCAAGAAAAATAAAAGACCCTGGGAACTGCTTATAAAAAATTCTATTAAATGTTTTGTAGAAGTTGTTCTGATCAGCATAAATGCTGTTTACAATGGACACAGTCCTGGTTAATTTGTTTTATTGATTTAATCAAAAACAAACCACACAACCTGTGTGCTGCATGGATTACTGACTTTTAAGATCAACGCTACAACAATCACCCATCTCTCTCTCTAACTCTCTCACACATCTCTCTGCATAGATTTGCAGGCGAGCAGTCGTGGGCTTGGCTTGACAGTCTGGTTCAGTATGTAGCTGGCTGTTTGTTCTACAGAGACTAGCGCTCTCCTTTTGTGGGGCAATCAAAAGAGCCCTTGGCCACTGCTGGCACACACTGCTGTTAGGAAGCTAATTAGGAACCCTCTGCAGCTCTGTTTATTTACACAGCAGCTGTAGATACACATGGTTAAAGGGAGAGTAATTATATCTCAAAAACAGCTTTTTCTTTGGCCTCCCTAAATTGTGCTGTTTTTTACGTGTATGTCCATCTGATCTTTGTCTGAAAAGTTACAATATACATTTTGGGAATTTTGGACCTCTCTGGTGGAAGTGTGTATTTCCACACAATGTGCGGAAAAACATTTTGTAACATCGGTTGTACTTTGGATCCCTTCTTCTTTCAGGAGTGGATGATTCTGATGATTGCGAGCGTGTTGAAAGAGTATCAAAACTTGGTAAAGGACCTGTTTCCTGAGAATGTAATGTTGATTTTGCATTTAAGACCTAAATATCGACATTGATATGTAAAGACTAGGTGTGGGTATTGAGAACTGATGCTACCAACATTATGTATTGTCAATTCATTCTACACAGTAGGCATTTTTGAGTGGTTGGTGCTAGACTGGTTTAGCAGAAGGGGCACTCTGCTCTGCGTAACAAAAGCGTTCACGTTCAACTGCCTTAATCATTTCAAATGCCGAGCATCATTCTGTGCTCTCTGGTCGTGGCTGATAGGGTAAGACGTTTAAAAGTGTCTGCTCGCTTTACTAAATTTAATGTTAATGCAGCTAAATGCAGCATAAAACAGTTGCGTGTAAAGGGGGCAACTCCAGAAACGTCATGAAGCCACTACTGCACCTACATCCTCAGCATTGTGTTGCCTTGTTGAAATGTCCTGCCAAATCTAGGTATAATAGTTTTTATAGCTTAAATCACCTTATCCAAAAATCCTATCAGCATTAAGCAGCTTCTTATTCACCAGCTTCTTGTTCCAATTTTTGAATGGTACAGCAGTTACATGCAGGAACCATGGGTGTTATAATAACTGCTGCATTTAAGGTGAGCTCGAAAATTCAAACAAGACCCTGGCAAATGAGAAGCCAATTTAAGCCAGGTATCCAACTACAGGTAGGATAGTTTGATAGTCTAAATGTCCTTATCAAAAAATGCTTCCAACATTAAAAGAATATTTAGGACATTTTGATAGCCTAATCAGTTTATCAGCTGAGTCTGTACTGAATTAAAATTTGATAGCTAGCATAGCAAAAATCCCTAACTGCTAGGTATCCTAAGTAAGTGTGAACTGTCCTGACAACCAGGGTTCACTTATTTTGTTTTGCTTATTGTAGTTAATATTTTCAGCTGTAGGGAGATGACCACAGCCTTTTCACATGTTTTCATTTTGAATCTTTTTACATCTTTTCACACCTTTTCATATCTTCGTTTTTTTCACGAAATTATGGAGAGTAGTATCAATGAACGCATCGGTAAATATCAGTATCGATAAGCAGTATCAGTATCGAGATGTGTATCAATAAAACGTATCACATTGTCTGAAAAACTCCGACCTGACACCTCTGCCTTTTAAATGATTATTTTCAGGCTTTTTTCTCCTGACTCAATAATGCTGTTCTCTTGATTTTAACTGCAATTTGTTTACAGTGCAGCTTTAAAGATACATGTAGCCCAGAGTAACCTGTAGTCCCTCCAGTCAGATTGCAAGACTGAAAAGGAAATGCCTTGTAAAAGAGGTTTGAGCATTTAGCTTGTCTAAACGCAACATATTTGACTAATATTGTTGTTGATACACTAATTTCTTCACCTCTAACCCACATTTAATGTAGAATTAACACCAACCAGCTTGGGCTAATTGCTGCAATTAAATGAAATCTATTCCCAATTACAAGCACCATTAACTGGAGAATCCTCACGATAAACATGAACAGTCAGGAAACAGCATTTAACCTCAAACAGCCCTCAATGCTGGTGTTTTTTTGTTTTTTTGTTTTTGTATCAAGAGCAGTGAAATGTTCATTTTATTCTGTGCTTGCATATACATACCTGGTCTCTAACTGACTTTCTTTTCTCTCTTTGTTTTATGTGCTGTTTGGGTTGCGGCTACCTGGATCCTCTCCAATTGTCAGGTAAGACAACAAACTTGCAGACAAATATTGTCCAGATTTTTCGATATATTGTCCATCACATTCTCCATATCTATTTCAGTAACATTAAAAGAGCGATTAAAAGATTGGAAATCAATTGCTCTACTAACATGACTGATATTTATCTTACATGAGCCATATTTGTCACTATGCCTCCTGTTGATCCTGTTAATATTTCTGAGATGGTATTTCAGAACATCTGTTGTTTGAATTCTTAAGATGCACTGTTTATGTTGAGCCTATCTCCTTAGCATTCACAGATATCCACATCCTAAGGCTGTGTTCACAAGGATCTTTTTAAATCAGTCAAAAAGCACCTCTTGTCATTGATTTCAATTAAAACAAACCGTTAGAAGACAACAGACACTAATGCATGACAATGCATAAAATCATGTGGAACATAATTAACCTTTTGACGGATTGTGCTCTGACATAACCACGCGTCAGCCAATAGGAGACAGTCTGGGTCAAGACTTCAGTCAGTTACATTAAAGAAATTGCTGCTGTCAGAGCACATCCTGAGCTGTACAGTCGAGCTCTCCAGATCTGTATGAGCAGCTCAAAGGGAACTTTGCCTTTGGTGCTTCCTTCTGTGACAAAAAGCAACTGCCAGCAATTATCACTTATGAGCATTTGTGTTTGAGTTTCCTGCCCACAAGGCTCAGTCACGTGGGGAGAAAAGCTAATCTCTGCCCACCAACACCAGCAAAGCTTACCAGTGGTACCAGCCAAGGCTTAACTTCAAACGTAGTTAAAGTAACTGCAATAAAACAATGCTTATTGATTTCTAAGTTGTAATAAAAGCCTAGAGCTGAGTGAATGTTAAAGGGTTAACTTATTTGTAAGCTGTGGTAAAGAATTACAGAGGCAGAAAAAGGTGGATGTGTTTTATGGACAGCACCGGCAATGAGAACAGCACTGTGGGTAGAAGAGATATTGATCAAAAGGTGTCAGCACGAGCTAACAGCTGATGTTCCACCAAATGCACATGCACTCACACATACACACAAACACAGAGAGAGAAAGACTCTAATTCAGGCTTTCTCAAAAATACTGTGTATTGACAGCGGAATATGTCCTTGTCAGTTCTCTGATCTCCCATGTTCTTACTCTGCTCAGGGAATGCTTTTTTCCTTAGCTGACAACTTGTCTTGAATTTTACTGTGATATTTTTCTCTATTGATCTCCTCATACATTGGGTCTGAAGGCATTCTCACTGACAGTGATGTCAGAAATGAAGGATGCCACCCAATACAGGTTGAGGTTGCATAGAAACATAAGAATGTCATGCACAGGCCAGCTCCAACTCAATCCTTTAGTTTCTGGAATCAGCTGGACCAAGCAATCGAGAACACAGCAAGGCTGACATTTCTCTGGCAGGTGTGTTTTAAGTCCCTGGATGAAATTAGGAAGCTACTGTTGATGTTGATGCAAGCACATCTTTCTACTTCTAATTTTCAAGGACTTTGTCATGCAACCCTGTTTTAAAATCAAGTAACCTCAAGAGGCCTTTGACAGTAAATTCATGAGTGTCTTCAGTAGACTCTTTACTGCTGACAGATCAAATAAGAACTTTAGTGATCATATCAGCAGCCATTAGGAGTAGCAATTAATACAATATTATGCACAAACATGTGTGTGTACATGTTCAGGCCAAAAAAGGGCGTAACCTATTTTGCCAGGACCAGCAAAATGACCTTGAAAAGGTAAAGTGCTGTTTACAGTGTTTAATATTTTAACTAACTGAAGGGGTGCAACCATTTTTTTTTTAATTATTGAGGTTAAGGGGTGCACAAGCTTTTGTGTACAACTGTACATATACAGTACTTTGAAATGATTTTGTGCACTTGAGAAAATTGTATTTACAAGCTATTAATCTGGGCAGTAAATATTTATTTGTTAATTAAAACAATAATATCTAATATTAAAACAAGTATTAATACAAGAATAATTAATATTAATATTGAATAATTAATATTAATTAAGAAGTAATGTGTTCTAGTACCTGGTTTGGCTTAATAAATTGGCTTTGAGTTAAATCAGGTGTGCTGGTGATGGAACTCATCAAATCCATGTGATAGATGGGGGCCTCAAGGAAGACTCTGGAACCAAACCTCTGTTCTTGTAACCAGCTCAAAAGATACCAAGTACTTTTTTTGAAGACAAGAAACTCTTGTTACTTTTTACTGCATTGATGTTTGTATGATTTTTTTGGAATGTTGTATGGTGCTTTTAAGAAGAAAAACGCCATATTGCGAAGATAAACGGTTTTAAGTAATTTCCTTAAGGGACAAATGCCGGCCTTCTACCAGGCAACTTTTCAAGCGATTTCACTGTCACAGACAAGTTAGCAATGTCGGAATAAAAGCATAAGAGTGATTAATAAAATCATATCTCGATGGTTTAGTGTGAGGTGGCAAGGATAGCTGTCTTAAGTCAGTCTTTTTCCTCATTTTGACATTACCCTAAAATCAACCGTGTTTCATATTATCATAAGTTTTTAGTCTGGGCTCACGCAAGTAGTCACATGGACGAGAGAGAGAGCAAGAGAGTGGCACGATAGAGAAAGAGAGAGAGAGAAAGAACAAGAGAGTGCGAGAGAGAGAACAAAGGAGTGTTCTGTTGGACTGTGCAAAAAGGAGGAGAAACAGAGGTGGAGGTGTGGAGTGTGCAAGAGTGTCTCTTTGACACGTCTTCCTATTTTGCACCTCAATAGAGTGGAGAAGGAGAAAAGGTAGACAGAAATTGCAGTGTCTTTTTGTTTTTGGCTGGTTTTTTCAGAGCAAACAACAGCACCCACAAGGGCAGCGGTGAGCAAAAGCTGCTTCTTTATCTGCTCCATTGTTATGCAGTTTATTTTCTTGTAAATTTCCGTCAGGAGCATGATGGGAAATAATCTCAAAAGGAATCTAGTGCAGTCTTGCAAATAGTGACCTGCAGGATCCCCAGTCTTTGAAAATCATAGTCTGTGAATTAAAACTTTGTGACTGATGACACATTGTCTTTAGATGTGAGAGGGTGTCAGACCTCAGCCTTTTAAAAGTCTTTTCAGGTCTTTTCAGAGTCTTCTAGTGTATGGCTAGCATAGGAGTTGCATGGTACTATGTATAATAAGGGGTAGGCAGATCTAAAAATTTGCACTTAATGAATAATGAATCTTGTGGCCAAAAAATCCCACACCAGTAGGATCATGTGAATACATGTGTTTGCAGTCAAGAGGAAAACCAAAAATGTTTCGTGATTTAAAAATGATTTAAAAGCTTGTAAGCTAAAGATAGTGTGGAAGCAGTAGTGGACAGTGTGTGTTTAACAATAAAATTTGTGCTAATTATTTTTAGATATTGCCCAAGCCTAGTGAAAAGTGGTTGTTTAATTATTAAAGGTGGATATTTCTGAATGTGTGAAAGTTCAGCTGATTTGTTGGTTGCCACTCAGTGCCACTCAGGCTGCAAGCTCTGCATTTTTGTGGACTAAATATGAAATATTGTAGCCAGGGGCACTGGGCAAAATGCAGTGTTGACTCCATATGTATATAATACATATGTGACCCACATATGACCCCATGTACTGATTGTGTAAAAATAAACATGTATATGTATGTACGCAGATGTGTCCTAAGGATGCATGCCGTACCTGTAGTGCAGTTGCCATAACTCACTATGCCATAACTGCAGTGCAGTGAGTACATTACCCGCTGTAATCTTCATTTTGGCTCATCATTAATCAGAGTGCAGGCGTGGTGTCATATCTGCTCCCGGGAGATCTGTCCTAAACCCCTCAGCTACTGACCAGTCAGCTGTGACGGACTCCCTGCAACTGCCAATTACCGTCAGCAAGAAGAGCCATCAGTCTGAGTGTCAATTCAAATTATTCCACTCGGAGGTTTATAAATTATTACCTGATCAGCCATGAAGCAAACATGTCGGACTCAGCAGGCGGCCCCTTTCTTCCCCCCTGTCTTTCTAAATGAAGATTAATGGGCTTTTGATTGTAACAGTAATAGGTTGTAACCAGACTGTGATTGTGTTTTACGACAACATGGTAATTACCTTGATTTTGCCTAATTTCTTCAGCATTTAGAGAGCGTTTTAATAAAGATAGGTGTTATAGGTTAAATTAAAGTGTCCAAGTGTCTCTGTATGCATTCACTGCCAATGCCTTAAGCTCAGGTATCTGATGGATTCTTCAGTCAATCAGTTATCCATAATGCGTCTGATCTCAGGTGACAGGCACGTGTGGGTCTCTTAATCCAATAGTCTAACCATGCTTCATTCATCTGTCAAGCCTCTGCTGGTCTATCAGACCGAAGGTGATGGATGGGAAAGGACCCAATAGGGAAGAGCAATCGCACCTACATCTCAGACAGACAGGACTAATCACTTTCAGGGTGTAGTCAACCCTGTATATGAGTAACTAATTTACGTTTTTAATGTAGAACAGTGCAGTCAGGGAAAATAAATTGGAGCATGATTGGAACTGTAGCTTTCCACTTTATTGGTTTTGTTAGTTTGCTGCTTGTTGATTATCCATAGTACACAGGTCTCATGCAAGTATTGTTCAAAAGAGATGGGGACACTTATGCACAGTGTTGGGTTTGAGGGCACTGCATTATTGGTGTTGTAGTGAATTTACATTATGACCTTGGCAGCAATGTTCGCCCTTTTTTCCTGTTCTCATTGGCACTC
Source organism: Colossoma macropomum (assembly GCF_904425465.1). Taxonomy (NCBI): domain Eukaryota; kingdom Metazoa; phylum Chordata; class Actinopteri; order Characiformes; family Serrasalmidae; genus Colossoma; species Colossoma macropomum. The sequence continues at coordinate 34,827,374 of NW_023494795.1, read as the reverse complement.
TCAGACTTTGAACAGTCTGCAGTAAAAGCCAAGAACCTCACCAAAATTCCAGTCTAACATAGCCCTTTGAAAAAGGGCAAGTGTCAAAACTTGGGGTTTTGTCCAAGAATAGTACGAAAGGTGTAGGTTAAAAAGTGCAACTGATTCAACAACTGTTTGAAATGTACAAATGTTTAGAGCACATGACAGAACAAATTAAGATTTAACTATGCTTAGCTGCAAAATATGCAAAGCTTATAGGCTAAATAGAATAGCTATGAAAGTGACAATGAAATGAACTATAAGCTTACCTTTGTCATTTCGCTCTATACAGCTTAATTGTGTGTGTATGTGTGAGTGAACAATGGCAGTGTTCTCCATAGGGACCTGTTTCAGTATCACAGATCAGAATCAGATCGATGTGCCACAATGGCCAGAGTGATCGCTCCACTGGGTCCTATTAAGGTACAAAACTGGGAGTGTGGGTATGTGTGTAGAACTAAGTGTGTGCGTGTGTGCACATGCAACTTCCTCTGGGACTCATTACTTCAGCCTAACAGACGCACCCTCTGACAGTGCCATCTCTCATGCCACACACACACAGACCTTTATCTTTTTATAAAGGCGCATTGATGTGTGCTTCATATGAAACTTAAAACGTTTACTTTGAGTGCTAAGCTAATCAAATCTTTGCACACACAGAATTACTCGTACACATGCACACATTCACTGAACCCACATGAGGGTGTGTGCACACTTTACACATTTTCACTATTATGTGTAGTTTGTAGTTGGGTTTTCTCTCATTAGACTGTATGTGTGTTGTCTAATAGCATACTGATCACTTTTCAAGGAATTATGTTGTAGGGACACTCATGTAAAATAGAATGATCATTACTTCTTGTACACAGGCCTACTTTCTTCCTACAGTGGTGCCACAGTAGTCTCCAATGTGAGATTTTCTAAATTACATTTTAAAGACTGGTAGTAAAATCCCCTTTTGATCGTGTATCTTTAAAAAAACTACAGTCACTTTAGGGTGAATACTTAAGGGTAGGTTATTAGATTTTTTTTTCTAGATAGCTAATGCAGAAAGAGGCCAAATAGCTATTGGTACTGCCAAATAGAGGTTGCACGTGCTAATAGAGTTGGATTATTGTAAACAGGATTTTACAGTGCTAAGCTTTGTTACTAAGTACCTGAGTTGATAGACAGAAAATGTCATGCTGGGATAAACTGGTGTTTTACACATCTGTAGTATATACTAATTGCTGATCCCCTGAGAACAATATCCACCCTCCATCTATTAGGCCAAGCCAACAACAAGCTAACAAGCCAACGTTTAAGTGAACCAACTATGTCCGACTGATGATTACCTTCCGTCAGCTCACCGTTGCCTCTCGTCTCCTGTGAAAGTTTACATCAAACACATCACGAAGACTACAGCTGATGTGTCAGCACACACATATCTAAAGTGCATCTACTTGCACTTTAAATGCTTAACATAGTTTGGATGGATTCCCAGTGATATGATGCATTTATGTACTGCATACTGAGTATTATAGTGAGAGAATATTGATGGACAAAAACACAAAAAAGGATACAAATTTGTGTCTGTCAAAGCCATGAGACTGAGGTGTCCAGTGCTGCGCTACAGATTATGACTTAACATGACAAATCATATTAAATGTTTTAAGCCTGAATGCCCCTTTAAAGAAAGGTGTCGCCTGTCGATTCGTGGCGTAACTTTTACAATAGCCGCAAATCAACTTTAACAGACAGATATCAACGTTTTTTCCTCAGATCAAGCTCAGCACTTTGCTGAGATTAGATATTATAAAACATCTGATTAAATATGAACAGTGTGTTGCTACATTGTTGCAGCGAATTGTCCTTAATCAGGAAAGGAAAAACATCCTTAATTCATCCTTAAACCAGTCATTCAGGAACATTGAGGCTCTATTCAGGAACTACTGTAGTTTTTTTTCTGTATTAATACACTGGCATCTAAAACGTATGCATATATTTACACACTCCCTTCTAGCAAACGCAGTTCTCAGGCCGGCATTGGATTTGGGACTTGGAATAATATATTTGTGTCAGGCTTAGCTAACAACACGCTGAATACACACTCTCTCACTCATGTATCCTTCCATTTCCTGTCACTAATAGGGTTTATTATGACTGAGCCTTTGTAGACTAACTCCAAAATGCATTTGAGTATGTACAGTGGGACCAAAGGAATTCTAACGCTGCATTTGACTGTTGACTTGGCCTCACTGTTTCCCCTTGGTGCCATTTAAAAGCTATTCTATTGCTGATTTAGCTCAGAAGCTTGTTTGACGACAGCTTGGAGGATTGAGGGATCAAGTCAATGTAAATGTAGATGTGAACAGCAGAACTTGCCCAGAAATCCTGATGCAATTTCGTTTTCAAGCTTAAGAAACTTTGATGGACAAAGCTGTTTATAAGCCAGAGCAGTTCTTCAGAGCACTTAATATTACTTAAAGTATTTGATTTTCTCTGTTCAAACTGGGCTTTATGGAGCAAAATACTTAATCTTTAATACGGAACTACTGAAGCAATTTGGTTACTTTACTCTGCTAGTTTGCTAGTTAAAGTAACCATGTTGCTTTATATTCATGCCCTCTCCTGTGAAGTAGTTATGGGCTACACAGCTAGCAACATTACAAAAAGGTGCAATGCACCATATTTCTTGTTCTAAAGCTTAAGGGAGACAAAGCAAAATTTGCATTGTGTAAGACTACACACTACCAAGTTGTGAGGTGAAGTTGGTGAAGGCATGTAAAAAATTGTTATTGAAATGGAGGGTAATACTCTGGTCTCCTCCCCAAGGTGATTGACCCCATTACACGAAGACCTAACAAGAAAGGCACTGTAGGCTTTATTAGGCCTTTCAGGCTATAGAATACTTGGGGGAAAGTAATACCAGAGCTTTAGTATAACTGTCAACTGATCACACACCCACTCTCCGTCCCCCACCCCACCTCCCAACACACAAAGCCCCCTATTCTATCTGTGTTCTGAAATCACCTTGGCAGTGACAGTTTTGTCAAAACCCAATTTCAAGCCAAGTGATAAAAAAATAAATTCCATCACATCATTCTGTGTCTCTGTGTGTGTGTGTGTGTGTGAAAGTAAGAGAGAGAGAGAGAGAGAAAGAGAGATAAAATATGGATGGCATTATTTAGGGGGCAGCGTCGTTCTCCATGGGTGACTTTAATTACAGATGGAGGGATAATCCGGTCAGAGAGACCGGACTTCAGAGCGCTGCCCCCCACACCACACACACACACACACACACACACACACACACACACACACACAGCAAGGCTGAGCTTCTATGCTAGCAGGATGATTGATAATGTGACATTAACAAAGTGACAGGATCCAAAACCCCTCACTCCCTGCCTGTCAGAGAGAGAGAGAGAGAGAGAGAAAGAGGAGAAGTGAAGGAGTGAGTCTTGGGGTTGAAAGGGAAAAAAGTGAAAGCACACCAGTACAGTCTTCTTTAGACTGAGCAGATGCACCTTGCTGTGTGTTTGGGCAGTTTTGGCTATTTTTTTGGCTAATGGAAAATGGTCTCAGCCTTTTAGAGAATGGTTTAGGAAGCCCCCCAGCAAGTCAGTGGCCCAGAAATTCCAATTAATAAAGACTATTTCTATCTATTCCTCTCTCTCTCACGCTATATATATAGCTGTTGTCGGAAGAAAACCCCGTATTTCCAAAATGGTAACTTTACAGGAAAAGGAAAAAACCTACTTTACTTATATATATTTACATACCAAAAGGTTTGAAACACATTTGGTAAAATCAGCCCACCTTACCTGTCACAAAGAGTGCACAGAATGTACTGAGAGAACGTACACTGCAGTTATTAAAAGCAGCAGAATAGAAACTTTATTTTTTGACTTCTGAATTTGATTTCATTTCCATTTGACTACTACATTTGAATTCGAATTGATGCCTCCATCACGCATCCTGTTCTGGAGGATGTGGGAAGAGGAGAAGGAAGGAAGCTTGAGAGAGAGAGAGTGAAATGTATGAGCTGGTATCTGGTATGAAGATGGGCTGTATTGGCTCGCTGTAAGAATGGGGAGGTTATAAAGCCCTTCCTAGTGCTGAGCTTACACACACACACACACACACACTCATGCACACATTAACACACATTTTAGAAATCACTCTTTGCCTTCGTCTTTGGCTCTGTGGTTGCCATGGTGATGGATGATAGTAGTCTGGGGATTTAGTGAAAGAGTAAAAAGACTGAACCAAACACTACACCTTCAGCTTTTAAATCATGTATGAATACAGTGCAGAGTTAATTTGACTCCAGTGCAAGAAGAGCGAGACAAAAAGGAACATTACTTACAGCAGCTTATACAGGAGGGTGTGTGTTGGTGTCAGTAACACAGTGTGTGTGTGGGTATCTTGTAGGATGATGAAACATGTTGTTTAATATTAAATCTGTGATTTTAGTTGGTGTTGAAAAAGACTATTGAATGAGTTTGTGCTGCACATATGTAACAGGGACTCAGGTAAAGGGTGCCATTATCTCCAAAGTGTAAATTAGAGGTGCATGATAGAAATAGATGGATGTTATAGGAACATGTTGTCAAAAAATATGTATTTTTGCTGATCTGTGTTGTAATTTCATGATGTAAATAATGTGAGGCAGGCATGTGGTTTTTGAATGCTGCTTCTACACCTATACCTTGTCCATTGACTATCGACCACAAGGTTTATTTCACAAAGTTTATCTCCACTGTATTTATTTGATGCTTAAAACTCCATTGCCAACATCAAAGTTCTTGATATTGTTCTTTCTTAGTTCAGGAAGAATCAATTTTTAACTTTGTAATTTATGTGCACTTTACTTACTCCTTTTTTGTAAGTTGGCTACACAGGAAGAAAGAGAAAGTGATTAAGAAATTGTGTAAAAGTTATGAAGCCTTAAAAACACATTTGATGAAATCATCTTAACTGCAGTTAAGATGTAGGAGAATCACTAAAAGATAATGCGAACTGGAAAACATAAGGCATTTTCCTTCCATACTGTGACATATTGTTGAGTGAAAGATGATCTTAGGGAGGGTCTCTGAGCTACCTGAGCATTTTCACTCATGATAGGTGGGGATGGCAGAAAGGGGAGGTGAAAAATGATAATGGTTAATATTATTTTTCTCTATCAGCTGGTTCTTGATGATGTAGCCTAAAAGCAGAAGACATTTTAGAAGTGGGCAAAAGATAATACATTTTGATGAAAGTTTATGGGACAGCATGAATTTTGTGTTTTAAATAATATGATGAATTGTGCCTAATATGACACAAGACACAAAACAAAATTTACAACGTAAGATTCTGGTTAACAAAATTTCTCTCGTTCAGTCTCTCTCCATCTCTCTCTGGTCTCCATCTCTACCTCCTGTCTGACTGATAGAGTAACCTCGGGGGGCATCCCTGTAGCCCCTCAATCATCCCTTTCTCTCTCGTCTTTTATTCCTCCCCTGGCTCTCGCTCTTTACCTCCCACTTTCTCATGCCCTCATCCTCTCTCCATCCCTCTAGAGGATGAACCGCTGACAGATAGAGGCAGAGGAGGCTATTTTCCCCCCAGTCTATATTTTCCTACCAGCATTTTTTCTTCTCCTTTTTTTTTTGCCTGGTTAGTGCGCTCTGGTCATACTTCAGTGGTCTCTGTACCCAAAATCTCAGTCTTGCTTTTCATCTCTGTGAAGGACAAGAAATGATTGGTTTAGTGGCCATTGGTTGTTATACAGTTTGAAAGCTCTTAGGACCAGGGCAGCATCACAGTCAGACGTTCTGTTTAGAGAAGTAATGAGGCCTTCTCTAGGCTGACTTGATATAGTTTGCTTTGAGTCATATCCTCATTACCGCCTTAGACCGCTGACCTGAGATAGTGACATACATTCAGGAGTGATATAAAGATGTATACTGTGTATCTGCAAGTGTATATACACCTGCTGATGCAACATTTCTTCTGGAATCAGTGGTATTCATAGGGAGTTTGTGCACCCCCTTTTTTTGCTGCATCAACAGCCTCTACTCTTCTGCGAAGGCTTTACATTCAATGTTGGAACATTGCTGCGAGAACAGAACTGCACTCAGTCACAAGAGCACTAGTAAGGTCATATACTGATGTTGGATGAATAATTCTAGATCCCAGACTCCAACATCCGTAGGTATTGGATGGAGCTCCATTACTCCAGAGAAAGCAGTTCCACTGCTTCACAACCCAATGCCGGGGGGGCTTTACGCACCCCTAGCTGATACTTGGCATTGGACATAGAAACCTTAGATTCATGTGTGGCTGCTACAGAGCTTCTCATTCAATTGGCAATGTGTTATTATTGAGATTAAACAAGTTGTGTGTGCTTTGTTGGTTTATTGTCAGTGATCAGTTTTCATCTCTGAAACTGATAACAGTTCTGAAACTCAAACAACATAAGCTCACAATAAACTCAAAATAAACAGATTATATTCCTGTGTGTGATTTTTAAAATAATGATTAAAGAGATATCAGTACTTTATTGGTCAGATTTCCAATGGTATGGATCAATATTGATATATACCAGTTGGGTCCTAAAGTGTAATACTGATTATACAATGAACCACAACATAGATCATTCTAGCAAACTGGTTTAGACTTAAACTTTAGACTAAAGTTTATTTAGACTAAACTTTATTTGTTTGACCCTTTATCTTAATTATGTTTATTTTATTGAAACAAATGATTAAACATTCTGTTTTATCACTACCTAAACAATATCAACACTTCTGAAACTTTACTAGATGTTTTGGGACTGACTGTTTTGTCAATAATAATTGTAGCTCACTTTCAGCATAGCTTAAAAACACTAGCCAGTACATGACTGACAAACACAGCTTTGAACAGTTGTACACACAACAAATCATAACATTTTTCATTAAAACACAAAAATGTTTACTTAGTTGCAGAAAATATGTGTTCTGGTAGTAACAATTCTAAAGTTTGCACACTGATTTTTAGGCTTTTACTTCAAAACGATGGGATCTAACTGATGTGGCCATGAGGGACAGGGATGCAGTCTAAAATAAGGTTCCACCTATGGACTAAAACTCTTTGTGGTTCAGTAGTGACATGAAAACACAGGACAGCGTTTTTTTTTTAAAGGTTTTTAGCTTTACTTTAAAATGAATCAAAAAGATCTTTTTCATTTGACTTTGATCTTTTAAAAAAAGCTAAATAAATTTAGGTATTATTTTCACAAGTTGAAATTTAGGGGTTATGGAGACAGCCACCTCTCAAAAGAAAGCACCCTATAAATGATGATTTTGTAGGTATTTAGCTTTATTACTCTCTCAGATCAGAAAAGATCATAACATAGTCCTTGTAAATATCTAAGGTCGGAATACTTTTTATCGCTTTTTTTAAGTGTGGGACGGCAGTTTGAACTGTATTTCAGTATTAGCAGATCAGTGTTAAAGAACTTAAGGGAGTTTGAGGTGTCTAGATCTGGACCTGTCCATTTTCACCCCGTATACTGAATGTACTACAGTCAGTGTACTTATTTTCTATTTACTGCTGTGTAAAGTGATCTCAGTGATTAGACAAGCATGTGTAGCCCAGGCTAACTCTGTGTGTTGATCAGCTTGCTCTGCTGATATAAGGCTGGGGTCTGTGAGGCTTGTGTCATTTTGCTGCCACAGGTTTGAAGCCAGTATTGAGAATGAGCATGAGAGAGAGAGAGAGAGAGAGATCAGAGGAGAGAGGAAGCTTTGAGGAATCACGTCCAGGTGGAGCTTTGGGCAACTGAGGAGGAAAAGGGGGGGGGAAATGGGGAGGGATTTAGGGAAAAGGAGCTTGGGAAGGGGATTAGGTAAAGGCATTGGAAGACCTAGAAGTGTGTGTGTGTGTCAGAGCACACTTAGTTAGCAACATTGGTGTGAATGCAACTTTTCTTTGACATTTACTTTTACAGTGCACTGCTGCCATCTACTGGCTGCTTCTCTCTCTCTCTCTCTCTCTCTCTCTCTCTCTCTCTCTCTCTCTCTCTCTCGCTCTCTCTCTCTCTCGCTCTCGCTCACTCTCAGACAAACATCATTCTGTTATTCTCATCAAAGATTGAAAGATTTTAGCGTAAAAGGTCAAGCATATTCACAAAGTGTGCTCACACACATCCTCTGAAAAACACACACCATTCCACACGCAGACATACATACACACAGTTGCTCATTTACATATAAATTGCCTTAAGTAGGACATCCCTGCTAAATTCCTCAACGGCAGCTTGTTTAAAATTCATGTGAGCTTTTGTTCAAATAAAGACTGAAAGCGCAGGGGTATTCACTAGATAGGCTTTGCATGTGTTTCAGGTGTGTGTGTTTGCTTTTGCGTGTCTGTTTGTATATATGTTTGTATTTCCTCTAACTAAATGACTGAAGCAGATGGTATGGGGATTCAAGGGCCTTTTGATGTTTGACACTCTGATAATGAACCATGTCCGTCCCCTGTTGTGTGTGAGTGTGTAAGTGCGCGCGAGTGTGTAAGTGCGCGTAAGTGTGTGTCCTCATCCAGCAAAGCCAACAGAAATCAGGTTGTCTTTTCTCTGCTCCTGGTGATTAGGTCAAGTGCCCCCTCTAGGGATTGTCAAAGCCAGTGTCAAAGGCAGCCCCTTTTGTTCAGAAGGAGAGGAGGATAAAGTGCTTTACTCCACTGTACATCCTTTAAAATAAAGCTTTCAGAAAGTGTGGAGAAATGCCGTGGAAGAGCCTCTTATAGTTCCTTTAGGAATCTTTCAGAGGATCATTGTATAAAGAACATTGTTTTTTTATTTTTATCAATTTTTCTCTCCAATTTAGTCATGGCCAAACCTGTTCACACCCACTAGCTACATCTCCCCCCTTTTTCTGTCATTATTTAAAATCAAGAATACCTTCAAACACAATAAAACAGTCCTTTCTCTACATATTTAAATAAAATATATTTGTTGCCAGTTGAGGATCTAATTGATCCTTTCCATGATGGCTTAACAGGGTGTTATTTGCTTGTTATCATCAGTTCCAAAATTCAAACATCTCCTCAGGGCAAACTGAAATGTTATTATTACTGTTTTCATTTAATAATAAAAATGGATGTATGTTGTTTGCTTTATATTCAGTTGACTTTAGGTGGTGACCTATGAAAAGTAAATATAATCAAAATACAACATAATATATAATATTGTTTATTAATACATATGTATATTGAGTGGTATTGACTACAACACTGCTTGCTGTCTCCAAGACAACTGATGCCACCCCTCCCTGTAGCTAACACAATGTCACTGGACAAGTGAACACTAGGAGTAGAACGCTAACCTTCATTTCTGTGACATCAGCTAACAGACGTTCACGTTAGCTAGCATCGCACTGAATGATGGGAGGAGAGGGAGGACCGTCCTGCCTAGCCAGCGAGAGCGAGGCCAATTATTGCTTACTTAGACTCCAAGCTATATATATATATATATATATATATATATATATATATATATATATATATAGATATATAGATATATATATATATAGATATATTATTACTTATAGTCATATAAGGGTTGATGGGAAAGGAGGACAAGTAAAAAATCGCACAGATGTACTTTCACTCTTATGCCTGCTGTAATCTCACTTCTTATCAGTGCAGACGCTGGCACACGCATGTGTGTGTGCATGTGAGTATGAGTTTAATTAGCCCAGCTTGTTTTTCTCAGTCATATTTTGTGCATGAGAGATGACAGATTAAAATACAGCATGCTGAAACAGCAAGCTGTCTAACAGCAGGGTGGCCTTGGAGAAACAACAACATGCACTTTATCATCACTAGCCTGAGTTTGATTGGTTTAGGCATCTTTGTCCTGAAAAGGCAATCACTGTCAGGAATTTTTTGTTGTTTTTGAATCATATTAAATGTAAAATAAGTGTCAAATAATATGGTTACAACACAATGCAAAAAATAATGCAGGATAATTTTATAATGTAATGCAAAAATTCTCTGTTTCTTTACCTGTAGTACTGTGGAGGAGTCAGAGACCTCCCTTCATTTTGTTTATTTTTCAGCCATTGAGTACATTTTTTCAGCACGAGGAAAGAAAACAAAACAACATATATTGACAGAAAATGACACTAAAGACTCAACAACTACATATAAAATTATAAATTCTCAGTGTTTAATCTGTCCACTCAGTTTCCGCTCTCCAGCTTGGAAGCTCCTGTTTATTTACTTATTTCCCTTTGACTTTCCCCTTTTCTTATGCAAGTGGATTGCTTAATGAAGGATTGTCTCTGACTTTTGCACAGTACTGAACATGACTATGATGATGATTTACACTGACTATGAAATAAAAAAAAAAAGTGAAGGTTGAAACCCTTTTGGCTCAAAGGAGGCTTAAACATCTGAATGGCTTGAGCGCTGATGAGTGTTAAGATTAGAACAATCCTATAAATGTGTGTTATTCCCAAGGTAGTGCTGTCATAAATATTTTTGCAATTACTTATATGCGTGTTTGCCTTTAATATTCTGGAGGGGAATTTTTCAAAATTCTGAATATCTGTGTAATTCATGTGTTGAGATAATAAATAAAGTCAGTCAGAGCTGTTCGATGTGGAATGATGCATTGTAGAAAAGTACTGGCTTGGGTTTTGATGTGTACAAAGCAAATATGACCATTTTAGTTATTATCTAAAACCAGTGAGCTTACATGTTCTATTTGTAATGCTGATAATGGTAAAATAATGGTAAATGCCTTATGAATCTCTGAATGTGTCTCCCTGCCATTAATAGATTGAAAAAAGTACATTTTAGGCCAAAACATGATCTCTAAACTAATGTAAAATGATTTCTCAGACATCAAACAGTGTATTTATAACCATTTCATGTAACAGCTTTTATTGGGGTAGCTTTTAGGCATTGAGCTCTTCAGACGTCTGGTTCCTATCACCACCGCTGTGAACAATTCTGCCTCTCTAAGTTTCTCTAGAACACAGCATTTCACATTGGACTACTTTAAATGTCTTTGTTTACAGCTTAACAGTTTAATTATGCAGAAATGCCAGAAATTCCTGAGATATTTGTTACTGTGATGTACTTACAATCTTACTCATATGTCCGTACAAACAGCTGGATGCTCTCCTTCAAGCTAAATATTTTGAGGAACTAGTCTGAACTAGTTTCCACAAGCTGGATTTAGAGTTCCTCCTTTAGCCTGAGGGTTTTAGAGTCCGTGTTATACAGTGTCAGTGAGTTTGGTGGTCACTGTGAAGCCCATGGTGATTTGTTCTGTTTAGGCATGGAGGCTCTTGCAGGCCGCTTTGGCTGGACACTGTCTCATTATGGACTAAGCCCGAGGGTTAAAGCACAACCAGAACACTGCCATTCTATTATTAACCATAATTTATCTGAAGCATCTCGCATGGCAGACGGACTGTTCTCTCTTTCTCTCCGCAATTACACACAACACAGGCTCACTTTTTCCAGCAGCTTTATGGAGGCTCTGGATTCTTAAAGCTCATTGGTGGGATGCAGATATTTTCTAGTGAAGGAGGATAAGATGGAGACTGAGGTTCAGATGATTAATGTACATGCGTTGAAATTGTCATAGCATACTTCAGGAAAGAATGCCTTGGGTGTTCGTCACTTGGAACTTAGACTTATATCTGTGTTTTTGTAGAATTCCCGTAATCTCGTGGCCTCTGGTTACATCCAGAGTTACATGCTGTAATACCAGCCTTGCATCATCCATCTATTGGCAGCCAGTCATCACATCACTGAGATAATTAATCATTCTGCTGTATGGTTAATTAGCACTGGCGTGTCTGAATGGTATGAGAGGGAGAAGGAGAGATGTTTGCACGTTGGGTTTACCCACAATGCTGTATGTGACTCTGTCTGAGACTCTCTGGGCAGTTGTGCTATGAGTACTGAGGGCTGTCAGCACTGAGGGCAGTGGGTGAAGCTTCCTGTCAGCAAATAGGCAAAGAGGAGCAGATTTACTGGACCAGCTTCAAACGTCCTTCGCTATCTCACTCACCTGACTCTTTCTTTCTTTCTGTTATTTTTCTTTTTTTATTCTTTGTCTTTTTTCTTTTTCTTTCTTTCTTTCTTTCTTTCTTTCTTTCTTTCTTTCTTTGTCTTAATTTCTTTCTTTCTGTCTGTCTGTCTGACTTTCTTTCTTTCTTTCTTTCTGTCTGTCTGTCTGTCTTTCTTTCTGTCTGTCTGACTTTCTTTCTGTCTGTCTTTCTTTCTTTCTTTCTTTCTTTTTTCAATGTAAATGTTTATATATCTACCTGTCTCTCTGTCGCTTTCTTTCTTCCAGCAACTAACCAACCTACCTCTTTATCTCTCACTTTCTCTCTCTCTGTTCTCCCTCCCACTCTCTCTCTCTCTCTCTCAGTGGGTTCTCCCTTTCTGTCTCTCTCTCCCTCTTTCTCTCTGTTCTCTCTGTCACTCTCAATTCTCTGCTTCTGTTTCTTTCTCTCTGTCTCTTGCTGTCTCTCTCTCTGTCTGTCACTATTTTTCTCTCTCTCTATCTCTGTTCTCTTTTTGTCTCTATTCAGTCTGTCTCTCTCTCTCTCTCGCCATCTCTCTCTCTGTTTTTATCTCACTCTTTTGCTCGCTGTTGTCGGTTTCTGTCTCTTTCTCACTGTCTCTCTCACTGTCTCTATATCTGTTTTCTCTGTCTCTCTCTCTCTCTCTCTCTCTCTCTCTCTCTCTTTCTCTCTCTTTATATTTAGAGAAAAACCCTGTATGACTCACTCTGGTAATTGTTGCTTTTTTGCTGTATCCAGTTTCATCTTTTCCTTTCCCTTGCTTTCTGTATGTGGGCCATTTATACATCAGTGCCCTTCGTCCTGAGATGAAGTGAGTGTGTGTGTGTGTGTGTGTGTGTGTGAGAGGCCTGCAGGCTGTGTTTTAGTGTGTGTGGGAGGATGCTGGCGAGAGTTAACAGTAACAGGAAATGCCAATCATCCCACAGGAGCCAATCAGCATGCAGCCCAACTGAGCCAAGGATGTTGCACACTCACACACGCACACCTCTGGGACCACAGCTGTGCTCCGTGTGTGTGTGTATGTGTTGATTGTGTTGTCACACAACAACAGCAGAGCCCCCTGGAGACAAATATTTGTCACATAAGCTAAAAGTACTGTTTGTGCGTGTGTGCCCTCAGGAGAATGGTTGTGTTCTGATTTATGTATGATCACTCTGGCTCCAACTTGCTCCAGCTGCCATGCATTGTTCTTTCTACAACTCAGAGAAAAAGGCAGAAAGACAGAGAGAGAGAGAGAGAGAGAGAGAGAGAGAGAGAGAGAGAGAGAGAGAGAGAGAGAGAGAGAGAAAGAGAAAGAGAGAGAGAGAGAGAGAGAGGGAGAGGAAGCAGTGTATTGAGAAAGACAGAAGGAGAAGGGAGGGCGTTCGAGAGAAAGGAAGGGAGGGAGTTTGGAGAGAGAGAGAGAGATCCAGCGGTTTATGGTGTGCCTCAGAGTGACTCTAACAGAAGAATCTTTCAGAGGCTGCATTGTGCTGGTGAGTACAAGCCTTTAAAAGTTGCATTCAATTTTTTTTAAACACAGAGTGAGGACCACATTTCTAAGGCCTGAATTAATCTGAAGTATTTCCAATGGTTTATGTCAAGCCATTTGATGAGTATCATTGTATTGTAGATGTTTTAGCGTGTGTTAGTGTTGGACAAAAGAAAGAATAGAAACACATGCACTTGTGTTTATGCTTGCGATACCAGAGAGCCAGGCTGGAAAATGCTGTAAATGCTGGTTTATAGATGCTTTGGAGGCCAGAAAGTTTTGTTTTTTCTTTCCTGTCTTGAGGTTTAGTAGCAGTGTACCTCATCCTTCTTTCTCAGACCATGAGTTCTTGAATGTGTGTGATAATACTCTTGTTTAGCGTATATGTGTGTGGATGTGTGTGTAGATAAGTGATGCAAGAGTCTGACCTTTTGAACTCTCTTTGTCACTAGCTTCAAGCTCTACTTATCTTTCAGCTATCAGCTTTCATGTCTCTATCTATGTGAAATGTGCATGACATGCCTATAATAACAACAATTATAATAATATATAGTAGCAGACATATATATTCTAGTAGACATGTAAATTGTTGCTGTTTGTATCTCAAAATGCACAATATATGTCAATACAGTAGTGTATTTGTGTTTTAAAATTTGTGTCATAACACTCTTGCTTTGATTGTGTGTGCTTGTGAGGAAAGAACTGTGTTTAACCAATGAAAGCACAATGCCTAAACTCATGTTTATCATCAGCTCTTTCACTAGACCATCAAATTCATTTGCTCTCTAAAATTAATGACGGTTACATCTGCTAATGATAATAGCGGCACTTAAAACTTTTACGTAGGGAGGAGTCTCACATAGTCTGTGAAAAAGCAGACAAAAGTAGACAAAAAAAAGGAAAAAAAATAAAATAATTGGCTGGTGTTTTCAGAGCCCAGACCTCAACATCACTGAATGTGTTTAGGATTAATTGGATTGTAAAAAGCAGAAAATGCAACCAACCTCTTGCACTGAACTTTGTAGAAAATGGAAAACGTGTAAATATATCCCTGCTGATCTCCTTGAAAAGTGAAAGCAAGCAAGTATGTTTAGCTATTAAGGCTCCTATGTCATTTTATGTTTAAATATGTTTTCTGCTTTTTTCCTGATGCTGAAAAATGAATCACTGGTACTTAATGGCAGTTTTGACTGACTTTTTCACATTATTGTACATCTCATCACTGTCTATTACAAACTTGTAACTCAGTTTTTTATTTTGTGTGAACATTTCGTGACTAGTGGAACAACAGAAATGTTTGGAATTACTTGCATTAGTTTATATTAAAGTCAAACATTTTTCCTTCAACTATAACATTACCATTTCAGAGCTACAAGGTTTCAGTACAACAGTGACGATATACACACATGCACACTTTGACATGACGGCATATAGCATAAACAAAGGCTCCATTGGCAGGTCACACCAGTGAAATAATGAAGGCAGGAAGGGAGACAATGAAGTTGTGTTACACACGCACATGCACACATGCTTCACACATACATGCTCTCACACTCCCCCACTCCACTAATGCCAAGGAAGTGAAGACAATGAGCTAAGATTGTGTGATTGTGGAAACAAAACTGTAATACACACGTTTTTTTTTTTTAAAAAAAAACTAATGTGCGTACAGTAACAGACAAACTCATACACACAGAAACACACACACAGAGCTCCTTGTGTTGAGCTTCCTGTCTGGAAGGTCTCCAGTAGCATCTGGATCAATGGCAGAGAGAGAAAGAGAGAGATACTGGGTTGGGGGAAGGGTTTTTGGTGGTGAAAGCTGTACACTCTCCAAAAGCTTGTAAAGTCCCAGCTGAACTCCAGCTCAACATGAGAGAGAGAGAGAGAGAGAGGGGGGGGGTGGCTCCACAGAACTTTGTGGGGTCACAGCATCACACCTACTTCACTGAACAGCCTAATCAGCACAGTCACCTGACAGAAAGAGAGAGAGACAGAGAGAGAGACATTGTTCAGTCCTGTTGTTTCAATAATGCTTTGGCTTTGTGATCATGCTAGTAAAGCTTGAAATGTACTGTAACTAAATATGATTTAGTAAAGATTATTGAACTGAATTTACAGACAGACTGGCAGAGACAGAGAGAGAGACATTGTTCAATCTTCTTGTTTCAGTGATGCTTTGGTACTACTGCAAAGACAGATACAGACACAGAGAGAGAGAGAGAGAGAGAGAGAGAGAAAGAGAGAGAGACAGATCATTCTTATTGTTTCAGTGATGCTTTTTTTCAATACTATAACTAAATATGATCTACAAGTAAAGCTTATTGAATCCGAGGGAGAGAGAGGAGATAAACAAAGCGAGAGAGACAACATGGGAGAGGGGGAGACAGAAACAAAGGGAGAGACAAAGAAAGTGAGAAAGAGAGAGCAAGAGAAAAACGGGGAGACAGTATGAGAGAGAGAAAGAAGAGAGAACAATAGAAAAATGAAATGAGAAGTGAGAAAGACAAATAAAGAAAGTAAGAAAGAGAAAAAAGAAAGAAAAAAGTATGAGAGAAAGAGGAAGAGAGGTGGGGAAAGAGAAGAGAAAGACAAAAGGAAGAAAAGAAAAAAAGAAAGCAAGAGCAAGAGAAGGAAAAAAGAAAGCGTGAGAGAGTGATGCTTTGGCAATACTGTAACTATGATCATGCCAACAGGGCCGTTTCTTGCTATAAGCAGTATACGCAGTTGCTTAGGGACCCCGTACCACCACAGGACATCCTGAATATGCACTCTTTAAAATGTATTTAATAATAATTTGTCAAAAAGAATGGAAAACGCAGAGTAAGAAACATACTGTAAAGAATGCGCTTGGTTTATTTGAATGGTAAAAGGTGCAGCTGTCTACCAGATGTGATGAATATGCAGAGGGATTGAAAGTGGAGTGATCTGATCAAGGCTGTCTGTTTCCACAGTAATCACGGCACTGAAGGTGAAATCACCTGCACAGTGTAATCCCTTTAATCTTTCTGTCTTTCTTTTTCTCTCCTCATCTTCTCTTCTAGATGTAAAAGTCTGTATCATTCTGACCCTTTTAAAGCCCCTGAGGATATATATACGTTGCTGTAAGGACAGTGTGACCGCTGTTGCTGAGCGCTGCTGATTACTCGTCCCCCTGGTTAACATGGTGACCGTCTCCATGGCCACGCTAATGGCCATGGGCAGCGTGGACTCTGGGGGCTTTCAGTCAGAATAGTGGTGTTCCCCTCCTCATTACATCAGCTCGGAGAGAGACTCTGCTGGGCAAGCAGCTGCATCCACTGTGCTAATTACCACAGCATGCATGCATGGAGAAATGCCAGCACGTTACTTCTGAAATGTTCACTACTGTTCAGAAGACTCACTTGCCATAGAGCACTCAGAGGTAGTCTTGGGACAAATCTATCATCCTTTTTTTTTAATTATGTAATTTAGGAAATGTATTGTGGTAATTGAGCTTTATCATATGCAAAAGTGTAAAATTTCAGTTATATTAAAACAATCAACCAATTCTTTTAGTTCAACTTAAGCAGACTAGAAAAGCTGTGTTCTAAAAGTGTGATTCTAAAAATGGCCCTTCAATGCTTATAGTATATATATGCAATATACGCAATTTAGCTTGTAATGCTAGTTGCGGGTCATATATGTCTGCAGTAGAATGAGCTAAAGGCAGGTCATAGAATTATCTGTCAGAGTCACTCAGGCAAATGTGAATAGGCTGCACATACCACACATGACCTAACGCTAGCTCTCCTCACTACTTAGACATTAAGGGTGTCAAAAGTGATGTGTTATGACAACATTTCAGTTATTTGAGTAAGGACATGGGGTGTAAGCCACTGTTTCGTCTGACAGCATGAGGAGCTTTAAGAGAGCCTCATTCACTCAAAGGCGGATTTGTGAATGCATTAAAGATTGTAACTTTCTCTTTTTTCCTTCAGCCCTTGAAGCAGTTCATATACAGACAGGCTTCTACCACTCACTCTGATTCAGACCTGTAATATGGAATTCTATTCAGTAACCCAATTCAAATATCAGCTCTTGCTCAGTGTGGAATTAATACGCGGTTTCTAATGAGGCTTTCCTCTTTGCTCCATCAGGGACTTCAATGGCCATATTCTTTTCAGCAGACACATTAGAAGTTCCACTTGAAAGTAGCAAGTGGTTTCTGAATTAATAGCTTCACGATCCAAGAGAGCTTTAGCAGAGAGGTGAGTTCTGTTCGGCAGATGTGTGTGTGAGAGAGAGAGAAAGAAAGAAATAGAGGGAGAGAGAGTTCAGTGATTTAGAGAAAGTGTGTCATTCTCCAGATGTGCATTGACTTCATCCAAACAGTACACCACCGTTTACAAAGTTTCAAACAGCAGCAAAGCCACGCAGAGCTGGCTTATGAACAATCGTGTGTGTGTGCTGTCTGTAATGACTGTATGATAGACACCATTGTCATTATTCTGCAGTAAGGAAGTGCAGTGTGGTAGACACCACTGACATCATTCTGCAGTGAGGGAGAGAAGTGTGTCATTGGACGCAACCTCACTAGTGTTGCTTTCTTCAGGATCAGAGTAAGACTGTTTTAGAGTATTTCTGCTTTCAGACTGAAACTGTACATGCACGTGTTGAAGTCAGTAATGACAATAAGGTAAGATTGCCATCATTCTGCAGTAAAGGAGTGAAGTATGGTAGACACCATTGACATCATTCTGCAGTAAAGGAGTGGAATATGGTATGGTAGACACCATTGACATCATTCTGCAGTAAAGGAGTGAAGTATTGTAGACACCATTGACATCATTCTGCAGTAAAGGAGTGGAATATGGTATGGTAGACACCACTGACATCATTCTGGAGTAAAGGAGTGGAATATGGTAGACACCACTGACATTTTTCTGCAGTAAAGGAGTGAAAGTATTCTAGACACCATTGATATCATTCTGCAGTAAAGGAATGAAGTATGGTAGACACCACTGACATCATTCTGCAGTAAAGGAGTGAAGTACTGTAGACACCACTGACATCATTCTGCAGTAAAGGAGAGAAGTACTGTAGACACCACTGACATCATTCTGCAGTAAAGGAGTGAAGTACTGTAGACACCACTGACATCATTCTGCAGTAAAGGAGAGAAGTATGGTAGACACCACTGACATCATTCTGCAGTAAAGGAGAGAAGTATGGTAGACACCACTGACATCATTCTGCAGTAAAGGAGAGAAGTACTGTAGACACCACTGACATCATTCTGCAGTAAAGGAGAGAAGTATGGTAGACACCACTGACATCATTCAGCAATGAGGGAGCGAAGCATCAGTGAACGACTGTTTGAGTGTTTCTGCTGTCATGCTTTGAAACCGTGTGTGTGTATGTGTAGGTACTGCCCTCTTAAACATTCCTTCAGTGAAAGTAAAAATAATGAAGCATGACCACCCTGTCCACCCCTTTTGGCACACTGAGAGTGAGCGTACACACACGTTTAAAAACTGTGTATATTTTCAGGACCAACTAAATGGTCCTGACTTTGTAAAGTGCTTTTCACACAATGTTTTTTCACTTTGTGACATACTGAAAGGCAATGCCATTTCTTTTTGGTTGCTGAGGTTAAGATTAGGGTTAGGGTGAGGCTTCCTCTGTATATATTTAATGCAGACAAGACATTCTTGTCACTGAGTGATACCTACATACAGTACTGTGAAAAAGTAAAAGGCATCTGAGAAAATTATATGTAAAGCCATTTATCTGGACAGTATTTATTTGTTCAAAAATGTTGTAATTTTAGTTACTTTTTATTTAATAAAATCATCATGCTTGTTGTATTTCAACTTGTCAAAGTATTGTAGTAGTACTTGTATTTAATTGTTAAGTTTTGGATAGAAACAAAAACTTGAAAACAGAAAATTATCCAATCACGATTTTTCTTTCTCCATAGTATCTGGACAGATACAACCAAACAAGCTCTCAAGAGCTGAATTAAAGGCCTAATGTCTCAGATTAACCACTGACATAATTAGGAACTGACAGTGGAATCAACCAATTATGTTTCGATTTGCAATGTGTGGGACCAGTTTTGTGATCTTTAAGCTCTCTGGAATGCCTAGATACGTTACTGACTGTGAATACGAGTGGTAGCCTGACCAGTGCGTTTCTGTCAGATGTTAAAAATCAAAACTGCAACAGCAGTTCTATGCCAGGGCACTTTACTGAAGGAGTCGCTCTAACACTGCTACAAGTAAGAATGCCTCTTTACAAGCTCCAAATGTCTGTGTTTAATCTAGCCAAAAAAAATGTTCATGTGAATTAGTTTAGTGCTCAAGTACTACAACAACCCCATAGTGATCACTAGCAGAAATGAACATTTTCACAGAGGAGTTATTTTCCTCATTTTTTTACTGAATTTTGACTAATTCTTAATTAATTAATTAGTCACCACACTGAATTTAACAGATCCATGCAATGGATAGAGTGCACCAAAATGTCAGAAACCAAACTTGAGTTTTTCTAACTATATTCTTTATATTTTTTTTAATCAAATATTTTTATTTTCAAGAAAATCGGTGTGGCAAAAATAAGGCTCTGTCTATGGACTAAAATGGTAAATTTATAATTTTTAATTAAATTAAGTAAATTTATGATTAATTTAAATATTTCAACTTCACTTTGTGAAACATTAAAAAATAAACAAAAAAAGTATTAACAAGTTAAAATTTTAGATTTTTTACATTTATTTTATTACAATCTCTATTAATGCCCTAGGTTTAAATAGATCATAACGTAATCTTTGTAAATATCAACGGTCTGACTACGTCATTGGTTTTTTTGTTTTTTTTAATAGTTTAGTGTGTGTGTGTGTGTGTGTGTGTGTGTGTGTGTGTTATTGGTGCTGGCTAGTATTCTAGATTGCCTCTGTTTAAATGAGGAATGAGATCATTGCTGAAAGGCATTTTATTACAGTGCGAAAAACAAAAGAGAGCCTTGTTTCTTCCTCTGTGAACACACACAGTCTCCACCTCTTCATCTCTCAGGCACACACACACACACACACACACACACACACACACATACACACACACACAAACAGAGCTCATAATTACAGATGAGTAGAGCTCAGTAGAAGAGAGCAGACTGAGAGGAAATGGTCTGTGCGTCTGTTTCACATGATTCTGCTGCTTGTTTTATCCATGTAAAAATAGAGTTGATGATGAAGGTTAACTCCAGCTCTGAAATGAAAATGTGCTGAAAGATCGGAGGGTTAAACTGAGCGGAATGTGATTTTCATGGCCTGAGTACAAGACCATTAACCTTCAGATCTGTCATTTCACTGTAGTGTTTCATTTGCGAGTATGAGTGTGACCAAGAGAGATGGAGAAAAGAAAAGAAAGAGGAAGATGTTAGGACTCATTCTTTTCATTTCGCTGTCTTTGTGTGTCTGTGTGTGTATGTACTGTGAGCACATCTTGAGGTCAGATTCAGAGAAATCTTTTTTTTGTCAGACACCCCGTGTTGAATCTTTCTTGCCAATATTGTCTTTGCCTTGACGCCATGACTCTGCCAGTTATGACTTTTCTGCACCACAGAAGTGCCAGTCAGAGCTGCCATCCCTAAACACTGTCTGTCTGCCTGTCTACCACAGAAGCAACACTGAACAACTCCTCCACTCATCTGAGAAAAACAGCAAAATACACTACTGCCATCTGACACACTCTCATCACACGTGACTGTGAAACCAGTGGTCAGTCAAGAAGTATAGAGCTATTTCTCTACTTCCAGATTTCTCTTCTCTCTCTTTCTCATTCATCTGCCTTGCTTACTGTAACAATAAGCTCCCCTCTCTTGGTATTCTCTTATGTCTCAAACTTAACTGGTGGCAAACATAACTGGTTGCTAAACAAAGAAGTATAAAACTTAAGGAATAAGCTCAGGTCAGACTCAGGCTTGTTTTTTAATTAGTTATTAGTAATTAATTTTTTTTTATGTACTAGATTTGTCTAGATATATATAAGCGGATACATTCATATGTGTGTATATATATATATGAATGTATCTGCTTATATATATCTAGACAAATATATATATATCTTTTTTCTGTCAGACACCCCGTGTTGAATCTTTCTTGCCAATATTGTCTTTGCCTTGATGCCATGATTCTGCCAGTTATGACTTTTCTGCACCACAGAAGTGCCAGTCAGAGCTGCCGTATGCATATATATATATATATATATATATATATATATATATATATATATATATATATATATATATGCATATGCTAAACTATGTGTAATTTCCAGCAAGCACAAGTATGTCAACTGGTTCATTGTGAAAGGGCAATGTGCTCTGCCAGCTACAGTAAGGGGCTCAGAATCTGGAAGGCTGCAGCAATACTGTACATTTACACACACGTCGCACTTCCACACCCAGTTCAACTCAGAAACAAATAGCTAATTAGCCTGTATCTTGATTTATCAGTAAAATCACACACTAGTAGAGTGTAAACAATACCCAGATCTAGAGAAAACTACTCTTAGTCCTTAGCACCTTCTCTGGAAATGAGGTGTAGCCATGACATGCTTGCTGAGAGTATTAGCAATACTAAATAAATTAAAAAAAACCTACCCCTAGACAACTAACCCAAAATAGCAAAAGACACCCTATTGGCCAAGAAAGGAAGTGTAAAGAGACAGCACCAGTCTGCCTTTTTCTAATAGCAGTGCTGTACTAACTTTGGAGTGATGATTTTGTTTTGCAGTTTCTATACGAGCCTCCAGCAGAGAGGTGTGTTTATGAACATCAGAATGACATTAAATCTGCACTGACTGCGCTTAGAAAAGCCAAACCCTTCCTGACCAGCACCACCAGTCCTTTGTTTTACCTGATTTCCCCTTTCCTTTCATCCTTTAGCCCCAGCAGGGAGCTAAGTGGGCTAACGTGTGTGTATGTGAGTGTGTGTTAGTGTTTATGTGTGTATGGCGTCAGGCTCCAGTATGTAATGAGCAAAGTGAGACTACCTGGATCCATGAACAGACAGAGGACATGGACCAGCACTGTTTTCTTTCCTTTCCCCTTTTTCCCTCACTAGTCTCTCAGTCCCACTGTCCCTGCTGTCAGGTTTGAGGGAAAGTAAATGCCTCATTACAGCTGTTTCTGGGTAGGTCAGATATTGTCATGCTGTCTAATGTTGTTTGAATACTGGGCATTTTTTAAATCTACATTTGTTAGAGATAAACACACAAGTGATTTTCTTTTGGGCATTTCTATTAGTACATTAACAATAGGGCTGTTTTATCATTGATACTGAGTTACTGATGATACTAAAAATTCTGCTATCAGTGATACCTGTTCCAATAACCAATGGACAGACTCCAGTAGTTGCAGTTAAAGGGTCTGGATCATGGAAAAACAAATTTACGTCACTTGTATTAAGTTTGTATTGAGTTTAATGTAGTATATAAACATTGCTAAGGTTTCAAAACATATCATTCACCCTTCATGTCATACAGTCCATATATAGATACAGTGTGATTCAGTCCTGCAGCCACTTCCCTCAAAGGCAGATAGGAACAAAGGCGTACCCCAGCCCACTTTGTCCCTCAGGCATGATCAAACGCTCAAGAGCTGAGGGGAAAAACACAGCGCTTATATTAAGGAAAAAGAACCAGGGTGTTCTGGGGCCTGCAGAGTCATGCTGACTGAGATGAGCAGTGTAGGAGTGTGTGTTGGAGATGTTTCCTTCCTGTATACAACGAAGCAAATCTCCTTAACTTTTATAGAGAATGGTACTCTTGATCCCATTTCAGTCATCTTTGTTCTTTGATGTTTTTGTAATACTTTCCATGGAGCTGTCCCTACACTTCTTTCAGCAACTGTCTTTTTGCATTTTTACATAGTTAAAGATTGCGTTCTTATGTATTTATGTTTGAGGACACTTATATAATTAATGTTGAACATTCTTACATGGTTCAGGTTGAGCATTCTTACATAGTTGTGGTTGATCTTAAGTAGTTAATGCTGAGGATCCTTACGCAATTAAGATTTAGCATTTTATATAGTCAAGTTTAGCATTCTTGTGTAGTTACAGTTCTTTCTTATGTAGATAAGATCAAACATGCCTTTGTTGTTAAGGTTCAGCATTATTTTGTAGTCAAAATTGAGCATTGTTACATAGTCAAGGTTGAGCATCCTTATGGCCTGTATTGTAGATTGATAACATTGTAGCTCCTACACATGGCCAGCATAGTGTGATACAAAGTAGCACATTTGACTATTAAAAGTGTGTGTGTGTGTGTGTGTGTGTGTGTGTGTTTGTGTGCATGCACACTTGTGTGTTTGCACCATGTCGCCACAAATACTTTACAGTGGTAGCGCAAACTTGTAAGCTGATGTACCATAACCACATCCATAAGAAAAAACTATTAGTCCGCCATCAGAGTTGTTATTGTTATTGAAACAGTGCTTGTTTTATGTGAGTGCTGACATTATTATTAGTATGATTATTATTATTATCAAAATAACAGAAATAGCTGAGGCTAGTAAGTCATTAAACTGAGCGTGAAAAACATGAGTTTTATAGGTGGATCTGGAGAAGGGATTTGTGTACTGTGTGTAATGTGTAATGGTGAATGAATGTTTACACATTTGGGGTTTCGGTGAAGTGGAAAACTAAAGACCGCATACTGAACACACACACTCATCACTGCCCTGACCAGCTCATCAGCTGAAACGGTGTGTGCATACGTGTGTGTCATTGTGTATGTGCGGAACTGGGTTAGCATGAGAATGTGGAGGCTTTTTGTACACACATATCTGTTGAGAGACTGTGTGATTGTTTGTGCCAGACAGATCCATTGTCTTGGCTGATATAAGCTCTGTACGAGCCAGTCTGGGTGTGGGCTCAGTCCATGGATGGAGAGGTTACTGGTTTTACTGACATACACAATGATGATCGTATAGTTTAAAATTGTTTGAATTCTGATGTGTTTACTAGAGGTGGGAGAAAAAATGATACAGTATAATATCACAGTATTTTGAATTTAAAAATAAACTCAACACACAGAGGCCCATGTATTTATATTTAATTGTTTAATTTTTTTTTTATTATTATTAGTTTTAACATGCATAAAGGAAAGAATAAAAATCACAACATATCAGGCATGTGCACAAACAGTCACTGGGGGAGCTTGAGCCCCTACCCCTTTGTCCTTAGACTGTTACAAGTGCCCCCTTGGTTGGTGTGTATAAAAACTGTATTTTATATTACCTTTGCCAGGGAGATGAGCCTCAGCCTTGTCCCAGGAATAGAGCCTGAGGGTCAGCTTGGGTTCGAGGAGATTTATCGTTCTTGGGCGCCCCCTCTGGTGCAGTGCTGACCACCTGTGGTTCTAATCAGAAACCCCAGCCTGTCCCGCATCTCCACAGTGCTGGAAATCTCACAAAAAAATGCAACTAGCCCCTTTAAGGAAAGTGTCACGTTCCATAGTGTAGCTCTTTTTGACAACAAGAAAACATAGTTCTGGCAATAATAATAACTTCGTATATCAAGTTTTCATTATTGCAAAGAAACAAGGATTTATGTGAGACGAGGCTCATCTTATATAGCTATAACTCTTAAATAGTGATTAAAGAGAGTACTGAGTAACAGCATGGCAGTGCATGCTGGTGAACGGAGTTCAAAGTGATGCATAAGCAATAACAGTGCTTTTGCCTGTTTTTGGAAAAACTCTTAACACTATGTTTAGTTTTATCTGAAATACTGTCTCTTTTGATAGGAGTGATTGCATTATACAGTAAATTCAATGTTAAATAAAAAAAGGTCAATGATAAAAAAATTTCATCATATTGCTCTTTTCTCCCCTTAAGCCCATGGCTGGCTTTGCCAAGGTCTGATACTAAGCATATCACAAATGTATAAATGTTGCAGTAGAATCAAATTGTGGCAGAAGTTTCTTATAATATTACAGGGTCTGTAGCAATTCTCACCCCTACTGTGTAGAGTTACTCTTATGATGGAAGTGAATAGCCTCCTACACCTACAGCCTGTGTATGTGTGTGTGCACATGTGACCCCAGAGGGAGCTATTGCCTTAGTACTGAGTTTGTGTGTGTGTTAGGGGTGATTAAATAAGGCTCAGTAAAGTGGCTCATACTCTAGTTTCTCTATATATTGATAACAGTGTTCAGCTCACAAGAAGTTTGACTCTCATCCCCTTCACTCTCACTTGATGTGATTTGATGTGAAGTCAGTACTTGAAAGACTGGTTGATTATATTCAGAAATAAAACAGTACTGGATTGAACAAACACATGGCTCCATCTCTAAACTCTGTAGCTTCTGCTTAATGAATTAACATGCTTTTTTAACACAATTTATTTTGGATTTAAAGAGGAAAGTCTTTCTAATTGTCTTCCCCAGTAGAGTCGCCCCACAGTGCTGGAGCTAACGGCTGACCATGTGTTTAGCCTCACCTTGGATCTGACTGAAATATTATTGCTGTTACCATAGCAACGTCCCTCCATGGTCCATTCCCCCTTACTTTGGTTCAGTGCCAGTGAGGGGATCAGTCCAAAACACACGCACACACAGACACACACACACACACACACAGACACACACCCCACACACACACACACACACACACACACACACATATTACACTGTTTACCAAACACTCTGTATACACTAAACAGCTACACACAAATATCCACTCACACACACATACATACATACATAGTCACACAGTACACACTATTTGCCAAACAAACTCTATGTATGCAGAAAAAGCCTACATACATACATACACTTGCGCACACATGCACAAGCAGATTGTGA
Organism: Colossoma macropomum; assembly: GCF_904425465.1. Taxonomy (NCBI): domain Eukaryota; kingdom Metazoa; phylum Chordata; class Actinopteri; order Characiformes; family Serrasalmidae; genus Colossoma; species Colossoma macropomum. Next base: position 34,800,987 of record NW_023494795.1, on the reverse strand, counting down.
GTGGCTGTTAGTGTGATATTTTGCAGGGTGGCGTTGATGCCCAGTGGATGCCAGCAGGCATATATGCTGCAGCTGTTTGCTAAAAAACTCTGCCCACAGCCCACAGCCAAAACTCATAACTCACCACTCTACATACAGAGCTCCCATAAACCTATTGCTCTCACTCTCACTCTCACTCTTTCTCTCTTCTCTTTCTTGCTGTCTTTGTCACTATCTCCTTTTCTTTTCCTCTCCTTCCCTTGCTTTCTTACTGTCCTCTTTTCTCTCTCTCTCTCGCTCTCTTCTCTTTCTCTCTCTCCAACTCCATATCTTCCTCTTTCTCTTTCTCTCAACTGTCTCACTCTCTCACCATCTCTCTCTCTTACTTACTCCCTTCTCTCTCTCCCTTGCCCCACCTGATGTCTCCTCTCTCACTCTCTCTATCTTTCTCCCTCTTCTCTGTCCCTTGCCCCACTCTTGTTTCTTTCACCTTGCCTCTGTCTTTGTTTCTGTCTTACTCCATCTCTCACTGTCTCTCTTCCTCCCTTTCTTTCTCTGTCTCTCTCTCTTACTCTCATGTTGTGTCCCTGTCTTGCTCTCTCACTTCCTCTTCTCTCTCTCTCTCTCTCTCTCTCTCTCTCTCTCTCTCTCTCTCTCTCTCTCTCATTCCTTCACCATGCTGCCTTCTGCTTGTGTTTGGCGTTAAGTCAACTCAATTTCTCGCCTGCTGATTCTGTGGCCCCCCTTTCTGCACCCCTCCCTCTGCGAGTACAGTAGATGGTAGAGAGGTCAGCAGTAACTGATAGCACTCAGAGGCTTATTAAACAGTTATTGATAGTAAGTGACAACACTGGTGGCCTCATGACCTCTCTCTCTTTTCTCTCAGTGCCTCTTCCTCGCCCCCCTTTCTTTCTCTTCTCATTAAACCATGGGCCAGTTATTTGCTAAATTAGATGTGTGTACATGTGTGCATGTGTTTGTGTGCTTGGCTGGTTAGCTAGAGGCCACAAGTAGTAATTGAGGTCTCTCTAATCTGTTTTGGCTGCGATATGAACACGCAAGAAATGTTTGTCTCACTACCACACACACGTTCACACAAATAAAGTCTAAGTGTATCACCGAGAAATGAGGCAAAAGCAGTTTTGTTAGGTGTTTTCAGATTTATTTCAACAGGCAGAATTCATTTACTTCTGCAGCGCTCTAACACACCATAAAACACTCATTAGAGCACCATGTGTAGTGTGCATTGTGAAATGTGTGTTTTTCATATAAGTATTCTGCAAAAGTCAGAGACCACCATCCATTTACAACCCTAATTCCCATAAAGTTTGGACGATGTGCAAAATGTAAATGAAAACAAAATGCAATGGTGTGTCAATCATTTAAACCCTATAACCCTAATTTTATTGTTTTTTTTTTTAAATATATGCCCATTTTGAATTTGATGGCAGCAACACGTTCCAAAAAAGTTGGGATGGGGCAACAAAAGACCGGTAAAGTTGTATAATGCTAAAAAAACACCTGAAGGTTAATTGCCAACAGGTCAGTAACGTCACTGGGTGTAAAAAAGCATCCCAGAGAGGCTGAGTATTTCAGAAGTAAAGATGAGGAGGGGTTCACCACTCTGTGAAAGACTGCACGGGCAAATAGTGCAACAATTCAAGGATAATGTTTCTCAACGTAAAATAGCAAAGAACTTGGGGATTTCATCATCTATAGTACATAATATCATTAAATGGTTTAGACAATCCAGAGATATCTCTGTATGCAAGGCTGAAAACCAGTATTGGCTAGCCAAGATCTTTGGGCCCTCGGGCGGCACTGCATTAAAAACAGACATGATTCTGTAGTGGAAATGACTGGATGGGTTCAGGAACTCTGTCTGTGAAAACAGTTTGTTGCTGCATCCACAAATGCAAGTTAAAACTCTACTATGCAAAGAAAAAACCATATATAAACAGGACACAGAAACGCCACCGCCATCTCTGGGCCTGAGCTCATTTGAGATGGACTGAGGCGAAGTAGAAAAGTATTCTGTGGTCCGCCAAATCAAAATTTGAAATGCTTTTTGGAAATCATGGACACTGCATCCTCTGGTCTAAATACTATCAGGCTTGTTATCAGCATACAGTTCAAAAGCCAGCATCTGTGATGGTGTGGGAGTGTATTGGTGCACATGGCATGGGTGACGTGCACATCTGTGAAGGCACCATTAATGCTGAATGATATATACAGGTTTTGGCAACATATGTTGCCATTCAGACAACGTCTTTTTCAGGAAAGGCCGTGCTTATTTCTGCAAGACAATGTAAAAGCACATTCTGTACATATTACAACAGCATGGCTCTATAGTGAAAAAAAAGGTAGGGTGCTAAACTGACCTGTCTGCAGATCAGACCTGTCACCCACTGAAAACATATTGCACTTTATGAAACGAGAAATACGACAAAAAAGACCCCGAACTGTTGAGCAGCTGAAATCCTATATCAAGTCAGAATGGGAAAACATTTCACTTTCAGAACTACAGCAGTCGGTCTCCTCAGTTCCCAAACGCTTACAGAGTTGTTAAAAGAAGAGGTGATGTAACACAGTGGTAAACATGCCCCTGTCACAACTTTTTTGGAACATGTTGCTGCTGTCAAATTCAAAATGGGCACATATTTTTCAAAAAACAAACACATTTCTCGGTTTTAGCATTTGGTATGCTGTCTTTGTTCTGTTTTTAATTAAATATAGGGTACAGATGATTTGCACATCATTGCATTTTGTTTTCATCTACATTTTGCACAGCGTCACAACTTTTTTGGAAATGGGGTCAAAACAGCCTTTGAGTAGGAGTCATTCATTTTCAGGAGATATTCCTAAGGAGATTAGACATAAGATTATTTTGATTAACTTGAATAATAAAGAGGAAAGTTAAAGGAAAAAAATATTAAAAGATATAGAGATGGACTCCTAACAACCATGCAAGATCTGGTAGACCAACAAAACTTTCATCATCAGATAAACAGCACTTAAAGCTTAAAGCTGTGAGAAAGAGGAGAAAATCTCTGTTAAAAGACAGATCCCTGGAGATTTCTTGAAAAACTGATAGCAAGTCTCCTGAAAAGAATGGAATAAATAATAAAGACAAAGAGTGGACACATTAAATACTGAAAAGTTCTATATTTAGATGCTGAGTTTTCTGTGGTTTTTCAATTTTTTTCCTGACGCTGAAAAATAAATGTGGCCATTTTGACCAAAAATGAATAAATAAATAGTGGTCTCTGTTTTGCAGTGGTCTCTATTTTGGTACTGTATTTTTCACTGTAAGTAAAAGTGTCCATGTTCAATCACGTGAATCCATTGAGTTGTTTTTCCTACTGCTGAGAAAAGGCCCATAGTTCTTCATACTGTCAGGAAAAACAAAAGGAAACTGGTGGCTCTGTATTTACTCACTTCTTGTTTTGTGTTTATTTCTGCAAGCATGTCTGTGTGTTTCAGCTGAAATTGTGCTTTGCTAAGCAGGAGTGAGTGGGCTATAACTGAGGGAAATTCCAGTAGATATGCTTGGTTTAATGTGCCCATGTTACAGTTTCACTCGTAAGTGTGACCATGTGTGTATCTCGCAATGTATTTTCCAATTTTCCACTGAGTGAGTGCAGTGTGTCATCACTGGACAAGGCTGTTGGTTTGCAAAAACTGTCTGTGTGCATGGCTCTACTTGGCCATATGTAAAGCTGTGATCAGTGAAACATTTCTGTGCAATGTAACCTCTCCAGTGGATTGGTTGCCATGGTGACATGGCTGTTTGTTGTGGGTGGGAAGCGGATAGAGGCAAACATTGAGCATCTGGGCTGGATGGCCCAGCCTGCCAGCATAATTTAGCGCAGCCTAGTGGAGCGTTTCCTCCACAGCCCTGCAGTGCTTAGCCTTAGCTAACCCCTTACTAGCATCCTGTTTTGACCCTTTTTATCCCAATGCAAGACTTTTTCCCGAAGGACACCATTCACAGATCAGCGCAAGCATTAGCATCACTGGCCGTCTGATAAGGCACTGGTGTTTATTTGTGTTGGAGTGTTGTCCCGTCTCTGTGTTAATCCTGTATCTGTTGGCAAACATCACCATTCACAGCTGTCTCGTGTGGCTGTGTAATCCCATAGAGGCCAGGCTGAGTAGAGCTATTTGGCTTTGTTGCCTTATGTATTTAATTTCTCATAGGGCCTCTCAGCGATGGGAACCTGAGCATTATACTTAGTGTATGATGACGTCAATGGAAAAACAGCAGAGAAACCTCTGTTTTCTGTTTGAAAATGCTTGTGTCATATGTGTACAACTTTTAATACTGTTAATACAGTAAATGTTATTAATACTGGTTATAGAAAGTAAAATAATAGAGTTGCAGGAAAGCAGTGTTGTTAAACCTAATCTCTTTGTGCCCTGTATCGGTAGCAGAGCAAACTGCCCATTGGCTTTTAAGTGTGTTTTTATGGGGGGTGTGTGTTCTTTATCAAAGTGCAGGGACATGCAATCAAAATTACTGTCTGTTGTAATCAAGTGTATGTTCAGATTTGGCAGATAGAGAAGAGGTTGAAAAATGCTGGATAGTCTAGTCTTCGAAAGATTTTGCATAATTAAATCATTGAAATTCAACGAAAACTTGTTGAACTCAGAATTGCACACATTGGCGCTGATACGAACCAGACGTCCAAAGTGTTTCATGCCCGTTAAAGCTATCTTACAGAAAGGGGTCTCCTGCCATAGCGTTTCATTTCATTCAAATGTCGACGGATAGTTCGCGCTGACACTGATGCACCCTGAGCCTGCAGGACTGCTTGAATTTCTTTGGAACTTGATTGGGGCTGCTTATCCACCATTCGGACTATGCTGTGTTGCAACCTTTCATCAATTTTTCTCTTCCGTCCACGTCCAGGGAGATCAGCTACAGTGCCATGGGTTGTAAACTTCTTGATTATGTTGCGCACCGTGGACAAAGGACCATCAAGATCTCTGGAGATGGACTTGTAACCTTGAGATTGTTGATATTTTTCCACAATTTTGGTTCTCAAGTCCTCAGACAGTTCTCTTCTCCTCTTTCTGTTCTTCATGCTTAGTGTGGCACACATAGACACACAATGCAAAGATTGAGTCAACTTCTCTCCTTTTTGTCTGGTTTCAGGTGTGATTTTTATATTGCCCACAACTGTTACTTACCACAGGTGAGTTTGAACGAGCATCACATGCTTGAAACAAAGTTATTTACCCACAATTTTGAAAAGGTGCCAATAATTTTGCCCGGCCCATTTTTTGAGTTTTGCTTGAAATTATATCATTTTTGGCTTTTTTCCCCCTGTTTTTTGTGTTGATCCATTTTTGTGTTTATGTTTTGTTATAAACATGTGTATAACAAAACGTGTAATTGCAATAATTTTCTGGGAGAAATACCTAATTTTCTGGAAAAATTTCAGGGGGGCCAACAATTTCGGCCATGACTGTATAAGCTATTTGTATGAGATAAGAAATTTCAGTATAAATGACACAGATGGGAGTGTCTACTCAGTTTATGCAGTTTTTACCTCAGAAAACATGTTAAAACATTTAATTTAGCCTTTTTTTTACCCTAACCGTCTGTCTTGCTATCTGAAGTGAATGCACTGTATCATTAGCATTGTCATTAGCTTGGAAATACACATCCAACAGTCAACATAAAATCAGATGTTTTTTTCTGTAATTTTATGTTTTAGTGTCCTATGTTATACACCTGGGGTAGGACAGTACATATGGGCTTGATTTTAGCCACAGAAATAGAACACTGAAGTAAACACTTCTTGTAGCGCCTCCATACTAGAGAAATTCCTGGTATTGTTAAAACGTCATTTCCCCACCTCCTCATGTAAAACTAATCCTGTCCAAATGGGGCTCTATTTTACCCTTATCAACATTGCATTTAAGAACACACAAGATTAGTATATTCACTGGTCACTTTGCATAGTAAATTAAATGGCCTTCTGATTGGACCACGCCATGTATTTGCATTGTAGACATTGCAACCCCTGGTTCCCATCACCACCACTGGAAAAAAATCTGAATCGGTAAGTTTCTTTCCAATGCTCCATTTCACATCAAACCACTCTAAATGACTTTGTTTACATCTCAACAAATGAATAATGAAGAAATTGTGAAAAATCAGTGGAATTTCCCGTTAAATGGATAGTCCAGACCTTTTTCAACCTAATCTCTACCTGCCACATCTGTGGCACACAGTCGACTGTCAATGACAATAATTTTGACACTGAAGCAACTGCCCATTGGCTTGTATTATATGTGCTGACACAAGAATACAGTGACTAGCTTTGTGATTATGTGTAGACTGAAAGAATGAAACATTTGCAAAAAGCCACAAAAGGAAAGAGCACACATACACGGTTGTTGAGTCTGTTTATTCTTGAACTCTGTTTATTCTTGAATTGTGGTACATGCACAGAAGCAGAGAACTTGATATACAGCTGTGAGAATGTGTGGGTGCGGTTGCACAGATGAACATGACAGGCCTGTAACAGGTCTCACACTGTAGCCAGGTGATTATTAGGGAAGTTGACAGCTGCTCATGCGTTTAACCCTTTATTTCTGACTCTCTCACTGTCTACCTTTCCCATACTCTAATAGCTACAGAAACACCTTCCCTACAGGGGAATAATCAGACTACACATTCAACTTTTACACTGTTTCTTCTGGCATATTTACAGCTCTGCCATCATAACAAAAAGTCGTATATTCAAAAAGGTAATGTTATATAGAAGGAAAAGCATTAACTTGCATTAATGTAACAAGATTTTATTCAAAGTCATTTTGGACCATTTCTGTTGACCCATTCGTGCTGAAATGTTTCAGCAGCTGGCATTTTCAAATGGTGTAAAACAATGAAAAACACTTTTTTTGAAACAAGAGCGTTGATATATAGAGATTCATTTTTGTGTGAAATAATTCTGATCGAAAAAAATTACATAAGCCATATGCATGTTCAAAAGCTGACAGCAGAGGGGAGTGTTGAGCTCTAGCTGTCTATAGAGAGAGAGAGAGAGAGAGAGAGAGAGAGAGAGAGAGAGAGAGAGAAAGAAAGAAAAATAAAGCTTATCAAAAAGAGCTCTACCCAGCCTACAGTGTTGAGTAAGACAGACTTTTTGTCCAGACTGTGTGTCCTCAGAGACATTTAATTCATGACTTTAACATCATGACCCGATGAGAAAGTTTTACCAAGTCAATGTTGTTATGCAGAACATCCTAAACTATCACACTTACAAAAACACACACACATTAGTTGAAGTGAAGAATGCCTGGGGTCAGTTAGGGGTGGGCAATATCACCATTTTCAGCACATCACATGATAAATGAACAGTAGCACAATGTTAACGTTAAATAAAGTGATTGTACTCATAGATTTTGATCGAATTATTTAAATGCTGTGCTAATAAAGATGGATCTGATCCACTAACAGGTATCTGGAAAGATGGAACTGATCCAGTAACAGGTAAAAGCTGGATCCTATATTAAACAGAAAATAAAATGCTTCAATTGAAAATAGCTACTAGTTTTTAAAGAAAAAATATGGGATCAGTATTGGCCGATACCCAAGGTTTCAATATTGATATCACTGAATCATATTGATATCATTGGAAAAGTAGTATCCAGCCATCTCTATACTTGTGCACTGTGTCTGTTTCAGCTTATAAAACCTCACAAAGAAAACAAAATAACATGATGCAGATTGTGTATTGTGAAAAGTATCATGATGTTATTTAAATTTTTTATTCATTTTCTGCCACATCGCTGAGCCTTACTATCAGTTTATTTGGGAGTCTATTCCCAAACATCTGTCTCGGTACCTTGCTGCAGTGAGCTGGAATTTCAGCATTTCCCCATGCTGTAACAATGCTGTAACTTAATCACTCACCACAGACTCCCCTGGGCTAATGTGCGCATACACACATGTGCACACACACACTCACACACACAGACTCCAGAAATCCAAAGGGAAGGTTCACAGAGCGCAAATCCCTGTTGAAATGTGATCTAATGGAACATTAGGTGCTACATTGCCTACAGAGAGAAAAGAAATGGGGAAGTCAGGCTGAACAGATTGCAAAACACCAGACTAATAGTGCTCACACAAACACATTCTAGTCTTTACTGTCTATTTACAGTCACAAAACATTTGAGCTCACCCAAACCAGGATATGTGACCCTCCCTCACTTCCCTTACTGTATCTGGACCAAAAGAAACTCTTTGTAAGTTTTGTATTACACTTACATAACCTTGCTGCCATAAACCTTATTACTTCTTTGTTTTTGTTTTTTTCTTTTTTTTTTTTACTCCAAACTATTTCAGCATACCATCTGTTTTTTACATTGTGTGAACATTAGAGATGGTCCAAAATTGCTTAAAATAAAAATTGCTGCCAATCCATACAATTTACCCATATAAAATGTGGTTTTGACACAGCTTTGGAGGGATATGACCATATTAAGGCTGGGATGTGGGCAATATAGTCTAATACAGTTTCTCTATAAACTCAGCCCAATTCTATCATGCTCAGATTCATTTTTTCACTGTTTGTTTTTTCAGACTTACTGTGCTAAAGAGTCATCTGATCAGACTGCAGGTGTTACGGTATGAGCATAGGCATACTCAATTGTGTGAAATGCTGTTTTGTCATGCTAGTACACGGACAAAACAGATATCACCTCACGTGAGAAATGGGCCAAAACATCAGTGCATCACGCACCAGAATTTAAAGATCAGATTGTTGTTCTATCTGACTGTTGGAAAACATTGAAGTTGCCTCGTCTTTTGTCCCTTAATCTCACTTGATGCTGCATTTTTAGAGACTTTTGTTCAATCAGTTCATTACAGAATGCAATAGAGGTTGACCTGTATGACAAAATCACATTACTTTAGCATATGTATAAATTAGCCATTTCTGAAAGATAAGGCTTTCCTATGACTGTATTAAATCTTTATCTATTTACTGTAGTACTCGTTTGACTGTATTCTACTGTATAAGCTTCTGATTTGACTATATTCTACTGTATAAGCTGCTCGTTTGACTGTATTCTACTGTATCAGGTACTCGTTTGACTGTATTCTACTGTATAAGCTGCTCGGTTAACTGTATTCTACTGTATAAGCTGTTGTTTGACTGTATTCTACTGTATAAGCTGCTGATTTGACTATATTCTACTGTACAAGCTGCTCGGTTAACTGTATTCTACTGTATAAGCTGTTGTTTGACTGTATTCTACTGTATAAGCTGTTTGTTTGACTGCATTCTAGTTGTTTACCAGTGGCATTCCTGTAGTTGCAGCAGAACTCAGCAACACAGTTTCATTAAGAGTGGCATTTGAGTGGCTGACGCTTGCATAAAAGCGCTTATTTATATATTTGCTTCCTACAGCAGTGTGAATATACACACATGTGCGCAACACAAATATACACGCTCATGCTTCATAAAGAGTTAGTTTGCTTTCTGTGGTTGTACATTGTGTTGTGCACAGCTGGCTTTGAAACCCACCGCCCTGACCCAGAAATACAAACACAACACAAATACACGCATGTGTGTGTTTCAGTGAGAAGACTGTTTGAAGTTAGCTGTGCCTGCATTGTGAAAAATGTGCCTGTGTTTAGACTAAACTGATGGTAATGTGATAGCACTGGAGGTCCAACAACAAAAGGTGGTGAGTTCTTTGAAGTAGAGGAGCCACTCACAAGTCACTCAGAGGCCACTTCAGACTTTCTAGGTGAAAGAAGGGTGTTAACACGGATTACTCACAAATTTGTATTCACTATTTGTGCAGTAATCAAAATATACACGCATCAGAAGTTACTGTCTGTATGTGCCTGAGGGTTATCTTAGCCTGTGGAAAGTTCTAATGTGTGAGTGTGTGTTACTCCTCTCCCTCTTTCTTTGCGTACCAGTCTCAGCTATATCAGTTGTATTATCACTGCACTGTTCCATGCGGGAACATGCCCTTGAACAGGCTACAGTCAGGTCAGAGTTACTGACCTCCACGCTCACTTTCACTACCCAGGAGTAAGCTCTATCCTCATAATTCCTATGTTTATAATATATTTATACTCAATCACAGTCCCCCTTTTTAAACAACTACACTAAGTGAGTAGGACAGTTTAAAGGCGTAGACTTTTAATGATAACACGATACCACTGATTGATAGCAATATTTGATCCATCCAATTTTTTTCGTTAAAAACTACTAAGCTTTACAATTTGCAACATTAAACTGAAACACTTCACCTAAAAGACCCATCTAAATCTACCATGCCCAAACTGCTCAAACACACTAGTATCCTAAAAAAGAAATACATACCCAACAACATGATTTATACATGTTTTTTTTCACTGTTTTATTCGGTTTGAATGTCAGTCACAAAATTAGAGTGGTTAAAATAAAAGAATTTTAGGTGGGGTTCACACCTTACACTACAACACAATTTTTCCAGACCAAGGCGCTCGATTCCAGTTGTTTTCAATGGTAGAGACATGTTTTCCACAGTCTTGCTTGGGCACCCTGAGTTCAGTGGTCAGTAACCTATGTCATTAGTATTTTCTGTATGCTGGCCAATAATAAGATCAAAAGCTTATAGTGACCTGTAATTGAGGGGGAATTAGTGGTAGCAGTCCTTTCGCTGTTCAAAATCATGACTTTTTTTTCTTATATTACTACTACTGAACAGTACAATAATAGAAGAAAATCATTATTACTGATGACTATTACTGTAAAACTTTATCACCCATCTACAAAGCACTTTGAGCTGCAATGCCATGGTATGAAGAGTGCTCTAGAAATATTTATCTTCATTATTATTATTCTTATTCTAAAGAAAAAGTTAATTAGTTCAGCCTGTTGTTGGTAGCAGTACGATGTTTGCTAGTGAAACTCTGCTTGTAAATATAAAAAATGTAGCTAGCTAACACAGCTGACTGACAGTTACAACATTGTTGTTGCTTAGAAACAAGGGACAAACAGACAGAGGCAACTTTCAAAACACGGTTGTGTGAACCCTCCTAAAAGAATGTGCAGTGCCTCTCTTTTTTTGGTCTTTTTTCGAAAAACACTGTGAATCCCCCCCAATACTAATATAATACTAGCTAGCTACTCATTGTTATGTGAACATTCATATATGCATGTCGCTACTAATGTTATCACACAACCTGCTTTATTATTTTGCACTACAGTCATTTTCTGCTAATATCAGTCTGACACAGATACTGACTGTCACCTTTATATAACGGTAGCCCACACGAGAAGAAGGTGAGCATGGTTTTTCATCCTCTTTGTGTCCACTGCGGTTCCACTGGAACAGAAGCGGTGCAAGGAGCCAGTCCAAGGCAGCCCACTGGGTTCTGCACTGATCCACCACATCAGCGGAATAGCAATCAGGCCTTCGCAAGAGAGCCACTGTGTGTGTGAGACACAACTACCAGTACCATCAGCCCTGCAGGTGCAGAGAGAGAGAGGTGGACGGTCTGATGCATTTTAATTGTGGGTGGAGAGATAGAAGACAGACTGCTGTACAATGAAGGGAAAAGCAAAAAAAAAAAGGTTGAGAAATATTGGATTCAGATGAATCTGTCCTTGTGGACGGGCTGTAATTATTTATTATTTATTTTTTTTTCTTTTGGCAGGTGTTTTGATTGCCCTCATTTTGATGTTTTGGCCCAGACTGAATGGATTTAAAGATATACTGTTTCACACAGCCACGGCCAGGTAGCAGGAGGTTAATCTTCTCAACATGTCAGGGACTACATTCACTATGATCTCACTGTGTAACCCTAAAATAGATGCATTATATTCTCAGGCTACGGACACATACTTTTCCCATGTTTAATGTTGGACGTATTTATAGGTGGTGTGGATTAGTTACAGCTGTGCTAGCTGTTTAAGTTTGTGAAAGTATGTGTGCGTATACCACTTCCTGCCTTTGTTTCCCAGTTTTGAGTTACTTTCTGCATTCTTTGGGTATCATAAAGGGCTGAGGTTGTGCATATGTGTGTATGTGTTGGAGGGGATGTGAAGGTTATGTTCTACATAAAAAAGCTCTACAGGTTGAGAAACCACATGGAGTTTCTTAACAATACACCTTTATCCTGTTGGAAGGAGCCTTTGATTATTCAGCAGGGAACTCCCACAAAGTATACTCACATACACGCGCACACACAGAGGGTCAGCGGCCTTCCACTAAGCAATGATCCCTCTGTTTGAACAGGGCAGGGGGAGCTCTCTTCTGTTGTTGTCTTATCATTTAAGTCCCGCAGGATGGACTGCATTCAGAAAGCAAAAACACATCTGCACGCATTTGTAGCATGAAGTCCATCACCATGGACAACACATGAATAGTGTTTCTCTGTACTTAGTAAAATAAGAGAAGATCCATTGGGGTTCTCCTGGCCATTGGCTAGTGTCATGGGGACAGATGTGGTCTCATAACGAGAACCTCTGGGACAACCATGAGACCTTTTGAGCTAAATGGGGGTGGGAACATAGACTTGTTAGGTTGGGAACAAACTGAGGGGGAAAGGTTTAAACCAATCCAACACCTCTTGAAGGCAGAGCTCAAAGCAGGGGGCGATGGTGTACTTGTCAATGTTATCTGATGAACAGCTAGCCTGTTTAAAGCCATGTAATCTACGTAAGATTACAAATTGGCTACTATTATTCTGTTTCAAGTTAACAAATATATTGTTATTTTACTAAGTACATGGTAATTATTGTCTGTGGTAATAGACTGTAGTCATTAATTATCAGTATTAATTATTCCTTAGCCCTAACAAAATGTGATGTCTGCAGGTGAATGCATAGTCAGGACATTGTGAACATTATAAACAGAGACTGTTTAAGAGCTTCAGTAAGCATGCTCCAGCTTGCGATGGGTTAACAGTCAAATATTCCTGGAAGGAATCATACATATGTCTGTTTATGCGTGTGTGCAAGCATGAGGGAGAGAACATGTGTTTAGACTGTTAGCGCTGAGCCTGTTGAGCAGCTGTTGCAGAGGCCCAGTCTGTGAAAGTCATTCTTCCCTCCCCTTGCCACGGAGCTGTGTGCGGATTAGGGTGAAGAGAAAGAGAGAGAGGTTTCCCTATGAAGGCAAAATACACCATATAATCCTCATTATGTCTTATCTAGTGTCCAGTTGCAGTGGGAACAAGTTCTTTATTCTCTTTCTTACTGTCTTAATGTTAATAGAAATTGTCCAGGCTTTAGTTTTCAGGAGAAAGAAGAGAACATGTAGATAAGCAAAGAACATATAAAAAACATCATTCTTTCATTCTGTGAATGATTACACTGCTCCCAACACTAAGACAGTACATTCAAATTGCTGACTATAGACTGTTAGCTTTAATACTAGAGTATGCTAAGTTTGAAGAGACAAAGTCAGTGTTGCATATATGAAATTCTCACTGCTGCATGTGTGACTAATAAGGAATTCTCTCACTTCTCATATGTCTCTCTATCTTATTCTCTTTCTGTTTCGCTCACTCTCCCTCTCTCACTTTCTCCGTTCTGGCATTTGTCACAAGACTATACAGCTGTTGCTGCTGCTTTGGGGAATGTCTCTGGCAAAAGAGATGGAGCAGGATTTTCTTTATTACAATAGCCAGGCATGACAGCAGAAATTCCAATCACTTTCAGCCTAAAGTTTATACTGCCCCATTTCACACTGTCTTGTTCACAGTTAGTCTCAGCAAAAAAAGCTTCTAAAGATGTATACCATGCCATTTCAGCCAGATAATTTACAAAAATAATTAGGCTACAAACATGTATTTTGACCTGTATGAACTGACACCATTGTGTTGTGGGGTGTTTTGTTACCACTAATGTAGTTAGGTACATGGCTTGGACATGTGGTTTGGGGACACTGGGTACACCTGGTGAAGACATACACTGATCAGCCATAACATTAAAACCACCTTGTTTCTACACTCATTGTCCATTTTATCAGGTCCACTATAGGTGCACTTTGTAGTTATCCAGTTACAGACTGTGGTCCATCTGTTTCTCTGCAAACTTTGCATACCCTTTCACCCTGTACTTCAATGGTCAAGACCTCCACAGGACCACCACAGAGCAGGTGTTATTTGGGTGGTGGATCATTCTCTGACATGGCGATGGTGTGATGGTGTGTTGCACTGGTATGAGACACAGCAGTGCTACTGGAGTTTGTAAACACCTCGGTGTCACTGCTGGAGTGAGAATAGTCCACCATCCAAAATGATCCAGCCATCAGTGTCCTGTGGTTGGATGAATAATGGTGAAGGACTATATGACTGATACAAAGTGTGCTGCAACAGATGAGCTACTGTCTTTGACTTTACAAGGTGGACCAACAAGGTAGGTGTGTCTGATAGAGTGGACAATGAGTGGACACAGTGTATAAAAAAACTCCAGCAGCACTGCTGTGGCTGATCCACTCGTACCAGCACAACACACACTAACACACCACCACCCCATCAGTATCACTGCAGTGCACTGTAATAATACCCATAATACCTCTGTGGTGGTCCTGATCATTAAAGAACAGAATGAAAGGGGGTTAAGGAATTATACAGAGAAACAAATGGACTACAGTCTGTAATTGTAGAACTACAAAATACTATATCGTAAGTGGAGCTGATAAAATGGACAGTGAGAGTAGAAACAAGAGGTGGTCTTAATGTTGTAGCTAATCAGTGTATGTTACATCAAACCAATACAATACCTGCAATAACTGTTGCACCTTAGAAATAAGATTAGAAACACTTTCTGTAGACTTTCTGTTTTTTCTACATTTATTCCATGCAACTTCCCTCAGGCTTGGTGGTAATGTGAACAGGGCGATGGATTACGTCATGGTCCTGAAATATTTCTCTCACGCGCTTTTTTGTTTTGTCAGGACAATACCGCCGCTTTGTTCCTTTGTGTTCCACCGGCGGCGCGAAAGCAGGACTGGAAAAGCAACAGGGAAGACAATGACTTTTCAGATGACCTCATTGTCGTCAAGGTTGATCAGGAGAATCACAAAGTTTCTTACCGATGTTCACTTTGTAGCTCCACGGCTAGGCTAAAGCGTATCTCCACGCTGAAGCTGAGCGCGAGCTGCTTGTGTTTTGGGGAGGAGAGAAGAGTCGAGGGAGAGTTCACTTACTCCGGGGGGAGGGACCGTGGAGAATTCAACAACAAGTAAAGACTATTCAGGCAGGGTGTGCTGCATTTGTTCCCTTGCGGAGTAGTCACCGAAGATTGTGTAGGACTTTTGGCGTGTTTCGAGAAGCTGTGACGACTAATTGGGGTTTGTTTTTATGCCTTGTTGCAGAGAGCTCTCCCTCAGTTTCGATGTGGTTCGCGCCAGTGGAGAGCCAAAGCAAAGCGCTCGGCTTCAGCGTAGAGTAAGCTGGAGTGGGAATGTCAGAGTAGCTCAAAAAGTTTGTCTAACCAAATCATAGTTCTGTAGCTCGGTTTTAAAAAACACTGGCTTTGTTGGCTTTATGGAATGTAGTCGGGTCTCAATGGAATACCACAGAATCGAGCATGGACTTTTTAGACCGTCGGTGTTATTTAATAGTAAAGGCAGATTTCTTTTCATTTGCTTGAGTGTTTTCGTCCACAGGAATGATAGTTAGAGCACCTTGCCAGAGTGAAAAAACAACGCTGCCTCTTCTAAACGGGCTTTGTTTGTCTGTTTATCTCCACCCCTGAGCGGATTAAAATACTTTTATTAATACTTCAGTAATTCCTTCAATACACTCGCAATGGAAGCGGATCAAGCCTGTCCCGAGGAAGCGCAGGCGACCAGCGCTGCGGCGGACAGTTTCTCTCAGCTTTGGTCGGACGTGATGGGGATGCTGGTAAGTGTGGATTTGGGGGAGGGGGTGGGTGTCACAGGAAGGTCACAAGAAACCTTCAGCCTGGGAGCTCCTATAGAGGGGGGCTTCATTGTGGATGCTGTAGTTGTAGCTTACTGCGGACGCATTTTAATGAGGGCTGAGGCGACACCGGCTGTTTCAACACTGAGTACTGTTTACTCCGCTGTTCCAAGGCGCAGGTTAGCAGACTCTCCACCTAACTTGTAGGCTTCTCCTTGTTTTGCAGTTTACAGTCTCTCTTTAAGAGTGCTCAGAAGTCAGAATGGTTGAATTCAAGTGCTCAGTGGAAACTGTTGTGGTCTGTGTAACTAGTATTAGGCTATATTAAAGCACCAAAATATGGAAAGTTTGTTTAGCCTGAGGCGGTTCAGCGGTACACATAAGCCCATGATGATGCAATGGAGGAGACTTGCTCTGCAGTGTCATATGTACAATAACAATCTGTTAAAATCATTTCTGAAGTTGGCAGAGTTGAGCTCTTGCTTAAAAGCCAAATAAAAAAAAAAAGCCAGAGCAGTTCTGCATTTGTCTGTCCCACAAAAGTATACATAAGACTTCTAATTGCGATTATTTTCTATAAACTATCTAAAAATAAAGGTCCAAGTCTGTTTTGGGCCAAGGAGACTAGTACGTCCACTTTCTCTCTGGCATTGATATTTTCTGGCCTTCGATTGCTTTGAAGGCTTGATTTGTGCAAGGTTGAAAAGGATCCTTACCGAAGTACCATCTGACACTTTCTTTACTTTAGCCTGCCCAGTTTTATATGCTTTTATGTAAAATAACTGTGTTCATCATATATAACTGGATTTGATTGAACTCTGGGTCAGGGTGTTTCTCCTGTCACCAAACACGGCTCTAACGGGCTGCTTTACCAACTGGGGGCCTGTACCCTTAGTTTGAGCCTCTTTGCTGTGATGGAATGCTTAACAGAAAGGATATGCATGAAGCTCTGCCTTGTTTACAGAACACAGGTCACAGCAACCAGATGCAAGGGTCAGAGGCAAGCACTTTCACTTAAAAGTGAATTGTTGGGGCTTTGAAGGCTGAGGTGTGAATGTGGTATGTATGTGGTAATGTGTGTGTGTGTGTGTGTGTTAGATAATGTGTAGAATGATGTGTCTCAGATTCATCAACCAGCATGTAAAACCTCCAGCCAAACATAGAGGTGGATTTCTGTTGTCAATTATTTAAGGAAGGAGAAATATTAGCTTGCTTTTTGTCAATGATCTTTCAAATGTTTGCCACTCTTATCTTTAACTTCCCCTAGATTAGACTTTGCAGAGGTGCAACAAGTACTGAAGTAGTCTTACATACATAAGAGAAAATCTTGAAGTAAAATTGGTATCTAGTGATAAATTATTCAAGTAACACTAAAAAGTATTTCATCTACTCTATTCTACAGTTTACTTGAGGTTTCTAGGCAATCTTGTCAAGCCTGAGTTTCACTTAGACACTAGTTGTTTCCGTGCATGTGAAAGTATGCTCAGCCTATACCTGATAGTACTCTATGACATTCTTCAACCCCATCCCTCAAAAAGCAAAGCTCACTAGCCCTCAGCAATTTACTACCTCTCCTAATGTTTGAGTCCTGTGCTTTGAATGGTCTCAGCACAATGAATCCTCTATCTTTTGGCAACCAGTAGGCTAGTCTATATATAATCCAGCCCTCAGCGTTTCAGTGCTTTTCAATGGCCTTTGTCTATGGGGTTGCAGAACTGTGTGCCCTTTGAGTACCTCCCTGCCTCAACTGTTTTGAAAAGATAGGTGACTATATTATGACTGGGTTGCAAGCTTTGGCTCTGCATCGTGATAGTAGCTTGGTAGCGTGCCTGAGCAAAGCCTGCCCAGTCTTTAGCTCTGGGCTAACCATTGGTATATATGTGCAGTTTAAACATGATCTTCTAAGGTTTGAAATGAGCCTGATCTTTTAAGGTTGGGCACAGAGCCAATAATGGTTTTAGATCAGTTAACAAGTAGACAGGCCAGGTCATGCTCTCATTCTCTAGTTTTGCTAGAGCTAGAGGCTAACTGATGAAAGTGCTGTTTATATGGCTGAACAGTTAATAAAGACAGTGAACCTTCTTACGTAGCCATTCTGGCCTTTTATTGATAGGAACGCATAATACAAATATCACAGGATGCCTGGTAGCCTTATGTAAGGGTAAGTGTAAGGGTGACATTTTGGGGTTTACCAAACTGCAAGCCAAACTCGTGGAATGTTCCTAATGAGTGTACCTCGCTTTGCGTGTCATTTAAATGTGGGCAGAGCATGTGTGAGCCCCATTTATATGTGGTCGTAGCTGAGTAAACTGACTTCAAAGCCACGTAACTGTCTGCTTCCCCTTTTAAGCAGGTCTGGGACTTATATAGTCTAGACTTCATGGTGTGAGTATGGGAAGGGTGTCTTGAGTTTTAGGCCCCAAACTTCGGACATGCAGACACTTATAAAATCACGTATAACTAATTAGATCTGGAAAAGCTTCTCTTTGTTTAGAAATTGCATGTGTAAACATAGGGTGTGGATGGGTGTATTGTCTCATAGGTTTGGACTAGGGTGTCCATTCCTATCTCTGCTTATTATGTTGAATAGGGGAATCTACTGTATGTACACTACAGTAAAGACTGTTATTGACAGGGCAAAGCACACACCCATAGTAAAGCTCACTGAATTAGGTGGTTGTAGCATTGTGACTTCAAGTCTTAGCTGCTCCTTTGGCAAGTCCAGTGACCACAGTGTGAGACCTTCCCAACTTGGCCAATATGTTTCCTCGTGGAGGGCACTGTAGCCAAACCCTGATCAGGTCAGTGTGTAGCATACAGTCGCTCTCTGTCCCTCCGCAGCTCTGCTCTGAAAGAGAGCTCTCATCAGAGCCAGTAAAGACCTCCCAAATCTAATCAAACTTCTAGAATTAGATGACTTCTTTCTGCCTCTGCTCCTTTGTATGCTCAGTAAAAAGTTGCCTCTGCTCCTTTGTGCTCAGTAAGAAGTTGTGCCTTTAGTTGTTTTGGTTTCTGTTTGTGAAGAAAGAGGACATAAATAAATAAAGAAGAAGGAGAAAACGAGAAAGCGTTGAGGGTAACTTCTTGCCTACAGTTTCACTGGACTCGTTGAGTCAGCAATACGCCTGCCTTGCTGTAAGCCACAGCCCTCCTGATTACAGTTAATTCTCAGTCTGCCCACAGACCACTACACATACAGAACCTTTCCTTGCTCTTCTCTTCCTGTTCTCCTCACCTCCTCATTCTCCCTCCCTCTGGGCCTTCCTGCGGCCCTCTCCTCTCTGCCCTTGCGGATGTCCTGAGGAAGCCCCCCGATGAGGGTGGGACAACACCCCTGACCCAGCGTCTGCTCTTTTCCCTTTCTCTCTTCCCTGGTGCATCCCATCTAGGACTGCTTGTTGCAGCTCCAGCTCATACCAGCTTCCCCTAACGCAGGGCGGTGCCATCTCATGTCCCACCTCATACTTCCTAAAACGTCAGCCCCTAACCTCTACTTCTCTTTCCACTTACCTTTCAGTTGTACTTCGTATTTAAGGTTTGTGACTTGTGTTAACCTATATGTTTAGTATGTTTCTTCTAGTTGCTTATGTTTGGAGGCAGGCTGTCCCACTTAGTGTAAGAGTTTGTGCCATGCTAAGAATGAGCAGGTCTAGAGTAGATAGTCTTTAGAGAAGACAGAGTAAATAATTTGCTCTGTTCAAGTGAAATAAAAATCTTCCACAACCCCAATCTCTGTGGTGTTTAGCTGGTTAAACTAGTGTTACCTACTATTCCTGTGTTTGCATATGTAGTAGACTCTTAAAAATAAAAGTGCCTGAAAGGTTTTTTTGGAGTGATGCCACAGAATTTGATTCCTTAAAGGACCTTTCAGTGGGTGGTTATTTAGAGAACAACATTTGTAAATGAGTCGTGTGAGTTTGTTCAACCTTTCTAACGTTTAAAGAAACTCCATAAAATGTATACCAATTAATTATTTTTTTCCCTAGGAGGGTATATTTAAGCAAAGAGTCATCTAGAAATCCTTATTTTTAAGGGCATACTGGTCTACAACATTCCTTTGCTGAGATTCAAGATTACATTGTATTTTTTTCTTCTTTCTTTTTTGACTATAAATCTTTTAATTAGCTCTTTTAAATTCATTCAAAATACTTGCAGCCCTGCACTGTGGTTGTGAAACTTTGTAGTAATATATAAGTTCTCATGTAGCGCTATACTTTGATTTATATGCCATGTACAGTGCATGTTTTCTGGTTTGTGTTTTGTAGAGCTATTGCAGTGACCATGAAGACAGTTCTGAGGCTAGGACTGCATCCTTGAAGACCACATGCTTGCCTTTCAGCTTTCTTTGTTATCTAAGGTCATAGCGAAAAGGCACATTCCATGCTCAGTGACCAGGGCAGCATCTGTTTAACAGTTTGGTTTGGACTTCTGAACATGCATTAGTATACATTCGTTCGATGCAGTTGTTGGCCTGAAGTTTGGTATTAGGGTAGAAGACACTGAGGAAAAGTAGGCTATAGTGCAGTCTTCACTCTTCTTCAGTACTCTTTCTGAAATTTCTTTTTACCACACATTTTTCTTCTTTCCTCCCCCCTGAGAAGATCACATCCAGTCACATCCAGATTACAGTGTATCCTTTTAATATAGCCCAGCATGTTTATCATCACATGAAAGCATTTGAGATGGGATAATGTCCAAGATGTGAATAGGTCTCAGGCCTCCACTGGTTACATTGTGAAATGTGTTTCCCTAGATTTGCATCCTCTGAAAAAGAACAGTCTACCAGTGGTGATTGTTGTTGTAGCACAATGGCAGTGCAGTGTGAATGTGGCTCGGCTGTTTGGTTTGGGTCAGTGAACTATGCGAGGGAAAACTTAATCTTGCCTCGTAAACCCATTTCCTGCCTCTGTTAGTGAGCTGCACTCAGTTTATATCGTCATCTAATGCAGGCTGGACTAGCAGCAAGAAGAATGACAGGAAATTGGGATATAAAGAATAAAGCACTCCACAGATTTTGCCTCTTTTTCTCAATTAGAATTCTAGTAATTCATAGTATGAGTAAACCATTAGTGCCTTTTGCCTTATTTTTTTTTCTTTACATGTTTCTGGGTGGTCAGAGTGCAGGACAAGAATGTTGGGTAGTTGATTAGCAGGAGCCCTTGCAGCCACAGGTCAGAGGGCAGAAGTGAAAACTAGAGGGCTTCCATATTACTCCTTCTCTTTGACAACCCTTTCTCCCTCTATGCACCTTCTCTTTGCTTTCTCATCATTTAATCCAGCAGCGTTTCTCCTCTTATAGTCTTATGTGCTTTAATATGCCTGTTCTGGAGTTTGAGAGGTGCACGTGAGAACACCTAGAGCTGACCACAAAATGACCAGATTGAATTCCCTGTGCTTTTCCTTGCTGTGTTTCTGGGGAAGTGCAGGTTAGTGGTTGAAATTCTGCAGGCTGGTCAGCTCTCTCAGTTTCCAATATGAGGCCACAGAGACAGGATTGAGCAAGCTGCTCTAATCTTTAATCTGCCTACATTCTGGTAAATGCTGTGACAGTCCAGTCCAACTCCTCAGTCTTCCCACACGTCGAGAAACAACCCGCCCCTGGGAAAGAATGAGCTCATTAAAGAGGAATAACAAAACGACAGAGCGTTCCCTTAATGTTGTTACTCAACTTTTGGATGCAGGTCCATGTTGTGGGAGGGTGTGGGCCATGAGTAAGCGTTGTTTCATGTTAAGAGAGGGCTCAACTGGACTGGAATGAGCTGCTCTGTACTCTTGAATGTTTGATTGTTACTTTTCTGCATCTGTAAAAATACTTTACAGTCTTCTAGACCCTGTTGAATGTTTGACAATTGGTTTTATGGAACAGTTGTTTGGGATCAGCCTTGGTTAGGTAGTGCACTCCTGAAAATAAATGGTTCTTGAGTGCCTCTTGGCTTGGAAGTAGGAAAAGCTCTAGGAAAAAAAAAAATTGAATTAGTGTAGACGTGTGGAGGTTCTTTAAACTTTTAAAAGGGGTTTAACACCCAGAGTCTTCAATTGCAAAGTGATTCTTTTAAGGAATCATTTATCGAAATGTTCTGATTCTGATGTGCTTTATCCTGCATCATTCTAGGGTGCACTTTTTTGGCATCTTTATTTTTAAGAGTGCAAGTCTGAGAGATTGTAAGAGTTGTCTTGTTGTCTTGTGCTCTTGAGTAAGGGTGGTGCTGATTTGTGCGTTCAGTGAATCATCCTGCATGAAAGAGAGTCCCTGCCCTTCGTCCTCATGGACTCAAACATTTGGTTGGTGTTGAGGAACTCATTCATGCATATATAAACTAGGAATACACAAGGATGTCCATATTCAGCATTGGCAGATAATTGCTTTAAAAAATTACTGGCATCTAATAAATGTTTTGAATTTTTTTTTTTGTATTTATTTTACTGAGTGTGCTACACTGAACCAACGAAATGCTGAAACACAAGCAGCCAATATTGCATGTTATTAATTAATTATGCCCTTGTTAATTCATAGCATTTATATTTAAAACTTATTGGAAATTGTTAAAATGGTACAAAATATACTAAGATAGCTCGCAATATGCTTGAGGGGTCCACCAAAGTATAGCTTATATGTTGGAAACACTGTATTGTTCAGAAAATGTAGAAAATGAGACTACATCTACCACATTTATGTACCAGCATAGGCAGATAAGTACATGAAAAATATCATCTATTGGCACCAGCACATTATTCCCCTATCAGTGTATAATATTAATAGATACACACATATACAGACTAAAACTAAAGCACGAGCTTAGAGTGCGGTAATCAGTTAGATCTGCAGCTGGAATCAGTCAGACACACACACACACCACACACACACACACTTGCATCATTAACTCACTGCTGGCCTGGAATCTCAGCTATGGTAAAGAGAATATGGGAGGCATGCGCTGTAGTCATGGGCTTGGGCTCTGGGCCTCTGCTTCTGATGCATTTTTTGTTACTTTGTGAGAACGTGTTGATAGTCCATAAACGGACAGCCTGTTCCTCCCTGTGTAACACCAACATCCTGTCTGCTGTCTGTCTGTCCGCCTGTCTCTTTTCATCAGTCATCTCCCTCTCTTTCTGTCTGTTTTTTTCTCTCTCTGCTGTATTTCTCGGTATGGAGTTAGGACTCCAGTTTTAGCTAGAATGGGAGGTCTTGGACAGATCTGGCTCTTCATTCACTGTCCTGCTATTCTCTGGCCCAGCCTGGCCACTGCCCTGTAATTACAGCTAAGCCATGGGCTCTCCAGCCCAGCTAACTATGTGGTACTAGAAAGAGTTATAACATCACAGGTCCTTAAAGAGTGTGTCAGATCAGCGTACAGCACAAGGCTCGGCTAAGCAGCTTGCTGACATTGTTCAGCATCTGAAAAATGCCAGAAGTTCAGCTTCACCATGTTTTTCTTTTGCCGGTTATCAGGAATTAGGAAAAGAGGGAAGGTTCCTTTCAAACAGAACTTGATTTATCTCTGTACTAGAATGCTGGACCACTTGTGAATCCAAGAAGATCCAAGAGTTTCCTCTCTCTTTTATTATTAATTTTTTTGGAGGAGGAGGCAGAAGTGATGGAGGTTTATACGTCAAACTAGTTGATGATTACTTTCGAGCAAGAGGAATTTCTCCAACATTGATATAATGTTTTTGCTGAATAGTTGGTGAGTCCCGCAAGCTGTTCGGCGTCCATACGCAAGGAGATTGGAATGCAACTCTTGGAATTTCTCTGTGTAAGGAGTGTTCCACTGGGAATCTCAATAATCTGAAGCACTGTGTTGGGAGAACTGGAGAATGGGATAAGTATCCTCAGTAGAGCGAGAAGCAAATGAATTTTCATTAGCTAAACATTTGATGCTCAGATTCAGTGTTACTCATGCAGCTTCATTAATGCTTCAGCCTTAAATTGATAACCTGCTTGTTGCTTTGGAGCTTGGAAATTGAGGCTGAAAATGTGGATATGTTTCTGTTGTGTTCTACTTTGCAAGTGTAGTTTTGACATAACTGGTTTCAACATTTTAAAAGTTATTCATTTTCGTTTAATTCTAAGACCCATAATGAGTAGTTAGCCTTATGTAGTGTTGCCTGCAATTCCGTTTTCCAAATGTGGTCTGAAGCCCTGTAATTTCAAAGGTTTGAATCTCAAATGTAACACTCGTGTTCACTGAGAAATCTATATGTTACCTGAACTATACAATAAGAGTACTCAGTTGTTAGGTCAAATATCAACAGCAAAATCATGGGGAAAAATGGACAGCCAGGAGCATAATTTCCTAAGTGTTTAATGGTCTCTCAACAGCACAGCTGCGTTTCAGCCCATTTCAGCCCATTTCAGAGTTTATGTCTTCTTGGGGTATTTCCATACATTTGAATAGACTGTTGTGTATGGACAAAACCTACAATCTATATACTCACGCTATGTGAAAACAGTCATGCTACTTGAAACACAGCCTCTTCAAACAGTTCTGTCAATGAACAGTTTCAAATAAAGCAGGTTCATTTAAAACAACATGCTGAGAAACTGAGCAGCGCTGCGAACACTGTGCAATGAAGCTAAAGCGGGAAATGTATATGATAGGGCAATACGCTCTCTTTACAGCCTATTTTACAAAACAAATCACCATATTAACATTTATACTTGGCTATTTTATTCAGTCAGAATAGTAGTCAGCATAGATGGACTTTGATAGCAAATGGCAACTTTTTTCGACTTTTGACTTTAGCTAGTCTTCACCCGTGTGAAGCAGATGTGATTGTGTGGTTAAAATCACACAGTGTATTCTTAGTGGCAATATACCAAGGGGGAATGTTTAAAGTACCTTTGTGTCCGACTGTCGCGGAGTCAGTATGAGCAGAGCCTCCTTCACTGCGTTTGTACACTAAGCTTACATCACACGGTATCAATGGGTATTTGAATGTTGGTTTCAGTGAATTTTTGTGAGTACGAGTAAATCAGCGTGGTATTAGCCCAACACCCGATACCAGCATCAGTATCGATGGATCCCTAGTATTGACAAATGCAAAAATGAGTGCCGTGCTAATAGCTCCCACTTGTGGAGAAACCTCAGACTACTAAACAGGTGCGAGTGAGTTAGTGTGCTCTCATTAATGTAAAGTTTTCAGTTTTTAAAAAATATTTTCACAGCAGCATCTGACTTTTTTGATACTGAAGCATGTGTGTAGACGTACATTGTATGACAGGACTAGAATGACAAATTCTTACTTTTGGCGTCAGTATTTGTTGGCTTAATGGCCTGAGTGCAAATGTTTATCCCCAGCTGGATCTACCCCCGGATCCAGCATATTATAAGCCTTTTTACAAAGTGATATTATTACTCGGCAGTATCAAGAAGCCTAAGATACTGTAGTATGAAGAGTGTCCCACCCATATCCATTAGCTAAAATTCTGATTCATATCAATAGGGTATCGCAATCCACACCTCACCACCCGTCTTCGAGCTGTAAGAAGTTCAGCACATACTCTTTGTGATGGGGTGTGTGAGGCCCTCGATTTCCTACCGTTGGCCCATACACACAATGACAGGATGTGTGTGTTTGGCAAAGCTATTGCCGGGCAGGAAGAAGGCATTTCTGTTTGACTTTTCAGCACTATGGACTTTAAAGGCCATCTGGAATGTGCAGGGGTTCGAGACCAGCCCAGGGAAAGGTCTTCTTTCTTTTTTGACTGGAAGACGTGGCTTTAGATCTGGTGCTACTGATAAGGGCTACAGTTTATATTTAACTCTCTCAGCTCTGTCTTTTCAGGGTTATTAATAATTTTCTAGAGAAAGTACACTCCTCTTACTAAGGTGCAGTTTTTAGCAGATGACTCCTCATTTTTCAACCTGGTTTTGTAACTTTTACTATCAGATCATTGCAGTGTGATGGTAGAGTAAGATGGAGGCAATTGCAGCTGGTCATAGGCACTGCAAATCACATGTCCACTTGCTGAGGTCATAGGCTGGCAGCACCAGAGTTGAATGTCACACG
Source organism: Colossoma macropomum (assembly GCF_904425465.1). Classification (NCBI taxonomy): domain Eukaryota; kingdom Metazoa; phylum Chordata; class Actinopteri; order Characiformes; family Serrasalmidae; genus Colossoma; species Colossoma macropomum. The sequence continues at coordinate 34,775,099 of NW_023494795.1, read as the reverse complement.
TTCACACACACAGACAGCTGTAGGGGTCAAGATGGGTCATTGTGCTGGTCGGTGTGTGTGTGTGTGTGTGTGTGTGTGTGTGTGTGTGTGTGTGTGTCTGCTTTTGAATTTAAGGCTGAATCTCTCTCTGTCAATAAAAGAATACCCCTGTTCATGACACACAAACTGCTTTCAATGTGATTGCAATTAATTAATTATGACCACAACAAACATAAACAATGGCAGTGTCACTCCAGAAAGAGACATTTACATACACCATACTTGCAGACTGAATTCTGTAGGAGTGGAGAAAAAAGTGATGAAGTATGTGAACAGTCACAGATTGTGTTTTTCGTTCTAGAGCAGTTAACGTGCAGTGTAGTGTTTTAATTAGAAAGCATGTTTGTGTGTTAGGTATAAGCTCCTTTGTTCTGCATGTTTCCTGAGTCTAATTAAAATCATGCGTCTATGACAAGGTTTGTTTAAGAGCCTATGTTTATGTGCATGATCATGGTTATACATATGTGAATCAACCACTAGGATATAATGACCAATTGTAGGTTTCGGTGCTGTACCAGAATTATGGACTTGTGGTATTACACCATATATATTTTACTGTATCCCATGCTGCATATTTAACATGTTTGCACCAGGACTAATAGCTTGTTAATAGCGGTATTTGACAGGTAAAAACTATGCAAGACTGGACTTTACTAATATCTAAAATTTTAAGTAAATAGAGTCCTAAGGTGATGCATCCCTTTGCTGTATCGTAAATAAAGAAAAGACTGCCCCCGGACTGCTGATATTTAACATAAGACACATCTCTTCAATGTCAAGGTCTGTATTAGGGCTTATCATTATCATGACCAGGTACATCACAATATGTGACAACATGCTTTTCTGAGCACAAATGCTGTCTACATTATATTTATCTGAGGCCTGATGAATGTTCTCAACTTTGCCATCATGCTGCGGCACTCTGGTTTAAAACTGCCTTCTTTTTTCCAACACGTTAAACTCTGCAAATAAATAGAAATTATGCACAATAAATAGCAGAAAAATGCCACCTAGAAACTTAGAAAATCAACACAGTGTGCAATTTAATTGGGGTGTATTTAACCCTTTGTAAATGTTTTTTTTTTGTTGTTTTTTTTTGTTTTTTTGAGGGGGGGGAGGCTCTTTTGTTTAAAACAGTGCTAGAAATGTGCAGTGTTTAAAAACATTGGTTCCCTTACAGTTCTTTTTTTCCCCCAAAAATGTATGGTTTTTATGTCCATTCATGAAAAGTTCAATACAATCTACAGATTTTGCTGTTATGCACTTTAGTTCACCTTATGGTTCTACCTCTTGTTTTCTTCTGTATGTGAGCTTTCATGGTGTTCAGTGTTATTGTAGTTTGATTAGCTTTGTCTCTCTCTGTCTTTGTGTGTATGAACAGGATGGCTCTCTGGGTAATATAGATGATCTGGCCCAAGAGTACTCGGAATACTACAACACATGCTTCAGTGACGTCAGCGAGCGTATGGAGGAGCTACGCAAGCGCAGAGTTTCTCAGGAACTAGAGATGGTGAGTTTATTCTTGCACAGTCTTTCGTACATTCACACAGTCTACTATCGAATACCTTTTTACGCATTTTCCTTCTCAGTCCAAATTCACATAGCCTACTTTTGTGTTCTACAGTTGTTCAGAAACTAATCTTGAAGAGATTAAGGAACAGACTGTGTTACTGATTTACATCAGTACATCAAAAACTTAATTAACCTGAGGAGCCCTACATTAAGGCTTGTAAAGTTGAAGAATTTGTCTGGAAACCATTAACACAGTCAAATGCACACCTCTTGACCTTTTTTACTGAGGCCAAGTGCACGTTGCAACATGCTTTTCTAGATTTCTGTTGGATTTTATCTAATGAAAAAGCAGTAATTCTGAAGAGAAGTTTTTTTTTCTCTATGTTTCTGTTTGGCTGTGAATAGTCTGAGACTGTGCCTTGTACAGCATGGCAGTCCTTCTCGCTTGTGCCAAATGTGTCAGAATGCTGGGACGACTTCTTTGTAAAGCAGATCTGGTGAAATGGAGAAACCGCCAGTGTTTCACTAAGTCCAGCTGACTCACATACTCAAGCATTACTTTCAATATTTTCCTGTTTTCTAATGATGAAAAATGCTAATTCTATTAGTGCTGCTTAACCTGGCATCCTAATAGCTGTTTTTACCATAAACCAAGTATGGACAACTTGGCAGTAGAACTGTGCTCCATGGATATGGAAATGACAGGAAACCACAGCATTTTTCCTTCTTTTACTTCTTCATATATTTATTTATTTATTTTTACAAAATGGCCTCTGCAGACCTATGATCACATCACATTTTAAAGAACTGTCCAGTAAATTAAAAAATAAAGACAGTTGTCAGCAAATCTCTCTCTCCTCCTACCCCCAACCCCCCTCTCTCTCTTTCTCTCTTTCTCTCTCTCTCTCTCTCTCTCTCTCTCTCTCTCTCTCTCTCTCTCTCTCTCTCTCTCTCTCTGTTTGGATTGTCTGTAGGGTTTCTCTCCACGATGAGAAGGCCTCTAGCTGGGTTTTCTTTGTTTTTGTTTACTTTGTGTTTCTGAAGACACCGTGGCTTCTCGTACTCAAAGCGCCTGTGTTCTTCCCAGGGATGTAGGCTAGTGGGCCACCCTGGGGGTTGCTAAGAAACGGACAGACTTATTGAAACATGCAGCTGGGGCTGGCATAGCCTAGCTAGGCGATTTTTTTTTCCCCTCTTAAAGAAGCAAAGAGAAAAAACATGAAGTGAGAATGAAAGAAAACATTCTAATGCTCCTGCTCAGCTGTGGTGGCTGACCCGGGTGAGGGCGGGCCGTGTTAGCTAAGCTTTCGTAACACAAGGTCACAGCGCTTTTACTCAGGTGTTCCAGAGCCTTTCATAAACAGTGTATGTAATACTGAATCATACTCTCTTTCATTCATATATGGAATTTTCTAGGTTTGTTCTGCCGCATTAGAATAATGCTGACAAATGCCTGGTATGAGGGGTCGGGGTTCAAAGTAGATCTTGCTCAGCTTAGGCACTCTACAATATGCTCTTTCCGATAAAAGTGTGGAAAAATTTATTTTGATTTTACTGTTGCTTTTCAATTAAGTAAGAAAACAAAACCATTGCGGATATTTTTATATATATAAAACAACTATTTGTATAAAACTATAAAAGCTGATGCTTTTAGCATATATTGCAGCACTCACCTTCATGTCCTTCAAAATTTCATCCTTGGAATGAAGAGCAAGTTTTGCCAAAATAACAATTTCATAGTTTTATTTTGCAAACTTTTGTTAAAAGTGCAAATCCTTTGCCAAAAAGGTTGTTTAAGCACCTGAAAGTTTTGAGTGCTGACATCACAACAACAAAAAACTTTATGGATAAGGCAGGACTTCACAACTGTTCCTCAGTTGCAATTTTATTTTTATAAAAGAATAAATGTTATGACCATATATTTGAACATTCTGACATGGTGTCCACAAATATTTGATGGGTAGTATATCTCTCCTCCCAATTAGTTCAGTGGTCAGGATGCAGACAGCTTGAATCAAAAAACTGTTTTCACTGCTCCGTTGGCAATGCCTTGTCAGTGAGCACTGATTGATTTTTCTGTAGCACTTTTATTATCCATGCTGACTCCTTTAAAAGGGTTTCCCAGTTAATAGTGGAAACTTAAGATGACAGCCCACCAAGACCAAAGGAATGAACTTTCCCCCCTCGGCATAAAGACGAGACTCAAGCCCTGCCATGTGGTTTGTGTTCAGTGTAGGAGAGGGGTTTGTCTTTTCCCAGTGTTATTGATTTATCGATGGTTCATCTTATCATGGTAAAGCAACCTTCGAAGTCTGAGCAGAGATTTTGCGCTCTCTGGGTACATTTTTCAGACTTGGATTAAGCCTAATCCTAGACTAAAAAAAGCCCTTTTAGCTTTTTGCAGCTGAACCACAGAGCTTATCCAAGTCTCCAGATTTAACGTTTTTTTTTAAATATGTATTTCAGGCGTAGATCCATGTAGCTTATTTAAAGTCTCCATCTTTAACCAGTTTCCAGAAAACCAGCCCTAAGGCTGTAGGTGAGAGAGGAAGTCTGTCTGGGTTTGGCCTGTGTGCAGAGACAGTAGGAGTAGTGAAGTAGGTCATCTGTGTCTTTAGTGTCTTTGGTTTTGTGCCATGCTGAAGAGAGAGGAAGTACTAAGCTGGGCTTGCCACAGACTTTAGAGAGCCTTGGCTAACGAAGACTCGGGTAGTTTGGATCAAATTATGAGGATTTACTGGGAACATTAGTATGTTCCACAGCTGGACAGGGCTGCTAGATGAGTTAGAACAGCAGGAAAGCTAGCTCCCTCTTCCTCTCTCTGTTCCTCTGTCTCGTTCCATGCACGCATGCATAGCACATAGGCAGTGCATTCATTCATCCAGAGAATGCCTGGCTTAAGAATGTGGTAATGACTTGAACATGCATTTTGTTTGGTATGAAAATGGTAATGACTTGTACACATTTTCCTCTTTCTTTTCATTTAAGGCTTCATGATGCATGTCTGCAGCTTTGTTTTTAGGATACTGCATATTCTAAAGCTACAATGTAATGATGGACTGTTAAACACTTGCGATCAGTTCAGTAAGCAGTCCATGTTTAAACAGTGTTTTTCTGTTCGTTTTGACTTTTAACTAAGAACTGCTAAAAGTGATATTATTATAGGTAAAAAAGGACATTTGAAGCCTGGTTGACCGTCATCGTCTGGCATGGCACCCTGTCCTTTTGTGCCGCCATTGTGGAAGAATAGAAGGTGAGCAGGACAGATGTAAAGGCACATTGTGTCTTGGTGCAGGTGGCTGCCAGCCAGGCGTATGCTGAATTCCCTCATGGCCAATAGCAGGTGATTATTTCTTTTCTGATTGGCTGTTTAAATGCCAGCCTAATGGGCTTATATTTCTGCCTCCCCTCAGAGGCATGACCTTTTTGCAACCTTTTTAAGACTGCTCACGTCAGAAAGTGTGAAAACATGGTCTCTTCTCTCCTCTCATGTCCATGAAAGTAGGCAGGCAGCTAATCTCTGTTCTTTAGGCGTGTGACCCCTGCAGTAAAGGTCAGGCTGGCTTTAGGGCCTGGGCACAGTCAGAGAGAGTGAGGGTGAAAGGTTGTCCACTATAACCAGAGGCAACACTGAATGCCATTGTCACAGTAGCAGAAGAAACAAGGTTCGTTCAGTCCGTAGCTGAAAAGAAAATCAGACACGCACACAGTCTATATTATGGTGCCTGCGAACAGAGCATGGCAAATGCTCACCACTGGAATTCCATCATTGCGTGTGCACACTTCTTTTAGCTTTCAAAGGAGAAGTCTACATGTAGTTCACAGCGCTGGTCTGCTTTCACTTCTCTGTACGGTGCTTTCTATTACAGCCAATGAGAGCTTTTCTCAGATGCCCCAGACACGCAATCTGAATCGGAATCCAGTTTATTTTGATTCCTCACCCAACGTACAGCAGGATTTTCCCTCATCAGCCTTGAAGGGACACAGCACAGTAAAACTGGACATTCTTTTGATGTAATACACAGTTCAACTCATTCATCATCAAATCAGCAGACTTCACTGCATGAGGTAAAACGTAAATCACGAGAATTTTTGTTATCATGATATACAGTGTACATTTCTGAGCATATAGATATGGTAAGTACTTAATCCCTTAAAATTCCAGGCTTATCACATACTACATACTAATTACAAGTCCCACAATGCAAACTGGCTAAGTTATTCTTAGGTTATAGAAGTGTGTAGTAGAACTTAGGACCCACTGGTGGGTCCTGGCAATTTAGTTGGTTAAAGAACACTGGCCAACTGCATGTTTCATAACAAAGAGAGCACAATTAGTCCAGTTTAACAGGATATAGTGTAGCACAGTATGTGAAATGTTAAATCATAGTCACGGTATAGGTAGTTTATAATGGCAGTTTTTAATCTGCCATTGTAAGGTGATCTCAGCGTGATGCTGCTAGTGTCAGAATACCTTGATATGCACTGTGTATGATGAATATTTTTAAGTATTGTGATTTTATTGTTTATTTTTTCCATATCAACCACAAGTGTTCCTATATGGTTCCTGGTTTGCTAGAAAAAATCACCTGTTATAGAACCATTGTTACATGGAGATTCTTAAACCTTTTCACTTTCACCTAACATATTTCTAAAAATGGTCCTTTAAACAGCCATTCATTGAAAGACTCCATTAGGGAACCAGTAGTAGTTCCTCTGTGGCAGAAAGAACCGGTTTTGGCACCTTTATTTTTATGAATATGTGTGCAGTGCTGTACATACATGCATCCAAACCTCAACTCTCACTCTCTCTCTCTTTCTCTCTCTCTCTCTCTCTCTCTCTCTCTCACACACACACTCATTGTTGTAAGAGCTGTGTGATGATAAAGGCCTTAAGAAAACATCCTGTCACCAGAGTATGCTGTATAGATAATCTCCATCATGCACAGACAACACACCAGCCCACCCTATAGAACTCATATCCCCCCTTCTCTCTCTCCCTATCTCTCTTTCCATCTATGTCCGTTCACATAGCTCTACTTTTCTATCTCTTCATCACCAGGCAAATTCAGCTGAAGCCGCTCGGCTGCAGCAACAGCAAGCACTGTAGCGAATGTGATGTGAAGTCATGCATCTCTTGCACAGCCAAGTTGAGTTGTAGCCCACGTGAACACAAAACGCCATATGTAGATAAGTAGATAGTAGACAGTGATAAATATTTGTATTTAAGCATACTTAAGCATGATAACAGCCACACGAAGTAAACTGAAAGTCAGAAATGAGTATGCCAAACAAAGTTAAAACACAAAGGTCGTATGGTACAAGGACTATAATTTTGAATGGTGGATAAAATCTTAAAATTTATTTAAGGGAATGTGGTTACCAAACATTTAGATAACCCACAATTAATTTAAGTGAGAGTGGTTCTCTGGCATCTTTAATTTTGTACTGGAGCTATGACTGATGATATAAGATTATGTCCTTCAGTTAGTTTTGGCGCACGTTGTGCATAAATCCACACTGTATCTCAAACTGTATCAAATCAGCTAAGAGTTGTTAAGTGATCTCAAATAGACTTTTTAAACCCAAGGCAATAACTGAGATAATAATAAGCTACATATACACAGAATCATCGTTTATAGGGTACTTTCTGCTGTGAGGTGGCTGTCCTAAACCCTAACCACTAAATTTCAACTTGTGCAAATAATACTTATATTTTTTCCCAGTGTTGTTTTTTAAAAGATCGTTTTGAGTTCTTTAAAGGTGAAGTTGAAAATAAATGATTGGAATGTTCACGCATTTATTTTATTAAAATAAACATAACTAGGTCACTAAAAGAGATTTTAGTCTGAAGTCTAAGTCAGTTACAAGTCTTAAATGTGTTTTCAGCTCTGAACCAATTTGGTAGACTAGTCCATCAATAAAAATGAAAAAATGTATGTTGCATAGCTAAAAACTGTAGTAGCAGTAATCTTAAGTTTTTTTGCAGATCATAGTGTGTCATACATTGTCACATAACCAAGTCTGTTTAAGGACCACATAGTCAATTTAAGATACACGGTTTGACGCGAGTGTGAGATGATTTAGACGTGCAGTTAGCACAATGCTAACTGGTGGCTAGCTTCTATTCTTTGTTAGCTGCATTAGCTTCATAGTTCATGTACAAAACTACAGAAAAGGCTGATGTGCTGCGTTTGGGGTAAGTGCACAATTGTGTACATTTCTAATTTTGGCCAAATTGTCACTTTAACTCTAACATTGTCCCTTTAGCATTAGTTTGTGAGTAAGTTTTAAAATTAAGGTAGATTTTGCCTTCTGTATCTCCCTCTGTGTCTCCCTTTCTCTCCTGTGTTGACCCTGCAGTGTGACTCTAGAGGTGGATGTGAGTTTTCACTGCAGTCAGACATGCAGGAACGGGCCCTCCTAACTGCCTCAGGTCACAGTGCACCACCCCAGCTATTACTGGCCCATAACTCAAGCAGCCTTCAACCCTGCTGCTGCAGCTGGCTCACTGCAGGTCCGTCCAACCCACTCCTCTTTAATCACACTGGGTTTGCTTACAGACAGGCAAGGTTGTATCTGTGTTGTGAGCAGATTATATTACGTACAAGTCAGTGAGGACTTTGTCTGCAAATGTTTAATGAGCTTAGGAGTGGCCCATAATAGTTTTCTTTTCTATTTTTTTCCCTTTATTTCTCCATGAAGAGTTCTTCCTTGTCATGCTCTGTCTTTTACTATGTTTCTCTGCATGTGTGTCTGTCCCTGTAGTTCAGGTTTAGGCATGTTGTGTTGTTATGTCATGTCCTGGGGCATTCCTGTTTTACTGGGTTAAGTTATGGAGGTGAACCTTGCAGATCTGGCAGAGGTCCAGATACACATGTTGAAGTGATTTGGCGCAGGCAGTGTCATACTTAAACCTACACTGATACTCCTGTCAAAATTGAACATGGAAAAAATCAACTGTAATGGAAATAGTTCTGACCTCACAACAATTCGATTTAATTACAGACAATTCAGTGCATCAGATCACCACGATTCAATCTCATTGAATCTCACTCATAGTGTGACTGAAGGAACAATTTACAAAGTAGTGTAATACAGGGGTTAACTGTCAGTATTAGAGGTAGGCCTTTAGTTCAGGACAAAATAACAGAAACCAGGAAAAAAAAATCACCTCTACTTAATACTATTTCTGCTTGCACCCCTGTGGAATTTTTGTAGTGTGTTAGCACTAAGCTAATAGCATTCATTTTTGTTTCCAACCAAATCTTGACATTAGAGTATTACTTCAACACTTGCAGATGTTAAATATAACAAGCATTACGACTATATTAAATACGAATGAACTAAAATTACAGATGTTTTCTTTTATTCATTAGGCCTTCTCTGAAACCTTCTCTGAAGGCCTAGAAAGCCCTGAGGGTTCCACACTGGAGCAATATAGTCAACAAAACGTTTTGATTTTTTTTTTTTTAATAGCCTTAGGATTTTATCTTAGTAAAAAAAAGAGTATATACTTTTATTGATGCATTTGATTTGTGCAAACTTTGTTAGTGCATTTTTATACCCTTTTTCCATGCCCAGTGAAAGATTGTTTACTGTTGTTTTCCTACACCCATGTATTATGACTTGAATGCTTAGAGAAATGAAGGTTATTACTTGAAATGCTTAAGTGAGGTCAGTGCAAAAATGAGTGTGTGACTCATTAGGAAAACAAGAACGTTAGGTTGAGTGTGGGTGGACGTGTCAGCAACTGGCATTTGTGTTTTTGGCAGTGACGCTTCTGCAGTGACAGTACAGACATTACCTGCCTGACCTGTGTGATTGCATGCGTGCATGGTAATGATTACTCATGAGTACTGGGCGCTCAGGTAAGTCTGGCTCTTCAGGCCTTCCTGCTCACCCACCTACGGTCTTTGCTGACTCGGTCTCCTGGAGCCTGAAGTCTCCGTCATTTAACCACAGCCACATCCACCTACAGCACACTGCAGCTGCTCTGCGGCCTGTTTATACAGACAGACACTGTGTGTGTGTGTGTGTGTTTATGTTTACTGTCTATCCATTCATCCCGCTGCTGCTGAGATTTAATCCTCATTTTTTACATTTTCTCCTGCTCTCTTTCTGCTTTCTGTCTTTCTGTCTCTTCAGTTAAGAGTGAAAGAAAATTGCTGTTCATTGCTGTCCACATTTTGGTTATGCAGCATTTCATTCTGCTTGTGCATTTGTGCTCTCGTTTTTTTATTAGTTTGGTTGTGGAAGCCCTGAATAGTATTTATAATTTTCATGGGAGTTCATATTTTTCATTTTTCTTTTCAGGGCACTTTTACTGCCTTTTAAAGTAGTTTCAGCAAACCTCTCTCTGTGTATTTTCTCTGCCTGTCCCCTGAAGCTGTGTGTGCTAGAGGAGTTCTCAGAAAACTGTCCTTTTGTCTGTTTGTCCAACTGTCCATTTATGCATGTTGCGAAGTCTGTATTTGAGTGTGTGTTATTTGTAGCATGTACAGTGGTCGCAGTGTGATGTTCATTAAGCTAAGTTAAGTGGTGAAAAGTTGCCAAACCCACAGTCATGCATAAGTAATCAGCATCAGCAGCATTTCAACAGAAACTCTTTGCCTTAGTGTCCTGCCTCTTTCCTACTTCTCTTCTACTCAAATTTATAAAACCTGGTACAGGAACAGGCATTTGATATGCCTAAATCCTAGCTTATAAAAAAGGTTTCCTTTATGTCTATAGCTGTATTCTGCAGCTGAGAAAACTGTCTTTCTCCTATGAAGACTTAGTATTTTGTAATGCAAAAAGGAACACTCCACTATGGCTTTACTGTCACATCATCGGAAAGGAGTTGCATATAGTAAGTTGGCAAGCAAAACATTAATTTAATGCTATCCCACTAAAGACTAGACACAAGCTTGCATTGAAAGCAGGTGCATTTCACATTCAATTTACACTCTTTTAAACAAATACACAACTAAAGAAACAACATGCTGTATGTTGTGGCTGCTGCACAAAAATCTTGTACCTCCAAACAGTTCTCTAAAGGAGAAGGGAAAACATTATGTAAAATTATTTTGTTTCCAATAAGTTTTAGACCATTTTAATGGCATGTTCATCATGGAAATGGTAATACAATGTAAAGGATAACTAGAACTTTCAAATCATGCAAAAAAGTAATGCAAATTGTCAAAACTACAGATACAACATATACTCATACAGATACTAATTTTTAATAAATCCATCATTACAAAACCTTAAAAAGCTGACACATCTAAGCTTAGCTAATTTTGACATGTGTTTTGGAATGCAGCTTAAAGTAAACAACGTGCATTTGAACATTAATTCTGCAGATGTGGTTGCAGATGTGGTTTTATCTGTCTTCATTGCTCTTGAACTCTGTTTGGTTCAGGCGGTTCATTTATGGTTTGTTTTGTGGTCTGACTCATTCATGCATTGTGAAAATGAAGCTGTCCCAATCCACTTCATGTTTTGCTTAATGGTTAAGAACCTTGAGGTTTATCATATGCATAGCCACAGTCTTTCAGCACGTGTCAGGTGTTAGATGAGGATAAACACTAATCTCCTTATCTCCTTATCTCCTCAGTTTGACATGCTTGACTTAGCAGGTAACACTACTCACAACAGTGGCTGCCTTTGGGTTTGTGCAGCCTTTTAGGAGACAGAAGTACTGGTGTATTTAAACTATAAGCCATGATAACTCCTCAATAAGCCATGATATCTATGCTAAAAAGTCCCCTTTCAAGTATGTTTACATTGTGAACACAAAAAGCACTGGGGTCATTTGCTTCTAGTTCCCTTTCAAAATTATTGTTTAAAACTGAAGTATAATTGAAGCTAAAGTACAGTGATTTAGACTGAGCTGCTCATCCTGCATTACCAATCTCAAGCAGTATTACAGAGTATTTGGTGAGGTGCATACGGTTTGGGCGATAGGGCACACAAAAATCACACAAAAAAGAAAAATGCCAGCTTTAACTTCCTCACAGCTCTTAACCTTTCTTTTTTAACTTTACATTTAGCTTGAGAGCATGGAACCGAAAATAAAAGTTGTGCTTTAGTCTTGCTGCAGTAAAACAGCTGAGCTAAGGAGACTGGATTTTCCCCTTGAGCAGCTAACTTTAGACCTGGAACTTTTAGAAGTAGAGAATGTTCCTCTAATCTCCATCTACAGCCGGGAAACAGGTTCAGAAAGAAAGTGAAAAAAATTATATATTAAATAATATGCACACGTAATGTTTTATTCACATTTACTTTTGAAAAAATATAAATAGGCCTTTAAAAGCTGCTAAGCACCACTAGAATTAACTTCTCACTGCCACTGCTGCATGTGATTTACTGTGTGAGTACATTTTGCAAGATTTTCTGTACAGCTCAAGTGCCCCGGTGGTTAGTTAAATTATAAAAATTATAATACTACAAAGGCATCTATAGCTGACTCTGCTGTAATGATGGATGGGGGCCATATAATTGATAATCACAATTTTTTAAATTCTAAAATATTAGGCTAATTATTTTTAGATACGGCCCCAGGCCTAGCGCCTATGTCTCCAGGCGGTCTCTGCTGTGTCTCTCATTGGTTTCAGAAATGAACAGACTGTGCACTTTTTTTTTGTTTGTGTGTGTGTGTATGTGTTGTGTGTTTTGGATAACGCTGGTAACAGAGGTGTATATAGACAGCAGTCTGTGTGTGTGTTTGTGTGTGTGCGCCAAGTGGACATGGCACTGATGTTGCTGCTGACCAGTCTCAGTAGAAAACACAACATGAACCTCTGTTTGTGTTGTTTATGGCTGCCATGTAGGAACGATGAGGCCAAACGTGAAACGTTTCTGTGTGTGAGTGTGTTTTAAATTCCCTGTATGTACTTTCTGTCCAGGAAGGCTACAAGTTTACAGCACAGCTTCTGATTTATTGCACAGAAGCTTCCGGACTTCACCAACAGACCCGCTGAGAGCTAAAGCAGATGAACTGAGTGGCAGGGAGACAAAACACACACACACACACACACACACACACATATATCATTAAAGTCAGATAGTGACTTTAAAACGCTATGTTTTTCTTTGAGGGAAATGCTTTGCTTGCAGGAAGAGCAGTTTTATGCTAACTGCTCTGATAAGTGAGGGTCTAGACTGAAATTTTCCAGAGTGCTGTCCTGAATTTCTGAGGCCAGTGGTAACACACATGCATGCACTTGTCCACACGCACACTCACTCATACACTGTTTCCCCAAGTCAGTAGATGATTATATCCAGGTGGAGTTTGTTAGTCTCTGCTGTCTAAACATAGCTAATCTGTGCCACTGTCTCACAAAGGTCACTGGCAGCAGCCTTCTTTATGGAATTAGTTTTTCTCTTATATGGAGCTTAGAACCTTTTTTCAATAGGGGCATTGCCCAAAGTCTTCTGCCTAGTACTCTGCATCTTAAAGACACAGATTATGTGATTTACATTTACAGTTTCTCTGTTACTCCATTTCAAACTCTGTCCTATTTAATCTCAGTTATTGCCAGCAATAACAAATTCATGTCATTTTCCATTAATCGTTTCTAAGATTCCCACATTTGTGTTAATCAGAAGAGGAGATATTTTATCATTCGATTTTGGTAAAAGTTCTGGTTGTGCATAGTTTTGCTTGGTGGAAATAAAATCATCAATCAAAAGCATCTTGATCACCTGCTCATCTGTTCTTTCCAGTGTACTCACTGTATATGGGCTTGACTGAGCCTCACATCTGAGCTTGTGCCCCCATATTATGGGCTGAAACACTGAAATGCCGTATTGCTGTACCCATATATTATCTGTCTAGATGTGATTGGCAGCCACTGGACTGTTGTGGGTCAGTTATATTCATAAGCCTGATCATTGTGTACAATGCTGCATCTGAAGTGTTATTTAAGCTGACCATAATTATTTTCCACAGTTGGTAGCTTTCACAATTATTTGTTTATGTCACAGCAAACAGTATGTGAACTGGGTACATTTTCTTTACATGTAAATAAAAGGGAGCCAAAATGCAAAACAAAGCATGAAATGCAGGCTTAACAAAAAAGATAATAGTTATAACATCTGACTAATGCTATAACACCTTTAGAGGGCATAAGTGAGTAATGTTTGTTCGTTTATTTCAGCTTAAGCTGTGTCTGTCATCTAAATTTGGTAACCTGCTACTGACAACTGTTTGTTTGCTTCCTTTCATACCTTTAATCAGTATCCATAGTTTCACTCCTGGAAGCCCGCAGCTTTGCAAAGTTTATCATTTCCCTTTTGTAACAAATCTGATTCAGCTAATTACTGAGCCCTTAATGAGTCAAATCATTTTGTTAGAACAGAATGAGCACTGTCCACTCTTTAGAGAATCCCAGATTTCTGCTATGGTGACCCTGTTGAGAGAAGCTAGTCAGTTTCTAGAGTTAAGCCGAAGTAATTTTCAAGCTGACATCACTCCTAAACCTTGCAGTATAGTTTATAGTGTGCACAAAATAAACAGAGAGAGACTGTTGTATTGCCCATAATGACAGAGAGAGTGCAGCACATCTGTTGCCAATTTATTGAAGCAGAGGACCTGAGAGTAAACAACAATCTACAAGGACACAAGGATATGTGCATCTGCACACACACACATACACACAGGCCCATCATAATCAGAGTTAAAGCAAGCCAGCTTTGCCTAAATGAAACCTCTCGTCAATCCCACGGTAGACAGACAGACTTGATCTGATCACCCACTGATATACTTTCAGTTATGGAGGAATGATGCAGTTTTTCTTTAAGAAGAGTGTGAAAAACTACATTATACTTCAGAGGAAATAGAACTTTGAAAAGGACAGGCTTTGTTTTGAGTGTGCAAGGTTTTAAAGGGATTATTATTAGTGCCCTCAGCTAAAGCAGCAACAAGCAGCTTTTTCTAATCTGCAGAAACTCAAGACACTGGCAGAAACACTCAAGAATCTACATGAGTGTTCTTTTTTCTGAATTTTTTTTTTGCTTTGCATTATTGGCATTCTAAGGTTTGAAGCTATTGGACTTGTAGGCAAGTTATGTTGTTGTTCCAGTAGGTTTGCTTCAGTGATGTAATGTGGTCTTGCTTTATTAAACTCTTCATATGTCACGCGACTCTACAGGTCTGTCAGGATCTACTGCATCATCCGATGGGGTGGGATGCATGCATGTGCGGGTTTGTTTTTGTTTGAGTTGATGTGTTTAAATGTGGAAACGTGTTCATGAACGTGTTTTAACTTTCCTCACTGTGTATTGCAGGAGAAAGCAGACTCCAGCTCCACTTCTCTCCAGCTGCGCTCGGAGATCCAGGTGTGTGCACCTGTTAGTGTCTCACTCTTTCCCCTCAGAGCCACCATGTTCTGGTACACTGATTTCCAATGTGGTTCTCAGGGACCCCAGATGATCCACCTTTTTGCTCCAGCCCAATTTGCAATACATTGTGATAATGAAAAAATGCCGAGAACCCCTGCTTAAGCCTGTAAAGTCAGACTATTGAATTCTTCTGTAAATACTTAGCCTATTTGGTCTTTTTGCATGCACTGTATTGAATTGAGCAAATTCAAATTAACATGTGTTGTGGCATGTTTAAGTTACATTTGACTACAAACAAGGGGTGAAATATCATCATTTAATGCTTGGACAGCACTTATTGCCTAAATGAGTAAACTCAGCCCTGTTAATATTTTTAGTAACTGCAGTTTCTGTCCACAGGAGTCTCTGGGCTTCAGCAGTGAGGTGTCCACACCAGAAACGGAGAGGAAGTAGGTGCACCTCGTATCTATAACAAAATAATACTAGCTGTTTAAATGGTACACTTTTTACGTAATGTCAGTCACACTGCACACACTGTACAGAAACCCTACCCCCACAGAGAAACAGGAATATTATTAAGGTCATTTTTATAATACTCTTTTAGATATGTGCCATATATACTTTTAAAACAAGTCTCTGTGATTCTGAGGATTGTTTTCACCTTTAATTTCGCTTAAATTCGCTTGTAGTATCATTCATTTTTATCCATCTCGCATATTGTCACTGTCACAACAAAATCTCATATCTGTGAAATGGCAACTTCACAGGAGTCATTCAGAGTGGCTTGATGTGAAAGTGTTCATTGTAGAGAAACTTGGAGACTTAGATTTTTTTATAATGGTGCTGAGTCAATGCTACAAATCAAGCCATTTTAGTCATTTTATTTAGTATACAAAACAACCGGTGAACCTACATGTGTCTTTTGGGTTTTATATGTAATGGTAAGTCTGTCCATTGTTTAAGATCGTTTATTGTTGGAACTGTGTGTTAGAAGGCTCAGCAAAGCTTTATGTTACTGCAAAGGAGGATTATTTTATTTGACCTAAAAATCAAATTTTGCTGTGGAGCTGCAAGAGGGCAGTAAAAGAGCCGCATGTTGCCGACCCCTGTCTTAAACCATATCTCAGAGATCAGGCAGCATATTTATAACCATTTTGTGTTATAGCTCTCTGTGACAGAGCTTTCAGAGACATCTCTTCATACATCTGGTTCCTGTCACCATGACTGAACAATTCTGACTCAGTAAGTTTCTCTAGAATATAGCATTTCACATCAAACCACTCTGAATGATGACCAGTGGAATTCCTCTTTAATATAACAACATTTTATTAGTAAGTACTTTGGTTCCTGCCAACTGCCATTTCAAACGGAGTAAGTAAACAAAAACAGAAAAAAATGACAGTGACAGTGTAGATCCCTCAGAAACTTTTATAGCCATTATTCTTAATGTCAACACACATAAACATGCAGGGATGTACATGGGAATGACAGGTTGACTCTGAATTCCCTCTGTATGCCTGTGTATGGGTGCAAAAGAACATGTGTTGAGTGAATGTGCGAACACTTGCATTTGACTTACTCACATCTAACATTGTAGGTGCTTTCAGGCTTCCTTCCTTCCTCCTATTGTCCTTAAATGTTTAAGATTGAGCTGACTGATTAGAGACGAGGGGGAGAGAGGAGATACTTCTGCATGACTCAAGTGTAGAATGTAGAATGAGTGTACTAAACACAAGGAAATTAGTCAAACCCTTGGCTACAAAAGGTCAAAATTACCTCATGAATTATACTGAGCATTATTACATAATAGCTTCAAAACAAGAGCATTTTTGACTACTCGGTTGAAGTCATCTTGTCATTGCTGAATACCATAAAAAGAATTTTGAGAAGTTAATCAGTAACTACTATTGAACCAGTATGTAGGTGAGTTTGTTATGAGTAGGACTCGATATTGTTCATAAATTTTCAATACCTATACTTTTATCAGTACCTTGACTTCAGTATGATTCCTGAACAATACCTTATTTTAAGTTACAAACCAGAAGTGGGGGTGGGTTAAACAAGAAATTTTTATTAGATGCTTGAAGTGGGTATATTACTGGCCAGAGAAATCGAAAAGTGCCGATGTTAATAATGTGCATACGGAAAGTTCTTTAGATAGCCATTCACCAGTTTAGGTTTTGGGACAACCATGCTTATCGTATGGAATACAGAAATTAGGTATTAAATGACATCATTTTACGATAGTCTGTAGTATTGTAATTCAGTCAGTATCATAAAAGTACTGATGTTGTGAAAGTGAGTAATTGAAGTGTGGGCCCCACATACAGGCCCTGAGGTTTAAAGGTTTTAGCAGGGTTTAACAGATTATAGTTCAGATTGCATAATTCTCTTTACAGCTTAAATTAAAGTATGAATAGATTGCTACTAACATAGTTATTAAAAGTGGTGTTAAAATGTTTGAAAAGTGCTTAGGCAGGGCTGTAGGCCTTCTCTTTTCACTGTGCCTATGATGATGTGATATTCCCCTGAGGTTGGGAGCTCATGCGCAGGACACGTGCCAGGGGAGACATTTCATGCCACTGTCCTCAAGAAAGGTTTACAGACAAAACAAGCCTAATGTGAAACATATGGGCCTGACATATCTCTTTTACATGCCTCTACGGCCCACAGGGACATCACCCTCACTCATTCTGCTCTGGATGGAGTTCTGCTCTCTGTCTCATAGCCTTCATCAAAGCTTAATGACCTGCAAAGTTTAACCTGTCTAAGAATCAACCTTGTCAAAGAATCATAGCAAGTGCTTTAATGTAAGTGCCTGGTATTAGCAGCTACTAATAATAGCCACCACTGGTAACACTCTTCTTTACTGGATAAACGAGTCGCACTGATAGTATCCAGACTTCCTGTCCAAGCGACTACATGAAAGTGACCTCTACTCCCAAAGTTCTTTGCATCTTGGGTTTTTACAGGGGTGATGAAAGAATGAGAAAGTTTCCTATGTATACATGTGTAATTACACATTTTTTTCTTTAATGCTGAAAGGACCTTCCGCCCAACAGAGATCAGGATATATTTATTTGTTTGGTTCATAGTAATGGACCTGAGTGAATTCCATCCCTCTGTATGTGCTTCACTATAGCAGTGGTGTGTGTTGAATGAGACTAGTAAATGGTTTGGTAGCTGAAAAAGTGACCAAAAGTAAGTATCATGGGCGGAGGGGTGATTTCAAGGAAATCCCGCCACTTCCGTTAGCCATGACCTCTGTCGGAGGGCATTTTCTCACTCTTTCCTTTAGGCACCACTCACGTACGCATACAAAGCTGTGTATGTGTTCTGGCTACACCGGCCTGGTGTATGACAGTAAATCCCCCTGTCACAGGGACACTAGGTGCATTCTGTCGCATCAGCACTTTTGCCACAGGAAAGCAGAAATTAGCCCACTTCCTCCTCAGTGAAGCCATTTACTGTACGTTGTAGCTCATCATGCTGTGATTTCACAGATCAGTACTGCTCGGTACTGCTCAGTAGTGCTCATGGACTGTTAAGTGTAGTTACACAATAACTGAAGTTTGAGAGGACAATCTCCTGACAGAATTCACCCACTGTGTTTTTCTGAAGGTGCACTGCATTAACAAAGTGGGTTTATTTGAGACTCTTTAATTCTTTAGCACCAAAACTACTATGATAATGTCTTCAATCCTACAGCCTGTGATTGGCCTCTAGTGCTACTCTTTTGCACTGTATCAACATGAGCAAACTGGCTCTCCCTGTTCTTCTGATTAGCTACAATCACTTCTTTCCACTACACTAAAAAAATGCTTTTTGTTTGCCATGATTATCAATCTGTGAAGGACTGCAGCCCAAATTCCCCCTCCATTACAAAAAAAAGGGCCCAGTTTACCTTTGATCTCATTGGTTAGCTCACAAAAACAAACATGATGTCGGCTACTTGACCATTTCAAATTCAACTTTTTTCAACTCAGGATGCCCAGAGCACTCTGCACAATAGACAGCCTTACAAAAACAGCAAAACACGTATCTCCCATTAAACACAATAGAAAAAAGCATCACTTTACTGTAAAAAGCATCATTGTACTGTAAATGTGCATACAGTGTGACCCCCCCCCCAACAAAAGATCAATAAGAATGCTTAAACAGATTTATCAGCCAGTGCTGTCACTCATCACACATGCTGCATACACATTGGCACATTCATGCAGTGTGCTGAAACGTGGTGTGAATGTATGGATGGCTCTGTAAACAGTAGAGCTTCTGAATGGAGGCTAATTTATTGAGCTGCTTTTCAGTGGGGGCCCTTTGCATGGACGCAGCCTGCATACTACCACAAACCCCTTGCTTATCGTGTGTGTGTGTGTGCAGGCATTGTGTGAATGTAGAACAGAAAGAGAGAAAGCACGACTGAAGAGTGGGGCCTCATCAATTATCATATCATTATGTTGCCATGGCAGCACTGTTTTCATAGAAAGCATTAAAGCAGGGGTGCCCAAGACAGTCCTGGAGGGCTGAAGTCCAGTATTCCCTGCTCTAATGCGCTTATTAAATCTAGTAATTAGCTATGGACTTCAGTCAGGTGCATTAGAGCAGGAAAATCGAAATCTCCTGGTCTCTGGCCCTCCAGGAACAAATTTGGGCACTCTTGGTTTATGATATGAAGTTCTTAACTATTAAAATTAAATAAAAATGCTATTAATAAGGATTAGGATCGATTAAAATCTCAATTATTTTCTTTATTTATTTGATGTATACAGCCAAATCATAACCTTTCCACAATTAAGAAATTCAGAATTTTAAATAGGAATCTTTCTTTTTATTTTGTCCATGAATGGCCATGTTATGAACTGTAAGTTCATGGAGTGTATGCAAAATTTTTGTAAACATATTCCTTCATATAAACTTAGGCTCATTAAAAACAAACCCAAGCCTGATGTTGTGTGTGAAAACTCAAAACATGATATTTTGTCAGACCTCATCGTGCTCCTGTCAGTTGGCAGACCTGTACTGTGTCCCCAGCAATCGGTGACTGGTTGAGTAGAGAAGTTTGTCCTGTAGTATTGAGTACTGGGGTTAGGACAAAACCCAGAATGGAACTGAGCAAATGCTAAGAGCAAGATGCATACAGGAAAATGGAGAAGTTCAAGGACTGAGGCTGGTTCATTATAAGTATACATGACCTTCCTTCCTACAGTGCCAGCACACACGCACATACAGACATATAATTCAGCCCTTAGAGATTAGGATAATGGTTAGGCCTAAGACCAGGTCTGTACTTTAGTAAGTAGAGTAAGAGATTGTGCAGTTTTTTGTTTGTTTGGTTTTTTTTTGTGTGTGTGCGTGTGTGTGTGTGCGTGTGTGCGCGTGTGTGTGCGTATGTGTGTGTGCGTATGTGTGTGTGCGTATGTGTGTGTGTGCGTATGTGTGTGTGTGCGTATGTGTGTGTGCGTATGTGTGTGTGTGTGTGTGTCTGTGGTTGTGACTTTTAGCAGAGAGGATGTAGGAATGAATCCCATTGGAATTCCTAAATGTATGTGAGACATATGGCCAAGACATCACTACCACACACGTGCACACAGGTGGTAGGACAGAATATGTTGTACAGAGCGAAGATGGTAAAATGGTATTTTTCTCAACAGAGAATCAAAGCCTAGCAAAGCAGCAAGAGGGCGTGTTTGGGTTCGCGTGTGCACTTGCATGTGCACATTTACTTTACAGCACACTCAGCTAAAGATTGTTTTCTTGCTCTTAGGATGAGAGAAAATCCACCAACTTGCAAACCAAAATGCACACTTCAGAAGACATTTGTTGAACACACATGAAAGTGACTTTTCTTTCACAATTCACAGTACTCAGCAGGGTTTTGTTCTGTTTCAGCTCATGGGATGTTTCTTGCACTTGTTCCTATTGCACTCTTAGTTGTGGCGCACCTCTTTCTCACTGATAATTAAAGCACAATAGCATTAGCTGCACCCCATGACAAACTAGATGTCAAAGTTTCATTTAGACCTAAATATAACAGTCTTGTTTTTCTCTTTTAATGTGTGAGCTTGTTTAAGTCATAATCTCCCCCTCACTCTCTCTATCACTCTAAGCCTTTTAGTGGAGAATGTCCAACTTCCGAGACAGACTTAAAGAAAAATTCAAGGATGTTCAAGATGTTCAGGAACTTTGTGATATGCACAAACTGTTTGTCTCGTACAAAGAAATTCTTAGTTTCTGTGTTGTCGTTGATGCTGCGAAGATACATGTACATAAGCAAAATAGACAGAAGATAATGCAACAAGTAAGTTTAAGAAATAAAACAGACTTTTAAACATAAACATGAGACTAAAATGAAGAATGTAATAAAAACTTGGTGTACTCTTTTGCCTTATGACATTCTGCATGAATGGATTATTAAAAATGTGTAATCTGGAAACTATTGTTAAAACACTTCAGACATCGTTCCTATCACCACCACTGTGAACAACTGTAACTCGGTTTCTCTAGAACAGAGCATTTCACACCAAACCACTCTGGAAGTCTTTGTTTACATCTTAAACATTTAATTATGAATTATAAATGTGAAAAAAAATGTGTATGCGCTTCTTCCTGTAGGCACAAAAGGAAGCCTTTGCTACAGATTATGCACATATTTTTGGGTTTGGGTTCCCAGCTGGGAGTCTAGACAGCTTTGCGTTTGGATGAATGAGAGAGAGCGAGAGAGAAAGAACAGTCTTGCATGTTTTATGAAAATGAAGACAGTCTGATGTTTAGTTGGTCTAATACGGCTGGCGGGCCAGTGGGTTGCATGCCATTCAGTTTTTGCTGTCTTTGTGCAGTTTGAAAGACTGTGTCCTTAAACTTGAAGGTACGTGTAGTGTGTTAGAGGTCTCTGCCTGATTTTTCTGTTATGTTCCACGGGCACTATGCCCCTGAATTGCAGAGGTTGAATGTAAACAGGCAGTGTGTGTCTTGCTGTCTCCTCCTCATCGCCTTATGTACTCTCAGGATCGACATGCTGGTGCCTCGCGAGCCTCGGGAGCCTGCACTTTGTAGCCTGTGCAGGGCTGCACTGCCCCCTGGTGATCCATGTTATAGCTGCGAGTGCACATACACAGAGAGAAGATGCTGCACAGTTGAACAGAGTGTAGAAATACTCTGTCAGAAAACATTTGTTGTCTTAACTGAGGCCATGCCTAGCTAATAAGCCTAGCTAATAAATATTTTGTATCCCAGCTCCAGGATAGCTGTTTTCTATAGTTGTTCAGGCTTTGACTTATGCAGCCAAGTTTAAAACACTGTATACGCAGAAGCTAGTGCAGGACAAATTATTTGCACCCAGTGTGATAAGCATAACAAGGACAAATTCTCTTCATAAATTCCTAAAGCTTGCTCCAACATATTTTTGTCTTTTCTCAGGATCCCTTTGCACAAGTCCAACTCTGAGGATGGTTCAGGTGAGCACCAACAAACCTCTACAAAGCACTATAGCACTCATAGCTATTAGCCTTTTCTAATAATGTATTCCCCTTATATTTACTTAGAACAGTCAATGTAAACGCTGTTTCATGTAACCCCTTAAACTGGGTCCAAGTTTGGGTCAACACATCCACATACCTACATAGCTTACACATTGTGTTATAGTAGTTTTTGAATAATTCATGGTTGTAGTAAATTTTTACTATAAGAAAGATATTATTTTTGTTTTAATGAATTTAATGATTTGTGTATTTAATTGAATTTATCTGTGTAAAACTGTTCAAGATGTGTTTGCTAGCCATGTACTGGCTAATGATTTGGACTTGTACTCAAAATTTGTTGTGTGTTGTGTTTAATCATTCTTTTCATAAAATAATTAATATGTAGGGTCACTCAAAGACAAGGTTTACTAAATTGCAGAAAATATGTATTTTTGTAGTGACCATTCTTAAAGTTACACACCGATTTTCAGATTTTGGGACACATTTACCTCAAAAAATGGGATCTAGTAGCTCACCATTTGGCCATGAGGGACAGGGATACAGTCTCATTTCCTGCTCTAAAATGCATAGGTGTGGCAAAATATGGCTCCAACTATGGGCTAAAACTCTTTGCATTTCAGTAGTAACATGAAAATGTGGGACAGCATTTTTTATTTATTAATTTTTTTTATGAAACTCGTGATAAATCTAAATGTTTCAACTTCACTTTGAAAGAAATATAAAAATCTTAAAAAAGAAAAAAAAAGCACACATCTCTGAAGTTCAGTCTCCTCTCACAGGGAAGTGGGACAACAAGAAGAAAAACAAATCCTTCTGGCAGAACTTTAGAAAATCACCAAAAGGGGTCACACGGCAGACCTCCAAAGGTAAAGACGGAGCCATATCCAATCCACCACAACGTCATTGTCTCCCTTTTTCTCCTTGCTTCCTCTTTTCTGACTACTGTCTCTGTCACTGAAATAGTTCTTACTACATATACAAACTAGATATACAAACTATTACTGCCACTAGTACTATTATTGGCTTCAGTAGTGATATTGCCATGGCTTGCAATATATAAATAAGCCAACAAACAAATCATTGAATGTTTCACTGTGTGCTGTAAGTAACCTGATTAGATGAGTTATTGTGGGTGAATCAATGCGTTCACTTCATCCATTAAACATAAATAATTTTAGACAAAATAATGCAGGCTAGTGTTTAAACATGTCACATTAAAGCTAATATATGTCATATTTTGCAAGCCATATTGCAGTCTTATTATGTAGCAGTGTACTGTTAGTCTGGCAATTTGCCCATTTCATGCAACCCTAGTTCTGACACTTGTTTGACTCTTAATTCCCCCTGTAGGAGAGGACATCGGCTACGTGGCCAGTGAGATAACGATGAGTGATGAAGAGCGAATCCAACTAATGATGATGGTTAAAGAGAAGATGATCACTGTGGAGGAGGCGTTGGCTCGGGTAAAGGCATTAACCCCAGTCTGCCCTGGACCTGACCACTGCTGCATCATCACCTAGCTCTGTTCCTGTTTACTAACCCTACTTACCCAGACTAACAGTTACTGCATTACACCCACAACACACACATACCTCCTAACACAGCAGCTGGACGCTCTTATGGGGATCATGTTTGTGGTCAGCTTTTCTGTACTGTGGAAAAAGTCTCTGCAATTCATCATACAGAGTTAGCTGAAGTTAGCACTGGGTAGATTTTGCCTCTCCCTTATAACTGTATGTCTGGGTGAATAGGTGAGATTCAGCACTGAAGTCTCAGGATCCTTTCTCTTCAGGCCTGTCTCTCTCTCTCTCTCTCTGTCTCTGTCTCTGTCTCTTTCTCTGATGGCTCTCTAGAAGAGCGTGACCCACTGATACAAACCTAATAGAAGACTCTAGAACTTGATTTCCTTCTCTCCACAAGGCCAACATTGATTCTTCTTCTCCTCTATAGACTTCTCCTTCTGTTTGATTTTTCATCTCAATTGTGAACGGATCTCTACTCCCTTCCTGTAGTTTTGATTTGGCTCGATGGATTCTGAACACTGAATCAATGCTAAGCCTCTGTGGACGGTTGTGTTCATATGTGCTTGAGTAGACTAGTGTCTGTGTGTGTGTGTGTGTGTGTGTGTGTGTGTGTGTGTGTGTGTGTGTGTGTGTGTGTGTTTGTCTGATAACTGTTTACTGTTGTTTCCTTCATTTATGTTCTTAATTCTGAGTTTTGTTTTAAACTATTTGTGTGTTCAGGAAAGTGTGTATTTTAGGGCTGTCACTATAGATCATACGTCTTCTAATAGTTACTTTTATGATTATGACTTTGATTTATGATTCATTTTTTTATGGCAAAACAAAAACTACACTTAACTGAACAATAGCAAACTATTCTGTCTTTTAGAAATTCCACAATACTTTACTGTAAAAAGTTTAACTTCCTTGAAATTATATGCATATACAAAACACTGCACAGCAAAAAAAATGAAGTACTGTAATTAATATATACAGAACTGTGCAACAGTCAGAGACCGCTTTTTCCTTTATTAAATTTCTAGTCAAAAAGTCATTAACTACAAGTTATTCGTTTTTCAGGAGATGTTTCTGAGGAGATTAGATATTCCACTTGCATAAGCAAGGAGAAAATCAAAGGGAAAGAAGTGAAAAACAGGAGTTTCCAAAACTGGAGATGAAAAAATACTACAATTGAGACTCCTAACAAGCGTGCAAGACCTGTTGGACCTCCAAAACTCTCACCATTGGATAATCAGTACTTAAAGTTTTCATATTTGAGAGCACTTATGCTTTAGGCCTGAAAAAATCGTCCTATGCTTCTCTCCATCCTTACACTGAAAAAACAATTCAAGGCTATGGGTCTGAAAGAATGTTTAGCTGACAAAAAGCATTACTGAGAAAAGAAAATAGACAAAAAAGAAGAGAATTTGCAAAACATCCAAAGAAGCTGTTGGTGTTTGCAGAACAATGGACTGACCACCCCACAGCCCAGAGCTCAACATTGTGTTTGGGATTACTTGGATCATGAGAAACTTCTAAGACTGAACTTTGGAAGTGTTGAAGAAAACAGAAAGTCTCCTGAAAAGAATCTAAGTTATAAAAAAGGCAAATATACACAAAAATACACTAAATATGGAAAAAAGATATTATATTTAGTTGTTGAGGCTTCGGTTAATTATCTGTTAAATATATGTTTTCTAACTTGTACTCAGTGGGCATTTGTATATTTTTTTTTTCCTTTTTAAATTAGGTAATCAGGTTTAGGTAATCGTGATGGCCCTAGTGTGTTTTGAGCAAAAGTGAAAAAGAGAGTGCCCTGTGGTGTCGTATGTATGTTGTATTGTGTTATAAATTGGATTTAGGATTAGCAGCTGTGTGTGTGGGTGCGTATGTGTATGGGTGGGCTGCTCTCTCTGACCTGTTGTTCTCCATAGCTTAAGGAGTATGAGAGGAGCAGGCAGTTGAGCACCTGTTCAGACACTGCAGAGTGGACTGATGGATCCAGTCCCACAGTTAACCTGTCCTCCACCTGCAACGTAAGTACTGCAGCCAAGCAATGTGTGTGCTTGAATGTGTGAGAATGTATGTTGAGATTTGTCTGTGTTGTCTTTTACATACTGTAGTGTGTATATCTAACTTCATTCAGCCACACCCCCACAGTTATTACCTGCGATTACATATGCTAATCCAATTCCAGTCGTAAACGTGCAAGTATTTCTTGGTGACATGGTGATCAATCTGTGTGCTCTTCTCTTACTCTATGGAAGTTTGTGTTGTTCGTACTAGGACTGTACAATATGAACTAAATAGCATTCTGTGATTGTGTTGCTACATATTGTGCATGTGACATTGTGCTCAGTTTACTTTTTGCAGCCTTCGGTGATGGTAGTATTGCACAATAAACAATATATTATGCAGCAGTGGTTCATACGGTAAATTCTCAGGCTAGCAGATCCTTCCATCTGCAGTAACTGAATATATATTTAAATACATACTTCATACCGTGACCGATATAGCGCTCAACGTCCTAATTCTTGTCATCATTAACAGTTCATTTTAATCTCTGTTTGTATGATGAGTCATAGAAGGAGCTAATTACTTACATGTATACAGCTAAATAAACACATTGCTAAGCCATACATTGGATGTATGGGTTAAACTGATGTTCTCTGTGTCCCTGGCTGCTGATGTCTGCCTAAGCTGGCAACATTTACTGGCATGAAGTCTGTCCCTTGTTGAGGTCATGAGAGGCGTTTTATTAGGAGATGACGTACTGACGATACAGCTTTATTTGGACAATCGCTTTAACACATTACACTTATCTTGGCTTCAGTAACCATTACAAGGGGCTGCCCCTTGGCTTGGCTTACTGTGAGTATGTGTCTGTGTTTTCACTTTGTGTATTCATTTGGCTTGCAAGGCCAATCAATTGGCTTACTGATTACCACGACAATAGATTTTGTGTGTGCGCCTGATAGTTTTGAATGAGTTCCAGTGAGGATGTTAGTTACTATTCCAAAGTTTTTGGCCTTGTCCACTGATGCATGCTAAGGCCAAGGGAGAGTGCAGGCTGTAACACTGTAACTGCTAACTGCTGATTGTCAACATGGCATCCCTTCCCTCCCAGGCTCAAATGGTAGTTGCGTTGTCCTTGGATGTTAAGGGTGCACAGCGCTTGCTGACTACACTCAGAATTTTGGTCAGTGCTTCAACCAGAGCTCAAAGTGCAACAGCTTTGAGAAAGATACTCTAAGTTCACTGTAGACCTGAATGGTCTTGGTGGAAAAAGTCACACTGTTATATTGTAGTCACCGCGACCCAGAAGGATAAGCGGTTTAGATGATGGATGGATGGATGTTATATTGTAGTGTACTGTTGTTTACTGGCTCCTTATCAAAATGTCTGCATGAATTAGGATGTGAATTATGTAAATGACATGTACATTTTGGTAAACTGGCGCTTGATTTCACACACACATCTGATTCATCATTTTCATCAAATCTCGTTTTCACGTTGTCTGAAAGTTTCATGAATCAGACTCAGTAGTTTATACATTATTCAAGGTGGTAAAATCCTTGCTCTTTTTTTATGGAACTCTGTTGAATGAGGGCAGTATACCTTAGAGGTCTGAGAGAGTACAAAACAAAACGTGATTGTGTAAAATCTACTAAATAAAAGAAAAAATCATTATAAAATAACCCTGTGCATGAAGCTGTATGTGAAACATCGACACACGTCCCTAAACATGATGTTTTTTTGGGCCCTGTTGGACTCTCAGGTCAGGTAGCAGACTGTTACACCTTCCAATGTACTGAAAACACATTTGAGAACCCGTGATGTGATGAGGTTAAAGATGTGCCTGCATTATTTTTTAATCAAAATTCTCTGCCACTCATGTGAGTGTGTGATCATGTCAAAAAG
Organism: Colossoma macropomum; assembly: GCF_904425465.1. Classification (NCBI taxonomy): domain Eukaryota; kingdom Metazoa; phylum Chordata; class Actinopteri; order Characiformes; family Serrasalmidae; genus Colossoma; species Colossoma macropomum. The sequence continues at coordinate 34,747,318 of NW_023494795.1, read as the reverse complement.
GATTTGGTTTTATTTGGCTTACTGTTCTGACAGATGGGCTGACCTTACAGAATGAGAGAGAAAAAAGGAAGATCTTAAAAAGGGCTAAACACAGTGTCAGACAGTCTCATACTCATCCAGTCAGTGGAGAGGAAATGAAGCTCATAGATGTACAAAGAGTCTCTTTCCCTCTTTCTCTCTCACATGCACAGGTTATAGATATTGTGTTAGAGTCAGAGAACAGTGCAGTGTTTGGATCTGTGGCGCCTTGGCTAGCTCTCTGCTGTTTCTAAATGGAAATGATTGGGTCCCCGTATGCTAGCGGTTAAACTGATGGGCAGCACTCTTTAAAAAGAGTTTTCTCAGAGGGGATACCACTGTTTTCAGGTCAGCTCAACTCCAGCCTACACATAGAGGCAGCACTATGTTTCCAAGGGGCACCACTGCCATTAGATCAGCTCTCACCATAGTAACAAAGCCGTTCCTCATAGTCTGCATTCACTGATGTAGCGTCAGTTACAGCAGCAGCTGACACAGACAGCGCACTGTATTTGTACAGCACTGATCTGATCTTAGAGCAGCCTTTCTTCTTCCCATCTGACCCACATTCCTGCGCCTGTCCAAAGACCATTAAGGATGTGCACGGGTCATCTGGGACACCCCTCAAAGTTCCGGACGCATGAACCCGCCTTTGCCAAAGCCCCCTTGTATGTGCTCGTACCCATTTACAAACGTGTCTACTGTCTGCAGCGCATGTCTGTGGGTGTAAGTTAATTTGGGCTTTGTCAGTGGTGTGTGCATGCATGGACCACAGCTTTGGATATGATGAAGCTTCTGCTGGTAAGATTGGATCAAATTAATCAACCCCTCTTTCTCTTGAGACACTCTGTCTCCTTCTCTCTGTCTTTCTTTCTTCATTTCTCCTTTATGTCTTTCTCTCATTGAAATGTGGCTTGGAGACTTTGTGCTGACTCCTGGAGTTTGAAGCATATAAATGGACAAATCTGCATGTTGCATAGTTGTGGAAACATTTGCATGTAGACTGAAAGGCAGACTGTAGTTAGTGGTTTAGATTTGGGCCAATAGCCTTATTATACCACTGTCAGACAGAGATTTGTGCTGTATGTGTTGCCTGTGTGTGTGGCGTTGTGCAGAATGTGTGCATTTTCAGCCCAAGTGCAGTTTTATTTGAACTTTACTATGCAGATTATCTCCTATTCACTTGGATTATTTCACACAAAGGGCTACAACAAACCTTTCATTCTTCTCTTCATTTGCAATACTAATAAGTGTCTGTATAACTGTCTTCTGTATCTTCTGTTGCTTCTTATCTGTGAGAAAATGAGCGTGTTTGTATGGATGGATGTTCTGCTGTAAGTGTTCTTCTCTGCTCCATTACTAGATATTTTAGAACACTTACTGTGAACATGAATGCTGTGGATTAATTTGTTCTCTGGCATTGCAAACTAACTGTGCATGCCATCAGCCAGATGTTTGTGTGTATGTGGTTTGTGGCACTGAATTTGGGCAGAGGGAAGTGTATTGATCTCATGTTATTGTGGTCAGTAGCTGAGGGGCTGTTGTAAAGAAAATAACAGTGCTTGGTCATTGGTTGCTGTGTTGACAGTGAAATGGCGTTTTGAACAGGCCCTTCTGTCAAATTTGTTCATGGTATACCAACATGATTTATGTATATATTTACTGATTAATGAGTTCATTAATTATCTTTTTTTTAATTGCAGTGTATGTTAGGCTTCTTATTATTTCTAACTTCCTTGGCTGATGTATACAACAGTGTTCCATTTGTGAGACACTCAAAGCCACTCTAAATAAGAGGCCAGTGGGTTTTTTGGACAGTAGAGAACTGGCTAACTACAGCAGATGGGTTATGGTGGTTTTAAGAAGCCACAACTCGGCTTCTTGTATTTATAAGCTTGTAATATTGCAGAGATGGTATGTGCCTGTTGAATTGTTCATGAGTGACTTTCTAACACACAACCTTTTCATAAGCTTACTTAACTAACGGTAACAGCCCATCCTACACAAACACCCCATAATGCCATCCGTACCATTGCAACATTGCTCTTGTGTGCGTTTTATGTAACAGTAGACTGTTTCGCCAGAACAAGCAGCCATTTGAAAGACAGAGTTCATGGAGTTCATGATCTACATGATGTATAACTGCTGTCCCCTTGCTCTCTCTCTGTAGTCTCGTGAACAGTCCGATGATGAGCAGGAAGACTCTGTGAAGTTTAAAAGGCTTCACAAACTGGTCAACTCCACTCGGCGCGTCCGCAAGAAACTTATCAAAGTAGACGATGGCAAAAGACACGGTTCAGAAGGTATGAATGGTGTTCAAGATGTTCATCTCCACTTATTTATAACAAGCAAGCATGTTTCTTGATTATTAAGCAAGTTCATCATCATGAGTTGTTAGGTGAGCATATGTCCCGTTGATATGTCCCGTTCTGATCCTGGAGTAACCCCATCCTCCATATTGTCGCTGTCGGAACAAAACCTCTTATCTCTATTTTTGTAGTTTTTGAAAGAGTTTCAAAACACCAGCTGCCCTTTGCATTGTGTGAAAATTTCATGACTATTGGATCAATTGAAATGATTCAAAATGATTCGTAATTGAATATTTTTAACTGAAACTGAAGAGGGTTTTTTTCCCCTTCTCTTAAAAATGACCATTTTCACAACACAGAGACTTGTTCAAACAGCAACAGTATCTCTAATACACCTGATCACCTAATTATCATATCCTTTGTGGGTTTAATTTAAAGCGTTAATGCAGGGAAGACTAAAATGTGCAGAGCAGGCTTACTGCAGTATTGAGAATTTACATGGAACGTTTTGCTCTACAATAAAAAAAAATGCCAAAAACATCAATTTTCTTGACAAAATATGACATCACTAATTCATGAATTGTTCTTATCTTCTTACATCTACAAGACTCTCTGAGCCTTGAAGCCTCCCTCTTCATGTGAGGATGCTAGTGCACTTTATGCTGGAGTCCATAAGAAGCCCACCCGTTGCACGGACTCTTCACTGTCCTCTCTGGCCCATGAGCAGCTGTCTCTGGATGGCGACACGGACAGTCTGACCACCTCACCCTCCTCCAGCAGTTTGGAAGCCTGGAGCTCAGCACACAAGCTGGTGAAGACATCCAGCAGTGGCAGCGGCCACCCACACGGCTTGATCCGACCTTCTCCTCGCAAGAGTAGTGCTGGCTCCTCCTTCTCTGAGCTGGAGGGCCTGGGGGACGACGAGGCCAAGGTATCACGCTCGGCCACAGATGGAGAAATGCGGAAGGCGCTCTCTTCTTTGTCCCACGGGGTAAGTACCGACAGCGTTTATGCCTATTATGGCCTGACTCGTCCCCGTCCACAGCACCACCTGCTGGTGTCTCTGGATGAATTTGGCAGCACCAAGCGTCCACCTATTTCCACCTGGCAGCGCAGCAAGCCTGATCCAAACTACGCCTACTCTACTAAACACCTGCTGTACCAGCGTTCTCGCAGCACCCAGAAGCCCTCCAGCCCTCCCCCAGCTTTGCCCTCGTCCTCCCCGGTCCGGGAGAAAGGAAAAGGCCTTGGGGGTGCTGGGGGTGGTGGCTGGCTCTTTCCCCCCAGGCGTCTGCGAGGCAGGACTGCTGTCAGTGAGCTAAACATCACCTATGTAGTGGAACGCAGCCTCTATGGCCACCTGAACTGGACCGGCCTGGTGCGTCCCGTTGCACTTGGCAAGGCAGAGAGGCGTTGCCTCCTGGACGACGAGAGGGACGCAGACAGGAAGTGGGCGTCCAGTGTGGACCGCTGCACTAAGCGCGTCCTCTTGCGCATCCAGCAGAAGTCCGTGAGTGACCAAGGACAGGCCGTCAGGTCACAGTGCCCTCTTCTGGATTGGAGGAGTAGATTACTGCTGGGCTACTGAACAGAACTGCAGGCAGGGTTAGGAAAGGATCAGAAACAGCTGTACATTTTTAAGCTTTTATCAAGGCCTTAAAGATATGGAGTCTTGTATCTGTTTAGTCTCAAATGGGATGAAACTCATTTGATTCTATGTTGTCACCTAGCTTAAGGTAGCTTAGTCAAACACACAGACTGCAGGCTGAAATAATAAAACCTAAAACTCTCTTGTATATAATCTGATCTTTTCAGATTTGTTTTCTGATTCTGTAAAAACCTCTACCACAGACCTGCTGAGACCTCCTCAAATCTGTTTGATGTGATTTGGGGTTCTGATGAAATCTCCTTGCCTTCAGAGAGGCTTATCAGCAGCCAAGGCGTTTTCAGAGTTTCTGAAAATGCCATGCAGTCTGAAACTCTGATCCCAGACTGATCAAGTAGAAGAGAGTCAGGGGGATGAAGGAAGAATGAAAGAGTGTGAAGAAAAAGTGAGAAATCTCAGCAGAGCCAGGCTCTTGCCCTCTTATCCCTCCAATTATTGACTCCCTGTTTTTCTCTTTCTCCTGCTCAGTGGACTGTGGTAGGATTGCTTTCTGATGAAGGCTGAAATTGAGGGACACTTGTTTCTCATTATACAGTAGATAAAACAGAATCTAACCACTCCCTTAGATTTCAGACCAAGACAACCTGTACCTATTGAAGAACTCTGCTTTCATAGTGGCTTAGGGTACCAATGTTCCTAATGTTACTAGCACAATACCTATTTTAGGAATCATTTTCTGAAGCTCTATCTAATGGCAGTTCATGTAGCCTTGCAGTATCTGGATCCTCTGGCCATGACAATGTCATTCATAGTGAGCGTGAATATGAAATTCATTCATAGATTGCATCCATGCTGCTCGTCAGGCTCATTTTCTTTGTTTGGAATTAGTTTTCAGTGATTTATTGTGGGTTTTGTTTAGTTTTTATGTGCATATTTCATTTTTCCTTCTTTTGAAGACAATATCTTGTCAGTTTATTCTGTGTTTGCATGGTGTGACACCTTTTCATCAAATGACCAATGATTGATATACATCAAGAATTGTTTTGGATGTTGCTTCTTGGTTCCTCTCTCATCATCCTAGTGTTTTTTCTCTCTTTTTTTCTCCTTCTGAGACAGCTCAGGAGCAGAGAATTTTTTTTTCACCATTCTGAATGCTGCTGTTACATTGTGTACATGACAGTTGAGTCATGCTCATACTGAATGACTTTGTTTTGTATATGTGGTAATCTACTCATTAGACATTCAGTGCCTTTTTCCCAAAAAAACCCCCAAAAAAACACACCACTAAGATTTTTAAAATAATTACAAATTTCAGCACTTTTTGACTACAGTGCTTTTGTAAATCCCTCACGTTTTTCAGTTTGTAAAATTTTGGGAAAGTGGACTGAGATTAGTTTTTCATGCGCTTATTTTAAGTTGTTAAAACTATCATGTTTGGTTGTTCAGTAACTCATTACTCTGTATTCCCCTTCTGAGATAGGAGCATGGATCATTGTAGCTTGGTTTGGTTAATCAGTTTATATTGACTCTTGGTGAAGCAGTATCATTTGACTTCTCAGCGTTTTGACCAGTTCAATTCTCATTTTGTGTGTTTGATTCTTGCAGAGGACGTGTAGTTTTGGGGGTTTTGATCTGTCCAACAGATCACTCCATGTGGTCAACACAACCTCTGAACCCAATGTAAGAAAACACTCAGTTGCACTTACCTTTTTTTTCCCACATGCTGTTTTAATAATGACTGACATGTTAAATAGTTAATAGACGTGGCATTATTGTGTTTTCTTTCTTTAGAATAAGGAGCAAGAGGCTTTATACAGAGATGGGGTGAAGTCTCCTACCACCTCTCGCATCTCTCTGGGAAAGAAAGTCAAGTCTGTCAAAGAGACGATGAGAAAACGCATATCCAAGAAATACAGTGGATCCCTCTCTGAACAGGTACATACACTCTCTCTCTGCTACCTACTACCTACCTCTGTGTGTGTGTGTGTGTGTGTGTGTGTGTGTGTGTGTGTGTGTGTATATATATATATATATATATATATATATATATATATATATATACATACATATACACACACACACACACACACACACACACACACACACACACTATTCTCAGTCCAGCAGTGACACTGAGGTGTTTAAAAACTCCAGCAACACTGCTGTGTCTGATCCACTCAGACCAGCTCAACACACACTAACACACCACCACCACATCAGTGTTATTGCAGTGCTGAGAATGATCCACCACACACATAGTATCTGCTCTGTGAGGGTCCATGGGGTCCTGACCACTGAAGAACAGGGTAAAAGGGGGCTAACAAAGTATGCAGAGAAACAGATGGACTACAGTCTGTAATTGTAGGACTACAAAATACTCCTATATAGTAAGTGGAGCTGATAAAATGGACAATGAGCGTAGAAACAAGGAGGTGGTCATAATGTTATGCCTGATCGGTGTATATGGGATCTCATAAGTAATATAAATTTTATTCTCTACTTCACTCTCCCTCATAATGGAATCTCATAATTCCAGTAATATAAAGTATAACACAGACAATTTAGTAATAGGTTCCAACCCATACTCAAGGGGGTCTTTAGCACACAGACCCAATTTCCTTCTCCCACACTGGAGCTGTCACCTCCACCCCCTTATACAGCCTGAGACTGAAGCCAAGTTTGGGCTCTGTCAACCTCAAAACCTCCACCCTGGTGCTGTAAGATCCAAAACACACACACATTCAGCTCTTCTGTTCTCTGCTCTTTTTATTTTTACTCTTCTTAAGTGTTAGAGGGGTAAGGAGAGTTATGCTTTATCATTTGTATTAAGGAATAAAATTATATCTTGCCTTGATTTCAACCATATTCTCACTATATATTGCATCTTTCAATGTGTGGTGGGTCTGTGGTCATGCACTGAACTGAGCTCATTGTCCAGTGAAAACTGTCCCAAGCATTTGTTAAAAAGGCTTTCACAGTGTTAGACTGCCATCTAATGACAGTCAGCTTTATTTCAGCACTCCTCGCTCTCTAGATTTATGCTCCCACAAACCTTTAATTTAAGACTTAAAATAAATGAAGTTTGTGGAAGCAGTTGCCAGTGGGTAGTTTATTTTTGATGGTGATTGCTTTTTGAGTTCACACAGTCTTCTTGGATGTGGAAGTGACAGCCTTTAATGCACTCTCGTCTCTTGAGCTCACTTGGTCTCTTTTCTGAAGTGTCCTATATGATTTTTCCTCGAGGTCTACAGTAATCTAATCAACTGTGGAACCTGTGCAATTCCGGGAATCTATTCTGGTTTCTAATTTAAAAGATGAAAATATTATAGTTTTAGATTTAATCCACCTTTGAGGTTAAGATATATTTTAAGATGATCCCCGATCCTCAAGTTTAAAATACATTCAGGATTACAGAATATCTGAAATAATACACCAGTGTACTCAGAAGCAGATAGTTTATAAAATGAGGAAGCAGATGTGGTTTCAATGTTTCATCCTTTAGTGTAAACCAATTTGCTTAACTTAGTGGCAGGAGTTATTTCTTGATTCAGTGTTGTTAACTGCTTACTTTGTGTGCAGTCCAGTCCAGACGGAACTCCTAGCTCCCCTCAGTCTCCTCAGCCAGACACAGACTCTCTGGAGAAGCCCAAACTGAAGGCAGGAGGCTCAGTTGAAAGCCTGCGCAGCTCCCTCAGTGGACAGAGCTCCATGAGTAAGTGTGTTTGTGTGTGTAAGCAAGTATGTGTGTTCAGAGAGCTGATACCTTTTGACTGACTTTCATCCTGTGCTGTGAGGTTGCTTGGAAAAGCCTACCTTGGGTTCTTCAGAACAGTTAACGCTAGAGGGCACTGTTGCCCACCATAAGCCTTGTGTGAGAGCCCCCACAATGGACTTATCAAATGTATCACATTGCAGTGTATGTTAATGTGAGCTATGCACTAGCTTTGTTAAACTGTCCCATAAATCATTAATATTTTCATTTCTTCCCACAGGTGGTCAGACGGTGAGCACGACGGACTCGTCTGCCAGTAACCGAGAGAGTGTGAAATCGGAGGATGGTGATGATGAAGAGCCGCCGTACAGAGGCCCTTTCTGCGGCAGAGCCAGAGTACACACTGACTTCACTCCCAGCCCTTATGATACAGACTCGCTAAAACTGAAGGTAAGAAATCTGCCTTGTTAATGAAGACTCACTCAAACTAAACAAACTGAGTACATGAAGGGTCTCACTCCAAAACACATTACAGATCACTTTCAAGAACGAAAGAATTTTCTTTATTTTTCAGGATATATGCTGGAGTGGGCTTTAGATATACAAGACATATTGGTGTTATATGATTAATAGCACCTTTATTAGAGAGGTATAAACATGTTTCCATTATTCTTTTCAAAAACAAATTATTTCCCAAATTGTTACAAATGGATACACAGCATTTTGGAATTAAACTCCTTATATACAATCAAACATACACACAGTTTCATATTCAGCTATTAAGATACTGATTCAAATTGAAAGTACAAACCACACTCTCATATTCTTCATATTAGGGCCCGACCGATATGAAACACTTGTGGCCAATACAGATTTATAATGTGCTAAAAATTGCTAACTGTTAATATCAGGGAACATTTTTTTATATTTTAAAACATTAGAATATAAAATTAGTTTGTTAAACGGTATTTAAATGATTGACATGATTGTCAGTTCTCAAGTGTCATTTTTTTTTAAAAACAGAACCTCTTAAATAATATAAATACTACAGCATTCAGGGTGCAGCTCTGCTGTGTTGGTTTCTCATAATTGCTTTCTATTCTCCCTATTTTTTTAATAGTTCTCTTCCTAAAAGTGTAGTTTGTGTTATAGTGCTGAAAATTGGATGTGCTTTCACATTGGCACAACATTCTATTAATGACACAGCACCCCAAAAAGTCTCAAATTGTCAGTGTGTTATGGCTGATATTTTTTTTCAAATACTGATAAAACCACCAGTCATTAATAGTGGCTGATATTATCGGCCAAGTGATTATAACGGCAAAGCCATAAGTCACATCTGGCTCGACCACACAAACACACCATCTTCACACCAAGCCACTATTACTCCAGCTCATACACTGTGCAATTCCACACTATCGCTCTCACCACTCGGCTGTGTTCCCTCAGAGAGGAGATGTGATAGACATCATCAGTAAGCCCCCCATGGGCACGTGGATGGGGCTGCTGAACAACAAGGTGGGAACGTTCAAGTTCATCTATGTGGATGTACTGGCAGAAGAAGAGGAGAAGCCCAAACGCACAGTGAGGCGGAGAAGGAAGGGAAGACCCCCCAAACCCAGCTCTGTAGAAGAACTGCTGGAAAGAATCAACTTGAAGGTGAGAAAGGGATGCACACCCACACTAGGGCCTTTACAATAGGAAGACTTTGACTAAGAATCAATTTAAGGAGGGAAAAATTCCAATAATCATTTTTAGATTTCTTAAACTAATGTAAACAATAGAAATTCACAAAGTCTTAAAGAACAAAAATATTGTAGTGCTGTGGGGCAGCGCTTCCCACAAATCTTAGAAGTTAAGTTCTGTTAACTAGCTTTCTGTTAGGTTTGTGGGTGGTAGGGATGCACAAATATACTGAAAAGTGTCAGCAGATATTGCATAAAAAATATCATTAGACAGATATTTAGATTTAACTAATATTGCAAACTGATAATGACATTTATTGTACTCCCAAAGAGCAGAACTTTTAAACAATGTTGTGCTAAAATGTTTGTATTTTATTTGTTTTGTTGCAATTCTACCTCTGTACCAGGGGTCAGCAACCCATATATAAAGAAGAGCCATCATGTCCTTTTTTTGTGCCACAACTTTTTGTCTATTTTGCCATACTGGCTGTAAATATGTCTTAGTACGTGTAAATGTACTAGTATAGGCTAAAAACGAAAATGCAGACTTAGTTTGCTCTGCTTTAAGCTTTAGCTCAGCTACAGATGCTTTTCTCACATCTCTGGCAGGAAACTTTTCAGCTAAAGTGGAATAGTTACTTGAAAATGTCTAACTTCTGACTTTTCACAAGGCTGTAGTCAGCTTCTCTTTTGCCAGCTTCTTGTTCAAATTTACCTGTTTCACCTGGTACCTGAGGCACCAGAATGTAACTGCTACACCATTTAAGGTGGAACAGGAAAAAGAAACTGGCAAACGAGAAGCCAACTTCAGCTTTGTGACTTTAGTGTTTGACAGTTTGTCGTTGCAGATTAAACATATCAGGAAACCAGCTGGAGTGCTTATAAATGCAAATAAATCCGTTTGACAAATCCTCAATGTTAGTCTTAAATCTTTCTCTTTGCCTTTTTATTAACTATTAGCTGTGTGACCACCTGTCTGTGCGCCAATCTTCGGGGTAAATGAAAAGGTGATTAGCAGTTATACGTTAACTCCAGCGTTTATAACTGTTTATTGTTAAAACTGTGCTAGAATGATCAGCAGAGCCTTATTTTACCGCAAAGGAGGATTATTTTATTTTATACCTAAAAATCTAATTCTGCTGTGGAACTGCCACAGGGCAGTAAAAGCCGTGTGTTGTCGACCCCTGACCTACACAAATAAGTGTTGCGTTCCTTCCTAATGCTAATTCAGGTAGAATTGTCGGCCAACAATTCCCAGATCAGTGCAGACATTAATACATTCAAACGTTTTTTACCCAGCCCATTCTTATGTTCACTTACACATAAGCAAAACACATGACTACTCACGAGACAACTTCTGTCTCACTAGCAGACTAGTAGTGTTAAGTCTAGTAGTCTATGCTTCTTATCATTTTCCCAAAAGCCATAATGACAGAACAGGAGAGAGAGCGAGGTAGAGAAAGCTGATCTCCATCAGCTTTCTCTGAAAACAGAGGTGGTCCATGTTGTAATGAAAGACTCAGACTCTCCCAGACTGTTTTCTCCCACATGGAAGTGAAGGTCAAGTTCAACCATACATATAATAGTTTTATTACAGCCCAAAGAGAGCGATCCACCCTTTAGACCTTTTCTGTGTGGTAGAGTAATGACTGTGGGATGGGTGGGTGTGTGTGTCCAACAGATACTCAAGCTGGATAAACATATACATTGTTATTTTGAGTCTGTGAGTGAGACCAAATATAGTTTGTCTGGGAGAACAGCAGTACACCCACACATTTGCACAGAGGACATACAAAGTGGTACATTACACATCAATTGTGATTTGCCATGTTTGATGTTTAATTGCATGTTTTATGTGTTGATTTTATGTGTCTGTATAATGGCAGATTTGGTGTGGCTGAGCGTATAAAGAAAGGAAAAACATGCAGCATAGCTGCGCTGTCTCTGAGGGTGTGATGGGTTTTCACCCTTAGTGTGCTATTGTGTAGTGTAGACAAAGAACATCCAGAGTTTTCACTGCTGAAAAGTGTGTGTGTATGTTTCAGGAGCACATGCCTACATTTTTGTTTAATGGCTATGAGGACTTAGACACCTTTAAGCTACTTGAAGAGGAGGATCTGGATGAGCTCAACATCCGTGACCCTCAACACAGAGCTGTCCTGCTCACTGCTGTAGAGCTACTGCAGGAGTACGACAGTGAGTACACAAACACTTTCTCTTTCTCTCTCTCTGCTCACCCACACACATTTTTACTCAACAAATAACTCACAGGCACAAAGCTCCGACAGAACTGATGCTATGCTGAGTTTGTGCTTTTGTCTAAATTGCCTAATGCATTTGAATATCACACCCTTTACACACCATATTATAGTCCTTTTACACACCACATGATAGCTGGGACAAAACTCTGCTGCAAAAGTCTTTGCAAACTCTATGCAAAGGTCTTTGGCCACCTAAAAAAATGTCAAACTATGTATCTAGGCAGGGTTGTTTTTGCTTGTAACACATTCACAACTGCTTCCCCAGCATGGGTGGAGACAAACTAAGTTCAACTAACTGAAGACGAAAAAAGTCAACATTTGCTAACAAGGTCCATACATATTAACTTTACTCTGTTGGACTGAATTGAACTGCAAGGTATAAACGTTAATACAGTGATTTTTATTTTGTAAAATATGCTGTAGAGAGACCATATTGTCCTACAGTGCATGTCTGGCTTAGAGGACATTCAACTACAGCTCAACCTGCAAACAAAATACTCCCAACAAGATGTAAAACTTGAAACGTGAGCTCACTGGATGCATTAGCCTCGCATATGATTCCTGCCATCACTATGCTACGGAGACTTTTGTTGAAAGAGGGAGTGAAAGAGCAAAACTATGACTTATACTTTAGCCGTACAGCCGTACAGAGCTCCTTTTTTGCCCACTCTGCTCCACTGCAGCGCTACTCGATCAAAGGTAACCAATGTAGCATAGCTAGCTAATGCACTTCATTTAAAATCAGCTGAATTTTAATGATTTAATTTTTAAGGTACATTGCACCCATTTACACTAACTGCTTAATTCTAAGTATGGTATCAAACTCGGTATTGATGAGTACTAAAAACTATGTACTCGTGTTCTGTCAAAAAAACTGGTATTGACACATTCCTAATAAAGATAATACAAAAATGTCGATTTCAAAAACATTATTGATATCTTGTGAGCGCTGGACCCAGTACTTCATGGTAACTACAAATTCTTGGCTACCTCAAGAAGGGCTTGAAAATACCTAATGATAAAATCACAGTTTACTGTATTTAAGTTTATTTAGATTTATTCTCATGTTTTCTGTATACATAAATAGCTTTAAATATTTTCTCAGGTGCCTTAAAACGGTATACCATACTGTCAGTACTACAGTAGTAATGAAAGTAACTAAGATATTTAGAGGAACAGATACATGATAATCCAGAATTGCATGAACAAAGGGAAGTGAAAGAAAAATAATTGAAAATATGGGAGTTTCCAAAACGAGTTAAAAATGTATTTTTTAAAGATATAGACAAAATGGGAAACCATGCTAGACCTGGTAGACCACCAAAATTGTCAGAAACAATACCTAAAGCTTTCGTCTTTGAGAAATACGAGAAAATCAAGCCTAAAATCTTACCTTACACCTGAAAAATCATCTTTCCACTGTGAGAAGACACGAGTGCTATGGGTCTGGATGTGTAGCTGTCAAGAAGTAAATTGACAGAAAAGATGATCATTTATAAATCAGTCAAAGAAGCTTCTGGTGTTCTCAGAACAATGGAGTCCATCCTGGAGCCCAGAATCATTGAATCGGCATTTCTGAATATGTTTTGAAATTACATGGACTGTGAAAAGCTGAAAATGAAACCAACTTCTAAGACATAACTGTAGACGTGGAAAATTATCCCTGCAGATTTCTTTGAAAAACTGAAAGCAAGTGTGGAAGCTGTAGTAAAGGCAGATTGTGGCACAATAAATACTGAAATGTCTGTTTTTTCCTTCTTTTCCAGCAAAAAAAATCAAATTGTCATTTGGACTGCAAATGAAATAAATGAAAGTGGTCACAAAATTTGTAGAATACTATTCACTTCGCCTTACACTGTGCATGCTGTGTTGTGTTACAGGCAGCAGTGATCCGGAGCGCAGCGCCCTCTCTGGCTCTCAAGAGAAGCTCCTCTGTGAAGGACGGGGCTTAGTGGGTGACTCACCACGGGACTCTGGTTGCTACGAAAGCAATGAAAATCTGGAGAACGGTAACCAGGCGCTAGTTTAGCACCCCCCTAGCAACCACATTCCCCATCTCCAGCCTAGCATAGCAACGCCATGACATCCTCCTCCCATCGGCAGGCCATGCCTCTTTCCTGCCCATGCTTCCGTATCCTAACAGCCAGTGAGACACCGCCATCGCCTCTGGAACAAACCACCATGCTGTCTCTCTGTCCCACCTTCCACAAAAAACCTTTCCTCTTCCTGTCTTTCTGCTGAGTGCATATTCACAACCTCTCCATCTACAGACTGCACTCTTCATCTCTTAGCACTGTATTTTCCTCTCTCTTCCAGTTTTTGACTCAACACTCCAGACTCAGTTAGCCTAGTGGTCTTCCCATGTTCCTCAGGCTTTCCTCTGGATACTGGCCCATAGAGCCACATCCCCTCAGGGCGTGAGTCTGAGCTGCTGAAGGACATGGTAGCACAAGGACAGACAGGCTGGCAGACAGACTTCAGAATGAGCTCATAGACTCACAGATGGAGAGACTTCTAGAAGCTCAGAGCATTTGACTGTACAAAGCTGCACTGTTGCCGATTGTGTCTGCTGCTCCAAGCTTGATCAGGCCTACTTTAAGTTTAAGTTTGAGTGGTGAGAATGTTGATCCAGCTGGGAGTCACAAACCACTTTTTTCTGTCTTTCCCACCCCGTGCCATTGCAGGAGTATTGTGCCATTTGTGTGTGTTAAAAATCCAGTGGCTACATTGCACAAGATCATATGTGCCTAAAACAAAAGAGATTTATGGTGACAGATTTTAAATGGATAGAAATTAGTCTACTTTAACAGTAAGAGATTCTGTACAAAGCAAAGTTGGCGAGGAGTTTTATTAATAAATCTATATGTCAAAGTATTTTGATGCAGGGACTGGACTGCAGGTCCGTAGATTGTGTTGTCCTTCAGTGTTTAACCAATTAACTTAAATACATATATATTTCCTGTCTTTTTAACCCCATTATGGCATCTTATGATATTGACCCAACTTTGTGTGTGTGTGTGTGTGTGTGTGTGTGTGTGTGTGTGTGTCTGTTATGTATGAGAAATCACTTACCCAACTTTGTGTGAGTGTGTGTATGTGTCTGGATGAGAAATGTGTGCAATCTGCTGTAGTGTAAAATAAACAAATGGTGTAAAAGATGTAAATCATTCTTGCCCTTTTCCTTTATTTTGTCTCTCTTTTCTCACTTACTTCTCTTTTCCTGCTCTCTCTAAGGCTACAGTATTAATGCACTGCCAGATGTCAATACCTTAAGCAAGAATTTCACTTAGGGTGCCTTGCAAGGATATACAGTGTTTCAGTTTCAGTCATTTACTGCGCACTGTAATCAGGCTGAGTTTTAGACATTTCATGCGATGTAGCTTTGCTGCTCTTTTTCACCTTCCTTCCACTAATGTGGTCAACATTATTTTCTGTTCTTTCCTCTCTCCCTCTAATACGCCTTTTCTTTCTTTAATTCTCCACATGCCGATCATGTTCTAACACACACTTCATTCTAATGGTCTCAGTGTTATGTTCTGCTCATTTGGTTACAAAATAAACCTCAGTTCATATTAACTCTGTCTGAGTTCATTAACAGTCCATTTCTGTGTCTGTCACTCTACAGCACTACATCTCACTATTAACACTGCGTACATTTTAAACTTTCACACATTATTAGAAGAATGAGTATCCATTTATTGTGCACATGTGTAACCAGTTATCAGAGTTTAGTGTGCTGTCAGCAGTTGTTTCCATCAATGAGTTTTAGTGATAAAAATGCTTTACAGCATGGTGTCATTTGCTGCAAAAAAAAGGTTTGGGTTATCGATTAAAAAATTGTCAACTTGTCTATACATGACATTTCTCTACTATAAGGAAAAACTCTAGCCTTTCTGGTCACCTCTAAAGTGCTGAAAGGTTGCAACAGTCCTTTAAAAACCACTCTCAGCTCCAGCTACATTGCTCCGTCATGCTATGTGTGTTTATCTGCGTTTATTATAAGAGACACACAAGGGAAGTGTCATGACAAAATGTTTCTGCTTAAATGCCTTTTTTTCATAGAACGAAATAAATTTTTGCGTCATTTCAGTTTCCATAGCATGTGTTGACAAACATTTTGAAGTGTTAAAACGTTAAAAGAACAGAGCTATGACTATAACCTATGATTGTTTAGAACAAAAGGTAATTATCTGGTGCTCTGTAAATTCAGCATTAAACTGGCTTATGAACACATTAAATGTAACAAAGTGAGTAGTTACTATATTACAAATTAAACTATACATTATACAAATGTAACCATGTCATTTCAGTGACTATAAAAACAGTACAACACTAAAACTTAAGCTTCAGCATTCTAATAACAGTCTGTAGCAGCTAATTAAAACAATAATACGAAAAAAATAAGTTGGATGTCAAACAATTTGTTTTTAATGGGCAACTTTAAGAAGTTATTTTTGAAGCATCATTGGCAAGTAGAAGAAATGTTGTTACCGTGGGCATCCAGGCTTTGATAGTCTGGTAACGTTTTACTTGTAGTAAGAATCATTAGACACATCCAGAATGGCACACTGCTGTCCTAAAAAACTCATAAAAAACTGTTCACAAATTTGTATAAATTACATTTATGTGACTAGTTCTCTCTCTCTCTAACACACACAAACTATCCACCAAGACATTGAATACATTTTTAACTTTGTGTGCATTTAATATAACCCCATAACATTTCATATCAGTTCACTAACAGCTTTTTGCATGGTTGAGCTTTGATATGCACAGAATTGCCACCACTATTCACCCTAACAGAGTCACTGCAGGTAAAAGTAACTGTGTAGGAATTCATTTGCATTTAAATTATGTGCATGAGTCCAGGTAATTGAGAAGTTAATTTTATCATGACCAAAGGCTATAGTAAATGGTACTGTTTAATGTGATACGCAAGAGTTCATTTTCCATGTTAGACATAAGATCATCTGAAATATGGAAGTGTGAATGTTTGAAAGTAAAGCTTTGTGTTGCAGGTAAGAATCGGAAAACCTCTCGCTCCAGTCGTGGCTTTGAGTCTGGCCGGATCCAGTCTCCAGACTACCCCACCCTCCCCATGACCTGCTCCACCGAGGCACTGCAGCACCAGACCAAGAAGGAACGCAAATTCCCCAAGCATTTTCTCCCCCGGCCCATCAAGGGCTTCAGCCTGCGGGCTTTGGGTCTGAGGAAGAGGTCCCGCATGCCGGCAAGTCGCAGCTGTGAGGAGCTAGACGGGCCACAGGAGACCCCTGAGCAGTGGAAGCGCTCACGGTCTCTGGGGGACCTGCAGTGGGAGCAAGGCTTTGAGCAGAAGAAGGAGCAGCAAGGCAAAGTTCGGCATGGCAGCGTGGAGTTCAACCAGGGGAAAGAGGCAGCAAAGTCTGTGAAAAACCCTCAGGAGGCGAAGGCAGGCGGGATAGAGTTGAAGCCAGAAGCTGAATTTGGGTCTGGCCTGGTGGAAAGGCCTCCTGTGCCCACTCAGCTGCCTCTGAAGCCTACCTGCCCTGTCCAAGGTTCTGAACTCCCAGATGCCCAGTCCATCTCAGCGCCCTACAAGCCCAGCTCCACGGACTCATCCCAAAAAGCCCCCAGTGCCCCCTCCTGTCCCTGCCAAAAAGTCAAAAGAGCGGCTGGTGAATGGCTTACGTCACCCACCTTTGGTCCCGTCAGGCTCCACCCCAAGTACGCCAACTCTGCCTCCTAAACCCGTAAGCTGCCCTACAAGCCCCTCTGAAGGCATCCTGTCCACCCCCGTGTCCCCAGATGATACAGATAGTGCACCAGTCGTGCCTCCACCCTGGCTGTCTGACCTGCCAGAGACTGCCTGCCCACAGATTCATGGGGTCAAGGTGACCCTCGGCAGGAAGATCTCTCACGCCAAAATGGCTGATTTAGAGACACAACTGGATGGCAGGCTAGCGTCAGAAGGCATTGATCTCACAGCAGAGCCCTACTCAGATAAGGTAATAGACTCTGTGTCTCAGTTTGAGCTTTATGTAGTAGTTTCTTACACTATGTGCCATAGACTACATACTTCAGTAAAGGTGTGTAGAGTACTTTTCTAAAAATGACTAGTTTTTTGAGTAGTCAAATAACTATTCAAGTACTGATTAATTTACAAAACGGCAATGGAACATCTACAAACACAGGAACTGAAGTTTATGTGCTACTGTTTCTCTTTTGTCTTAAATAACTGAAAAGCTTGAAACTGAGTTGTGAACAATTGCAAAACTTTCCAGATGTGGTCATCAATATATTATAATACTATTTTTAAAACATTATTATAGAGAGACTAAAATCGTAACTGTGGAAAATGTAGATGCTGGTTGTAGTACATCATTCAAGTAGGAACAGTACATAATAGTGCACCCTGTTTGAGCCGTACTGTCCATTCATATCAGTATCAGTTCTACTAACACTTGAACTGTTGAAGAACTAAAGCAAACCTTCTAACTTGCATTAGGTACTACTGAAGTGCATTTCTTTGGTTCCCTTGGTCCTTTTCAGTGATTCTGAGGGTTTTCCAGGTCACATCTTGGATGGCAGTTTTTAGTGCTGACATTTGAGTGAATCATTGTTTTTCATATTTGTAAAAGTAACTCATGAAAAGCAATGGTCCATGGGAAAAACTGGCGACAGTACACCACGACTAATGTTATGACAGTCATAGATCAATATGTTGATGTACATGTGTGGCAAAAGTTGAATCATCTATAAGGAATGTCAGCTGCCATGGCATACAGGTCTAGTTATTTCAAACACAGTTTTCTTGGCAAAACCACACAGAAACAGGCTAGAGAGAGCATAAGCGATGACTAGAGCTGGATTGCTCTGAAATGTCCCATCACATCATAGCCGCAGAGAAACAATGACTTCTTTACTGTTTATTTCATCTTTGCTCCTTTATTGACGTGCCATAATCACAACTTTGCCCCAAATCAGTCCATTACTCTCTGTTTTCCTTCTTATAGTCAAAACACAGTATCTATACTGCAACATATATAATGCAAAACAAATCATGAATAAAACACAGGTGACAGAGTTATTTATTTAAAACTACTGAGAACTGCCTTCCTTTAGATTTTTGTAGTATTAAATGCTTGGTTTGTCACAGACATAACTATCACATGTCCTGTATCCTTTACCTGTGCCCTGCCAGTAACAGCAGTGAGCTAGCATTGGGAGCTTGTCATGCATGAGCCAAGTCCACAGGGGAAAGTCTGGATGAAAAGAGCATAGCTGTGGTTTTGGCCTGCCTGTAATTTACAATTCTTAGACTGTTGGAGGGGGTGGCCTGGTCTCCTTTCTTAAATACAAGGCTACTGGTTTTAGAGCAGCATGGCTGTTAGGCATATAGAGTGAAGGTGATCTACAAGAACGAAGGGAAACTTTGGTGTGTATACAGTCAGTTCCCTGAGCAGGCCTGGACCTGCAGGGGTTAAAAGCTAATGGCCTGTTGCTAGGGCCTCCATGGGGACATGGTGAGGTCGGAGTGGAGGTGAAAAAATGTCGCCGAGACTGCAGGCGGTGCTTCTGTTTTACATTTAAGAGGAGACAAGCTCATAGCAGTTCATTACTCTTTAATGGCAACCAAACTAATTACGCTGGCACTTGGGGATGACCTTGGCAAAATGAAAAAAATGAAGTTGTTTTGAGTTAAAATTACAGCAGCTCTCTTATTTGTCCTGGAAAAAATGCAGTCAGATGATATCAATCCATTGAAATAAATGCACATGGGTGCAGCTCGAGTCACTGAGGTACTGTACTGGACTTGACTCATCTTTTCCTTAACCTTAGAAAGCGACCTGATTACACTGATGTGCACCATATAATAAGCATGGAATAATGTTTCCATTTAGCGTTTTAGGCACATCTGTGTGGAAGTCATGATTTGTCCATGTCAGATGGTCCAGCAGATACAACAGTCTCAGTCTTTCAGGTTCTCAGCATTCTCACTAGCTTGTGCCCACTGTTACAACTCATTAGGTCACATTATTTGTTTTGTGTTAAAGAAATGATTAAGTCTCACTAGCCTCATAATTCTGTAATTGGCACATAAACTTTTTGCTTGTTTGTGTGTCAGACTTCATCTCCAAGCACTTGTCATACAGGGATGGTTTCTGGTTAACCTTCTAGTCCATTAAAAACCACATGAAGTGAACTTTATGGCTTGCTAATTCTCCCTGTTGTTCAAACTTAAACTAAGAAAACGGCTGTGCTAGTTCATCAGCGCTGCGATAATCCTGTTTACTTTAAAAGAACTTGGCACTGGAACATGAAATGCATTCCGAATCCTGCAAACGATTAGGTCTGATAAGTCTTTCAGGGTCAAAGAGAACCTTTAGGGTCTCCATGGCATTTTTTGTCATTGTAAAGCTAAATATATCCTTTTATTTTCCTTCTAATACCCGTGACTGTTTTGGCTAATCCCTCATTTCTCTCACTTTGTTTTTCTCCAGCATGGCCGCTGTGGTATTCCTCAGGCTTTGGTGCAGAGGTACTCGGAGGACTTCCAGCAGCCAGTGAAGGACGTGGCGTCTATGCTGGACCAGATCAGAGTTAAACATCTCCGCAAGGAGCATCGCATGGCTGTGAGTCACTGATTTATCCAATAACTAAACACACTTCCCTTTACTTTAGTGCATGTGATTCAGTTAAATGGCTCATTGACTCTGCCACGTCAGAAAGACATTCCGCTGTTTCAGCTTGTTCATTTGACGTGCTACAGGCCAGACGTTTGGAAGCAACACTAACTCTGCACAGAACAAAAGGAGCTGACTAAATATCTGCAGTCGATCTTTAATTTGCTTTGTTACTAGTGATTATACAGCAGTTTTATCGTAGCTCTAATCATATTCACAAAATGAAATTAAATTAGTTTGTAAATAATTCACTGTAAAGTCTGAAGTAAATGCTAAGGACCTAGTAAACAAAAATATACAATACTACGTAAGAGTAATTCGTACTTCATTTGTGTACAGTCTTTTTATCATATAACTACCCGGTACTTTTTAATCCAAAATAGTTTTAATACCTAGAACTTAAAGAACTTTTTAAAAATTAAATAAAATTTTAAAAAGTAAAGTCTTTAAGTGTTGGACTTATTTCACGTCCTGGAAACGAGCCCTTGAAGTTAAATTAGGAATTTGTTTTCTTTTTAAGATAGGGCTAGGTATCAAAATTCAATACTTTTATGGCATCGACTAACTTTAATATTAAAAAGTATGGAAAAATTCTATGTCTAATACCAAATTGCAACAGCAATGTAGTCATTCTGCATCTATGAGACAATAAATATGCTTGTTCTCAAATCCATACTGGTGATTGGCTGTCTAAGTTACATTCCATATGCATGTTATTAACATCAGCGCTTCATGAGTATGCAGTCCGTTGAAGTCAGTAAAAATACCCATTCCAGAATCTTACACTAATTTCTTATTTAAGCTACACCTAACTTTTGGCTTATAATTTAAAAAAATCATTAAAAGCAACTTGCTTCCATACTTATGGCCTGTAGCCTAAATTTCAAAAAGTGATTAACCCTAAGTCTGATGTTCTCTCCACAGATTCCCTCAGGAGGTTTGACCGACATGTGTCGGAAACCTATGTCTCCAGTTCATTTGAGCACCGTTTCAGATTGGCTGGTGTCCATTGGAATGCCCATGTATTCTCACCTCCTTTTGGCTGCAGGCTACGACACTCTGAGCCAACTGTCCACTCTAACAGAAGCAGGAGTGCGGGAGGCGGGGCTACAGGAGGAGAGACACATACGCCGGCTGCTCAGTGAGGCCAGACTAGTGACAGCCTACAGTGCAATGCAGTCTTAACATGAGTGCTGTTATGATCCTCATATGAGATGTATTAAGTGATTCATAAACAGCCACAGCTGCAGAACTTAATGACGGAGTTCCAGTGGAAAGCTAAGTGCTTGAGGACAAGGAACGAAACTGTGCTATCTGCAGCGTTCTAAGAAAAAAAAAAAAATCGCCTTCATCTTTCAAGCTTTTATCTCTTGTTTTATTGCCCTCCTTTGCTGTGATTTACAGAAAAGACTTGTGGCTTCCATGAACAGGTATCCATCACCTTTCCATTGAGGTCTTCATTACAGCGTCCAGGAAAAGGTCACAGCCTAGAAAGATTGCCTTTAAAGCGATATAACAACTTTTTCAGACATTTTGAAATTTTGTAAGGACTGTTGAATTTCCCCCTCTTTTTTCTTTGTTTGATAAGCACTTGTTTGTAAGAAAAAATCTTTTGTGCTCCCTTTAGCACAGCATGGTAATGCAGCCTGGCCAAAGTAATTTCACTTCCTACAAGTTCAAATGTTCATATTTCCCTTTTTCAGCTCAAAGATATCAATGCTTTGGTCAAAGGGCACGTCTTCGGTCAGTTGAATCATTGAATGCTCAAGCGCAATGGTGACATATTGCGATATCTATTCCAAGTACATAACTCAGAATTATACTTTATTTCCAGGACAGTAGAGAGAGTATATTTGTATAGTCAATAACAAAGCCATTTGATGAAATTTCTCGCTCAACTTCGGCGCCAAGAGGTTAAGATGTAAAGCATCTTTTGTATTTTCAGTTAGTTTAAGAAAATAATATTGTATATTCAGAGTGCATTTAATCTTCCAGTACACAATATCTAACACACATTATTCAGCATCTATCCTGGGAAATCAGCGTTTATTACTAAATCGATTACATATTCCTTAGTTAATTTGATGTTGCCTTACCACCATTTATGACGCAACTATTCATGCACATGCTTACAACTATTCTACTCACTTTCTGCAATGTAATTAACTTAGGTGATGCATCAAACAGTGATAATATGCTTATATTTGATGTATATTTTTGAAGTCTTAAGTGCTTTGACTGAGAACTCCCCAGCACTGTGGCATAGTTTAAATATTGACGATTTAAACTCTCTAGCCTTGAGCAATGCAAAGCACACAGTCAAAAATGTTCCAAGCAAATCATAAGCTCCCCAGACACAAAACTCACATCCATCATTTCTTCTCTAGTACTTGTTTAAGCATCCCAATGTCTTAATGACAGCGAGAAACCTGTCATGTAAGGAGTTTCTGTTCATTTTAGCCCACTCTTCTACTAACTGTGTGCGTCATGTCCAAGCTGAACACAACACTGACATTCCCACATTCCAGGATAAAGACTACACTGTGTCTGTATGTGAACGCTTCAACAAACATAGTGGAACGCTGAACAGCAAAGTCACCAGACCTCAATCCCAATTCTCAATTTGGTGACGTGCTGAAATGGGCACAAACCCTAAAATGTGCACCCAGTTAGAACTCAAGACTTGTGTAACCCTTACCTGACAGGATTGGTGCTGTTAATGAGGCTAGGGGATTTGTAACCAACCATCTGTAAAGAAATGATGCATCCAACTATGTTTTTGTCTGGTGAGTCTAATTAAAAAGGAATAGAGAAATAACTGACTCACATACAGTAGTATAATAAAGTGATTCAGGCTACTCCACACTCTGTGAGTAAAGGTTCAAGTATTTGATGGAAGCTTAGGGAAATGTTTTTGGGGATGGTAACATACTTCTTTAAATAATCAAGCACAGTTGAGCAGTTCTGGTGTGTTTAGGGGGTGTATGTGTGTGTGTGTGTCTGTCTGTCAGTCTGTCAGCCTGACTGGTTTCTACATTGGGGCTCATGTTAGCTGTTAGTTTCACTCAATAGAGCTCAAGAACAGATGTCAGTCTCTGTGGAGTCATACAGTATTTCTTGCTATGAACACACTCTACGTGTGTGTATGTATGAATGATCTTTGACTAATTCAGTGTCAAAGTGAAATGTATGTTTGGTGGCTGTTGTGCTGTGAGAGAGAGAGCAGGAGCATTTGCGCAAACACACAGCAAAGAAGCACAACTATTATTCTGAGACACACATCTGGCCTTGGGGATGCCCCTCAAAGGAGGAGGGTTTTTTTTCCTTCTTAAAGACTCAGTGATATCAGATGGCTGGGAAACTGAATGTGAAATGTTTAACATCAGCCCACTTTTTCTATGACACCACTTATACGTTTGACATTTTCAATGTTCTTACATCATACAAAAGGAGCTGCTGCATTCCTTTGGCATTCCACTGATCAGTTAAGGAGAAATTGCACTAAAAAATGCATAATTCAATTGTTGAGATGTAAACAAAGTCATTGATTCAGAGTGGTTTGATGTGAAGTGGTGCACTGTAGAGAAAGTACTGACTCAAATTTCTTTACAGTGGTGATAATATGAACCAAGGGTTGTAATCTACAAAGCACATATAGCCATTTTACTTACTATCCAAAAGAACCAGCAAACTTGTATGTGAATTTTTATATGTAATGTTAATGGTTTTTACTTGGGGACCATTTTTGCATGTACCTGTACTCCATGAATGCATTTTTAAAAATAGGTTTTAGGCCAGAGTCTTCTCTCAGAACTATTATACAACAATGTCTGACCTCAAGCAGCGTATTCACAATGACTACATGTAACAACTTCCCGTGAGGGAGAATTTAGAGGTATTAAACACTTCGGACGTCTGGTTCCTATCACCACCACTGTGAACAATTTTGGCTGTTCCTCTAACACAGTGCGTTTTAAGTCAAACTACTCTGAATGACTGTTTACATCTTGACAATCTGATCATGCAAAATTTTAGAAAAATCTGTGGAACTCCAACATCTCCTTGGTTTAAACAGGGGAGAGTGTTATTTGGAGTAAAGCCACAAGTGCACCAGTGTTACTAGGTGCATATGGATGTTTTATTACACTCACTTTGCTGGCCACTACATAAGCAGACAGGAATCATCCACAAAGCCAAGTTTATTGCAGGACTGAAGGGATATGTAGATATCGGTCATGAAACTGAGTCTGCAAAGCTTCTCTCTCACACACACACGCACACAGTAGCACCTTTTATGGGTAAATGGTTTGGCTCAATGCAAGGTTTTGTATCTATGGCAGCACAATATACATTAGGCTCACAATGGCACTCTAATGAAATGTCTTAAACAGCGGCAGAAAATCAGGAGATTTCTCCTCAAAGTGGATGCCTTTTAAGAAAAAAACTCAATCAGAAGGGGGGCGCTCTGGGATTTTGTGGAATTTAAAAAAAAATGTATATACA
Organism: Colossoma macropomum; assembly: GCF_904425465.1. Classification (NCBI taxonomy): domain Eukaryota; kingdom Metazoa; phylum Chordata; class Actinopteri; order Characiformes; family Serrasalmidae; genus Colossoma; species Colossoma macropomum. Next base: position 34,722,558 of record NW_023494795.1, on the reverse strand, counting down.
TTTCATGTTACTGTAAAAAATGCACTTTATAGAGAAATACACAAATTAAGGACTTTCCTTTTGGAGAATAAATTAAACAAAGTGGCAAATGTCTAAATTCCATAAACGGGCAGTTATACATGTTCTGTGTGAAGGGGTCAAGAGGTTTATGCTGCTCTCTGACCAGAGTGGTTCTTCTCTGCCAATTCTCAGTTGTATGTCACTGCTCATTAATTAAAGAATTAACCTTTCCAAGCTAATTACTTCAATTAAGTCATTTTTGAAATTTGAATTTCCTAAAAATGAATTCTAATTACATATATGAAATGATAGACAGGTGTTGCACATTCTGTATATGTAATTGATATTTAAATAACTTATTTTTTGCTTTTCGTATCAAACTGTAATTATTAGCTGTACTATATAAAAGAAATAGCAATACTCTTTTACATATTGCTTTAGCCGGTGTCCTGCTACAGTATCTATTGTAAAATATTATGTGTACAAATGATTTTATCTGGTTTCAACTAGCTAATGATTGTCTATAAAGATTTTGCTTGTGTATTGGGGAAAAAAATGTTTAAAACTATTTGTCATTCTGAAGTGTAATAAACAAAATCCTTTGCCTTGGAGGTCTCTCTCTATTTGTCTGTCTCTACCCTCTTGCTTTTGACTGAGTCTGGCTATGGACATATTCAATGGTTTAAGATATAAACATCACTTATGTCAATGAATGAGAAGATCTTTGGATGGAGAGAAAATAGAGAATTTTTGATGCTTTGAGCAGTGAGAAAGATAAAAATATCTACACAAGTGCAGTGGTTGGTATAGTGTCATGGGTAACAAATTTACCCTCTATGCTGAAGACTGGGGTTCATTTCCCCACCAGGCAAACATCCTACCCTATACTAATAAGAGTCCTTGGGCAAGAACTCCTAATACTACCTTCACCTACCTGTGTAATATGATTAAACTGTAAGTCGCTTATAAATGTCAAAGTATCAATGTTTCAGGTTTGATCTACATTAAATAAATAAATAAACAAATAACAGTGATCCACTTCATTAGTTAGAAATCTAAAGGATTTAGAATGATCATCTTTAACCCTCCTGTTGTGTTCGTTTCGGCTAACACTCATAGTGTTCCCGGTCACTTTTGACCGGGATCATTTTATTCCATTATAAATCAACAATGATACATATATTATCACCTAATGTTGTGTTAGATCTTTTATGAACTTCAGCTCTTGTGAACATTCTAAGTTTTGAACATGTATTTGCTGTTTATGTCCTGCAGGCCTCATTTACCTGAGCTCATACCGCTCGTTTTTTTAGGGAAAAAACATTATATACATATTATTTTAACTAAAACGAATACTAAGATGAAACCTGTTGTAGTATGTCACAGAGTACTTCACTGAAATTTTTACCAAAGTCACTTTTTTGAAACCAGTTAAGTTTTCTAAACTGTGGCACAAAATAACAACTTTTGTGTTCCCAGTCAAAACTGACCAGTATGATTTATTTATTGAAAACAAAAGCCTAAATGTACACAGGAAAATTTAAGAGAAATGCTTGAACCATACACTGTATGAACATATTTACAATTGTCTATTGTACTCTGAAAAGATAGATTAGAGTGCCATAATGTTATCCTCATGTTCCTCAGTTTTGTCCTCTCATGAGCATGTGGGGCAATATACTGTGCTCATTGCATGTTCTTTGCATATATATACACACCACATCTGTGGCACACAAAGCTAGTTTTTTTATCTCTTGGTGCACACAGTTGGCACCTCTTTCTTTTGACTCCTCCTTCTCTGGTTGCTGTGGATGTACTTGATATGTGCTTGAACTCTGTTTTATACACTAATTGTAGTCTTATAAATTCATTTCCAATAACCGGTCATTTTTGACTGGAAACACCATGGGTGTGTACAAGTTCCATAAAACACACTAATTTAAAAAAAATATTTCAGATTTATTTTAGGTGTTCAAATACCGTGTGTGAACAAAGTCATGGAACCTCATGACAAACAGATGAAATTTACTACACTTTTTAAAGAGGAAACTTGTGTATCGGTCAGATTTGACTGGAACACAACAGGAGGGTTAAATTCATATAATGGGCTCTGCAGTTAACTGTTGTTGCTTGTGAAGACTGGACTAAAACATCTACATATAATTGGCTTATGAAACGTTAGACTGTCAAGAACCTTACATTGTGTATGAATTGTCTTCAGGGAGAAACTTTATGAACAGAACTGCAGCTACAAAGAGGCTATTAGGATGGGATAATGACTAAATGAATTATTTCACACCTGACAATAACTGAACTGTACAGATGAATATTGACCGACAGATGTGTTCTCTTGCCTGGCTGGGCAACTGGTGGAAAATGTGTGATTTCCAGCTGGTTCACTTTAATTCAGAACGTATAGTGTGGCCTGTGAAATATCAGGTATTACTTTACTGTGTGGGTTGTGATTAAGACATTGGACATGAGGTGCACAATGATAGACTGGTGTTGGCCTACATTCTGAACGTTCATTTTATACAGTTTACCAAAGAAAGAATACAGGCATAGGTTGCATGATCAAATGAGGTGAAGCAGACATATCTGTTTAAACTTTAAAACAGGCCATGTTAACTTCACTAAAATACACCTAAATGTTTATAATTTTTTATAATAATAATTTAAACTGCTTTTATTCTGAAGACTGTTAAGTTTTGCTTTTTTCCTTTACATATGAATAACTGGTGGCAGACTCCAAAACTCCCTTAGGTGGGACAAGCAGTAGTGGGAGTGTGGGCCAATTGGTTTTTGGATGTTATTTTACACATTTAGCCCAAAATTTCTGATAGTTGTCCCCAGATGTGTATTCTTGGTACAAGAACACATCTGGCTACACCAGTGAGAAATTTTGGGCTAAATGTACAATGACCAGCCACTTCATCAAGTGCAATTCCTTGTTTCTACTCATTTTCTCATGTCTATCAGCACAACACACACTAACATGCTACCACCACATCAGTGTCACTACAGCACTGAGAATGATTCACCACCCAAATAATACCTGCTCTGTGGTGGTTGTGACCATTGAAGTACAGCGTAAAAGGGAGCTAACAAATTGTGCAGAGAAACAGATGAACTACAGTCTGTAATTGTTGAACTGTAATGTGTACCTATAAGGTAAAGGGAGCTGAAAAAATAAACAATGAGTGTAAATACAAGGAAGTGGTTTTAATGAAGTGGCTGGTTGGTGTATGTGGGATTGTAAAGTAAGTGAAATTTCTAAACCAATCTAAAGCTCCATAAAGGCAGAGCTCACAGTAGAAGGCAATAGTGCCCTCATTAACATTGCCTAACAGAAAACAAGTCTGTTATTAGCCTCATTATTGTAACCTAAGTTATCATTGCTGAAAGTCCACACAAAAACTTCGATTAAGCATTGATGCATTAAGATGTCTGTCGCATAGGAAGAGAACACATTATATGTGGTAAAATTCAACAAGAATTAAACTGCAACAGAAAAGATTCCTGTTAACCTAAACTATGTATTGGCTTTAGAAGATCTCACAGGGCAAGTAATATGATGAGTGATATCTGTATTTGGCCTCTGTCGCTCACAGTCATGACAGTACAGCTGGAATTAAAGTGATGTGAAAAGAATTAGTAGCTACATTCACGGAAAGACTCTCTGAGCTCTCTGATTTTGTGCATGGAGCGCACCTCTGACAAAACTAAACTGAAGGGCATTTCTGAAACTTTTCAGGAATGATTGGGATAGCATTTCGCTAGCTACCTTGCGTTACTGACTGTACTCCAGACTGGGGTGGACAAAATGGCAAATATCAATATCAATATAAAAATAATATCCATATCAAAATAAGAATAATCAATACTTCAAAACATTTTCTTGATACATGATATCACAATAGTTCATTTTTCTGAGATTTAATAAGGTGGGACATACAAAATTACAAACTGCACTGCACTAAATCCAATTAAACAGGCCTAATTATGCATGTAGTTAGTCAGTGTTACTTTAATACTGACAAAAAGCGTATTGTGACAATTTATCACAATGATAAAATATTGTAATATTGCCCACCTTTACTACAAACATTAAAGGATCTACCAAATCAGTAATGCATATTACAAAGAAAAACATTGCAGAAGTGTATTTTGTGCATGACTGAGAAATGAAGAAGCTGTTTGCTGTTAATGCGGAGGACATCACCTCTATTAAAGGGACTTTCACTGGAAATGTGAACATGGGTATCCAGGTAAAACAGCATTTTAAAAATTATAATAGGCACAAAGCCTGAACATCAGCAGTAAATGCATTTGAGAGCAATATAATCTCCTACTTCTAACACTCACTTCACTGGATAGCAGGCAACAAACCATAAAATGTCAACGATAACTTACCGTCTATTACTTCTCATGTACATTTTGAAGTCCTTCTCTCTTTTACTCCTCTGTGCTTATAAGGATATCTTAATAATGTGATTTAAATTACTGATCCTGATATTTGGTAGTTCCTGCAAAAATTCTTGTGTAGTGCAGTACTGACAGACACCAGTAAATATGGTTACGCAAACAGTGCTTATATCTGAAATTAAACACTACCATCCTGTGCAATAAGCCCATACAGGATCAACAGATTAACAGGTTGTCCCCAGACATGTATTATTGGTATGAGATTACTTCTGCCTAGGGTTGGGCGATATGGCCAAAAATGTTGATACATATTACGATAAATGTCAAATTATTATTTCTTTCAAGTTTGACGGCTCATTATTGCTCCCGAGTAGTCAGTTGCTGTTTTAAACTATGCTTTATGGTCAGAACATGACCATACACTCGCCAAACACTGGAATATTTCACAAATCTGTCATGGGATGGTGGAAGAAAGTTTCTGGTTAGCTGTTTTTACCAGCTGATAAAAGCACGGCCACAATTTTTGTAATATTCATAATTTAAGAAAGAAAACCGTTTATTTATGTCTGTTGACGAGTACTAAACTTTAGTTTCTCAACAATGTCAGCTTAATATAAACAGCAAACATTACCTGATTCAGTACGTCAATGATGGATAACTGCTACCACATCCATATCAGAGCATATCTCTCGCATCAGACAAAGAGTCTTCCTTTTAGTTACATTTAAAGAGGAAATCTATGCTTTTTTTGTCTTGTTTCATCCACAGTAACATCAATTCGCCCGTGCTGTGTGCGTGACAGAGCGCTGCTTCAAGTTAGCCAGCTGCTAAAAACTAGTATTCTCCTGCTCTCCAATGCCTCACACACACAGCATTTTCAGTTTACTTTCGTTTCAGTGCAGTGCTCTTTCACTTTCATTGTTTGGGAATATATTTCGAGACTCATTTCACTGCATGTAATCATGTCAAAAAACTGTGAAGTGTGCCCTCTCATGGCGACAACATAGTAGTGTAGCTTTCATTGCAGTAGAAAATGCTGCAAGGGCTGTCGCTAGAACGTGGAAGTGTGAGAATGCTCTATTAGATTGAACATTTATCGAACATTTCTTATATTACTATAGAGGAAAGTTATATTGCGATAATTACCGTTATCATTTCATCGCCCAGCCCTACTTCTGCCTATGCAATACTACCCAAGCAAAGCTGCCATAAGACCTTTGTACCATAAAAGTAATTTTTTTTTCATCAATCAACTTCTTGGTGACTGTAACACTGTAGTGTTCTGGAGCATACAGTCTGATCACCCCTTTTTCACCCACATTTTATTGATTTTAGCATATCTTCTACAGCAAACTTAAATATGACCTTTTTCTGCAAATGTTAGTGCACAATTTCTATTTATTCACCAAGTTTAACATAATGGGGAAAAACACAATTTAATTTTGCTTTTTATACCTTCCCCCTATATGTTAAACAGTAATTGTGTGTTAAAATGTGCAGACGTGTGTTCTCGGTAGAGAACGTATACTCATTTTTGGTGCTCAAACTTTCAAAAAACTTACAGTAAAAGCTAGCCAGGATAAAGCACAGCCTCCCCATGGTTGGGTTCGCTGTAACACAGTGTTACAGCTGTTATACACCAAACGTGGCATGAATAAACAACACAAAAATGCCCAACATTCAGCATTTTTTCCCTGCAAAAAACTATACGCACCAGAAGCGACATGATTTTTGGTAACTGTGGCAAGTTATTCACACCACAAAAACAAACTGCCTGAAACATTAGTAAGGATCCCTCACACCCCACGCATGGACTGCTCACACCCTTCCCTTCTAGAAGAAGATTACAGAGCATCCACGCCAAGTCCTCCAGACTCATGAATAGTTACTTCCTACAGGTAGTCAGACTACTGCACATATAGGTAATAGTTTCTCCAAGTGTTCCACTAATACCTGATGGCCCAGACTGTCACTTAAAATAACCATCAATATTTACAGAATCGTATGAGTATGTAATAATCATATTTATTGACAGTCCATTATCTGTAAACAGTAGGCTGTGGCTATTGTCATTTTATACTGAAAGGACTACAGTGAAGCTTCATTTCTCAGACAATTCCATATTAACATTATCTAATCTTTCCAGCTCCTTATTAGATTATTTCCCTTTATACTTTTAACACAAATGTCAACATTCATACTAAGCTGTTCAGATTTACAGGACAGGTTGTGTCACAGACACACTAAAAAAAAGCACACTAACTCTTACTTCTCTTTTTGAGGTAACAAAAAAAAACCTTACATTTTACTAATTAGCTAGTGAACCGGGACAAGTTTCCCAAAAGCAAATTAGTGTTAACATCATCTTAACTAGTAGAGAGAGTGTTCAGAGAGATGTCTGCTCTAACATTAAAGAATCATCTTTGTGCTAAAATGCTTTTGGGAAACCCAGCTGTAGCAGATAGATGTGTCACAGCTTTAGTTTTAGCTAATTTTAGCAAATAAGCAGTTAGCAGATAGCAGATATGAAAAATGACCCATTGTTTTTTTTCCTTTCTTTCTTTTTTAGCAAGTGTGGCAGCAGACGTGGGAAAACTGGCACCAGAGGGCCACAAAAGTAGCCTTGTCACAAATAAGTGAGCAAGCAACCATAGCAGAGGTAGCTACTTAGCAACCTTGTAGCTAGCAAGGAAATGTTAGCAAGAGTCATACTGTAAATCACCGTCAAACAAGCAACCTAAACTAAAAGTTAAATGGCACACAGTAGGTAGTTAGCGTAGTTTCTTTTAAATAACTAGACTGAGTTAGCTCTTTAATTCACAAAAAGGTTTTAAAGCTACATACTAAAATTTCTAAATAACTCAGCCCTTGAGATGCAAACAGAGTCATTCAGAGTGGTTTGATGTGAAATGGTTCATTGTAGAGAAAATTACAGGCCTGATCTCTTCAAAGTGGTGGTGGTGGTGGTAGGAACCAGGGGGGGTCGCTATGCCTACAACACAAATACCTAAATTTTATTTCCTACCTAAAACCACCTGTGACCTTACATGTGCCTGACTTTTTATACGTAATGTTGATGGTAAAAGATCTGCATAAATCTGCAAAAAATAAGATCTCTTTGGGGTTTTTTTGCCTTACAACGCCCTACATATATCCCTCCGCTATCAATTTATTTAAGTTAATCGATTAATATACATTTTGGGCCAAAACTTTATCACAAAACTATATTAGAACTATCCAAAACAGGCAGATATCAGGCAGCGTATGTACTTTACGTAATAACTTTCTGTGCGGAATTTTTCAGAGGTATTAAACTCTTTAGACGTTTGGTTCCCATCACTACCACTCTGAACAATTCTGACGTTTCTCTCTAACGGAGCATTTCATATTAAACCACTCTGAACGATTTCAACCATTTATTTTTTGCGTATTTTTTGAAATATCTATGGAGTTCCCCACATACATAAGTAAGGATCCGATGGAGTCAAGCTTGAAGCAGTCAACAGTTAAAGGAAATGTTTTTTTAGTTATAAACTGGAACTACAAGTTTAATGCTGCTACCAAACACGTTACACACAAAAAAAAACGAACATAAATTTACATGGAAATACGGTAGTTGAATGTCGGGCCCACCAGGGACTCCCCGGACCCACTCTTAGCACGATTCTAAAGTTGTTCTTATTCCAATTTTGGGTTCCACCTTAAATGGCGCTGCAGTTTGTAACTGCTAGAACATTTAAGGTGGAACGGAAAATTCGAAAAAGCAGCTGCCTAGTAGGAAGCCAGCTTTAGCTACATACGACGAAGAGTACAACAAACACGGAGGAAAAAGTAAACAGGGCTTACCTCGAATTCGTTTTTGACTGGTCATCCATATATAATCTATACAGCTGTAGATTTCAGAATGTCCCGCTGAAGACCTCGTCTCACCTCATACACAGCGATTTCACACAGCAAACCATCTCGGCGTACGGTTATTTCCAGCCGTCCAAGACGAGGCTCCTGCTCCTGTCTCTGTGAACAGGGTGAAAACTCGAAACTTAAGGCCAAATTACAGTTTAAAAACATATTTGAGATCGCTTGTACAATCCGATAAAACAAATAAGATAAATAGAGTTTGGCACAAATAAAACACAAAAACGGATTGTTCCAGCTACTGCGCCTGCAGCTCTCGAAAAGCTTTTTTCCGCTAGTGACTTAATCAGCAAGCTGATTGGCTCTTTTTATTAAAGGGCGGGACTTTTCGCCTAATCAGACTCCATGTTGAGCGTTACGAGCTTTCCCATTCATTTTCCAACGTTTCCTTCTTTAGGTCTTTGCATACCTGCAGAGTTTAAAGGCGCAATAGTCCTGGAAAGAAGGACGTTATGCGGCTGACAGTAGAGTTCAAATTTTAGCTGCAATGTTTAAAAAAGGTCTATCGATGTCATTTTACTAAATGTTTATTATTAAAACGAGTTATTTTGCCTAATTTGACATAAAAAGCTACATAAACAATATACGATTTTGGCATTATTTGTAGAAAATGTTTTGGTGGCTAAAACTAAAATTTTCCCTGCTGAAAATATACTGAAGCAATTGAGATGTCTAATGTCAGAAAGCTTAGTAATGTTATTTTGTATTTCCCCCATGGGTTATCATGTCATCACAATGTAAAGGCGTTTCTTTTTTTGTGCCTTAAATTTTTCGAAGGGGTCAAACTCTTCCACACACCCATCCGCGCCTAAATCAAACCTGTATACTGTAATGTGCTTTCATTATGATTAATACTGTTGTTGTGATTCGAAGTGGATGTAAGCTTAGTAAAGTTTCCCATCTCCAACCTTCTCGTTGGAAGGCAAAGATATTTTCCTAAAGACGTTACAGTCTTCGTCCACGTGGTGGCGCAGGTAAGTGAACGGGCTGCCCGAGCAGAGCCCGTCCTCCATCCTCCGTCTGAACTTTTTCCTCCATAGCGTTGAGTAATCTGACACCAGCGCTGAGCCCCGAGAGCAGACAGGATGGATTCCCCGCTCCAGTCGCAGACATAGCGAAGCGAGAGTGAGACGAGAAACAGGAGAGAAACAGACAGAAAGAAAGAGAGACGCGTTTAAAGAGTGTTGGAGGAAAAGAAAGAGTGAAAGTGAGAGAGAAAAAAGAAAGGGGGTAAGAAAGAAACGAAACAGCAGGATTGAGAGCAAAAAGACCAAGAGTGAGAGAAAGAGTTGAGAGCTCAGCTTTGCCTGCTAGCCTTTTCTCGTTCAGCTGGACTGTTGAAAATGCTTGTGTAAATGCTGGGCTGTAGCTCGTCCCCGCGCGCTGCTGATGGCTGAGAGCCGCTGTGGGCGCTTCCATGTGGTGAGAGGATGAAGAGCCTGGGCAGCTGCTGCAGCTCCAGAGCGGCCGCGGAGCCCCTCGAGGCGTGCCGGGAGCGCAGGTCCGGTAGGGGGGCAGTGTGGGCGGCGTGGCCGCGCGGTGCCCCGCGGGACCTGGCGTTCTGCATGGCCGCGCTGCTGCTCTTCTGCCTCGGCTCGCTCTTCATCCAGCTCAACGGAGGACCTCCTAAAGTCCTGCTGGAGCTCCGCAACTATCTCGGTAAGAGTCTCCCTGTCACTGTCCTCGCGGGGTTGGTGTGCTTTAACAAGTCGCAGCAAGTATTTTTCCTTTCCTTCCTCACCTTTACGCAGCCCAAAAAAGTGATTCCTGAAGTTTTTTGCGTAACCCAAGATGGGAATTCTTTTTTTTTTTCTCTAGAGCTTCGAAAGTTATGGTTAAAATCTCTGGCTGCAACAAACGGTCTTAGGAAATGAGAGAGTTTCTTATCAGCTGTGTGTTTGCTCCTCGTGGTCGACCTGAAGCCCAGGGCTGCTCGGCTGTGGTTAGTGAAAGTGTGCAGGAAAGGCTCGACACGTCAGCGCAGCTGGATATTTGTGGACTGACAGGGCTGACATATATCAACCTGCAGAGTTTGATACTATCAGCTGGTGCCAGTCTCTGACCTTTCTGTCCCAGCGCGCGCGCGCACACACACACACACACACACACACACACACACACACTGGCTGTGACTTTAACTAGTGCTGTTTATGAATGGATGACAGTTGTCCATGTGAGGGCCAGTATGCTTTCGTGGTCACAATAACAGCTGCAGTTCTCTCTCTGCAGCTCTGTTCTATTCTCCTGGGTTTTACAGGAAATGGTCAGAATTAGATTTTACTGTAGTGTGAATTCATATATTACAGCATGTACTATAGGGGGATGTGTTAGTTATTTCTGGGCAGCTGCTGGAACATTTGGTGCAGTGTCTTGGGTGTTATTGGAGAGCCTGTTAGGTATTATAGGGCAATTGTTAGGTAATTTGGGGCAGTTTGTTGGGTGTGAGACAATTAAGTCATTTCAGACCATGTGTTAGATATTATTGATCAATTGTTGGGTCATTTGGAGCAGTGTGTTATGTAATATTAGAGACTATGTTGGGCTGTATGGGACAGTGTGTTAGGTGTTATGAGACAAAAGTTAGGTTATTTGGGTCACTATATTATTTATTACTGAAGAACCTGTTAGGTATTATTAATTAATTTCAAAGTCATTTGGAACAGTGTGTAAGGTATGGTCTGTGTTAAGTGTTATTAGACAATTGCTAGTTCATTCGGGACATGGTGTTGGATACTTTGAGTGTTGTTAAGTCATTTGGGACAGAGATCTAGCTCAAATAAAGAAACATTACTCACTGCTGCCCTCTAAAAGTGCACCTAATTCTGTGTGTTGCCATGTAAACATTATTTTAAAAGCTAACAACTGTGGAGAACAATTGCAGTCAGCTTAAATATTTGTGATCAGCTCAAATTATTGTGATGAGGTGATTATGTAATAGTTGTGACAGGCCTTCAAGTCAGTGTAATAGGTACTGTGAGACAGTTGTTAGGTTATTTGGGGCAGTGTTATACAGGACAGTCTGTTAGGTATTATGGGACAGTGAGTTTTGTCATATTTGGCAGAGAGTTAGGTACTATGGCACAAGGTGTTGGGTAATACAGGTCAGTGTATTTTTATCAGTATATTGTTATTTTTAAGGTTATTAGTTGTGATTAGTCGTGATAGAAGAATTACTTATAACTGTTTACTGAGATGCACTTAAATGAGTATATATGCAAATGGGTAAAATTTATGTTTAAAATTCAAGTCATTTTTTTCAACTGAGCCCCCTTGGACAAAACCACATGCCCCTGGTCTAAGGTTAAATCATATAAATAAAAGTGTGAACTAAAGCCTTAATAAGTCTTAGTTCTGCTGTGGGGTCTTCACTGTCTGTGTATGGCAGAATGGAGAGGAGAATGAGAGACACAGAAACACAGACTGAGAAATTAACTAAATATTGTTTTTGTTATTGACACTGAGGGGAATCGCTGTGGTCTTGGTTAGATTTGCGTGCTCCATGGCCTGTTTCCTTCGAGAGCAACACATTTCATCCTTGTTCTTTCACAACTGTATCTTCCTCTCACCCCCACACACACCAGTTTAAACTATGTCTCACACACACACCAACCACACGTGTGTACTCGCATGAAAGTGAGAGTGAAAAAGCAAGCGGTAGAGAGTCAGACAGAGAGAGTTAAAGAGACAGATTTGTACTCTAGTCTTAAATATCGTGATAAACATCTGGATCAGTATCTTACTTACTCCTTAGCCTGTAATCCCTCAGGTCATCTTAGGTTTCCATGATCTGAGCTTCAGACACACACAGTCACATACAGACAGAGAACAAGAGCACTAATTGTAAATGATTGGTTGCGACTTCAATCATGAATATAAGTAAAGAATTTTTTTTTTTATGAAGGCTGCGTCCCCAACTCTTATACTGTCTGGTGTCTTTCAGTAGGATGTGTTCCTAACCATGTTTTACTCACATCTTGGTCTGAGTACTCTCTCCTGTTGGAAGACACCCTGTCTTTGTTTGATCGTCAAGTTAGAGGACACCTTGCCTTGTTTTTGGCTCTGCAATTGCTGCATTTCTAAAGTTACTCATTACTTGTTTGTGTTAACTTATTTTGTGCAGTGCATCAAACCAGACATGTTCAGCTCAAACCACTGAACAAATATGTTTTGAAACAGAAAGTTAACATAATTATTTGTTGTCTCAGTTTGTGTTCATGTTGAGGTAATATATAAATGACATGTTGACAATATTTTCATGTTTATACTTTCACAAAGAGTAATAACTTGTTTTTTGGTTATTAGTCATAATTTTAGCCTACTGAGTCAAAATCTCAGCAAAAGAAGTCATTATTTCAACCTACTGAAATACAATTTGAGCCATAGTCGGAAGATACAAATACAAAAAGCATGTGAGTCAACATGTGGTTATATTGCGCTGCTCATATGTGAATGACGAAGTTGCAACAGTGTTCATTTGCATGCAAGTTCTGAGTAGATGACCATAAATTAGACACCCCTACAGGCACAAGGTGTTGGCAGACTGTCGGGAATTAGCGCGTCTTTTAGTTAATCTGGCCATTACAGCATGTTTTGCAACACTCGGCTTCATGTTGCTGAGAGTCTTTTCCTTGTTGCCTAAAGACAAAGTGTTGTTAAAAGGACTCTTTTGATCCAAAGATGGATTAAATAAGGGCTGGCCATTTCAGGCTAATTTGATATTCAAATTTTAAAGACATTGTTTACATATTATGGCCCCTACCCCAAAGTAAAAGAAGGCTACGAGCTGTTGCACACTTGACGCGTCAGAAAACAGTGACCAGAGGCAGTGACACCACTCAGCATCTTACTATTACTGTACTATTTTACACCCAGACCACAAGTCCATAGAGGATGACACAATTTATACCACGAAAGTTGTCGGTCTAAACTCTTGAAGATAAACAGACAAATTATAATTGTCTGTCTTCACCTTAGTTAAAAGCTTTATTCCATGAAATATATGACTAAAGTGTGAAATGAGCTTGAGTTTGAAGTTTATCTGCTTGTAGGTTCACTTTGTACTATATTCTAATGTGTGGTGGCTTTTAAGCAGCTTCTTTAAAGTAGTCTTTCTATGTTCCCTCTTTGGAGCAAACAGATAGGAAACTCTGAACAAAACATATTGCATGCTCTTCACAGCCCCCTGGCAGAGTTCAGACACATCATAGTTCTTATGAAAGTAAACATTAGTATGCAAAGGTTTTGGCACTGCAGGCAAATGACATGTTAATAAGTTAACATCCTCTATAGGGAACACATGTCTGCACATTTTGGTGAACAGTTACTGTTCATTTGAATTGATGTATGAATGAATTTAATGAATTTAACATATTGGAGGAAAGATTTCATAAAATGTGGCCTGTGCCAATGCTAAGGCACACTTTATTTTGTATGTAGTATTGCATTTTTTCTATTATATTAAACTATGTAAAAAAAAAACAGAAATTGTACACTAAAATGCCATATTTAAGTTTGTTCCCAGTAGAGGATGTGTTAACTTATTTAGGCTTAGAAAATCAACAAAACATGTTATTTGAGCAGGGGTATTCAAGCTTTTGGATATAACGTTAGGAGCGAGCTGAAATATATCCTAATTTACTGTTTGATTTTTTTTTAAACACTTGTGACTATTTGAACATTCAAACATTATGATGCACCTCTAGTTGAAACACCTAAAAGATTTGAGTGCTGACATCACAGCACAGAGATGATCTCCCTAAGGTAGTATTTACAGGTGTGTCTTGCTTTCTTTATAATTATTCTGCCTACCCCTGGCCAGTTATCTCAAAATCTTTAACAGACAGCATATCTAAGCTACTAAACAGCTTGCTAGTCAGGTGATCTAGGCTGCTGAAGTATTCAGTGATATACGTGCACTCAGAGTGGTGGAGCTGATGGATGAGTTAAATGCAGGCAGGGATGTGAAGCACATGCAGGATATACAGCACTCAGGCCAAGCTGAAGACTAGAGCATGTATCTACTCTATACAGGAGAGGCTGCTGAAAAAAGAACATAAATTATACTCTTCCCTCTGTGCCATGTTTACTGGTGTTGCCTTAGCAGTGTGATATATTAATGTATGCGTGCCATAGAAATTCATAGCAGGCTGTCTGTGTGTCTGCACATGTGTCTGCATATATGTGTATAGGGGTGTGTTCAGTTGCTTTCCACTTTAGTGACCTGTCTAAGAGACCCCCTCAAGTCTGTCTCTACCCTGGGTAGGGGTGGGCTATATGTTAATATTTTATAGTTTTCGTGATAAATGATGTCACAATATGCATTTTTAAGCATTTTATAGAAATTGTCATTACTTAAAAACATAAAAAACACTGAACAACTGCAAGTTTTTTTTACAAAGTGAGTATAATTACTGCTGTTTCATTGGACTTGCAGGGTGTGAAATGTTGGAAGAAACTCATCATATATTGTATAATTATTAAATTGATAGTTTTAGACAGTATTTATGTGCCACTGTTAGGTATGCTCTAACCTATCAAACTTATCTGTTCTATGTATCAAAAACAATATTGTGACATATATGGTGAATCGTGAAAAAAATTCACAAGTATCGTGATATTGTATTTTTGCCGTATTGCCAACCCTTAAACTTAGGCGTTATTTACTTTACAAGCCTCATTGCTCAATTTAGATTTTTTGCTCAGATCTGATCTTTCTAACTTGATGGTTGACATCTGTGTGTAAGTGACTCATATCTGTCATTAGTGTGAATGAACTTGCGTACATTCAACATTATGTGAATGGACCACGAGTCATGAAGACCAACAAATTAACTTACTAGCACACGATTTGCTCAAAACAGCTCTCAGCTGTTCATCGTTAGAGCAAGACGAGGGCAAAAAAGAACAGAGGAATTGCTTTTGAATCAGTTGCGGGCACAAACATCAAGTTAAGTGTTGCTGCCATGTTGACACTGAATAATGGTGCATTCACAGTGACACAAGAAACATGTATTTTGATCTGACATTGTCATTAATGTCACATGATGTCATGCCATGAATCAGATATGTATCCAATCTAGGAGCACATATGAAAGTGGCTCACATCTGATTCGAACAGATCTGAGTTATGTGTCCACACAGCTCTGAAAATATCAGATCTGTGTCGCATTAAGGCCAAAAAGAGGATGTGTGCCACTTCAGCCTGGCAATGTGAACATAGCCTTAGAGCATATGGTTGTGTGTGTGGGTGAGGTGTTTGTGCATGTTATACCAAAATATACTTATTGAAATCAATTACTGGCAATTAGAGATCTCCTGGACTGATGCAGTGGACTAAAATCAAAGCCAATCCAGACATATTTTATTGGAGTGGGTATCAGTTACATTAAAACCAATCCAGATATGATCCATTGTTTCTTTTTGCTGCACTGTTCACGCCACTGTCAAAAAGATGCCATAAAAAGGCATTATTCACAACCTGCAGCATTGAAATGTATTTTTAGAAGTTAAAGCTGTCTAAATGCTGTGGAACTCTTTTAAAATGGAAAATTAAATCTTTCAGTGTCTGAGTTTCGACTGTGTTTGAACTAGCCACCTTTCATCAAACATAGGCACATCAAATTTGAGCATATGCCTATTATGCTTCGAATCTGTTTTCTGACACTTACTATGAGTAGCATGCCACCAGAATGATGTGATGTGTTATATGATACTTAATTATAAAAATAAATGTATGTTGTTTGGTTTATATTCAGTTGACTTTAGGTGGCAGTTCTGAATAATTTTGAAGGGAGAGAGAATAACCATAATTTTCTTCCAAAAGTTACAAAGTTGGACACGGACCATAATGTAATGAATAATAATTAGAATTATTTATTAATATGTATTGTGCATAATGAATGATAATGTACAATGTACTACAAACAAACATTTTTTCACATTCCTTCTTTTTGTTTTTATAATCTGAAAAATCTTAATGTGGTCTTGGTCTTGTGCCAGTCCCATTACTCCTCCTCGCTCTTGACTACTCTACTCTACTACAAAGTCTTGGTCTTGGACTCAAAGTGTCCAGGTCTTGACTTGGACTCGCCTCTAGTCTTGACTACACCACTAGGGTTAGTAGGGAAATTTGTTTCCCGAATGACATGAAATTTTTGATGCTCTGTGGTTTTGAAGTAATTATGAAAGTACTGAATTTTGATACCGAGCCCTATCACAAATCACTCATGTCTGTCTGTCTGCCTGTCTGTCTTTATTTCTCTCTCTCTCTCTCTCTCTCTCTCTCTCTCTCTGTATTGAGTTGTAGTTCTATGAGCAGGCTGGATGCAGTGGCATGTGTGGAATGTTTTGGTTTCAGAGAGAGGCAAGAATCTCCAGTGATGCTCCAAACACTTCACTCAGTGCAGGGTTACACAACAGTGTGTGTGTGTGTGTGTGTGTTTAGCTACCTCTCTGGAGACGTGTGTGTCTACCTCTTGATACCTGTGATTAATCATGCTAGTTAAGGGAGTTATGACTTGTATACCCGCAAAGAGATTTCCTGTCCTCTGAGAAGTCTGTTTTACACACACACACACACACACACACACACTAACACACACATTCATCTATAAAAGTACTTTATGTTGAACAAATCTGCCACCTTATTAAAGCAGGATATCGTTGGTGCATATGGAATGAAGAGGGAATAGGCAAGAACAACGGCCAGCAGTTCTATTTTCCACACACACACCCTGAGGTCAGGCTCATCATAACTCCATCATAGAGTTCGAGTCCAGTCTCTCAAGACTTTAACCACATGTTCCTCCAAAGAACATTAGAGGCTTGTTTTTCATTGGCGTTTCACTACATTTTAACCGAAAGATTAAAGCAAAAAATATATATAAATAAAGGGATCATATTCTACATTTTTTTGTAAGATTTTTTTTTCCTGAAGTCCACTTACATTGTTTGTGTGGTTTTATGCAACAAAAGCAGTCATCACAATTCATTTTACAGGACAATTATTTTACACAGTTGAACTGTCTGTTTTTAGTATTGTTCCTTTAAGACTGAAATGTAAATATCTCTGTTCTGATTGGCTGCCTGTATAGCGGCTTGTTAAAAAAAGCTGTAATTCAGGAGCACTGGAAGGAATAAACGTCAGTCACTTCTATTAGATGTGTGCATTTGGATTCTGTGGATGGCTGCCGTGATATATTTGCCTGCTGACAGTCAGGAACAGCACAACATTTAATTATCATTCCCACATCCCATAGCTATAATTTACAGGCAACATTTAAGCAGATTAATGAATTATTACACTAATAATTCAATGAAAAATCTAAATATTTTTTTTTGCAGCCCTAATCTAGAGGTAAACCTGTCTGTTCCCACACACCAAATGGAAATCCTGCACGCAAGAGTAAAGATCAGCCACACATGACGGTCACACTAGAGCGATTATGCACGTGTGTAAGTGTGTTATGGAGAAAGCGAGGCTGATCTATGCACTGACGTCATTTCTCTCACTCATGCAGACATACTTTCCGCAGCACATACACACTTTGGACGCCTTACCTCCTTTGCTTTCTCTCTTTCTGTGTGGGTCAAATCCCTAAAGAGCAGTGAGTGTGAACCGTGCTTCATAACACACACCCCTCTTATAATCGCGCACACAGCCATGCTTCAGCTCCGTGCAGTGCTGCAGACGTGTGTGGGTGTTTTTTGGCCTCTTGTCTCACTCTCTGTCTAGAGTCTTTGCATTGGTCTTACAAAGAATCGGAAAAGTCAGGAACCAATCTGAGTTTTTTGTTCCGTTAAGTCCTCACCGCTTGCGCAGACTGACAGCTTTACAGAGGAACCCTCATGCCTCCAGAAGAGCTCCGGTCAGGAGCAGGTGGGAGGTTTTCATTAAAGCAGGCAGGAAACTGGTGTGTGGAGCTGTCAGTCAGATTTTAAAGGCTTCCATCGTGAATGGTATTTGTTGCTGGTAGGCACTCGGTTGCCAAATTGTTGATTTGTTTATGAGGCTTGAAAAAGCCACAATACTGAATGGGATCTTATGAGGGTGGAAAACTGCAGAATTTTATAGGCACTGTTATGACTTACTGCCAGACAGTGCTGATTCAGGATTTTGACTCTCACACTGTCTATGACAAGTTTCAGGCTGTCACTACCAATTATATTAGTAACGTACAGAGTATTTTTAGAATGAATGAGTGATCAGCTTTTAGAAAGGCCAAACAATAAAAATAGGCTTAACTGATACAAGCAGTGCATGATGCCTCTTAAAAGTTCCTAAGTAGAATAATTTGAAAATGAAAACACAGTTTGAACAACTAGGACTTTTACCTGTTTTTATGAAAGCACACGTTCAGTGCACTGATGTATAAAGATGCTGTTTCCTCTGCTCTCTTGCATTACTCATCACGGACGTTCAGACAATCTCAGTGTCCTGATTAGGGTGAAGATTAGGCAAGATTCCTAGGAATAGCATTTTATATTAATTGATATGATGGTAATTGTTTATCAGTGATGTTTTTCCATTATTTTGTAGGATTTCAAGTCATTAATATGTTATAATAATAATAAATATAGATAAGGTTAATTTCTTTTTCAAATTCAATTATTAAAGTGAAACACATCTTAGCTTTCCTTATTTTTATGGCATATTTGAATATTCTAGCTTATATTCAATAGAACGTTGCAGCCCTTAATTCAGCCATAAGTGGTGCCAATGCAAATGTTACAACTTACCCCATAGGCTAATTGTAACAGATTTTGTAATACTTGTAACAAAATAGTAAACAGTTTATTCAGTAGAATTATATGTGAAGCTGTGCCAAAAGAGTTATTTTTGACTCCAAAGTAAAAGAGGAAATACTCCACCATGTGCAGGCTGCACTAATGCCTGGCCAGCTCTCTGTGACTTACACCGACTTATACAATTCAGAAGTCAAAATATGCTTATGACGAAAAGCAGTTTCTTCAGGGTGAATCTTGAGAAATATCTGTCCAATTGATGTCAAAATTTGCAGATGACGTTGCTATGGGAATACAAGACGATACCATAACGCACATTTTTCCATTTACATACATACATTTTACCCTCTTTCTCCGCTGCTAAGAAATAACTACAAAGTGTTTAGAAAGGTTTTAAAGACAGTCACACAATATGGCATATAAAATGCATATAAGTGGTTTGCTGAGACTGCACATTCATTTGGAAGTGAAACAGGAAGTAGTTTACCACTTCACAGCACCTTATTTTAGCTAGCTCCATTATCTGATAAAGTATGAAGTGTTGCTCTACTTACATGCAGTATCAACATGTTGTATCTGCTTGTCACTTGCTTGTACTTGCTCACACACATGCACATTTACACGAGTACGTTTTGATAAGCAGGCATACTGGGTGGTTTGTTTACTACTTATTTAATTCTTTGTCTTCATGCCCCTCGTCTCATCAAAGCTGTGTAGGCACATAACCACAAATGGGATTCACATGAGTGGCTCGAGCGCACTGCCAAGCGATCAGGTGTGAAAATGTGTGTGTGTGTGTGTGCGTGTGTGTATATTCGTTCATGCATGCACAACAGCCTGAGGACTAGACGGCATGTGCTCATACTGTTTTCCTGTGCTGAATTTATGCATGCTTTGCTGTTACAGAGATGGACTTTTTTCTCCACTTCATGTGAACTAGGCCACTGTAACATCCTCCGGTGATGGAAACAAAACTTACTTATCATGGAATTAAAAATCTATTGTTAATTTTTTGATTTATTGCAAGCAAACATAGCAAAACTGTACACTGAAACAAAGGGATGCTTGTTTATACATTTCTTATTATTAACATTAAAATGCAAACCTTTTACCTGCTGCTTAGTTTTTTTACAGTTCAAATAACAGTTTGTTAAGTAACAATTTGTATGCAACTTTTGTAGCACCAGTGCTACATGCTCAAAAAATTGTACATACGTCTCTGAGATGAATTTCATGGCCAAATTAAAAATAACAGTATACTATCACCACAACTACAACCAAACTGTGCTTTTATTATGTACTATTACTTAACAAAGATTAGGCTTCAACTCACACGCTATCACTATGTTTGTTCCCATGACCACTTCAGTGCTAGGGACCATCTCAGTATTACCAGATGAAAAAGTTGCTATTTTTTTTCTGTTTAACTGTTTACCTTTATATATACTTTATATTCTATAACATTACCCAAATAAGAGGACTCTGTTACCAGTACAGGTTTAGTGTGAACCCATATTGACACTGTTAACTGATGTCTTGAACCAGCCATTTGCTGACTATTACTCTGTGCACTGCAGACATGGCAAGTGTGTTATTCAGGCTGAACCATTCACAATATTCCTCATGCCCGAAACCCCAAAATTACAAAATTGGTTCAATTACTTCACCCAATTAATGATGAAATGCCAGAGTCATTAAGAGATTAATCCCTCAGGAAAACCAGGAAACGGACTATTTGGAATAGCAGGAGCTAATTTCAAGTAATGTTTTCAGTGTTCAAAGTGTTTTTCTTTCCTCTGAGGGAAAGAACTTATATTTCAGAGCAATCAGTTGGAATCACTTTTGAAAATGAGTCTTTATTTATGTGGAAATACAAATTTCGAGTGTCTTGCTAGACTAAGAGCCGGCAACAGCAGTCGAGATATGTCATTAACGTAATTTTGAAATGTTCTCTACCACATACCACAGTGTTATTCTTCTCCAATATCCTCCGCTCACCGGAGTGAATAACTACTGCACATTTTTGGCTGAGATGTGTTGGTAAAGGCTGATGGAGTTATGAGAGGTGTGGTATTTCACATCTCCCTCACCTCCGACTCAAAGACAGACTTCTTGCAAAAACTATTAAAAACATGTTTGAAACTACCACCGTCTCACTCACCCAAACCACATGTAGAAGCTGACCAGCCCAAGGTCCAAAGAAATCATACCCAGGCTAATGATCTCATGAACAAAGCTTTGTATAAACAGACCTCTGCTTTAAAAGTGGAAATTGGACTGTGTGCCTGTACGTGTAGGTAGTAGGTGAAGCTGGAGCCAGCTGGCATGAGGTGCATATTGTGGGTGGCACTGTCAGCTGTGCTTGGGGTGGGTCGCATTTGGCTCCTTCCAGCAGCACTGCACTCCAGCAACAGCCATTAGCCATATTCTATATTTTTCTTGTATTTTTTTCCTGATGTCCACTAATAACATATGTGTGGGTTTAGGTACAAAAACAGCTCATAATTAATATTTACATGACTGTTTTCTTTATCCTTTAGAAATTAACAGCTGGTTTGTTACTGTGCTTTAAAAACTGATTTGTGTAAATGAGCTCTGTTCTGTTTGGCTTCCCTCATTCAAAAAGTAGCCCAGGTTCCTTTCACTTAGTAACAAGGGCTGAACTTACACGTTTTTCTCTGTAAGTTTGTTTCATTGACTTGGTTGGTTGTTCATGATGTCTTTAAGGGTCTCACGAAGCACGTTCAGCTTTAACTGGTTGAAGTTACAGCTTCACTAGGAGTACACCAGAATGAGAATTAGGCACTTTTTTCATTTAATTTAATTAGGTTTTTAACTTCATTATATATAAACAAGTCTTTGTTGAATGAAGCACAGCCTGATGTAACCTATATGACAGTAACTTACTTGCATTTACCACATGTTATTAGACCAAGTTATTGGACTCATATGGTCTTACTGGGGCTAGCCTGCAGTTCATATGCATAGCTGAAACAACAATCAACATAAAGTCGAGAGCTTGCAGCTTTGAAGCTTTTTTTGTCATGGGATGAGCTACGTAGGCTAACAAACACACATGCTAATCACATTTATAGGCTATAGCTTAAGGCTACACTCAACAGAAGCAGCATGATGTTTAAAAAAAAAAAGAGCAAGTTGTTGTCTTACTTTAGCACTGTGTCATGTGGCTGAATATCCTAGCTGCGGTAGTGCTGTGAACTACATTTAGGATGGTTTGATCTCCGCTATATCCTTTTATTAATGGCTCTGGCCGTACCAGTTAAAGTTAAGTGGCATCCAACGACACCAGTGGCAGGAGTCAAGAGTTGGAGACTCCGGAAAACCTGAAGTGCCACTAAGTAGGGCAACCAGAACAAGTTACACTTATGCGGCCTCATGCATACAATCAAAAACAAGTTGAATGAAAAACAATACTATTCAAATATCACTTGTTTATCAGAAATTAAATGAACTTTTTTTTAACTGAAAGCGTTTGTCAGATGTCAGATGTGTATTTGTTGGGTAACGGTTAATATTACCTATAATTAATATTGCAGATAATTATTACCTACTATTACTGTTAACCCAGGTTTAGATATTCAAGCTATGATTAATCCTCATTTGCATGATGGTCATGACAACCAGTCAGTCATGTGAAACATGGGGAAGAGTAAAGCTTTAATAATGGAAAAATGCCCTGTAAGGCCGGAAATACCAAAAAAGTCAGAGGTGCCAGGCTGGATTTTGTGGGAGTCCAACTCGATATTTAGGTCTCAAATGCAAAATCACCAACATACTGATGAAGACACACTGACAATAGTAGATAATGCACATCCATCTTTGAATACTCTTTCAACACACAGGAGGTGGCACCATAAATATTTTTGCTCTCAGCACTTCCGGACTAAAAGATGAGGTTATGATCGCCAAAGTCCTTTCCTGCCATGCTGTGTTGGTGTTGTTTTGAAGTGAGAATGCCCACTGGGAAGGTAAAACAAAACAAAAGCATGTTCTTGGAAGTCGTGGTTTGAGGCAGGGGTGGTGGAGAAGGCCTGTCCTGTTCTGGGAGTTTTCTTTTTCTTTGTTTCACGCACGCAGTAATCGCTCATTAAAGTGCCTAGTTAAAGAGGGGGAAAGGGTCGGGGGGGGCATGACTGTACCTTGTTGTGGTGCGCCTGCATTCGTTACAGGCATGCAAACCGCAGCCCATCTCTGCTACTCTCTTTTACTGCTCATGAAAGAACAGAAATATTCGCTTCAAAATAGCAACCTACAATATACACTCCTCTGATAGGGCAGCCATGCCCTTTGGTGTGCAACCACTGCTCGTCGGTTTGAGTGTGTATGTGTGTGTGCGAGCATGGCACTGCACTTTCATGTTTTATATAGGCCAAGCTGTGTGTGACGTGCCCGCCGGCAGCTGTTTTCCTCAGTGTCTCGGTGCCAGCTCACATTAGTGATCATTTAATCCTGCCGTAGCAATAAGTTCTCCTCCGCAAGTCAGCCTGGGTCAACAGCTTCTGCCGAACATTTCACCAGGGGTGTAAACCATAGTTGAAAAACAGACAAGATTCAGGTTTTACAGTTGTAACTTCTGTGGAGACATTTTTCAGCACTGATGAATGACTGCAGGAGGCTTGGAAAGGCTCCACTTATACGTTTTAAATAGGTTTGAGTAGGCTGATTTTTTTGAGATCCAAAGTATGGAATTATTTAATTCATGCTGAAAACTGAGCTGTATTTTCTGAATGTTCTCTTGAGCGACAAGCAATTGTACAACATGCAGAAGAGTCACAATGAACAAGCAACCAGACAGATAAATGTCTTTCATTACATTTCAGAAATTCATGTGTATGAAGCAAAAATAACCAAATCAACCTCAGGTTACTTTCCTCTCTCTCCAAATCTTATATTGGATCAGTTAGTTGTACTGCGTGTTTCTCAGACGTCTAAAAAGAGACATTTTATGAAACGATCAATGATCTGTTCCACTTTTGAAGAAACTCTGAGTCATCGCTTAGCTGAGGTTAAGAAGCACCTCAGGGCATATCTGAGAGAACAAGGCATAGATGTACTGCACTTTTTCCTGTCTCATTTCCACTGTCTGCTTAACTGCTTTCAAATTTGTCAAGGACTCAGGACCAGATACTCAGATATTAAATTTGTCTCATTCCACCTCTACCGCTCTGGCACTGTTTGATTATTTGATGCTTGCCATGTCTGATAGACAGTATAGACAGTACGTATAACTCAGTGAGTGACTCATATAATTCAGTGAGAGTTAATAGTAGATTTAAAGACACACATGAGCAGAGATCAATTTTTATTGGACAACAGGCCTTTACGATGTCCTTTTGGTCCCGCCTGGACGTCGGGCTTCACCGGGAGTGCTTTTTGCATATGAAAATCATCTCTGTTTATTGGCTGTAAGCTTTTACATATGTACTTTTTGTCCTGCCTTTATATATATCTCCATGTATTTAGTAACTCTGGTGCTGGAGAAGCCCTGGAGCACCCCTGGAGCAGGGGTGGGCAATATATATGAATATGTAAATGTAGTGTAGTGTAGTGTTTGAGTCTCTAGTGAGGATGACACTGAAACTGAGGAGCTCACAGCCTCAAACCTGTTTGCTGTGGTGAATTCTAGTTGTGGATGAGGAAGGGAAGACAGGCACTGCTGGCACTGTGATCCCTCCCAGGCAGAGCTGTCTGGTGCAGGGGGTGATGTTCACTTTACCGGTTACCCTGAGACGCGTGTTCCATGGAGTGGACATGATCACAGTTTCAGTGGTCCTATTGCTTTGCTCTCCAGCTGAGCAGTATACCTGCTGAGCCGCTTCTGCGGGGGTCCTTCTTGCATTCAGATGGGCCTGTAGCTCCAAAAGCTCCTCAGTCCTCTGTTTCACCTTCTGTAGTTTTGCTCTGACTGAGCTCAGCTCGGCCTCACTACAGCAGTCCATGATACAAAACAGCAAACTAGCCAAATACAATTAAACGATAAAATAAAAACAATGGTGCATGAGCTGCTGGGCTTCAGCCTGACTGTTAATACATTGTTGCTGCCTACTGGAAAGATTTTGATCTGCAATAAAAAACATTTAAAATTATGTAATGAAATATTATTGAGTAAGGTGAAAATGTCTTGAAGTATCATGATGTTTTACTCCAGGATCAGGGTTAATTTGTTAAATGCACTATCATCATGTTTAGGAATGGTGACTAAACTCATCACTGACAATTTTAGGCATATATTTATAAAGTTTGTGTAATGTAACTCCAGAGAGTCTGCCTCTACTATTTTGGGCCTCAGTGTGACTCTAACTTGGGCCAAGCATTCAAAAGCCTGGCTTTGCTCTGTCCAGACTTTCAGCTATATCACAAGCTCACTAGTCCGTAGCCTTGTCAGGGGGTTGTTACCTCTGAATGCTGTTATGCAGATGAACCAGTTTAGCTCCTGCAACCAACCCAGGCCCCAGCTGATCACTACATGTATCTGATATTGCCCAGGGTGAAGGCGTTGGAAGCTGTGGAGGGTCCTGGGTTTTTACAGGAGGCCTGCTGTGGTCTGGAGTGGATGTTCTGCGGTCAGTCTGGAGGCTAGTGTTAAATCTGAGGTGATAGTAGTGAACCTAAGTGTTGTGCTTTGTGGTTAAAGGCTGGCATAGTTATAAGCTACAGTACTGCTGCCAGTGAGAAATGCAGTGGCTCCCAACTGCAAACACAGCACTCTACCAGGACGAATGATTTACACACACTAGAACTCCTTGAAAGCATAAGACACAAACATTTCTGCAAGAGGTGAAAGCAAGTAGAACTCAAAGCTGCTTTTCAGCATTTAAGACTCTTCCTTTTTCACTTTTCACTCTTGCTTAGTAATCACACATTTCTTACATGAATGGGTTTATATTAGCAACTTAAAAGTAGTCCCAGTCCAGTCTGTGGCAGATCCAGACATATTGTGACATCAAGGAGGAGGCATGGAGCTCGCTGGAGGACTAGGAAGCTAGGGGAAACCAGCAGGGGGTTAACAAAAATCCATTGGTCTCCTGCTGATGGGAAACATTCACAATACGACATACGACACCTACACACATGAGCAAGCAGGGCAGCACATGTTTAGCTAACAACAGCACAAACTTTTGTGAACAGCAACATTAAACTTCACTTTAACTGTTGGCTGCAGGGGCTCGTGGGAGAATGCAAATGAGCTGGTGACCACTCGGCTCAGGCTCACCACAATATTTTGATGCATTAATCCTGATCTAGTTCTGATCTGTTGTTTGTTTTGCTCTCTGTTTATGCCACTTTCGTTAAATGGAATCTGTAATATCAGCGCTGTGAGTGTTTCAGCTGTGTTCAAATTCGCAGCTCTTTATCTAAACATCTAAATGTGTTTATGTGGCTATTATGCTTTGAGTCATATGTTATATCATTTATCACAAGGAACATGCCACCTAAAGAGCTTACACAGCATACTCGCGGAGTCTACGTACTAAAAAAATTACGTTGTTTACTCACAAGTCATGACTGGTTAAAAATGAGACATTTAGCATTTTCCCAACACAATAAAATGGTTATTTTACATAAGAAGCCCAGAAGACCACCAGTTCAGGGTGTGCACACATCAAGTATGAATTTACTTTAGCATGAATTAGCAGAGTAGCATGTCTTACATATATTGCATCTGTATTATCTATGAAAACACAAATCAGATCCTTACATGATTAAAGAGAGTTTGGTGTCTGGTATCTTGTTAAATGTTCACTAGAGACAGAAAACTACTTCTGCTTATTGCCGCTGTCATAACAAAACCTTGTATCTCAAAAATGGTACCTTTTTGTAGAGGAAGGACAAATCATTCTTCATGTTTAAAGTACATTAAAGTAAGAGTTTCTAAGTCATTTTGGACTATTTCTACTGGTCCATCCATCATTAAGTATTCATGCAAACATGGCAGTTAAGCAGCCACGAATGTTTGAGTGATTTAGGCAGGGTTGTCTGACACTGTATTTTGCCTGCATTTGAAGAGTTTTGTATTATTAAAAAATGAAAAAAATCGTTAATGTTGTAAAAACTTCTTGAAACATTCTGTGTACAATCCAGTTAACACTTGTGGTTCAGACAGTGAGGAACTTTTTTCTAGGTATTCTTTGAACATTGTGACACTACACTTGATATCAGTATCACAATACTGGCATTGTGACAGCCCTTATCTTCAAACAGTCAGTGGTGTTTTCATGTTTTGCTGCTGCTTGATTGGAATAAAGGCCTGCAGTCACAGTGGCCCTTTGCAGATCAGACTGGACTGCCTGACTACTGAGCACAGATGAATTCTTCTTATACAATTTGTACACGATCCTCAGCAACAACACTGCTTTTCAGTTTACACATCAAACAAATATTTTTGTAGTTTTTCTTTATAAGAACAGAAGGGACAGAGATCCCTGCAGATCAGAAACAGTTGCTAAACATCAGTGTGTGACATATGTGTATCTGAGAAATGCCAGTGTATACAGGCTTACTTTGAGAATCAGAAGAGGCCCCAGCCTGGCTTGCTTGACTGAACGCTATCAGATCTGATTAAAGTCAGATGCAGGTGTGTGTGTGTGTGTGTGGGTGTGTGTGTGTGTGTGGGTGTGTGTGTGTGTGTGTGTGTGTGTCTTCTAAGTCATAAGACTGTGTTTGGCTTAAAGGCCTACATTCAGTTACATTCCTCTATATGTGGCTGTCCTGCATGTCTGTCTGTAATGAAGTACGATGTGTCTTTAAATTTGAGGAAATGTTGTTATACTGTTTCTCTTAATGTTTCTGTTCAGTAAGCAACGAGGGGATATTAGTTTAGGCAAAAGAAAAACTGACTTTCTGCACATGTTCACTTAGAAACAAGTTCTAAAGTAATGAGGTAAAGTTACCTATTAGGACTAAATCTGGTTATCTAGAGAGTGGGAGTTTTTTGAGAAGCCCTGTAGTTGTGCTTACATCAGCACATACTTATTTTTTCTCCAGAGCAACTAAAAAAGCTGTTACTTTTCTCCATTCACACTGTGCTCTGTCTCTGTTGACCTTTTCATAATGTTTTCTGAGGCGCTGTTGACACAGTCAGGTGGCATGGATGTGTGTGAAAGTTAACCTCTTAGTTGACTCAGAAGAAGTTGAGGGTTATTACTTTCATTTTGCTGCACTGTTTAAGTGCAGTAACATAATTACATTTAATCACATAGTGAATTACACAATAAATTACATTTATGTTTAATTTACGTTCTGTATTTGCAGGCCCGATATTGCACTTGTGACATTTTTTCATTTGTTTTAGTGGCCAGGTGGTATGAACAAAAATGAATATAAAAATATAATCAAGATTACAGAAGGTGTCAGTATGTATTTTGGATGCTTAAGTAAACCTAAATTTTGTAGATTAACAGTAGTTTATTATTCTGTGATGTCTCTTTACTTTTAATATGAACCATAATTGACAGTTGAAGTAGGTATGGGCAATATAATATTTTATTGTTATCGTGGTACATTACAATACGCAGATGTTGAAAGTATTTTTTAATTGTAGCAATACAAAATTATTTGCCTCACACATTCATCTCTTAGACTTGAGCTTTCATCGATGGCTATCAGACACTGCTGGAATTTGGTAAACATTACAAGCCATTCAAGCTCATTAACTCATTAACATTTGATATCTGCTCCTTCAACAACAAACTTGACTAACTTACTATGGACTGCAACTCAGTACATGAAAGTTGAGGGAATTGGCACATTTTACACTGTTTGTATGTTGAGTTAACTGTGTTTATTTGTGGAACAAACAATGGCAAAAAAAAGTTATAGAAAATATAACTTTATTGTTACTAATGAAAACGTGGTATGACTCAAAAGAATTCACACATCTGACAGAATTGTTTTAATGTGTTATGAGTGAGAAATAGTTAATGTAAAATATCGCCATACTTTTGTTATCACTGGCGACTGTAGAATATGGACACAAAATCTACAGTAGACAATAAAAACTACAGACCTTGATTTTGTCTGTGCAATTAAAGAGAAATCTCTTACATAGAAACTTATTTTATGATGGCATTAAAAATATGATTAATTGAGCAGATCTATCCAGTGATAACTCTCACTTCTAATCAATAATTGGCTAGATTTTGATAATGAGGTCCAAGCTTTTAGAGGCCCTCTATAAGTGGTTTTGACAGCATGGTTATACTCGGTAATAACTTTGTTTATTAGGCTTTAATAACCTCACAATTAAGCAATAGTCCACACTCCCTACCATGGTGGGCCGAGATGAAAGAACCAACACAGAACTCCAACCATCCTGAGGGAGGACGCTGTGTCCACATGCACACCGGACATTGTTTAGACTTATCATCGGGGGTTATGGATTTTTATTTTACTTGAAAGATGCCGAAAAAGACATATAACGTTTCAGGGCTCCATTTTAGTGGCAGGTCCAAGTTAAATAATAATAAAGTCAGAGCTTCTGCCCAGCATGCCTTCAGGGCTTTCTCGCATAATGCCATGTCCATTTGGTCCTCTGTGGGAAGCAGCATGGACACTTTCAGATTAGGGTTTGGCCAGGATATAGTGACTGTGTGCTGAGCTATCTGCTATGAGTTTCTGGTGACCTACTCTTCTTCTAACACAACTGATTTAACTTATCAGCTACTTATGAAGCCTTTGAATCTTGTTGAATCTGGGAAAATATATGGGTCCTCTGGAATGACTGGACTAATATGTTTCTAGGACACTGATTATTATTATTCGGACTGTCACGTGCTACGTTATGTCATGTTGTTTGACTAATGACATCTCTCATTACAAAGTGAGCATGATTAGGCCTGTTTAAACATTAAATAATAATTGTAGTTGTAGGTTTATTATTGTTATTATTATTATTATTATTATTATTATTATTGTTGTATTTTTGCGTCTGCACTACAGGTTCTGTTTTGTCTCTTCTAGGTTATTAAATCTCAAAAAAATTAAATATTGTGATGCATGTCATGTATTATAAAAACTTCTTGAAGTATCGTGATATTGCGTTTTTGCCATATCGGCCACCTCTACATTAAACCACATAAACGTTATAAGAGGACCTCAGGGGAAAAATATAAAACACAAGAATAATGTTGCATATTGGCGCTTTAAGAGTCAACTTCCTTCAATAATAAACAATTTCATGGCATTTCAGTAGCTGGAATTAACTTCGGTTTTATCAGCTGAGCTATCAATGGAACTTCTTGCCATTTAAAATCTGTATTTGAATGACAGGGCTCTATACACAATTTAAAAAATGGTATTAATAAATTATTGCATTAAAATATTAATAAGGCATTTACTTTGTAACCACTAATTATTCTAATTATTGTGTCATTTTTACCTTTAAAATGTTTATAAACGGATTTTTCTATGATCATAAATATACCGGCCTATGTCACTGCCTGACCTCAAGCATGCAAGTAGATTGCTGCTGAGGCTAGAAAAAAAATGAAGACAAGAATGATAACAATACCAGGAAAAAAGTGTCATTCAATCAAAAATATGATGAAAGCTAAAAAAAGTATGGGTTTGTTACCATTGAATATGCTAATGCCTCAAATTCATTCGTGTGGCATGCAAGGAAATACTAGTGGATGAGGATGTAAGCCCATCCAAATATTTCGCCATTTGGTGACAAACATTGCTCGACAACAGCAGCACAACAACTGCTCAAAATGGTTGGAGACTACTGCTCTAAGGTGTACTGGTTTAGTGTAGTCTTCATAATAAATGTATTTTGTTCTTTCATATTGTCTGTTTCACTGGAATTGGTCATTCCTGGTAGTCTGCATGGTCTGTTTGAGTCATTTAAATTGGACATTTGATGCAAATTAAAGGCATTTACCAGATGTCCTCTAAAACTTTACCATTATCTTGCTGAAGATCAACTTAAAGAAGTGCAAAATGGATGGACCACACTTTTGGACTGTCTCTTTAAAAAGGAATTCCAAGATTTGCAAAATTAAATTAAGATGTAAACATTGTAAAGTTGATGTAAAGTCATTCAGAGTGGTTTGATGTAAAATTCTCTATTATAGAGGAACTTACAGAGTCGTAATTGTTCACAGTGGAGGTGATGGGAATCAGACATCTGAACAGTTTAATGCCTATAAAATCTACCTCACAGAAAGTTATTGATGAAATGTTCATGAATATGCTGCCTGAGACCCGAGACATATTTCATCTATTTTTTTGGGCTTGCCTTTTTTTTACCATTATCAACATACATGTAAAAACTCAGATGGCACATGTAGGTTCACTGATTGCTTTGAAGAGTACGTAAAATGGCTGTTTTTGCATTGTAGACATTGAGAGCCCTGGTTTCTGTCACTTTAACTGTAAAGAGTGTATTAGTTCTCTTTAATTAACTGTTTTACATCAAAATACTCTTTGTTGGCTTTGTTTACATTTCATTGATTAAATCATGCAGAATTGCTGGTGTTCCCCTTTAAGCACACATTGTCTACGTGGACCACAGTATAAGATGTGGACACTTGGGCTTCTCAAGCGGAATGTCGCCCTTATCTGTGGAAAGCAAACTAAACATAACCTCCGACATTGGTCAGAAAAGCATAACTCCACATAGAGAGAGTTATTCATGTGCTCATGACCATTAAATTATTATTCATTAATAAATTATACTGACATTTATTTCCAGCGATTCAATAATTCAGTGACATTAGATTACAGCCAAATACAAATTAAGGCATTATGTATGTGGAGAGTGGATTTTTAAGGGCTGCTGGGCAAATAATCTGCTATTATACTGGCTCCTGCAGTAGGCCACTGTCCATTACTGCATAATCCTGCTTTTATATCCAATGCAGACGTGCTTCATCCAGATGTTGAACTAGGACATCCTCTGTGCACTCCAATCCAAAGAGTAGTGATAGAGAGAGAAAACAGAGCTGCGTTCTTCCCTCCAAGAAAAAGAGAGATTTGGTTCTGAGGATGTTCTCTGCCCCGGAGGCTGACCGCTGGGTTCGGGGCAGGGAGTTTGACTGATCTGGTGGAAAAAGAATCTCATCGCTGTCCAGCTGACCCGAGTCAAGATCAGTAGGTTGTCATTAAAAAGGTCAGAGGTGGCTCAGGAGAGCATGCTGAACTCTTGTTAAGGTGAAAGAACTTTTGCGGAGCCAAATCCAGCGGTCACTGTTGGGCGCTGCTAAGCCAGTGTAAGTTGACAACAGCTACTGACAATCTGCTACAGCTGTTGTTGATTAATGTGACTTGGCCAGTGTCAAGATGATGAGCTGTGCTTGTTAAATTTCTCCATCCAAAGGCGTGCAAAATCAGTGACAGGCAATTATTTTCATGCTATGCTGTGAGTATTGAACATTAAGAATGTAGCCCTTTAATGGGTAGAGTTTTGTTTTTGTGGGAATATCCTAGTTGCTCAGATGCATTTGGTATATTATCTCATATAGGGTAATTCATGCAACACAAGCATTAGGGGAAAAAATAATGCTCAAATAAATTGGTCCTTTTATCATTATGTATTTTCTTCCTGTGTTAATCATTGCCAATTCCCACCCTATCGATGTCTCCCTAGAACCCACAGGACTTTCTAGGCCTTCAGACAAGGCATAATGATTCCTGGCAACTACAAAATACATCTCATGTTCGTTTATTTTTAAAGGAATCATCATTATCGTTACATTTAACTCTCCAAGTATAGCATTGAATGCTTTTATTGGAATTTTTTTGGTCCAAATCTTAACACAGCCAACAGAAAGTTGCCCAATCCCTCATGGTATCTATGCGCATCTTGTCCATCTAGTCAAGCTAGCTCTCCCACTGGTTAGGACTTCACGAGCTGGACTGTAGGCATAAGGTGTCAAATAAACCCAGCACATAATTATGAGTTTGTAGAGGAATAACCTCATGTTTTGATTTTCAGTGGGTAGGACTATGGATAAATATAAATTGTGAAAATTTCTTGAAGTATCGTGATATAATATTTTTGCTATATTGCCCACCCCTAGGTGGGACCAAGTTTGTGAATTAAAATGTCACTATAGGCCTACTTGAATAAGACCCTGACTGCAAATACGAGTGAGTTACTCTCAGCTTGTTTGCTAGTCTGCAAGGTAAAATGAGGTAAAATCTCTGTTTATGTCTGTCACTAGTTTTAAATAAATAATAATGTAACGTCATTTACAAAGTTCAGTTTTTAATATGGAATAGCCAAAAGTGTTCATGAGCGCTTAACATGTAGCACTAACATACTATTAGAAATCCCATAATAGCGCTAGCAGAAATAAACGTTTTTAATTTTTTAACCAAACTGAAGGCTTTGCTCCAACAGTCATGCTTTGCCACTAGCTACCGGTCTAGGATGTGTGTTTTCTCTATGACAGTTCACTCAAATAATTGTGCCTCAACACGCTTGGAGGAGAGCGCTAAATTCTCTATGTATATTTTAAGCGGCTTATATAGTTCTGAATAAACATGAAGAGGACACTGAAACCACACATTACTCCTACGTGTGTCCTTGTGGAGTTCAAGTCACAGGCACTTGCACCACTGAGAACCAAATTTGGGTCCTAGCGACAGGACAAAATTTATTAGCCAATTAACTAGCTAAGCTGCACCACTTAAAAGTCAGATGGAGATTTGATATAAGTGGGTGACATAATGAGGGCAGCAACGATTAATCAGCATTATCAGTAAAAATTGTTTGCCCATGAAGATGATTGAAGATGAAACATACAGATGGGGGAGACTACAGTACAGGGTTATTCACAACCAAAAAATGTACAAAGTATGGGAAAACTTCACTTTAACATCATCTCAAAAGACAATTTCCTGTGAGCGTTTTCTAGGTTTTCATGTGGACAGCAGTTTTACAAAAAGAGTGAGTGGTTATTAAATTAATACATTATGCTCACAACACAAGCGTAGTTCACTTTTATATAGAAGCAGTTTTAGAAACACCTGTGTACATTTCATGCTACTGGGAACATATTTTGGCTGAGAGAGTAAGATACTGAATTAAATGTCATTGGAATTTACTGGCTCTGCTATTTATTTTTGTGTTTTTTTCAAATTCACCTGAATCTGAGGTCAACCAAACACACACACACACACACACACACACATACACATGAATGGAATGCCTTGGATGAAAAACTGTTTCTGCATGCTGAAACACTTTTGACTCATTGTTATTCCAGGAGAGATCTGAGGAAGTGAAATATAATTATCATCAGTATCATCCTTTATTCCTGTTTAAAGCCAGTGTAACATCTTGAATTTCTATTTCATCCTTTTTTTTTTTTGAGGGTTTTTTTTTTGTTGAGTTTTTCTTTGTCGTCACTTATTGTGCATTAGCGTATTAGTTGAAGTGGATTGCATAAACACACAGTTGGAGAGTTGTCCACAGGGACAAAGATTATCATCTGAACTGGAAAGTACCAGATTTCTGGGCAAGTTTGAGTTCGTTGTTTCGTGTGTAAGCACTTGCAAAAAAAAGAGATTTTTTTTCCTGCTCTGGCAGCTGAATCACGGTGTCACGAATGAGTGATGTTATTAAAGGAATTCAAATGTTCTGTTCGAATCCATTAAGCTTCAGTTCAACAGTGATTTGAAGTGGTTGTGGAACCCGTACACTCTCGCTGTGTAGCGGCTCTCTGTTCAGTAATCTAAGACAAGCAAAGGCTAATTCCTTATAAATCTTGTAAATCTTATAACGTTTCTCCAATTTTTTATTTTTGTGCATCATTTAAACACAACAGCCGTCCTTTACATTGTCTGAAAATTTTATGATGAATGTACCAATAGAAATTCTTTAAAAAAAGTACTTGGAATAAAATCTCTACATTACCTTACATTAAAAGTACAGAATGTTTTTGGCGCCTCCTGAAAAGTTGATGATCAGCTGAAAGTGATAAAATACAGATATTTATTTTTAGAAAACAGAAAGTTTGACTTATTGCAGTCTGGTAACAGACCTCTAAGGCTGCTCTCTTGCCCTGGAATTTGCTCTGAATCACTTTCTTTTCCCCTGAGAGACCATACTGGGATACTGACGAAGTGTGCATCAGATTCAGTGGCCTGATAGCCGCTCAGAATCGATCGCTGTTTGTGTTTTAGCCAAGTTTCCAAAGCCTCATAGGCTTAATTGGTCAGATTTTGTGTTATCTGAAATGAAAATTACATGTGGAGGATATGGGAGATTGGATTCCCATTTCTCTTGTGCTGGCTGTCCCTCGGTCTGGCCCTTGTGTTTTCCTGCAAACCATTAAAAAACTACAATAGATAGATATGAACTATGATATAAACCCCCTGCAAAAATGGGCCAAACCCAAAGTGGCGGCATTAAGCTTTTAATGGTCTTAACAACAAATTATTGAACAAATAGATTAAAAAAGTCTTGTAGGTAAACTTGCATACAACCTTTTACAGGAAGAAGAGTCAGTACTGTTGGCTTCACTGATGACTTCAAACAGTTGAAAAACATTGCTGAGCTAGTATGTGTTTAATGTGAGACTAAATGTTTTCTGCCAGGTTTAAATTTGCACTCTGAACAGGCCAAAACTGTCAATAAAAGCCATTATATTTTGAGCTTGGCCAATTGTTTTGCACGGGAAACTATATGCTCTCTGTCCCCTCTATAAACACCTACAGTACTGGGCAAAAGAAGGAAGTCCTTTTTAAAATTTATATTATTTCCAGTCAAAATGGCTATGTACAAATAATTCATTTTAAAGTATTTCTGATGAGATTAATAGAAAATAGTCCACTTGCATAAGAAAGAGGAAGTAAAAGTAAAAAACAGGAGTTTCCAAAACTGGGGTTTGAAAAATCATTAAAAGATATAAAGAAAATGGGACTCCTAACAACCATGCAAGACCTGTTAGATCACCAAATCTGTCCCCATCAGACAAACAGTTCTTTTATCTTAAAGAGAGACCTGAAAAGCAAGCTCAACTCTTCACAAAAAAACCCACAGGTGATTCTGTCCATCCTTCCACTGTGAGAAGACAAGTCTTTAAAAGGACGTGTAGCTGTCAAGGAAAAGGAAATGGACATAAAATAAGATAATCTCCAAATCAAACAAAGAATCTACTGGTGTTCTCAGAACAATGGACTGACCACCCCACAGTCCACACTTCAACATGAGTTTTTGGGAGTACTTTGATCATGAGAAGCAGAAAATGCAACCAACTGCTAAGACTGAACTTTGAATGTGTGGAAAAATATCCCTGTAGCTTTCTTTGAA
The DNA here is from genome assembly GCF_904425465.1 of Colossoma macropomum. Taxonomy (NCBI): domain Eukaryota; kingdom Metazoa; phylum Chordata; class Actinopteri; order Characiformes; family Serrasalmidae; genus Colossoma; species Colossoma macropomum. The sequence continues at coordinate 34,686,194 of NW_023494795.1, read as the reverse complement.
AAGCTGAATGCAGGTTTTATATTTAGGTGTTAGGGAAATAAATGAATGGTGGTTTCTGATTTTTTCCTTTTTCACTGTACTGTGCCTCTTACTTCCACTCACTGTCCTCTTTATGAGCAGCCCTAGAGGTGTATAACTGCTATGAAGGTGTACAGTTGCACACTGTAGCCCATCTGCTGCTGCACAATTTGTCAGCCCCTCTCTACCCCATTCATCATTGATCAGTTTCTAACCACAGGATTGCTGCTGACCAAAATTATTTGCCAGGTGGACCATTCTGAGCACAGCAGTGACACTGACATGGTAGTGTGTGTGGTGCTGCTAGGAGTGTATCAGGCACAGTGGTGTGCCTTAGGTTTTCAGCACATCTGTGTCACTGCTTGGTTGAGAGTGGCCCACCATGCAAAAATATCCAGCCAGGAGTGCTCACAGATGGATTACGTTTAATGAAGCAAACAAGTGATTTGGCAAGTACGGAAGCAGTCCTATCATTCAAAATAATGTGTTCTAAAGTATTTTTCTGAGTATAGCTTACTGAGCAGACACTGTAAGACCCAGGGGCCCTTTTCTCTGTCTTTTTTGTAGATTTATTTTGTCTAGAGCCTCACAGATATGTAGAATTGGTTGAAAATATTGTCTTATCTTGAGAACCTGTGGTTTCATTTGTATGAGCGAACACATTGCAGATGTTTAGAGACTTTTTTGCAGTGTTGTCACTGAGATTCAAACTTCCATTCTTCTGATCATAGCATGAAATCTTAGAGAGCCCAGTGTGAGACTTTGCTCACAGTCTGCATGAATTGGAAATCATAAGACATTTTCTTCCATACTGTGACATATTTCTGAATCAGAACACAGAATTCAGCTAGCACTCCTTGTCTGGGCTAGCTGAATGTTTTGATGATAGATGGGGTTGAAGGAAGGGGAAGGTGAAATATGATATTGTTGATTGATATTATTTTCCCCCACCCACTGGTGCATTGTGTCATAGCTAAAAGTCAGAAAAAAAGCTTTTTCTATGATGAGAATTGATGAAAAACAAGAAGTAATTAATAGAAACCTAAACTACAAAGAACTCTGGGTAACTCGCCCCCCAGTGCTTCAAATGTTTTACAATGAGCTGACAGAGAAAGAATGCTATTGGTCTTTTCCCTTGAGAGGTTTAGAAAATCCTTTTTTCTGCCATTTTCTTGGGTTCAGTTTGAGGCGTAGGTGGCATCACATCTACCAAAGTTAGCAATATGGAAACATAAGCTCTTCGTGTTCCTCCCCTGCTGCTACGAGTCCCAGCCAAACCCCCCAGCAAGTAGCTTATTTAATTTTTCCAACAGTTGTGTATGGTGCTTGTTATGAAGGTTTATTACACCATGGTGTGCCTCTTACTTGTGTTAGCCACCTGTTGTAGCATTCTACTATAAGCTATTAACTTCATTTATGAGAGCACTAGCGCCCTCTTACACTGTTTGAATAAAATGATACATTAGCTTAGTATTATGTTAGCTACCTCCCTAACATCAAGGCTCACAGTGTTCCCTTGCAATTTTTATTTTACAGACATGGTGCACAATAAGACACATGAGAAATTTTTTCACTGTGTATGCAAAAATGACCTGTAGCTTGTGTGAACTCAAGAGCACGGTCCAGCAGTTAGCTAGCTAACTAAAGGTTACAGATATAAGTTAATACAGCTGAGCATTTAGATATCAGACAAGGTATGTTCATGATGTACCTGTGAAAAAGGTGACAAGTTCAGAAGCCAACCCCATGTAGTTGAGTCCAAAAGCATAAGCCATAGAGCATTTTTTTAAGACTTTAACATGAAAATCCTGGTGCACTCTGAGACTAACTGCTGTGGATTTATATAGTTCACTGAGTTCAACAACTGTGCAAATACAAGTGATGTCCAAAAAATGATGAAAAACTTTGGTCCCACTTTATATTGTTTCTAATAACTGTGTAGTTACACATAAAATATGTAACAACAATGTAACTACTGCTACTGATGATTTAGTCAAAAATGATTAGTCATTTATGTTATTACCCATGTGTGATTACATGTGAGAGAATAGGCTGTTACAGTTATTAATATACACTTGTGTAATTATATGAAGCAAAACTGAAGTTGATACACAGGTGTAATTATATAAGGTTTACTTCTGTAATCCATCTGTAACAGTGACTAAATCATTATTGCATATGTTGTTCACATGTAACTACACAGTTATTAGAGACACTTAATATTAAGTGGGACCGAAACAAAAAAGTCCAAGGTCAAAAGGTCAGTGTTTACGAATCTTCCCAAACATCTTCTTTTGAGGCCTCACATCTTGAGGCCATCATTTTTATTCTCCTGGCTTTGAGATAGCGTGTGATTCCTCGACCCCAGTGATTACTGCTTATGATATAATTTATAGACAGTTGATAAGATTTCACAGCAAGTACGACATCAATGAAACCAATTTTAGACAAAAATGAAGTCGTAGCTGATTGTCTTGGTTGCTAATAATGATCATCTTCACGTTAACCTTTTTTTGAAGGTTTGAACAAAGAAATCCATGTATGCGAATATAAAACCAGCTTCACCGTTTTCACTTTTCACTTTTCGGTATTAGTTCTGATTGGCCAAAAAAAATTCACCTGTATATATCTGAAGTTTGGCCGAATAGTGAACGTGCAATATATGTTTGCTGACATTTTGACGTGGAATTGAGAAGCGAGACTGAGAGCGGCCTTTGTGTATACTGTTCATCGTTCTGGGATATTATTAGTTTTTAGTCTCTTTTTGAATGTCAGTCCGGATAAGAGGCATCTGTCTGCACTCATTTGGCAGACACGCTTTTTTTTTTAGCAAGGCTGTAATTCACAATGACATGCTTGCTTTAGGAATGCAGCATAAAACATGGTCACTGTGTTAGACAGATGACAGTGCCGTTATTGGCATGTTGTGACTAACACGCGGTTAGAAGTGAAAGCCGTCTGAAAGTGGGACAGGATGCAGGTGCGACTGAAGAGGAGGAGTGGAAGAGGGGAAGAAGACAGAAAAGGAAAGCAGAAAGAGACAGCAGGAGGCGTTAGAAGTGCAAAAAGGTGAAAGGCAGACACAGGGAGGGGACGATTTCCTGCCATGATATCAGTAGTAAGGTTTCCATCCATGTAGTTCTATGCTTATTTTGACATATTGTGTTAAAAAGACTTGATGGAAATGACAAATATCTAATCAGAGTTTAAAGTTTGTATGCTCGTCTGATGAAGCTGATGACTGACAAAGAAATTAAAACATACCTTTATCTTCCCAAAGAAAAAACATAGCAGTGGTGAACAGACATAAAGTACCTGACGTTTTCTGAGCTGTTATGTTTGCCAGTGCATTCTGGTCCCTGTGCTCAGATTTGAAAACCTCCTGAACATTAAAGGTGTGTCTGTGAACTCACTGTATATTTCTCAAACGTCATTTTGTGAACATGACATAGAGGAAGAAACAGCTTTGTTTACATATTTTTTTGCGTCATTTTACTTTTTTGACAGTTGGAAGGTAATGCACATTTTTATTATTGAATATTTCTTTATGAATCCAAAGAAATTCACTACAGTTTACATAAGTATGAGGTATTTCTTTCATAATTTGTAGTTATGCTGTTGTTTCATTTAAACCATGATTTGCTTGTTTTCCTGTGTGAAGCATTGTTTTAGTTTTTCTATAACTAAAATGAGAACTACTTTATAAACAAATGATATTATTATTACCATTATTATAAGGTTTTCCTGTTACTATTACTAAAATGCATTTTCCTGGCAGATGCTTTGCATGGAAATGCAGTGGATAGCAGGGGGAGCAGCAGTAGGTTATTTACCATGTTATTTATTTTAATTTTTTTAAAGACTGTAATCATACACAGTTGTTGGAATTACTACAATTTGAAACGACATAAATACGGTACAACATTAAAACCAGTCATTGTCCCATCTCTGGACAGAGATGCTGAACTGCTTCTCTGCTTTTAAGAATGGACTGAGAGAGAGAGTAAGAGAGGAAGCTTGAGGGAGAGAGAACAGGAGAGAGAGAGCTTGAGAGAGAAAAGAGGGAGAGAGATAGACAGAGAGATGCATATATTTAAAGGTCTGGTTGGGTGGAGCAGTTCTGTGGCCTTCTGCCCCACGCTGAAACGCCACTCCACTATTTATACCCCTCACCACCCGACCCAAATGAGGGGGTTAGTGAACACTGCACGCACGTATTTGTGGGTGTGTGTATGTCAGCATTTGTTCTTATGTGTATCTAAGACGGAATGTGTGTGTGTTTATGCGTCCGACTTGTTTCGGTGTGTGGATCCGTGTTGAGCAGAATATGTGCTTCCTGAAACCATTCCAGGCATTCCTGGCAGTAGCATCCAGCCTGTTCAAGGATGAACGCTCCCACTGAGTGGACCCTGACATTTGGTCAGACCTTTTCCGTTTTACATGGAGCCGTTGGCATTCTACAGAAAAATATAAGGGAATTCAGCGTTTAATTACACTCCCAGATCACACATTGGATTTTACGTTTCTTGTATAAATAAATTTAATGCATTGCAATCCAAAGCACTGGGTCACTGAAAGATGAGAAATTCTGACCACAACCTTGTATAGGGCTGCATGATATAATGTTTGTTGAAACAAGGCACGAGGCTATGCTTCACAGTGATTTTATCACATGTAAGGGGTGTTGTTAGGCACAGTGTGAAGCACGGTAAACCCCCCTCACTCATGGTAAAGATATTGTAATGCAAGTCCTCAAGTAGCATATTAAATTTTTTAAACAAACTCATACAGCGTGATAAAATACACAAATATTTGATTAATGTATTTATTATTAACAGCAATCAGAAAAAACAGTTCCTCCACCATGAAACATAGTTTGTTTAGATTAGACCTAGAACAATGGACTGCTCAAGGAGGACAAGAACTTTGTCACCCATTGTTGTATATTAGTCATTTAATCATTTATGATATAATCACAAACATATATAATATATATAAACATAATATTGCAGTGTTTATTCTAGAAATCTTCACCTAGTAGCTTTTTTATATCAAATTACCACAGATACTGATAATTTCTTCTAGTTCTGTATGATTTTCCTCATACAGCCAATGCCATTTGTTTTCCCACACCAGGTTTAATAGTATTTATAGTTGTTAAGCAAATACGTTTGAACACATATGCAGTGTATTTTAGAACAGCTTAGAACGCTCTGCCGGTCAGATTTGGGGGCCAGAACTGTCTGTTTTATAATAAATCATGATATTGGCCTTTGCATGACTGATAGAAGGCAGCAGTATGCAAATGAGCTATCTAACCAATTACAGTGTTTATTTCTGTGTAGAGATGAAACGATATTAAAATTTCATATCACGATTATCATGACCAAAATTATCACGATTATCGGTATTATCGCGATATTGTTCAAATGTGTTGAAAAGTAAAATAAATAAAAAAATAAATACTGATACACAAACTGAAACTCGTTTCACCAACTTTTATATTAACACAAATAGAATTGGCAGCAATATGCACTTTTTGTTTGCATAAACATTAAAAAATAAGGTCAATACAATTTTAGTATTACTTTTGTATTACTTACAATACTTGTAATACTCTGTAAACAAAAGAATAGCAAATGTATTATTATTACTGTTATTATTATTATTAATAGTAGTAGTAGTAGTAGTAGTAGTAATAATTACAATAACTAGGGATTTCCCTGCATAGAGAATTAAATCTAGACCAACTCTGAGGTGGGTCTTAATGGAAAATGACTACTTCTAAGACGTGCTGCACTCGGGGGATTTCTGTCCGAGCTGCAGCTGCAGCATTATTGTGCCGTTGTGGCGCTGAACCCTTAATCAACACAGCGCACCAGGAAAAACAGCCAATATCACAGAGGAATTGCGTGACCGCGCTGTGAGCTGCAGACAGTGTAGAACTCACACAGCGTGTCTTCACCTGTGGAGCTGCTTCTCTAAAAGCATTTTAAAACTAAAACATAACTTAAAATTAACGCGTATCTGAGCTGCGGCAGAAACACTCCTGAAGTTTAATCTCTGAAACTCTGCTTTTCTTAAAATCAGCACACAGCGTTTACTCGCGAGGTCCCGTCTCAAAGCACACTATCTTCCCTACGTAGTGCACTTCGTGGATCATGAAATAGCAAATCCTTCACCCAAAGAGTGCGTGAAACGTTCGACTAAGTCATTTAAAATCAACTTTAACAACAGGCTACAAATTCCCTATTTAAAACTCATATGCTTGTTAATGATGATCGTGTTTGTTTGAACAGTAGCGCCCTCTGTAGGGGACACTGAGTGATTTGAGACGGTGTTATTCTCAGACAGTAAACGCTGCAAGCGAGACGAGAAAGGGGAGCTGTGCAGATTGAACCTCTGCAGCGTCTCGTTCCAGAGCTCGTGTGACTGTTAACTCAGAGCTCATTTTGGAGACTCTGCTCCACAGAAATGTGTGTTACAAGCTTTAGTTTCGATTCACAGTTGATTCACCGATTGTTTTTTGTTCTTTTTTTGACGCTAAAAGCTTCATTTAACATTATTAACGAACCATAAGCATACGTTAAACCACACAAACCGTGACATTTCTTCTATGTCGAAGTCCACAGACTTCTCCGTTAAAGTTAACCTTGCATTCTCTAAAAAGTAGCGGGTGGTGGTCGCGAAATGACTTGTAAAGTTATGTGTTGCCCCCTTTCGCCGCTATTTTCTTTTGGCATGTTCCATTCATGGTAATCGACCGCGGTTTTAACGATACTGTAAAGTTCAAACGGTAATACCATCATTAATTTTACCGTGGTTTACTGTGAAACCGGTAACCGTTTCATCTCTGTTTCTGTGTGCGTGAGCATGCCTTCAATCAGAGGTCCAGATGAGGGTTTCACTGTGTGTTTTTATGAATATGAATGTGTATTTTGGACCATTTCTGTTGGTATGTTCATCAGCAAATTTTGACACAAACTGCCTTTTTCAAATCACATAAAAAAAAGAAAAATGGAGATATGAGGTTTTGTCCCGATAGCAACGATACTGCAAAGCATACTGCAATTTCAATATGTAACAGTATAATCCTGATACTACTATTTTGCCCATATCATGCAGCCCTAGTGTGTAAACGTGTTAGTTCTCTGGCCATATAGAGGCCATTAACTCAACATATAACACCTTAGAGATTCAGTGGAGCAAGCATATGAGCTGAGCTAAACCGGAAGCCCTTAAAAATGAATTGGGAGTTACCACAGCAGCCTTATAGTGGATTAGGGGTTGAGGGGAGGCTGCCAGGGGCTTGAATTTTCCCACCTCAGACATGCAGTCATGAATGCAAAGCATGAGCCACAGACCAGGTAAACACCTCTGGCTCCTGAGGCCACATTACAGAGCGAGTGATAGACGTGCCCATGTTTGTAAGGCAAGAGGGATTAAAATGTTTCAGTGACGTCAGGAAGCTAAAGCTAGCAGCTGAATCTACATGGAGAACAGTGTCTGAGTGTTTCTCTTTTCTGTCCCTCTTTCTCTGTCTCTCTTTCCCCCTCTCTTTCTCCCTCCCTTTCCCTCTCTCTCTCTCTTTCACTCTTCTTCTCTCTCTCGCTTTCTCAATCCCCTCCATGATCTCTCCCTTTTCTCTCCTTCTTCCTTAGTCTCCCTCTCTCTCCCTGTCTCTTTCTACCGCTCTGTCTCTCCCTCTCCCTCTCTCCTTTCATTGCCCCCTCTCTCATTCTCCCTTTTATCTCTCCCTCTCTCTTTCCCTCAATTTTCCTCTCTTGCTCTCTTTTCCCCTCACTCTATTACTCTCTCCCTCTTCTTCCCTCTCATTCTATCTCCCTGTCTTTCTCTCTCCCTTTCCCCTTTCTCTCTCTCTACCTCTCTCTCTCTCTCTTGCCTTCTCTCTCACCTACTCTATCTTTCCTGTTCTCTCTCCTTCTGTCTCGCTCTCTCTCTCTCTGTCCCTCTCCCTCTCTGTCTCTCTCCTTCTCTCTCACTCTCTCTCACTCTCTCTCCCTCCACTGTCTTTCTCTCTGTTGCTCCCTGTTTCCCCTCTTTCTCTCCTTTTCTCTCCCCTCTCTCCATCTCTCTTTTTCTCTCTCTCCCTCTCTGTATTTCTTTTGCTGTTTGCCTCTTTCTTATTCTCCTTCTCATTCTCCCTCTTTTTGTTTCACTCTCTCCCTCTCTCTCTCTGTCTTACTCTGACGTTCTCTCTCCACCCTCCTCTCTCTTCCTCCCTCTCTTTCTCTTTCTCTCTCTCCCTATCTGTCTCTGTATCTCTCTCTCTCTCTCCCTCTCTCTCTTTTTGCCCAGTGAATAACTGAAGGCTGTGTAAGGCTGGCTTTGGCTGTGGGTGGTCGTTGAATCTAGACGAGAAATGAAAGATGGTTGCAATCAAATGAAGCTTTGTGTGTGTGTGTGTGTGTGTGCGTGTGTGTTTGTGTGTGTTTGTGTGTGTGTGTGTTTGTGTGTGTGTGTTCTTACTTTCATTGAAGTACTATTATAAAGCACCTGTTGCCATTTCCACGTTTTTTTCTGTGATTAAAGCATTCACTGCTGTATAATGGCAAAGATCCCAGTGTTCACCCAAGCCACCCACCCTGCACCCCCCCCCACGCACACACAAATAGATGATGAAAGTCATGATTCAACACACCACTGAGTCAAGCCCTGTTTTCCTGCTATGCTTTCTGTGCAGTACAAGGTGACAGATGGCAGAGGATTCAGCACTTTTGTGGTCTCTGTGGGCTTCCATACTGCTGAATCAGCATCTAGGAGGCACTGTGGTGTGTAGAGTTCGGTACAAATTCAGCATCATGCCTTTAGGAGAATCTCATGTCTGAAGAAGGAATACTGAATACTGACACACATTCATCATTCCCAGCAGCAGTGCAGGCTGTTAAAGATGTGAATTCACTTTGCACGAGTCAAAGGCAAGTGTATGTGATCTGTGATACCATAAAACCTCTGAAGTTCTATTGCTTTATACAACACTTATGCAAAATAAAGATAAAATAAAGAGAAAGTAAAGCAAGAAGCCCAGAATACTGCACCAAAAGTTCATTTAATGTAGTAGCTGTAGCCACTACAGTTTTATGAAATGTAGCTAATAGCTGTGGCACCTACAAATTTTTGTGTAGCTATAGCGATAATTCTTGCTACAATTTCGCTACAGGCTTCGCTGCAGATTAAACGTATCAGGAAACCAGCTGAAGTGTTACTGAAGTTTAATAAAGACTCTGAATGTAATGTCTGTGCATATATTGCTGAAAAGTTTAAATTGGAGTAGTTTTATTTCAACAGTTGACAATGCTTTGCACAAAATTGTTTGGTTTGTATACATTTATTATTGTTGATTTTTGTAAGGAAAAACCTGGAATGATTGACTTTGCCTTTGGTCTAAATTTTTGTTGGATATCATGTCTTTGGTTGTGTAAGTTTGATTGTACGCTTAAACTTACTTTTTGGTGATCTTTTTATATTTTTGCAGCTTTTCAATTATATGTTTCTTTCTGGCACATGATTAAATGCAGTGTCTTGTTCACACTGTCAGTTGGGCTTGTTTGGTGTGTCAGATGGAGATACACAAATATTCTGATAATTGCACTTTGAAAGTAGCTAAAAAGGAGTGTACTACTTTTTCTGGAAAAGTAGCTAAATTGTAGCTAATTACAAATTTGGGGAAAGTAGCTACAAAGTAGCTAACTTCTAATTTTTCAGTAGCTATCCCAACCCTGGCAATTAATCAAGGTTTAGATACTCAGGCTGCGATGCAGGTTTAGATGCTCGGACTGTGATTTATCCAGGTTTAGATACTCAGACTGTGATTAATCCAGGTTTAGATACTTGGGCTGTGATTAATCCAGGTTTGTGGATCCAGGCTGTGATTTAATGAATGTATATATACAAGCATGTTGTTTATACTAAACAGCCAATTGTGAAACATGAGGAGAGGTCACCAAAGAAGGAAAAAAGAAAGTAAAGCATTTATAATGGTGAAAATGCAACATTGTCACCACTGCTGCCAGGGTAAGATCCAGCTAAGCTTAAAGTTATCTGAGTAAGCAGGCAATAATGTGTAGTGAGACAGACCTTGAGAATGGATTGAGAATGCTGAGACGGTTTTCTGTAATTTAAACTGTAATTTATTAGAACCCCAAATCAGCGTATAATCATTAGCAGTACACAAATTAGCCAGTCATAAATGTATCTAATATAGCCAGCTTGTAGTTGTCATTGTTATTGGTAAGCCTCTAATTTTACACTACATTGGTTAGCAAGATGGTGCACCCACAAAAATATCCTGCTTAGGTCCCCCAACAGGCTAAAGCCTGCCTTGGTCACAATATCAGGTTCAACTCAGCTTTTTAGATGTAGTCCTCACACAAAAGTATTATATAATGGTCATGAATATGTTGCTTGATACATGAAACATTATTTTATGTTAGTTCTGAGGTGAGGTAAAAGATCTGTAAAAGACATTCATGGCAGGAGGTACATGTAGGGTGTAGTAAGACAGCAGTATCCAAAGAAAACTTTTCACATTAAACCACTCTGAATGACTTTGTTTACATCTCTACCGTTGATTTATGCAGAAATTTCACAAGTCAGTGAAGACTGAAGAATGTTATTTCCTGCTCCTGTAAAGTTACTATTTTAGGGTGTGAGGTTTTATTAAAGCAGTGGCAGTATGTTGTATGTCTCCAGCTAGACAGACATTTCCAGCCTCTGTGTGTGTTGTGGGTGTAGTACTGAGTTGTTGTCTCAGTACTAAATATATTTTTATGTTAACTGATGAATTACTATTAATGATTGTGTAATGTGTATTATGGGTCACATTGTTTGAGTGGTGCAGCAGAGATCTGTAGAGGGCTTCCTCTGCTCTGCTGTAAATCACGCCTGGAATTAAACAATTATACAATTAGAGTTCTCTCTCTCTCTCTCTCTCTCTCTCTCTCTCTCACTCTCCCTCTCTTGCTCTCGCTTTCGCTCGCTCGGTCTACATCTCTTTCTTTCTTTCTTTTTTTCTTTCTCTTATGTCTCTTTCTTCCTTTCTTTCTCTCTCACTTTCTCACTGTCTTTTTCTGTTTCCCTCTCTTTTATGTAATATTTGCTGTCTCTGTCTCTTTCTTTTTTCTCTCTATCTGTCTGTCAGTCTCTCTCTCTCTCTATGATAGTTGACTCTAGATTGTAACATTATAAGAGTTGATTCTAGATTATAACACTACTATGAGAGGTGACTCTAGATTATAACATTATTATGAGAGGTGACTCTAGGTTATAACATTACTATGAGAGTGGACTTTAGATTATAACATTACTATGAGAGTTGACTCTAGATTATAACTTAACTATGAGAGTTGACTTTAGATTATAGCATTACTATGAGAGTTAACCATAGATTATAATATTACTATGAGAGTTGACACTAGATTATAACATTACTATGAGAGTTGACTCTAGATTATAGCATTACTATGAGAGTTGACTCTAGGATATAACATTACTATGAGAGTTGACTGTAGATTATAACATTACTATGAGAGTTGACTCTAGGATATAACATTGCTATGAGAGTTGACTGTGGATTATAACATTATTATGAGAGGTGACTCTAGGTTACAACATTACTATGAGAGTTGACTCTAGGATATAACATTGCTATGAGAGTTGACACTAGATTATTGCATTGCTATGAGAGTTGACACTAGATTATGGCATTGTTATAAGAGTTGACTGTAGATTATGGTACTGTTATGACAGTTGACTAGATTATCGTATTACTATGAGAGTTGACTCTTGATTATAACACTGCTATGAGAGTTGACTCTAGATTATGACATTGCTATGAGAGTTGACTGTAGATTATGGTATTGACAGTTGACTAGATTATCGCATAACTATGAGAGTTGACTCTGAGTTCTAACATTACTGTGTGAGGTGAGTGTAGGTTACAACATTACTATGAGAGGTGACTCTAGTTATGACATTATCTCACTGTGAGAGAACTAAATTGTCAGTGTGAGAAAAGCAGGCCATCGTGAGTGAAAAATCAAAGTAGACAAATTACAGACATGAAGATGTAGTACATTTCTAGCTTTATATTTTTGGCCATTGGTTTGAGGCTACAGTATGAAAAGATGACTCACCATCATAAGCCTCATTTCTCTAAAAATAGAATTAGTGAAGTTGTCTGCTAAAAAACATTCTTAAAGTTCTCATAATTGTATTTGTTAAAATAGACAGTTTTACTCTAGCACCCTCATTATTCTTAATCCTCAGGCCAATATCCTTCGGCCACACCACCCCCTCCCCCTTTCATTAACTCTTCCATTCGATTTACAGCTTATTCATTATAATGCAAGCATTATGTGATATATAATAGGTTTCAGTGAAGCTGTGTACCTTAATGGCTAATGCAGCGAGTGCTAAATTCCTCTGAAGCTGTGCATCATTCTGAGCTGGCGTCATGCTCATATTAGGAACTCCTGATCTAAGTTGGCTTTCTCTATAACAAAATGAATGCTGTTTTTGAAAATTGTTTTTACTGTTTCTGGAGCCTAACTAGCAGCAGCTAGACGAGTTATCCTAGTTAGTGCTAAAGCTGCACCCGAATTGTCTGTGCAACCTTAACAAGACATTGCTGGGAACAAGTTCACGTAGCAACAGTGTAATATAATACACTTACTCGTAAATACGAGCAAACGTCCTTCCTAGAAAGAGAGATATCTGTTGTCAGCACTTAAAACCACCTCAGCTTTACAGTATATGAACATCTGGAGCTGAGGACGTGATTCAAGTACGCTGCAGTCTGTCAACTGTTTCCATGAATTAGGAAGGTGGAGTAATAGTACTAGCTTTATATTTTTGGTCATTGGCTTGAGTTTACTGTACGTGCAGATGACTCACAATCCATTCACTATTTCTCCAAAGTTTATCTAAAGCAGAAGTGTCAAGCTCAACCATATTTAAAAATCGCAGCAAATCTGTGGGCCAGAGAACACTTATATTTTTATTTCATTTCTAATTAGCAATTTGCTGTGATCCAAAGTGGCTATTGTTTGTGCAAAATAAGCCAAAACTGCAAAAGCAAAATAAGGCTCTTGTAGTAGACCTTGAAATATTACATGAATATATAAACAGTATGCTACGTTACCTACAGATAACTGTTAAACCTCTTTAAATGTCCCTAGGAGTTTTTTTAAACCTGCCTATTTGTTTGAACCCGACACCTGGCATCTTTGCTGTTTGTGATTTAACTGCTGTCCCATAGATTGTTGTTAGGGGGGAGGGGGTCAAAGCACACATGACCTTGGAGTGCACGCTGGACATTGTAGTGCAGTTGATTGTGAAACAGGCTAATATTAATAGAATTGAAATAATTTCGCAGGCCAGATAGACTTGGATCCACAGGCCTAGTGTTTGACACATGCAATCTAGAGGATTTTAGTTAATGCCTCTATTTTCGCAGCTGAAACTACTAAGCACTCGAAATTGAACAAAGAAGCTGAAGGTGCTGTAAGAACACTTGAATGGAGACATTAGGAAGCTTCTATAGCTTGAGAGTGGAAGATCTCAGTAACACTTCTACACCTGTTCTGTGGGCTGTGCGTTCTTCAGCAGTATGAAGTCTTTTTTTCCGGTGGGGTGGTCAAACAGCTTGAGTGTGTCATGGAAGACTATAGTGGTGCGTTATGGGAACACATTTGTTGAAGTGGGTCAGATCTGGCGCCTGAAGTCATGTGATTTAGTTTTCCTCATTACAATCAAACCAGACTACTTTCCATTTTAACACTTATGACTGGAATGTGTGTGCATATGCACCTTTGTGCCAGCATGTGTACATGTGGCCTAGTTTCTTATGTGCATATTTCCTCTGTATGATCCATATGAAAACCTCATATCTCAGAAATGGTAACTTTACAAGGAGAGAGAAGGCAGTTCTGAACATTAATGATTGTAGGAAGGAATTTATTCCATGAATCATTTCTGTTGGTCTGTTTGTCACGAAGTGTACACACAGTGGGCAAGACATCCATTTTGGAAAATGGACTTACCGCAAAGCAATTAATTCATTCAACCCAAATGTCCTTTAGAGCACTTGAATTTATCCAGTGATGTTGATTGTTGGCTGTAAATTCCTAATGCCAATGCTAATGACACTTGAAACAGCAAGATAGGTTAGGGTAAACAGAATTTGGGGTAAATTTAATGTTTTGAAATATTTTCTGGAGTAAAGGCTGGGTGTAAATCAAGTAGCCACTGCTATCTCTGTCATTTATACCAAGATTTTTCATCCCATGCGCCATAAACATTACAGATATACTGTGGTAAACTTGCATTACTCCACCTCCCCATGGAAAATCTGAATAGTACTGTAGTTTACCTTTTTTTCAAATAAATTTTTTCTAATATTTAAAAGGCTGTTTTGCTATTGCTTAGGTAGCCTCTTTATGTAGCCCCCTAGTGGTCATTCTGCAGGCGAAATCAAATCAAACAAGGACACTGTTGACTCTCTGAAATGTTGTGCCTCTGTGTTGAGCTGCTAGTGAGCAATGAGGGGTAAAAGTGGAGGGGTGAGAACCCCCTGCTGTAAAAACTAATCACACTTCCCCACAAAGACGGCCTTGCTGAGAAAAAAAAATAAATAAGCAAATAAACAGTAACTGTGCATTTGACCAAGGGCACCCAAAGTTTTGTCTATGACTGTATTTGATCATTATTGAAACAAAAAATAGTTCCGCTGATGGACCTCCGAAACAAATAGGAATTGCTTTGATGGCTACTGCAGACAAAGGGTTTTATTTTTCATTGTTGGACATTTTTTTAAATCTTGATCGTCAATTACTTTGAATTACTTTTAAATCTTGATCGGTAAATTACTTTGAATTGAATTGATCTGTCCAAACAAAGCCTCAGTGAGCTTTTCTCCTTGTTTTGTCCCAGCAAACAGCATGTATCTGCATCTGGCTGCCTTCTCCCCAGTGGAACAGTCGCCCAGTACAACAGGATAAGAAGGAAATACACAGCACATGTGCAGCACATATGTTGTGAATACTCTGTTTGGAACATAGGGAGTGGTATTTTTGGGGGGGCGGGTGGGTGGAGTTTGGGGTGTGTGGAGTCTATTTCATGCTGAGACCGGGTGAGTAAAACACTTGATATGGTTTCTTGTTTTTTCTTTGTTTTTCATCACCCCCTTTCAGAGTTCAGTAGGTAGCCCCCCCATCCAAAAGCGCACATCTTTTGGCCAGACTGTTCTGCACAGAAGTGCATCACAGGGGTCAATTATGGGCAGCCCTGGCAGAGAGAGTGCTTCCTAAAGCGGAGCTCTCAGCTGGGGCTTCCATTAAAGAAGTATTTACGTTGGAGACAGGCGAGCGCGTGCCAAGGCTTCACGTCAGACCATCACACACCATATAATTACAAAAACCCCTCTGTTTTATTCCATTTATGTTCCATACACACTCACACATTTACCGAGCATGTTTCAGGGGTGCTTACATAAGCACTGAGTTTACGGATGTTAATGGAATACGTCTTATTTTTCCACAAAGTATTTCTCGGCACAGCTGGTTTGTATGTTTAAACAAGTGGGCAATTTTTATGATAAGCCGTTGAAAAGAGGCACCGTTATGTGTAGTCTGCTCCTATACTCCAGAGACCTGATGAACTTACATAGGTAACCGCAAGTTGAAAACCATGGCAGACATACAGTATAGCAGTGTTTCCCAATCTTATCCTCAAGGCAGCACACCTGAATCCGAATCACTTTACTGGCCAAGTTCGCCTGCATGCACTATTTATTTTTTCACATCTATTAGTCAGAGTTTTATTCATTTGATGGAATGCAGAAAGTTGGTCTATTTTTAGTCCTACAATATTGATTCATTTTATTCTGACTAAAATGACAAATGGTATTAGCTGACGCAAACATCATTGTGCAAACCATGCAGACATAACAGCCATCATAAAAAAAGAAGAAATTTTCTGTTATTTAACAGAAAATGACACAGAAGCCTAAACAACTAAATATAATGTAGAATTTTTCAGTGTTTAGTGCATCCACCCATTTCCTTTATTACAGCTTTCATAAGACTTATTAAAAGAAATCTCCTGGGATATTTTTCCACACCTCTAAAATTAGAACTGCCATCAATTTAGAAGTTGGTTGCATTCATTAATGTTGAGATCGGGGCTCTGGGGTTGCCAGTCCTTCTGAGGACAGCAGCAGCTTTGTTAGATTTGCAAATTTTCTTGTAAATTTCTTCAAGAGTCTCTTGACAGATACACATCCTTTCAGACGTACAGCTGTTGTCTTCTCACAGTCTTTTGGCATGAAAGTGGCATCGAAAAAGTGCAGAATCTTGAATATTTCTTCTTCTTTTTACTCAACATAACTTCGATAAGATTTGTTTATTTTCAGGTTTAAATGAAAAAATCGCAGATTTTCAGTGTAGTCTCAGACTTTTGGACCCCCACTGTATGTTAAATCTCCACTACACGAGTAATGCACCCATATGTATCCACCCATACGCACGTTTTCAGGATGACTTCTGTTGCCTTGCGGCACTTGCGTGGTTGTGTTTGTCTCTTTCTCGATGAACATATTGTGCTTTTGTCCTCCTACAGTGTCTTAACATGCAATATTGTAACAGATGTCATGATTTAGCTTTGTATAGCAGGATGGGTATGAAAAGCTCTGGTGAGAGGGAGGATAAGAGAGTGAAGGAGAGTTCATTGTGACTAAGAAGTGGTCTTCTGGCACTCGTTTGAATGAGCCTCTTGACATCTCTTTGTTCTCTCTCCATTCTGAGGCGTAATGAGTGGAAGTTCTCCTGAGACTGAGTGTTTGAATGACCTGCTCTCTGCCTTCTATTCAGTCACTTTTCTGGCTGAATAGCGGCCCACAAAATATTTTGTCCTCCTCCAAAGCCACAACAGCACAGCTGATTCCAGGCTAGCATTAGCTCCTCTAACTCTGATAGCATTCACCCTTTCACAGCTGATCCCAGACCAGCGTTTCTTCTTGCTGGTGAAGCCACAACTGCTCTGCCAGACAGTGGTGAAGGCAGTCTTGTACTGCGTAATGGGCCATTATGCTGGGTATTGCCACAATGCACAGTAATGTTTGTTTAAACCCTCAGACAGTCTGATTCCTTAAAGCTGAGTTACATGATCTCCGATTGATGACTTAATAAGCTTAGGTACAATAAAAAAGGTCCACAATGAACAACAATCTCAGATTCGAACAAATAACGGCCGCAGAAGATCACATCCAAGATCCCACCCCACGGTCTTCTATTAGAAATCCAGCTTTTAGGTCATGCTAATAGAAAGTCGAATTATGTGCCTGTATACACATCATTTCATACTGTTGGTGAGATCTGCTCCATTACAGAACACCGTTCTCATATTAAGCGGCATTTTTATTGCAACTTTGGCTTAGAAGAAATTTCTTTCATTGTTGTAGAGGATGAGGGTCTAGAGGAGCATCAACGGCCTACAGCTGTTTGTGGTTAAAGGAGGTGCACATAAATCTCTGGATTTGTAAATAGTCCTGTACTGATAGCTATACCATGTTAAGAAACATTCTGAAAACACATCACACAAGAATCATCCACATTTTGCCATCACAGCCTGAGATACTGACATATAGTCCAGCCTTTCACTTATTTAATTTCCATCCAAAACAGCCATCAAGTACAAGCTATTTGTTTTTCAGCATCAGGAAAAAATCTGAGAAGTGAAAAATTAACTGAAAATTCTGCAGAAGTCTTAACAACTAAATATCTATATTTTCCAGTATTTATTGTGCCCACTATTTGTCTTTATTACAGCTTTGAGATTTTTAAAGGAATCTGAAGGGATGTTTTTCCACACCTCCAAAGTTCAGTCTTAGAAGTTGGTTGCATTTTCTATGCCTCACCATCCACATAATCCGCATTCAATGTAGTTGAGGAATTGGCTCTGTTTTGGTTTTTTAGTGCAATTTTTTTGGTCTTCCAGTTCAATTTGCTTTCTCAGTAACAGCTTCTTGACAGCTACACATCCTTTCAGACCCATATCGTTGAGTTGTCTTTCCACAGTGGAAGGATGGACAGAAACACCTGTGGATTTTTCAGATCTAAAGCAAGAGTGGAGCTTGATTTTCTTCTATTGCACAAAGATAAAAGCATTGTTTAACTCCAGTTTTGGAAGCTCTGTTATTTTTCAATTATTTTCTTTTGACTTTTCCTTCTTTAAGTAAATCTTATTTCTCATTTTTTCAGAAATATCTCAGGAACATCCTGTTAGTACTTCTTTTGGGCACAGTCAGAAAACGAGCATTATGTAGTAGACAATTTTGAACACAGCCAAGGATGCCTCCATGAAAGTGAGAATTTATAGCAGCGAACAATCAGTGTTAACTTCTATAATATATACATCTTCTCATAATTCACCTTTATAGTTGAGGTGACCTTATATGCTGAACTCGGATTTGAGAACACGTTTACAAGTTCCAAGTAAGAATTCCAAGTTGAGTAAGAATTTCTTTTCTAGTCAGAACTTCTGAGCCAAATACAGCATTAGATACTCCAAAATAACAGGTTATAAGGCTCTATATGGCGCATATCACATTATTTGTCATCTAGTTCCAGTTCAAATATTTTCGATGAGACACGCTTCTTAATGTTAAGGTTTGTAAAGTGTGAGAGTATGTGAGCGTATGTCGATGTATTTACATGTACGCGCGTGTGCATATCTCTTCATATACTTCTAAACATCCATTTCTGTTTGAACTCCAATGAAAATGTGTTAATATCTGATTTGTGTGCACCAAACAGGCTTGTAATGTAAGTGCTGGGTTTATTAGCCGTGGAGAAGAAACTCTAGTGCATCTGAGAGACAGCGAAGAAGCAACACACCCTCCTCTTTATTGTCAATAGACTGGCTGAAATGAAAATATAACAGTATTAATGAAACCATCTGTGTTACTGTTTGAGGCTTGTTGCTTAGACAAATATAGCAGAGAGAGGGAGAGAGAGAGATTCTCTACAGTTTGATAATAAAAGCCAATATGACCTTTGTTGCTCTCTCTCTCTCTCTCTCTCTCTCTCTCTCTCTCTCTCTCTCTCTCTCTCTCTCGTGTTGCTTTTTCTCTCCATCTATGTCTGCTTGTCGGGGAGTGAACCCTCAGGGACTTTTCACTTCTTTATCCTTCTGCTCTGATGCTTGTTTTCCACTTTTTCTTCTACCATGTGGTTTGTCCATATCTGAGGCTTGTCTGCTGAGTGAGTGTGTGTACAGTTAGTAAGTAATGATGATAACAGAGGTGTCAGTGACAGTGACAAAGGCTTAGTCTGCAGGGATGGATCTGCTCCTGAAAGCCTGAGAAAAATTACTGCCAGTTCGCATTTTATTTCACAGCCTACTAATATAGACTAGACACTTTTTCCACGTTGTACCTTTAAGATTGATTCTGTGTGTGTGTCAGGATTCAGAGAAGGCCTGTTGATTTCAGTAATGTAATTTTTTTATTATCATGTATTTCCATCATGTAAATCATGTACATTTTAGTATATCAAACGTTGCATTTAAACCTTGCAACTATTGTAGTAATACTCTCATTTCATTGTTAAATTTTGCTTGGAAAAAAGGTTAAAAACATCCAACAAAAAATGATCAAATCAGATTTTTTTCTCCATAGTATGTAAGCAGAATTTACATGATTTATATGAAATATAAATCATGTTATATTTGGTCCCAGGTTTTTCCAGTGTACCACCATGCGAGTTTTCCTGTTGGTTAGAACTTCAGGAGCTGAACTGAGGGCTTACTGTGTTAGATTATGCATTTTCTAGAGAGCATCTAAAATCTTTGCGATGAGTTAGAGTGGTGTTTTTGTACAGAACTGAAAACGCAACATCAGTACCTGAGCTCATTATGCTCTTGTGGCTGATTGCAGTTAAATCCTCACAGCAATGTTACAGCATTTAGTTTGAAGCCTTCCCAGAAGAGTAGAGGCTGTTACTGCAGCAAATGGGGTCAAACTCCCTATTAATACGCTTGATTTTAGAAGCAAGGTTGGATCAGCAAGTGTCTACAAACTTTTGGACATGTATTGTTCATCACTCAAGTGATGTAGTCAGTTACTAAGACAATTGTATGTCGTAGATGCTATGTCTCTTTTGCAGTGTATGAGAGAGCTGTTTCTCACAGTAAGCTCTTCCTGGTTGGCCCAGGTGCTTCCAATCGTAGGACTAAGCCCAGGAGAGCTCTTTCTCCTCTTTCTCTGTGTGAATGTGGGAGGCAGTGATGAGAAAAGCAGACTGTAACATTTGGAACCTGCAATTGTACTACAAAATGCTGCTGTTCTCCAGAAAAAGACACAGAGACTGGTAGGAGGAAAGGGCTAATGCTAGTTCAGAGGAATTTTTCCATGTTTAGTACAGGTGATAGTCGGAACTGGTGTATCTGGTGTTTATTTATGTTGTGTCTTCTAATTATGTCTGTTTTATGTGTTGATGGTGTTGTTTCACAGTCTCAGTGCTGTACTGAGATGACCTGGACGAGCCGTATTTAGCCTGGCCCCTCTGGGCTAGCTCTGAATTGGAAGTCAGTCTGACGCTGGCAGGAATCTCGTCTCTTTCAGTGCCAGGCTGGAGAGAGCAGTTGCTGTTAATTGCTGTAAATACCACTGAGGATGTTGGCTTCCTCACATCCAAATGTGCTCAGCAGGTCTGCACATTTACTGTAGGCTACAAATGAAGTGATAGACTGTTGGCTGCTGTGGTAGTAATGGAGCGAGATAATCTTAGGATGGCCTTGTAATTCATATTTCATGCTTTCAATTAACACATTTTTCCCCTCCATCCAAAGTTTGCTTCTTTAGTTTTGTTCAGCAGCTACATGGCTAGTGTAGCTAACAATTAATGGAATCCTGTAGCTGTCAAACTGGATGCCTAAATCATCACTCACTTGCCTCAAACTACGCGCACCGAGCACTTTATTAGGAATACCTCCTTGTTTCTACACTCATTGTCCATTTTATCAGCTCCACTTACCATATAGGTGCACTTTATAGTTCTACAATTACAGACTGTAGCCCATCTGTTTCTCTGCATACTTTGTTAGCCTTCTTGCACATTGTTCTTCAGTGGTCAGGACCCCCACAGGACCACCACAGAGCAGCTATTAATTGGGTGATGGATCATTCTGAGCACTGCAGTAACACTGATGTGGTGGTGGTGTGTTAGTGTGTGTTGTGCTGGTACGAGTGGATCAGACACAGCAGTGTTGCTGGATCAGACACAGCAGTGTCACTGCTGGGCTGAGAATAGTCCACCACCCAAAATATGCAGCCAACAGCGTCCTGTGACCACTGATGAAGGACTAGAGAATGACTAACAGAAACTGCAGCAACAGATGAGCTACTGTCTCTGACTTTACATCTACAAGGTGGACTAACAAGAGAGTATCTCATGGAGTACACAGTGAGTGTACGCAGTGTTTAAAAACTCCAGCAGCACTTCTGTGTCTGATCCACTTGTACCAGCGCAACGCACACTAACACAACACTTTTTCTTTCTCTTTCTGCTTAATTCTTCTTTATTCAACTTGTCTGTTAGGTGTAAGTGTATCTAATAATCTGTTTTATGATCTTATTTTTTTATTAGAGCCAGACCGATATATCGGTCGGCTGATGATATTGGCTGATCTTAAAGACCTGAGGTTTTATCAGTGTCAGTGAAAACATCATTCAATAATGTGACCATATTTAGCAGCTTCTTTGATTGCCATATCACCTGGAATTGAGCAATCCAGGACAATATGGTGAAAACTTGGATGGTTGTTCCACTGAGAAGACCAACATGGGACACCCTCTCTTTAGCTATGTGATCCAGGCTGAACTGGTAAAAAAAATCTCAGCAAACCCACCCCAGTGCAACAAGTTAGGGCGTGAGTTTTTACAGTTTTGCAGGAAACTATATTATACTTTACTACTACAACATGGAACTGGGCATAGTTTGACAGCATAATGACAAATTGCCCTTGTAGGACCAATAAAGTACATAATATATTAAAAAATGTAATATATTAACATGGAGTATTGCAAAGGATCGATTATTAAGGACGTGACTGAGAAGGCAGAGATTTGCAGCTGTTGCTCTGGAGAGGCTTTTTAGTTAACTTCTCTAGCTGATGTTATCTAGACCGAGAAACAGTGGAACTATATTTCTCTGACAAAGTAACATGGCAGATCATTCACTGAGAACCACACCTCCATCCATTAAGGCTCAATCCCATTTCACCCATTGCCCCTAACACTTAGCCCTTAGCCCTCTGTTTTGCGCGTTGACGTCTAGGGTTAGGATGTCCCAATTTGTATTGAGATAGAGGGGTAGGGTGAAGTGTTAGGGCTATATGGCCCTCCCAACCGAGGTTTTTCAGAGGCACAGTCTAAACGGAGTGTTCTGAGCAAAAAAGAAAAACCGGCAAGATGGCTGCGCTAACGACCAAACAAACCCACAAATGTAAGTATTTTCTCCGTTAAAAATTATGATAATCATTGTATTATCTTAGTTTAATGTCGCTTTAATGTATTATGGTCGTTTTCTTCATAAAAAGCACAAAAATCGATAATAGCATGCTAATGTCTCGGTAGCTGGCTAGCTAACTTTCCCATTCCACCTTAAATAGTCCAGTAGTATTGACGCTTGAAGCGCCAGAATCATAGGTATGTATATCTATGACCAGAATGTAACTGCTGCACCATTTAAGGTGGAACGGGAAAATTCGAACAAAAAGCTGGTGAATGACTGACTTCAGCTTCGTATCACCAAAGAATTAGAGGTGGGCGATAATAAATAATTATCTTATACCCCCTCTTTGAAAGCATATGATGCTCTAAATGTAACTAAAGCTCAGCAGCGAGGTTGCTGAACTTTCCTCTTCTCTACTATCACTGAAGACAGGCCGGTCGCCTACAGAGCACCACTAGTAGCCTGTTAATGAAGTAATTTTTTTGGTCCTATTTCGTAGGGGAAGATTTCAAGCTCTACCCCTTGTAACTTCCAAGTTCCAAGGGTTAGGGTGACACTCCAAAACAAGGGGTAGGGTTAAAAAGAAGAAACAGGATTGGGCCTAAGTCTCACGGATACTCAGATATCAAAATCAGTCGGAATGCACATCGCTATATCATATCTGTATAAACAGTCATATCAGTCATTTTATTTCAGGATCAAAGTAAAATCTGAAATATAGTGATAAGCTAATATTGGGTGATATTATCAATTATTAGAAAGTTTTATCCCCTCAAAATCAGTGTTTGTATCAGCCACAAAGGTTTCATATCGGTCACGTCCCTACACCTTTAATATCTGTCTGCGTCTACTAGAAATGGCACCGATTCTCTACCAGATATCAGCTGAAAATGCTGCACCAGATATCAAAGAGAAAAGAGTTGTTAGCGGGGTATTTCTTCTTGTGGGATAGTAGAGTGTTTGAGTAGTTTAAGCATGATGGCCTACTTTAAGATGCTCGTCTTAAGTGAAAGGCTTCTATAAAAAATAGCTCAATTAATATGAAATAGTTTTTAAAAAAATGTCAGCTTGGTATCAGTTAAAACTCAAGATTTCAGTATAGGTATTGGTATTAGACTGTCTATGGCCTGTAGCCCCGCTTTCTTGGAAAAATGCAGTGGACCAAAAAGGTTTGGAAACAACTGAGCTCATTTGTATTAAGTACTGTTGTCTTCCACCTGCTGTGTGTGTGCAGTGAGCTACTCGACAGAGAAGTAAAAGAACTGCACAAGTTCTTAGTGAAGTCAATACACCACGTGTTTCTGTTCATGAAGTGCATTTTTTCCAGCTAGCATAATCTCAGGATGGCTTGATTCTATTTCACTGTTAGATGACCCAGCAAACCTTTAAGTGCAGTGCAAAAAGTTTGCCATCTGTCATGCTGTGCTGTGTGTGTGTGTGTGTGTGTGTGTGTGTGTGTGTGTGTGTGTGTGTGTGTGTACATATACACACACACACTATATTGCCAAAAGTATTCGCTCGTCTGCCTTCACACGCATATGAACTTGAGTGACATCCCATTCTTAATCAATAGGGTTTAATATGATGTCGGCCCACCCTTTGCAGCTATAACAGCTTCAACTCTTCTGGGAAGGCTTTCCACAAGGGTTAGGAGTGTTTATGGGAATTTTTGACCATTCTTCCAGAAGCGCATTTGTGAGGTCAGACACTGATGTTGGACGAGAAGGCCTGGCTCACAGTCTCCGCTTTAATTCATCCCAAAGGTGTTCTATCTGGTTGAGGTCAGGACTGTGCAGACCAGTCAAGTTCTTCCACACCAAACTCGCTCATCCATGTCTTTATGGACCTTGTTTTGTGCACTGGTGCGCAGTCATGTTGGAACAGGAAGGGGCCATCCCCAAACTGTTCCCACAAAGTTGGGAGCATGAAATTGTCCAAAATCTCTTGGTCTGCCGAAGCATTAAGAGTTCCTTTCACTGGAACTAAGGGGCCAAGCCCAACTCCTGAAAACACCCCCACACCATAATCCCCCCTCCACCAAACTTTACACTTGGCACAATGCAGTCAGACAAGTACCGTTCTCCTGGCAACCGCCAAACCCAGACTTGTCCATCGGATTGCCAGACGGAGAAGCGTGATTTGTCACTCCAGAGAACACATCTCCACTGCTCTAGAGTCCAGTGGCGGCGCTTTACACCACTGCATTCGACACTTTGCATTGCGCTTGGTGATGTAAGGCTTGTATGCAGCTGCTCGGCCATGGAAACCCATTCCATGAAGCTCACTATGTACTGTTCTTGAGCTAATCTGAAGGCCACATGAGGTTTGGAGGTCTGTAGCGATCGACTCTGCAGAAAGTTGGTGATTTCTCTGCACTATGCGCCTCAGCATCCGCTGACCCCGCTCTGTCATTTAACGTGGCCGACCACTTTGTAGCTGAGTTGTTGTCGTTCCCAATCACTTCCACTTTGTTTTATATATATATATATATATATATATATATATATATATATATATATATATATAGTGTGTATATATACATGGCGATAAACACAAATGTAAAAAAATCCACTGTGGAGCTCTTGGAACTGGAAGAAAACTAGTTTGATTAGGGTTGAGGATCAGATACCCCTTCTAATTACTCAGATATGCTAACTCATAGGGGTGGGAATCTCTAAGCACCTCACGATTCGATTCGATTATGATTCAGAGGGCTGCGATGGGATTATAAAATGATTATCGATGCATTTTGATGCATCTTTTTTTTCTATACAGGATTTCTTTTTTCTCACTGTGTGACAACTTTGTACTTTTAAAGCAAAGTATTTGTAATAGTCCATAATGAATTTACTTCCAATATCTTTTATTAATTGAACAAATGGAAGTGATGTGGCAAGTGAACTAGAAGGCTCTCATTCACTGCTCTTGTTTGGAGCACATGAGACACAGGCCGCCACTCATCTGCGATAAAATGCGCAGTTATGGTGAAATAAGGTCCTGTGGCAATGGATGTCCACGCATCACGTTACAGCTATCCTACACATTTTCTTCAGTGATTCTTCGGTTTTGGTCTCATTGTAGAGAGTGGGGGGATCGCTGTGTCAGTAAAATATGTTCGACATGGAACGCTGTATCTCAGCAGCATAGCACGAAAGCCCTGGTTCTCAGGACAGACCCTAATCCTTGGCAATGAAAGTTGCGACAGAGTTTGTAATTCACTTTGAGTGGAGGCTTTGACATCGCTTTCTTGAACATTTGGAGACGAATGGACTTATTTGCATTTATAAGCACTGCAGTTGGTTTCCTGATACGTTACATCTGCGAAGAGAGACTGTCATACACTAAAAAGTTGTGAAGATGTCAGCTTCTCTTTCGAATTTTCCCGTTCCACCTTAAATGGTGCCGCGTTTATGTTCTGGCGCCTCAGGCACCATTTAAGGTGGAACGGGAAAATTCGAACAAGAAGCTGGAGAACGAGAAACTTCAGCCTCATAAAAACAGTCGAACGTTGAAAGACATTTTACAAGAAACTATTCAACGTTTGAGGAAAAGTTTCCTGAGGGAAAGGGGAGGAAAGCGGCTATAGCTGAAGCTAAAGCAGAGCAAAGTAAGTCTGCGTTTTCGTTTTTTAACCTATACTAGGCCATTAGCACATACTGAGACATATTGGACGTTAAACGTTGTGGCTCCCAAGGTGGTTTGATTTTTGTTGAAAGGACAAATGGCTCTTCTTAACATTTGGGTTGTGACTCCTGACCCAACCTAGCTTTTAATGCAGAGTGTGCTGGTCGGATTTCTCGCTCATCCAGTTGCGTTTTTGTTATGTGCTGTCACAGACTGTCCGGACGCTGCACTTCCGCACTTCCAAGTTCCACCTTTTGCGTTCCGTCAACAGTACGTTATCAATTAAAATTCAGAAAATCGATTTTTGACATTTGTGAATCGATTCAGAATTGTCCACGTCCGCATCGCGATGCATCTAAGAATCAAGTTTTCCCCCCGACCCCTACTAACTAGTTTGTGAAGACATCACCTAAATGTACCAGGTACTAGTGCAAGAGGAAACGTGAAGCTGAAGTTAGCCAGCTTTTGTTTTTTTGGGGGAAATTTCCATTACACCTTAAGTGGAGGAGGAGCTGCTTGTTACTGTTGCTCCATTTAAGATGAAAAAAAAGAGGAAAATTTAAATGAGAAGCTGGCCAATAGGCAACCAACTTCAGCCTTGTGGAGAAAATACCAGCCTCAGCAGGTACGTCTCCCCGCAGGACTCAAGCAGCTGCTAAGTGCCAATTCTGAACAGGCAAAAAAATAACTCGCTGTGTATGGATGTTAACAGTAACCAATTTGCAACTCTATTCGGTTTTAGAGTTAACCTCTGTTGGGTTGTAGAGTCCACCTCTAATCGCTTGTAGTCCACCTCTAATCGCTTGTAGTCCACCTCTAATTGCTTGAAGTCCACCTCTATTCAGTTGTAAAGTTCACCTCTATGCATTTGTGGAGTCCGCCTCTATGCGGTTGTGATATCCACCTCTATGCGGTTGTGGTGTCCACCTCTGTTCGGTTGTAGAGTCCACCTCTATTCAGTCATAGAGATGACCTCTATTTTTTAGTAGCATCCACCTCTATTTGGTTGTACAGTCCAGCTCTAATTGGTTTTAGAGTTAACCTCTGTTGGGTTGTAGAGTCCACCTCTAATCACTTGTAGTCCACCTCTAATCGCTTGTAAAGTCCACCTCTATTCAGTTGTAGAGGCCACCTCTAAGCGGTTGTGGTGTCCACCTCTATGCGGTTGTGGTGTCCACCTCTATGCGGTTTTGGTGTCCACCTCTATTCAGTTGTGGTGTCCACCTCTATTCGATTGTAGAGATGACCTCTATTCGGTTGAAGAGACGACCTCTATTCAGTTGTTTGCTGGGAGGGATTGAACGATGTTAGAAAATCACTCGTTTCAGCCACACTTTATATAGAAACACAAGATCAGATTGTCAATGAACTTGTAATGCTCATATCATTTAATATTGATATTTAATGATAGTCTAATAGTTTACATTTTTGTTTTCTCTTGTATTTGCACTTTTGTTCATGTACATATTTTTAAACTTATTTATTTAATATCGTCTAAGAAAATGACTTGTGCCAATTATCCCATCAACAGGTACTGTTGACTTTTAGAGACAACAATGGAATTTACCACAAATAAATGTTAAAGTGGCGTTAGCATTTATGTTTTTCTTCATTTACTGTACATTGTAGATTTTGAAAGTGTTTGGATTAAATAAAATACTCTGTAAGCGCTTTGTTGCTTACATAGCAAATTTTGAAACCTGTTTGGATCCCCCACCTCTGTTAATACTGAAATTTGGCTAAGGTTCATGAGCACTCCTTCAGCATGGGCCTTTGGCAGAAATAGAGTGGCAACAGGCGTTCAGTTTGCATTTAAGTCTGCCTTTACAGCCTTTGCTAACTCAGTATTATCTGCACGCTCTCTGTTTATGCAGTGTGTATTTTTATTCTTCTTTAAGGAGACTGAAAGCTGAGAGTCATCACTTCAGGGTGTTTCCGAAAATGACTCAGTGATCCTTCATTCAACCACTTGTGTTTAGACACAAAGAAAAAAAAACTAACACACCCCAGCAATGACTTGTCCTAAATGTTTTAAAACCGCTTCAGCTTTTACTGAGACAAATTAACCTCATTATACAGTAATGCATGTAAGGTCATGGTTAGAGACTTCTGGGAAATAAAGCCTTAGGAATGTCTTAGACTCTTAGATATCTTTTCTATAGTTATTAGTGTACTTCATCAGTGCTTCTCAGTGTTTTTGAGCTGTGACCCCCTCAAAAATGTTGAGTTTGTGACCTCCTCACTGTCTGCTCTCTCTAAAACTGCAGGGCATGTGGAGTTTTTGCCCTGGAATGTTGGCTCTACAGGCCACTTCTTTGGTAAATACATGCTACGTCGCTATTGCAGCTACTACTCCTACTAATGTCCAGGCTAGGAGTTGGTAACCTTATCACCAGGCCTGTTGCTGTGGCAACTTTTTACCAACATGGTGGATTAATGAGGAAACAAAAAATGGAGGATAAGCAAGCCTGAAGTTAGCGCTAATCCAAGAGCCTTCATGCACTCCAGGTCAATTGAAGCGTCCAAGCCAAACTTGTCCACTCGTATCGGAACAGGAAAAAGGTTTTTACGTAGTAAGTAAGAGACCTGGCTACAACTCGGTGTGGGCGCCATCACTCACACAGCCGCTCTGTTTTAGCTTATACCATCAGTGTGGGAGATTTTACAGACCGCTCATTCTCAAACTTTTAATAAATATAGGCCTGTGTATGCCGCTTTTTTCGACTGCCATCCTGCAGCCCCCAAAATGAAATCCCACAGGTTGAAAACCACCATACTATATGGTGGAAAAGCTCGCATGGGCCTCACGCTTACTTTTCAGCTGTAGCCACCTGTGACAGCCTAACCTGGCCTGAACTCGCTGGAGGCCTAGACCTCGTCACGGCACGGGCTTCTGTGACAACAAAACATTTCCATTACTCTTAAAAAGGAAAGCAGCTTCAGCCAGTGCTACCACATTTGGCACAGAGTGACAGTGGCAAACCCATAGAATAACAGTAATGGGTGGAGACCTCAAACCCCCCCTTGTCATTACACTGATGGTTTAAACTGAGGGGGCTTAATGTTGGGCCGCTCCTACATGTTAAATCAAAGGTTCCCGTGATGTTCGACCACACACTGCCAGAAACGCTCTTATAGCCCTGCATACATAGGCCGAGTATATATACAAACGCACACGCCCAATGTAAATCTGCTCAAAGTGAACATAGCAGCCGCAGATTGTTCCAGATTATAAAATATGAGCCTCTGAAGTTATTCAGCAGGGTGTGTTTAACCACATGGTCTGGGGTTAGTGGGGTTAGTTATGTAATCGGAGAGAGACCTCTCCACCATATGGCCAGGCACTGTCCTCTGTCAACCCTGTTATAGTGCCGTATGCACTACAGCAGGTGTGTTAAATTACTAAAGCTGGTAGAACATGCAGTCAATGTCTCTGTTTCTATCTGTCTCTATCTCCAGTGCAGTTTCCTATTGAGCATTTCTGTAGTGTAAGATGATGAAATCAACGGGTGACCTTTTTTAGGTCTTCAGTAGCTGCAGCGGCATGCACTGACATTTGTCTTTTAAAGAAGAAAACCACCTGTCACTCCCTCAGAGATAAAGCAAACAGAACGTCTCCACTGGCAGCTGGGAATGTGTTGATGAGCTAGCTGTTTTAGATAATATACATGAGGTCAAACCCAAATGTTCTTGGAGAAAATATTAAAGAATATTCTGCTTGTTTGACAACCTGAGGGCTCGGGATGTTCTACCAGTGTTCAGACAGTGTTCTACCAGACATTTCTAGTACCATCCCTTAACTCTGTTCTGTTCCTGTTATCTTAGTACTGTAATGATGAGGAGACCTAGTTAGATGTGATTAACCCTTTAAATTCCTTATTACTTAAGTAATCTTTACCATTAGTGAAGTCCTAAGACAAAAAGTGAGTGTACTATAAATCTGTGCCAGCCCAGCACCCATGATCAACAAGTACACTTACATAAACATACACAACTTCTCTGTTCTGTCCTCTTTCTTGTGAGTATATGGGAACAGCCTTGTAAAAATGAATCAGTAAACACCACTGATCTCAAAAACTGCACCGCCATCTTAAGGCTGCCTTTGCATGCTAAGACTTGTATACAACGTCAGTTACTGTAAACTTGCATGGAATGAAGTTTCACTTAAATTGCACAACGTAAAGCATCCTGCAGTTTGTTTGCAAAAACGTTGAAAATCAGCCCTAACTGTTTCATCCGTCTCAACTTTTTCAAACATTTCATGAAACAGCCAATAAAAAACGCATCATGTAATCATGTCAAGCATCATTAACTAGCCAGCTAGCAGTAAAAGTAGTTTAAACAGTTGCGTGTGTGAATGCTTCTTTGTTAGCCTGCTATAATCAAATCTATGAGGTAGATTATTTGTCTTCTTCTCTACTGACGCCACCTTATTTTACACAGAGGAGATTCCTTTGCAGTGCTTCTAGGACAGGATGACAAGACATCAAGTACAAATTAAATAGACACTTAAACATTCATTTCCACACAGAACAAACTAAAAAACAACTGCTGTCAAACAAAGCCTCATATCTCTAAAGGGGAATCTACTTAACTCTTTAATGTCCTCACTAAGAAAAAAGCAAAGCATTTTATTTTTTGTGTTTTTTAATTTGTTTGGGGCAATAATAAAAACAATTGATGTTTTGTGTATTTTTGACCCCACACTTAAATACTAAAATATTCACATATACCAAATGGTCGAGATGGCACTTTGTGGCATATATAGTGACTCAAAATGTGCTCTACCAAATGGTTGAGCAGAATATTAAAGAGTTAAGAAGGAAAAAATCTGAGATAGATAAAATTTAGAAAAATAGATAGATAGGTAAATTAGAGAAAAAGCAATGCCAATGGCAGCTAGACACCAACCAATGACTTCAAATAGCGAAACAATATCTTGTATCACAAGTATGCTCTTAATTTGACTGACTTAACTAGTGGAGTCATCAAATATGTTGCATGCATTTTGATTGTTTTTAAATTGCTTTGCTTTGCTGTCCAGTTGCTTGAAACTGCATGGAAAGTTGTGCGCAGGCTTCACCATGTAAAGCCAGACTCACATACATGTCACAATTGTATGTGTACAGCTGTCAGTACTCTAAGAAACACAGGTTTTCTGAATGTCAGCAGTGTCGTCTCATAACAACTCTGCAGTTGATGTTGGTTGCCTCTGAACTGAGATGCCGCAGGTTTCCAGTGAAGGTTTGAAGAGCAAGGTTCTGCTGAAAGTGATGCCAGAAACTCCACTTCTCCTTTTCTCTAAAACTCATCTTTTTCCTCAAGCTGGACTGATGTAAACAAACTGTCGTACTTTGTTAACTCAGGTGTCTCCCCTCGTCCCACTGATTCAACAAAGGGGTCTCTGTTATCGCTGAAAACAAAATAGTCCTGTGCTGTCAGACTCCACATCTTTTTGTAGACTGTTGTTTTTGAGGGAACAATAAAGAAGCTGATTTATTGTCACTCAACTTGACTCATGGTCATAGTGTTCTCCTTGAAGTTTTCAAGAATGCTTGAGGGCCTTGAGCCAACAGAGAATGCTCTCCTCACAGTGAGGCTGAAAATCACTTGAAAATGACCATTGCTTTTGTTGTGACCAACCCTTAGGAGCCTGGATGTCAATCCTGCGTGGTTTTCCGACCCCTTTCTGGGTATTTTTGGCTCTCCTGATCTCAAAGCCATACTTAACAAAGTCAGCAATTTCATAACGCAAATTAAACATTGCATGCTGAAAATATATGTTTATGAAATTCCGGCACAAACGACAGCATTCCGAACTGCAGTCAGAAGGAAAATTCCATCACTTGGGAGGACTGTTAGTCTTAGCCCGTGTTTTACTTCTGCAGAAGCCAAGAAAAACTTTAAAGCTTTGATGTGAGTTCTCCCCATCCCCCCACACGCTTTTTGTTTTAGCGTGCCGTGTTTGTGTTCATTGCTGCCATGCAATACTTGGTGCTGTGCCATCCAAGCATCACTTAAGTTTGGCTGTGGTTCCTTATCCTTTTGTGGTTTAATCATGTGTTATTAACGATTCTCGCATGCTTTAATTAGTTCTGACAAAGCCTGTGGGAGAAAAAAAATCCATCAAGATTTGAACAAAAGCCAAGAACCCCACTGGGTCGGTGTCTTTCTGCCCTCTTCACCCATTTCTTATGTAAGATCACACTAATCATTGCAGTCGGAAGCTTACTGTTTATGTTTTGTGTCTGAGTCTGTTTTGGCCTGCCGATTGTTTCCGGGCCTGGCGACCGGCGCCGCTGGCGGAGTCTGGGAATCTGACCCGAGAGGGCTGAAGCCTAGTTGACTAATTACTGAAGGTGTTAATTGACCCTCAAGGGTTGCAGGGCTCTAGATCAGGGGGTTATGGGGTTCAAAGCCTGCCAGGATTGTTGGTCCCTCTTGGAGCTGAAAGGTCAGCAAGCTATTGGATACTTAAATGGATCAGTGATCAGAACTTACAAACCACATGTATGTTCACAAGAGGATAGAGAGTGCATTTAAGGACAGGAGCAAGCCAACTGACTCCAGCCTTGATTTAGAAGGAAGAATATTGTTTGGACTAGTAGCGCCACTGCAGTAGTACATTTTTCTTGTAAAATATCAGTCTCTGTTTAATTCCACAATGAAATTTTAATGAATCTAAATGGAATTGTTGGAGCTTATGAAGATATACTTCAGTAGCTCCAAGTAAATCAGGATACTAATTTAGTTGGTAGTAGGGTTATAGTCAGGAGCAGCTATTATTGCTGAACTAAATTTATTATCCTGCTTATATGTTCATTTTATAATCATGATGATGGCTAAACCACTTTTTATTCCCTATAAACTGTGCAAGAGCTAAGGCTTTATCATAACCAGTTTACGTAGTGTATTTCTACAGTAACTGTTAATGGCACATCAGCCCTAAAATATGATATCAGTGCTCTTCTAATATACCCCATAACTGGTACTGTGCTGTCTAAAGGATGACAAAGTACTGCTCATATCTCAGAGTACAGATAGGTTGGTGCGTCTGAAACTGTCCTGTGGTGGCTAGCAGAATAACTAATAGTCATAGTAGTTTCACAGTGAAATCACAATGCAGCTTGTGCTCTGGCGTAGCATGGTAATTTGATTAACCACTTGTTCATACATACTTAAAGGTTCACTGATGTCTTGCCCTCACACCCTTTGACTAGATTTAAGGGAGTTTGGTATTGGGATTGGGCGGTACAGCGATAATATTGAGTGTCTGATGAAGGACTAGAGGATGACCAACAGATAAGCTACTGTTTCTGACTTTGCATCTACAAGGTGGACCATCAAGGTTGGTGTGTCTAATAGAGTGGACAGTGAGTGGATGCAGTGTTTAAAAACTGCAGCAGCACTGCTGTGTCTGATCCACTTGTACCAGCACAACACACACTAACATGCCACCACCATGTCACTGTCACTGAATTGCTGAGATTGATCCACCTACCAAATAGTACCTGCTCTGTGGCCGTCCTGTAGGGGTCCTGAACATTAAAGAACAGGGTAAAAAGGGGCTAACAACTTACAGTACTTTGGCTTAGATTTTACAGTACTGAGCAGTTAGCGCTGTCCTCCAAGTGTGTTCAGCTGTCCTGTGACACTGTGTAGGTTGTGGCACGTAAAAGATGAATGACCTAATTGAGAAAACATGCATTACTCTCACTGCCAAACTGCTAACTATGATTCTATTGGAAAGACCTGTAGCAGGGGTTAACTAGCTACTACCAGCAGTGGAAGAAACTTAAGGAAAAGTCAAATAAAGTGAATAACGAGGTTTTTATGGCTGCAGTGGATTCTAATATTATTCTACTTCATGGCAACATACACTCTTAAAAATAAAGGTTCCTAAATGATTCTCAGCTCCGCACTCTGGACCTAGGAAAAACATTTAATTGGAGTAGAACCTTTCCATTATGTGGAGGTTTTTAAACCTCTTTACGGTCACATCTCATTTTCAACAGAGGTTCTTCCAAGAACCATCCACTGAAAGATTGTTTAGGAAACAAATATGCTTTTCTATAGCAGGGATGTCCAGTCTGATCTGTAAAGAGCCAGTGTGGCTGCAGGTTTTCATGCCAGTCAGGCTGGAGCACTGGTTGAATCAATTGGTCTCAGTCTTCAAACAATTGATCAGGTGTGCTCCTGCCTTGCTGGAATGAAAGTGTACAGCCTCACTAGCCCTCCCTTTGTGGATGTATGGCATTTCCCCAAGAGCCCTTTTAGCACCTTTGTTTTTGTATCTAACATAGTAAAATGATCATTTCTTTGGGAGGAAAATGAGAAAAAAAGATCTTTGTAGATATCTCGGTAGTTTTACTTAGACAGCAGTAAAATCAGATGGAAGGGGAAAAGATACTTTTGCTTAAGTCTCCTGCTGCTTGAATATTTCTCCTGACCAAAAGCCTGATAATCTCATACGTCTCCCCTTAAGTCACATATTGTGCTTAGATTTGCCAAAATAATAACACTCGTGTTTATCTGCAACTCAACTCTTATCTCTCCTTTATCTGTCTTTTATCTCATGTCTTTATTTGTCTAATGCGTATTCTTCTAATGAATTTTAGGAGCTTTACAAATCATGGGGATATCATAAAAAAACATGTTCCTTGTTTTTTTTTTTGTGAAATATGAGTTTGATGTATTATGTACCCATGATGTATTATGTCAGAACCAGGAAATACTGAAGAAAACCAATTGATTCAGCCACGGCTAACAGGCGAATGCTGCTGATTCTGACTGTATCTCCGACACCAGTCACTTGGTTTTGTGCTCTCTTAAGTTTTTAACCTCTAAACAGGTGTTACTTGAGCATCAGTTAGCTGGAGCTGAGACTGTACTGCAGTGGGTGGAACCTTTGGCCTGCTAATTAACAAGGCTAGGGTTAGCCTAGGCCAGCAGACTACAGCTTAAAACAGCTTTCTGTCACTGCAACACCAGTCATTCAACTTTACTTGTTCAGACTTTTGCTTGTACAACAGAGCAGACTGAATCTAACCTGCACTGTGGTGTTTGTGATCTGTTGGCTGTTTGATAAGCTAATGTGGATTTCACCTGCCGCTCGACTTTGCTTCCTCAGACTTAAGTCATTATCATTTAAATTAGCTTCCAAATAGCTTCTGTCAATCAGAATTGGACCTGGTTTGTGGTGAGAAGAGCTGGTTGTATGCTAGCTAGACTAATGCTAACCAGCTCTTCTTGCTAGTTAGTAGCGCCATTTAACATTTAGCAGTTGTTGCTAGATTAATGGTTTGACATTTATTGAATAGTGGATTGAAAATTGAGCACTGCTTTCATTTACTTGATGACCATGTAAGCAAATAAATTTGGTTTCCAAAGTAAACCACTCAGTAAATAGCTACGTCATTGTGTCATCCCTAGAACGGTTCTGTGGCCCTGAGTGCTGTTGGCTAACTGTGTCCAGAAAGGAACGTGTCCATGTGGAAATGCCACCAGAAGAGTTGTTCTCTGTGCTCAGAACTGTTCGGCAGTGGAATAGAGGTCAAAGAGCAGCGTTTAAGTAATACCATTTTTCTCAGGGGTTACTTTAGTTATTTGAGTTTCAACACAGAGGACAACACTGTTTTAAGTGTTGTAGTACATTTGGTGCATATTTGTAAATTGTGTGTGTGTGTATGTGTATATATATATATATCATTTTGCCATGTCATATTGTCCCTCCATGATCATTACAGAAAATCCAGGCATGATTTGGCTCCTGTGTGACTGTGTGTGGTGCTCAGTGTGGCAGCTGCATGCATTTGCAAGAGCGCAGCCCCGACAGAAATTAGTTCCATCCTTTAAGAGAGGAACATGACGGCCCCTAATGGATGACGGGGGAACTGAGATATGCTATCTCTTGCTTCCCGCTGGTCTGATTTTCCGCCACACGAAATACTTGCCCTTTTATGCAGTTCTTGGGCCAGGCCAACCTGCCCACAGCTGAACTTTGAAGAAGAATGGTGGGATCCAGGACTGAAAAATGTAATCCGACATAGAAATTACAGCATAGGATCAGTATGAGGAGAAGCTGGCACATCTTGAAAGCCGCAGTGCATTAATATGCTTTACATACGAGTCTCAAAGGCCTTCCTGAGGAGATGCTTATGGATTTTGGAGTATGTATAAATATTCTGTATGTCTAAATATTCTATATAAGTCTGTTTGCTTCTTCACTCTGCCTGAGGCTGTGTTTGTGTTCCAGTCAGTTATGCTGATCAAGCATGGAGCAAGATAGGTTCACCAAAATAAAAAAGTATTTAAAGTGACTCTGTCCGTACCTGTCTCAGGTTGGCCCGTGCTGTTTGATTGGCACGTCATTGTTTGCACTGCTGAGATCATTTCACGTCCAACTGTGGCAGGAGCAGTCTTACTGGAGTGAAACGTTAAGCTTGCATGTGACCTCAGTAAAAGGAAAACAATAAAATGCTTATGTTCTGAGGATGTTTTGCTGTCTCCATGATTTTTATTGTTATACAAAATTAGGCCTGAATGGGGCCTTTTTACTTTCACTCCACTTAAAACTTGTTAAGACAGTGTTGTTGATAACACATGCTATAACTGATACAGCAGCTCTTGTGATTTTAATTAATCTTTCAGCCTCATATAAACGCAGCCTAAACTTGAAATAATAAAGGAGCCAAAAGATTTCCTGTTGGATTAAAGATGTGTAGGCCTAGCATTTTATAAGAGCGGGTGATATGGCAGAAATATAATGTACAGTACTTAAACGCTTTTTCATAATGAACAGAATGTAAAATGCGTTTGCAAATTGTGAAAAAATGCACTAGCCAAGCAGTAGTACCACATTTTGTAAATTCTATGAGAAGTATGAGTGCAATTTTTTTTATTTGATTTTTGCAAAAACAAGAAAAAAACTAAATCAAACGGTTGGTAAAAATTGTTAAATTATATGATTAATCCCAATTCATTGTATTTTTTGTGCAGGTAATCACAATTAATTACATTGTTTCACATAGTTCACATAAACTGAACATGAAAATCACTAGAAACTCAGTTTCCAATTTTGATCACCATTGTCCACTATGTTGTCCACTGTGAAATGTATTGATGTCATTTATCACAATAATGATAACATAATGTCATATTGCCCACCCCCAGCAGTATATAGCTGCCATAATTCTTATTTCAATGGAACATATGTGGTTGAAGCTGATACTGATACCAATTTTAAGGGGCTAAAAATTCTGATAACCAATAATATCAACCGATATAATGGAATGAACTGAGGTGGATATGTATATGTATATGTGTGTGTGTGTGTGTGTGTGTGTGTATAATTTAATTGCCTCTAAGTTTTATTATTCTTCATTAAAATGTTTAGTACAGTCATGCCAAAGTTTGGTGCTCTGGTCACATTTTAATACACAGTTACTGAATTTTTTTATTTTATTTGCTAAATTCAACACATTTTGGGGAAAAATGTTTGTGCAAACGCTTCATTTCACATTTCATGTTTTTTTTATTTTAGTTTATTCCCCAATGTGTTCAACTCAGCAAATAAATAGAAATTGTGCGCTAAAAGCTGCTGTGTTTTGTGCTTTAGTCAATTCAATTCTGGATGTAGTGCCTGAAAAGGTTGCTTTTTTTGTATTTTCTCTGACAACAATAAAATCATGTCATCAATATTATATGATATCAACCAGCCAATATTTCATGCATGCCCTAATGGAAACCTTCATAAAGATGCCATTAGTAAATGTATGTGTACACCTGTGTTCCATTAGGTACATTATTACATTAGTGACTGGAGAAACTGTTCACATGTACAGTTTTGTTTATACTCTGGAATGGTATGTGGAGTATTGCATAGTCATTTGACACATATGAATATTCACACAATGTCTGGAATGTCACTTTATAATGTCAATAATTCATTGATTTATTCACATCTAAACTGACATGATGTGACTCACACATTTCCCCAGGAATTCATGTCCCTCCCTCATGTCATATATCTGTCCATAGCTCTCCCATCCTCTCTCTCAGAAAGTTCTAGATGTGCTGAGAAGTATAGCAGCTCTGTGTTGCTGGACAGGTTATGGGTTCAGGAGAAGAAAAAGTGCGCTGTCTCAGATAGCTCCCCCGTTTTAGCCGTTAGCATTAGCTAGTATTGCTGAAAGGAAGGCACTGACTCTGAATGTGCCATCTGCAGCAGAGGGGAGAAAGAGAGCTTTGTGTGTGGAGAAAGAGGGTCTCGCTCACAGATACTGTAAAACAGAGGACATTGTGCACACACAGGAATTTATACATGAATGCACACATTTTTCAGTTCTCAGTGAATGTTTGTTGACTCTCAAACTCTCTTGGACTCTCTAGGAATTCCACCTAATGTAATTCAAGAGATACTTTCTGAGACAGTGCCTTTATCCCCTTAAACTCAGTAAAATCTGCCCCTAGAGTAGTCCAGCTGTGTGTGTCAACATTGTGCATAGTAAATGAATCATCATGTGGAACTGGAGATTTCTGTGAGCAACTCGGTTTCTATGACTATATAAAAGAAGCTAGATACTGCTTTTATTGCTGGATACTAGGGATGCGCATTCTGAATAGTTTTGATAGTCAAGTTAATGAATGGATGTTCAGATAACCGCAAAAGAAAAAGAACTTTGGCCAAAATTAGCACAGGGCTACAATGATAGCACTGGTGTTAGAAGCTAAAATTTGAAAACATGTTTTATTATACAAAAATCACAGAGGGAGATTGGTAGTTTTTTGCATTAGATGAGTTGAGGCTGCCTCTTCAGATGAGCTAAAAACCAGCAAAGACCAACATGGGTGGTCACTAGCAAAACCGGCATATGTTGTGTTTTGGTTGATATGACCATGCTGGGGTAACCAGCTTAACCAGCACCGTGTGCTGTTTTTTTTTTAAGCGTGGCACAACGCTGGACGCTGATGAGGACTCATTGTCTGTTCTCGTTAATGGACGATGTGTCAGCATATTAGAAATGTACGCTCATTATTTCTGGACCTAGTCAACATCAGCTAGAGTAGTGAACCTAGCAATAAAGCTGCTGCACACCCAGCCCTGCTATCTCTGCCTTCTCAGTCATGTCCTTAACAGCATATCTTTAGCAGCATGCTCACGCTAATTCACTTGTGTTTCATAGTAATGAAGCAAAAAATATACCACAAATACAAACAGAACCATCACATTTACAGTCCTGTTGAAAATGTTTTTATCTATATTTAATATTGCGTACTAATTTTGGGGACAATCGTGGGCTGGAGGTTAGGGAACCAGCCTTGTGACCGGAAGGTCGGCAGTTTGATCCCTTGAGCTGACAGGACATGACTGAAGTGCCCTTGAGCAAGGCATCTAACCCCCGGCTGCTCCCCAGGCGCTGTGGATAGGGCTGCCCACTGCCTTGGACAAGTGTGCTCACTGCCCCCTAGTGTGTCTGTGGGTGTTTCACTGCACAGATGGGTTGAATGCAGAGGTAAATTTCCCTGTTGTGGGATTAATAAAGGGAAACTAAACCTAATTGTAAAATCCTATGCTCTTTTCATGTTGCGCTTCTTGTGTTATTGCTTAGTTATCCGGTGTCGACCAGAGGAGAATGGGTACCTCTTTTTAGTCTTGGTTCCTCTCAAGGTTTCTTCTTCTTGCTCTTCATCACTTTTTTCTTGCCATTGTCGCCCTTGGCTTGCTCACTGGGGCTCAGACCAGGATTTCTGTGAAGCTGTTTTGTGCCACCTTTGACTTGGCTTGACGTAATAGCAGTTATTTAATAATGAACATTTATTAAGTGTAGTTAAATGATCTCACTATACTTTGCTTGTCTCAAGGATTACTTACAAGATTATCTGCCAATATGGTAAGCTACTTTGACTTACTAAAATCATTTAAAACAATGTAAACTCAATTTAAAACAATTTAAAAATGTCTAGAAAGAAGTTAAATAACCTTAAAAATCTAACATAAAAAACTAACAACAAATCTTTAGGTGAGAATAATAAAGGTAATTGTTCTCTAAACAAACAAAAATAATATCCATCATGCTTTGTGAAACAAGTAGTCTCATCAAAGAACAATTAAGATATATTGCCTTGATATGAAATTATTTCACTTACTAAGATTTAGTAATTATCACAAAGAAGCTCTACAGAATAAAATATGTTTTCTTATTGACCACTTTGCTGCTGTAACATCCTCACTCTGACCATTTTCTGTTGACTGATTGAGCAATCAGGTGTTTTGTAAGGCCCTCTCACACTTTGCTCTTTTCTTCACAGGAGAGTCTACGTTTATGGATGACCACGGACCCCCTGTTCCGAAGGCAAGTGTTGTTACCGTCAGTCGTTTTCCTGTTCTTCTGGAATTTACACAGTACGAGAAATGATTATTAAGCAAAGATCTGGTTTGAATTAATTTCCTTGGAATATGCAGGAAAAGTGCACTGACTGCAAAGTCAATGACTGTACGTAAACATGCATTAACACACTCATACTCACACTTCCTGCAAAGGGACATTGCTGTCCACTGCATTACATGCGAGCTGGAGAGAGAGAGGGATAGAATAGAGGAAATGAAACATGATCTTATTGAAGTGCAGAAGTCGTTTTTCTAAGAACAGACTATGAAGGCACTTCCAGTGTAGTCTGTGTTGCACAGTGAGGATTAGTTCTTTGTTAGCGGTTGAGGGTTGTGGTCGTGGCTGTGGTGCTTTAAATGGCTTACATGGAAAATGATTCATTAAAAAGTAATCTGTTGCAAATACTTCAGCTCTTTACTGGATGCAGACAGCAGAAGTGCATCATAATGTTTTGTAATATAACCAGCTCCAGTCCTCCATCCGTCACCTACTCTCTGCCAGCTTTCTAAGACAAACCAAGAGAAACATACACAGGGAGAAGTACACAGAATGCAGGAATGTGCTTTAATTCTCCAAACACTTCTAAAAATAAAGGTCTGTAGAACCTCCTCATATTATTAAGGTTCTATATCAATTCAAGTTTTATTAAAACCACCTCCTTGTTTCTATACTCACTGTCCATCATAGCTCCACTTGCCATGTAGGTGCACTTTGTAGTTCTACAGTTACAGACTGTAGTCCATCTGTTTCTCTGCACACTTTGTTAGCCTCCATTTACCCTGTTCTTCAATGGTCAGGACCCCCATGGACCCCCACAGACCAGGTATTATTTGGGTGGTGGATCATTCTCAGCACTGCAGTGACATTGACGTGGTGGTGGTGTGTTAGTGTGTGTTGCGCCGTTACGAGTGGATCAGACACAGCAGTGCTGCTAGAGTTTTTAAACACCTCAGTGTCACTGCTGGACTGAGAAAAGTCCACCAAGCAAAAATATGCAGCCAACAGCGTCCTGTGGGCAGCGTCCTGTGGGCAGCGTCCTGTGACCACTGATGAAGGACTAGAGGATGACCAACACAAACTGTGCAGCAACAGATGAGCTACTGTCTCTGACTTTACATCTACAAGGTGAACCAACAAGGTAGAAGTGTCTAATAGATGTGGACAATGAGTGGACACAGTGTTTAAAAACTCCAGCAGCACTGCTGTGTCTGATCCACCTTTAATAAGAACTATTTTTAACAACCAAGCTAAATCTGAAAAACTGAACCATATATACACAAACCTGTAAAAATTGCTTTCTAGCACAATCCCAGCAACAATGGTGCTACATTTTGTTTTATGTTTGAGTTTATACAAAGCTGACGTTGGCTTCTTATTTGGCAGCTTTATGTTGGAATTTCCTGTTCCACCTTAAATAGAGCAGCAGTTCCATAATAGCTTCTGTATGTAACTGCTGCGCCTTTTAAGGTGGAATGGGAAATTTGAATAAAAAGCCAACTTTAGCTACCTGTGTATTCTGCCACCATGTATTCTGACTCCACTCAGCTAAAGGGGAAAACGTTAGCATGGTTTGCACTGCTTTTATGTTGTGTTGTGTGTTACCCAGGAAGAATTTCAATTGATATACCACCCACTACTATTCTAGGGTTACGGTCTGTCTGTCAGTCTCTTTGTCTCCCCCTCTTTTCTCACCCCCTCAATTCAGGTAAAAATCGCTTTCTTTCGCAAATGTATCATATACAGGATTACTAAAGCAAATGAAATAAGACTTCATGGATTAGAAAGTTGCATATATTCAGGAGTAAAAAAGTCATTCATTCTATCTCTCTCTTACTCACACACACACACACACACACACACACTTCTGCAAGACTGAACTTTCTGTAAATGGCTTAATTAAAGAAGCAAACGTTTCTTGCTTTCAGTGTTATATTGTGTTGGTATCCTTCTTAAACGTAAGAATGGGATATGATTTAATTAAAAATTAAACCAAGTTTCTCTCTCTTCCCTGTTGTAATCACCTCTCCTCCAACTCTCTTCAATTCTTTGCTTATTACACTGAAAAAAGTCATGCGTTCAATTTATTTGTTTCAAATATGCATCATTTGTACATTAATGAAATATATTACATTATTTGAGCACAGTTTTGTCTTCAGTTTACTTATTTACATGCCTTTGTCAGTAATTGTATTGATGAGATGTATGTACAAATGCATTCATCAGTGTAAATTAGTGGGGCACAATATGACTGTATTCTTTCGTTATTATGACAGATTTTGTTATAGTCATGAACAGCATGCTTTTCTGAACCTATTGTGGATAATTTAAAGAACGCTTAACAGCTGCCTGCTTCATTATAAAGAGAGCATGTTTAGTCCTGTTCAGCTGGATTTAGAGCAGGGCAGTGTGTGCCAAATAAAATTGCATTCATAGTTTTTGAAGTCTTTTAAATGTGGCACTACTAGTGCATTGTGTCTGTGTCAAAATATCATGATACGTATCATGTATTGTAAAATTGTCTTCACCACCCGTAGTGTAACATCTTTCTATCCTGCCTGAGGTTTTTGAGAACTGTCTCTGTTATAATTGTGGCTGTGTTCTGTGTTATTTGACACCATATTTAAATACCAAGGTATTTCTGTTCTGTCTATTTATGATGGGATCACCCAGGATGCATGTTAATGACAAGCGTCTAAGGGTCCTGCCTGTCTCTACT
Source organism: Colossoma macropomum (assembly GCF_904425465.1). NCBI lineage: Eukaryota > Metazoa > Chordata > Actinopteri > Characiformes > Serrasalmidae > Colossoma > Colossoma macropomum. The sequence continues at coordinate 34,642,914 of NW_023494795.1, read as the reverse complement.
TTCCTCTATCTATGTCTGTGTGGATCTTCTTGAAACAGCCGCATGGATATAGAGTTCTTGACTGATGACTGTTTTCTCTCACACTTTGGCTTGGTGGAAAATCAATAGAGCTAATTAATCACACAAGGGCAAACCCCTTTTACAAAAGACCTTTATTTGTGCAAAACCAATGAGCAAAATAAACAAAGCTTAATCTAATTAGTCACACTCGATTCCAGAAAGGGTGAAAGCTTTTAGCCTCTGTGGGAACTTGTATGTGGAGAAAATAGTAAAATAGAGAAGGGAGAGAAGGCGAGTGATTGAGCAAGTGTGATTGAGCTGTAATGGAACATGCATGAGCAAAGCAGGACTTTGATTTTGAGCCACAGAGCTGGACAATGAAGACATTGTTTGCACAGGCGGCTACTGAAAGTGAGTGAAAACGTGGAGAAAAGGACGGACGAAAGAGAGAGAGAGAGAGAGAGAGAGGTGCATTGCTTATGTGTACATTTGAGAGTGTGTTTGTGATATTTGACACACTTAGTACCACATCAAAACTGTCTGTGTGTGTTTCCATAGCTCTTGTTCTAAGTGTGTTTTTGACAGAAAAGTTAATTTCCATATTTTCTAGTCCATATATGTTAGGTAAGTTGAAAAACAGCCTATTTTGAACACATTATGGTTGTGAAGTTACAGGTTTAAACTCATTTACATATGACAACCCATTCAGCTCACCCACCCACACAGTGTGTGTGTGTGTGTGTGTATATATATATATATATATATATATATATATATATATATATATATATATATATATATATATGTATATGTATATATATGTATATATATATATATATATAATATATTGTATTGGAGGTTGGTCACCATGATAGCGAAACCTGTGGCTGACAGCATAGTAGTCAGAATTGGAATAGCTCCGCCCAGCAGTCAGGAGGCATCATGGGCTCACCGATATCCCCACTGCCACCAGGCATGCTCGCGCACACCGAGAGTGGCACATCAAACGGCTGGAAGGCAACCATCATCCAGCCCAGGTCAGTAAATGGCAGCGGAGACGAGGCCTCATTGTACGAGTGGCAATCAGGCCAGCATCAGTGGCGTGGTGGGCAGGGGAGAGAGCGAATGTCAGCTGGGTGGAGCATAGTCGTTGCTGCCGTCGCCTGTACAGTCAGATTTTTTGGAGGAGAGCTATGTAGTGACCTATGTAGCGAGGTGTAGTCATGCAAGCGACTGTGCGTGGAGTCTCATGGTTGGTGTGCGCCCTCCTAAGAAGTCACCTTAATGTTATTAAAAGTTGTTGTTTTTTATTGTAAAGATGTGTGTTATTTGTGGTTTATTGTGTCTGGGGGTGTGGATGTTTTGGGAGTTGGTCACCGTGAGGGTGAAGCCTGTGGCTGGTGATGACCACCCCTGCAAGTTTAGTGCTTTATATGTGTCTTTCTTACACATATATGTGTTTAATAAAGAGGACTTCTCGTGGTGGAATCATATGTCTTACTCTCACTGATGCTAGATTATATCTTATATATAGTTAGATTATATATTATATATATATATATTTTGGTTCTAACTGAAATAAGTACACATTTTCCACAGAGAACACACTTCTGCACGTTTTAGTGCAAAATTACTGTTTATTTGCTGAATGTAACATATTGGGAAGAAATCTGTGAAAATGTGGCTTGTCTAAAAGTTACAGCACATTTTATATTTTATATTTTATTTATTTTGTATATGACTATCATATAGTATATATGATGACATAATTCATGTACTCTTTATGTACAAATCCCAGCTTCTTGGTATTTTACACTCTCAAATTAGTTACAGATCTGTACAGCATTGTACCCAGACGTTCAGACATTTTAGATTTTGTAGACTGTGAAAAATCTGGGGTGTTCAGAGACATTGCTATTTGCATGTGTTACTTATAAATATCAAACATGCAGTGAGCATACACCAGAAATGAATGTGCGATGCTGGAATGATTATATTTACTGACAGTATGGGGTTGTAGACAAATCAAAAGTGGACTGCACAATTTAGCAAGTGCTGAAACTCTGAAAATACTCTTAAAAGGCTGAAGTCTAACACCCTCTCACATCTAAAGACAACCATAACAAAGTTTTTAGTCACAGAGTATGATTTTGCAAAACCTGAGGATCTTGCAGGATGTAATGGCCAGTAAAGGTGCACTGTTCCTTTAAGAGTCGAATAGCGTGCTCAGAAGCATATTTCTTCCAGATCACCAGTCTGTATTTAGAACAAGCATGATTATTGGCTCACTGATGCTGAGAAGACTGACTACTTCTTTTTCAGTACTTGATAGAATTATTATATTCAATACCATATCAATATCCATATGGTATATCGATACCATATGGATATACCATATATTGATATCCAGTTTGTTTTATGCATTACAGATTAGACTGTATTTTAACTCTTTAAATCCCAAACATAAGCCTTATTATTCAGGAACTACATGAACTACAATGCAAACTGACCTCTATTCTTAGGTTTTTGAAGTATGTAGTTCTAACTGTATGTAGTTTGGACCCGCCGGTGGGTGCTGGCCAAGACAGACAATCAAAACAGAGGTTCACATATAATCTGTCATTGTTAAAGGTGTTTTTGCCACATAAAAACACTCACACAAGGGAAATGAAGTACGCATACAAAGAAATGCAGCGCGTGGAACTTCTGTTTTCTTGCCGTTCTCCTGCTCCATCTCAGCCTTTGATATTTGGCTCATTTTCTACTTGATACACAAATCAAACCCAGACACAGCAGCGGTTTAACTGAAGGTGTCATTTGGCTTTAAAGTGATTTAATCACAGATGCTGTGCTTTTGCTGCATCATGCTGAGGGTCCAGCCCTGTTCTCAGGGTGGGATAATGACAGAGCACTCTGCTCTCAGCTTCATCAGACGGGACGGCGACTCTTACTCCTACTCCACTGGTTTCGGTCAAGAGGTGGCCAGACAGTGGCAGGCTGGGACCCCCACACAGCTTCCTGGGGGGAATGTTTATAACAATACATCTTGGTGGAAGCCATTTTGATATGTTGTTCTTGACAAGCATCTGCTGTTGCTGTACCAGACAGCAGCCTACCATCTTCACGTATGCCATTCAGACTCAGGCTCACACACACACAAATCCAGACCACACACACATGCTAGATTGAGGATTGTAGGTTCAGGTAATAGCATGACTCAGAAGCTGTTTGGGCAAACGCAACTTCCTGTATATTGAAAATGCTAAGTTAAAAGTATCACCACTTAAGTGTTCTAGATGTGTCCCAGAGCTTACTGAAGTCATCTGCCCTCTCTCTGCAGAGAAGCCTGGATCTAAAGCAGTGGTGTGCATGATATGTATATTTACAGTGGTCACATCCTCAAACTCTTCCTCATATGGTGGGCAAATGTTGTTTTATCATTAATTGCTGGCTCATTGTTTTATTAGAGACATAAGAGGCTGTGATTTTTCAATAATTTTAGCATAGGTATGGGATGTTGTTAGGCAAAGTGGAATAACCCCCTTTACCTGTTTTAAAATGACAGTAGAGCACAGCCTCAGGTTTTTTAGAATGGCAACAACATACAATATGATGAAATACACAAAAGTTCAATAATAATAGGAATAAGTTCATTTAGATGCAAACGTCACTGGAAGGCTGAACGTGCCTGGAGGAGAGCGATGGCGAGGCTTAAAAGGCGATAATCACCATGTTGAGAAACTAACAGGGAAATAGAGAGGACTAATTTATCTTTGAACAGGTGGGTGATATGTCAGGAAATTAGGGTGCACTCTGCTTAAAAAAGCATATGGGCGCACGCCACAACAGTTCTCCTTTTCTGTTCGTGAGAGAGAGAGAGGTTTGTTAAGAAGCTGCCTGAAAGCTCTTTCAGCTACACACTGTAATGCCAGCTTTTGGGGGTTTGATGCAATCAATAAAAAGTGATTTTTTTGTAAAACTAGAATATAGCATGCAAATTATTTTGGATATCGCCCAGGCCTAATATGGTGTGCCCTAACAAAATGTTCTGAATCTTTCATGTCAGATAGAGCTAGAGTTTCCTGACCAAAAGAACCAAAAAAGCATGTTCTTCCTCAGAAGTAATGACCTACTTTCCTGACCCACTGTTGCAGAAGAACCTGCCCAGTCTTGTAAATACTGCAGCCAACCAGTGTACAGATGTTTACACACTTAGCAACATCCGCTCTTTGCGACAAGATGCTCTCAGGTTACACCCCTCACGCAGCACACACACACACACACACACACACACACACACACACACACAAACCAAGATCTTCACACATCAAGAATTTACTGGCAAGGCGCGTAAATTCCTCAGTTTCAACACACACAAACACAGTTAGGCTGTATGCCAGGTCTCAGAAGGGACAAATAGAAAGGCCACAAAAATGTGTGTGTGGTGAGACAGAAAGTGAGTGCGAGAGAAAGAGAGCAATCAGTTCCAGCCAAACAAATGTAAAAGTCTCGTAAAGCTAAAGTGTTCCAGTAAAACAGTACAAGTGTAGGAACACAGTAATAGATTTTAATGCATGACACTAAACAGAGAGAATGCAATACAGACCGAGTGAGATATACACAGAAAGAGAGAGCGTAATTTAGATTTTGGCTTTTGGTCCTCATTGAAACAAACATTCTTTATTTGATGGTGAGAAATGGAAGAGCAGATGAGAATGGATAGCAAACGGCAAGTGATTGAAAGGAAAGAGAGTGGAGAAAAGGGGAAGGGGGGGGGGTATTTAGAGAGAAAAAAGAGAGAGAGATTGTAGACAAGGCAGCTGGCCCATAACAAGGTCCCCTATGTGTGGGCATCCCTGTATGTGTGTCTGAGGGCACGTTTTAGAGGCACCAGAGGGTGTCTGTGGTGTCAAGTCCTGTTTGTTATTTTGGGGGCGTGTGTGGTTCCCCAAGACTGCGGTCAACATGCAGACATGCTCTCATAACACTGAGAAATAGAGGGCTGTACATCAGACTTTAGTTTTGTTTTATGAGGAGTCTCACTCTACTGCTCTGCTGCACATTTTAGTAGCTAGGCTAATTAACAAGGCCCTCCGAAGGTCAAGTAGGTGTGTTGGAGCATGGAAAACACTAGATGTGCAGGACTGGAGGACTCAGGACCACAGTTAGGGCTCACAGATCAATCATGTTTATATTGAAACCACAATTTGAAAGAGTGCAATTTTAAAATCAACAAACAAGTTTGAGGTAGGAACATTTATTCTAATAGCAAGAAGTTTGTGAACCACCTGTAGACGCGTTAGACTAGTCAGAAGCAACCAAACATCCATGTGCTGTGAACATGACAACACAACTACACCTAGCAATCAGCCTGGCACACTAGGTTCAGTGTTATATCCTCAAGTCAGAAAAAATGGATAATCTGATCTTCATGGCCAAAATAACAGGCCTGACCTTTAATTTATTGAATATAATTGCAATTTGAATCACAGTCTACTGGTATAAAGAGATGCCAATTTAAATAAGAAATTTAAAATTAAAGATCTGGATTTCCAAGTTCACAATGATTGTTTAACTACATATTGCAATATTCCTTTCGTGTAGAGCCCAACTGATATATCACTTGGCCGATAATATCAAGCAATATTATCAAGCAATATTGACAACCCAAGGTTTTTATCAGTATCAGCGACGATATTGTCCTACTTGCAATATAATAAAACTATTCTGATGGGCAATTAATGTGACATTGGGGGCAATTAATGTGGGAAAGATTTACTCAAAGTGTAGCTAATTACAGACAGTCTACTGACAGTTTGTGCTGGCGGGGATGGCCAATTTAGAACTTAGGCCAATTAAGAACTTCCATACATATGAACATAGGTGCAATTTCATGATTTATCGTGTGACTAGATAGGAGAAAAAATTGACCACAATACACATTTTCACTGTGCATCAGTCCATTTCAGACTGAGTTTATTGACAGCAAAGCAAAGTATTCCTGAGCCCGTGTGGTGATATCCAACGTTGGGACATTATCATGATCATCATTAATTTTTTATTTTTTTTTTATGGCTGTAAAGGCACACGCACAAAGTGAGTTTGTGTGGATCTGGCTGTTCAGCTCCAAATTATGGCAGTTAGAGTGAAAGTGCTGTAAATCTCTGTTGTCTCTGATCTTGTGTTGCGTTTGTGTGTGTGTGTGTGTGTGTGTGTGTGTGTGTGTGTGTGGGAGGAGAGGTTGAACTCAGGTTTGTACTCAGTTCATTGCCTGGGGTCAAGTGTAATGTTTACTGGTAAGCTTTGAAAGAATGAGGATCTTTTGAAGTGTTTCCTCGGGCGACGGCTAAGCTTTACATTTAGGCAGGTGTGAGTTTGCGTGTGTAATATATGTGTGTATGAGTCTTGTAGCTTGTAGTGATGCTTATTATATCACTAATGTAGGCATCTGAGAAAATGACATGTTAAGCCATTTATCTGGACAGTAAGTTTTTTGTAAAAGAAAGTAAATCTTTGTCCATTTTATCAGCTCCACTTACCATACAAGTGGACTTTGTAGTTACAGCCTGTAGTTCATCTTTCCATACTTAGGTCCTTTTCACCCTGCTCTTCAATGGTCAGGACCCCCACAGAGCAGGTACTATTAGGGTGGTGGATGATTCTCAGCACTGCAGTAACACTGATGTGGTGGTGGTGTGTTAGTGTGTGTTGCGCTGGTATGAGTGGATCAGACAAAGCAGTGTTCCTGTAGTTTTTAAAAACTGTCCACTCACTGTCCAGTCAATTGACCAACAAGGTAGGTCAGGGGTCAGACCTACCTTGTTGGTCCACCTTGTAGATGTAAAGTCAGAGACAGTAGCTCGTCTGTTGCTGCACAGTTTGTGTTAGTCATCCTCTAATCCTTCATCAGTGGTCACAGAACGCTGGCTGGATATTTTTGGTTGGTGGACTATTCTCAGTCCAGCAGTGACACTGATGTGTTTAAAAACTCCAGCAGCCCTGCTGTGTCTGATCCACTCGTACCAGCACCTCACACAGAACAGGGTAAAAATGGAGGTACTCAAATTTACAGAGAAACAGAAGGACTACAGTCTATAATTGTAGAAATACAAAGTGCACCTATATGGAGCTGATAAAATGGACGAGTGTAGATACAAGGAGGTGAACCTAATGAAGTGGTCAGTTGGTATAGGTGTATATAGTGAGAATAAGTGCACATCATTTACAGAGGACACACGTGTGCACATTTGAATGCACAGTTAGTGCATATTTGCTGATTTTTACCACAGGCCGCATTTTATGGTACATTTTATTCTGTATACTTTATTTTTTTATAATACAGATATTAAAGAAATGTTATTAACTCATTAATGGCCATTTTCTTTGATGTTCTGTAGTTTATTTGTGGGTGTGATTGTGTATCTGTGTTTAACAGCCTCCAGACACAGTAGTAGAGTGCAGGGGTCAGGGCAACTCCCAGACAATACAGAGGGGTCAGATGTGAGGGAAGAAGGGAATAAGGGTGGGACCGTCTCTGTGTGTGTGTGTGTGTAGCCTTTATGTGTGGTTGTCTTTGGTCATTCTGTCACACAGTCAGTGCAGGTGGGCGTTAACAGCACTCTACAGCCATGCTATTACACTATTCCCTCAGCACACAGACATTCTAACCTCCTGCACCTGGAGAGCTGGGATTTATTTCATCCTGTCATATTTCTGTACGTGTGTGTGTGTGTGTGTGTGTGTGTGAGTGAGGAAGAGAGTAAAAGGAGTCTTATACCTAATTTCCTGCTAGTAGTTTTTCAAAATGCATTCAGAGCTAAAGAAGAGTGTGTAACAGCTCAGTTCTGTAAGGATTTTTGTTCTGACCAGGGTTTTTGTAGTTAACTGAAACTATTAATAAAGCAAATACTTGCAATAAAAAAAATGTGCTCGTTAACTGTAATACGGCGAGTGATGTCCCTTCCCAGAAGAGTCACTAGACCCAAATGTTCTCTGTAATGTAATCTCAGTGTGAAAGTGAGAGTGTGCATCTGAGGTAGGATTGTGAATGATTGTGTGTAACAGAAGGTTTCAAAGGATGGTCTAGTTGAAGTCTAATTGCACATTTTCTTGGCAGCATTCAAAGGATTCTATAAAATTGGACACCCTTCAGTGATGAAGCCTTCCTTGGCTTTGACATATATTACTGTACAATTAGATTTGTTGTTTATTTTCAGAAAAGTTAGCGTCACCTTTAAAACTGTGGCCTGTAGTATATTGTTTGTATTGTTTGCATATGTTTAAAGTTTTGATTTTTAAGTTGATTTTTCACAGTGAAAAATATTTTACATTTATTTTTTTCATTTTTGTCCAAAATGCTAAGCAAATAAATGAGCAGAAAAAAATAGCATATTTAATGCAGAGTACATGTAGAGGATTCACTCAGAAAATCAACAAAACGTATAATTTTACCAGGCGAGTTCAAACCTGACTATGTTCCTGTGGGTTGCACCCATTGGAATGCCTTGTTCTGCATACAAAGGTATTGGATGGAGCTCCTTCACTCCAGTGCACAGTTTCACTGCTTGTTAGCCCAGTGCTGGGGACTTTAACCCCCCCTAGCTGATGCTTGGCATTGGGCATGATTACCTTAGGCAGTAGTTATTGACAGTGCTTTTCTATAAAGATTATACAAGCTGCATGTGCACTATTGAACAGCTGTGTCAGCAGTGGGTGGGCCTTAAAGTAGCTGAATCCACATTAGAGGGGGGTCTGGATTTAAATTCACTGGATTTTTCACATGACTGTATGTCCCTGTGTGTTGCACCCATTGGAATGCCTTGTTCTGTATAATTACAAGTACAATATATCTGTGTGTGTGTTTGTGTTAGGTGCTGCCGTTCCCCAGTCAGGTGATCTACAATCGAGTGGGGAAGTGTGGCAGTCGTACTGTGGTGCTGCTTCTCAGGATCCTGGCTGAGAAACACCAGTTTAACCTGGTCTCTTCTGACATCCACAACAAAACCAGACTCACCAAGCACGAGCAGGTCAGTGTGTGTGTTAGCATCTGTTTTTTAAGTGTGCTTACTAGGAGTGGAAAAGTCAAGGGTATTAATAGGGTGTTTGTTAGGATGTTGGATGTTTAGTTCTGGACCGCAAACGCCACTCCAACTCATCCCAAGGGTATTGGGTGGAGCTTTCTCACTACAGGACACAATTTCACTGTTTGTTAGCCCAATGCTGGGGGGCTTTAAACCTCACTAGCTGATGCTTGGCATTGGACATGATGACCTTAGGCAATGCCTGTATGGTTTTGAACTGGACATTTGCTGGATATTTGACTTTCTCTCCCTGATTTCCCAAACTACAACTAAACATATTTCAAGATGTCCTTTGTTAAATTTCACTCAACTTAATGTTTTTTAAAGGTGGATTACCATCGCTTTAGTCATTAAATGCCCATCTTAACCGTCCACACAAAATGTATGTATTTAACTAAAAGAAGGTAAAATCACATCAAATCACGTGTAGTAAAGATAGTGGCTTCCCTTACCTGTGATTTGTAGTAGGCTTAAGGGAAGCTGGTCTCTTTACTGTAAGTGATTTGATGTGATTTGTGCTAAATACTTGGGAAATAAAGCTTAGAAAGATGCCCACACTATGCACTTTTTAGACACTCCCTTAATCACTAACATGCCGGTGATCTTTGTTTCCAAGCCATTACGTTCAGTGAAATTTAATGACGGGCATTTCTGAAATAAATTTGATTGTAGTTTTGTTCGTGGTCATTTCAGGAGTAAGAAAATGCAGGTTTGGTCATTTTTTTCATGAGAAATTGAAGAGGGAAAATCAAATATCAAATAAAATGTCCAATACGAAACCAACTTTACTTTTTTCAATACTTCAGTACTTGCCAGATGAACCTGAAAGTCATGATATTCCAGTCAGTCTGTAAAGGATTTCACAGCCCATTCTGTTCATTTCTGACTTATTCCATTTTGTTTAGATGTTATGTCATCATATCAGAAACATACTTTGATTAGCTGCAAAGTAGTCATTGCTTAGCGACCAGTGCTCAGTGCTCAAAACATGGATATTCAAGTTTTTTTTAAGTAAGTATTTCATGTGTTTCGAGTACTAAGGCAGATTGTGTTGGACTAACTAAAATGAACATTTTAAACCAGTATTTTTCAAATTCTTTGATCAAGTAACTTAAAAACATGCAAAACATATAAGTAACGCAAGTAATGTGATCCCAAGAATGTATACTGTAATAAAGACTACTTTGTTACAGGAAAAGGTAATCGTGTTACTGTAGCGTGTTACTTTGTGCCACGTTACCCAGAACACTGATGTGTGACTCTACACCAGTAGGCCTACCTATTAAAAACAAATATATTAGACATAAAGTTTGCTGAAAAAAAGTCTTCAACCTGCTGAAATACAGTCATGTGCCAAAGTAAATGTCCCTAGCAATGAAACACATCCGAATAGCACTTACTGTGAAGGAAAAATACACAGTTTTCACTGTGGAAGAGAAAGAAAGAAAACATTCTCTCATCTATTCTGAAGTAAACCCAGGTCGCCACACCTTCACAAACAACCAGCCACAGTGTCCAAACAGTTCAAATGGACTACACTAATGAAATTAAACTCAGTTCACTTCAGAGAGAGAAAGAGAGAGAGGGAGAGAGAGAGGTGCTGGAGCTCTCTGGGAATGTGTCCTGAGGGTTGTTGTTGCACCTTTCGGAATTGCTCTAAACTCTTAAGTGCTGCTGTTTGTGTATGCAGTGGCTCTTGGTTTTATGTATAAATGCTACATATTCATAACTGCTGGGAGTAAATTGCTGTAGTGTAAACATGCAAAGCTAATATTGAATGGTGGTGTTTACTGCGCTAAACTTTGTCTCTAGCTCTGTAGTGAGTATGTGTGCATGTGTAGCTTGCGAAGTCTGTGTTTATATTGGGTGATTTTCCGTGTCTTCAGTTTGAAAAGAAAGAAAACAAAGAGCACTCGTGATTCTGTGAGCAGAAGTAACAAGTTTGATTCAATATGGCTGACGGTGCTCCAGTAATTTAATAATACAGAGTTTAGCCAGTGGCAAAGTGTGACTATTAAAGCTAGGCCTTCAGTTTGGGTCATATTTATTTCTATGCAATGCATGAAAGGTGAACTAAAATGACAGAAGTTGTAAAATTACCTCCCATAGACTTCTGTGAGGCATGGAAGAAACAGAAAAATTGCCTTTAGAAACTTTGATATACTGTTAAATTGAAAATAGACTGACCTTAATCTTACTTGAGGACCTGGTTTTGTTTAATAATACAGCTCAGCAGGTTGCAAATGGCTTATTGATTTACTGTAAAGATGCAACAAGAAGGTTAAAAAAAGTTACCTGGATTTTGCAACAACCTTCAGAAGTCTTCAGCGGTGTAGTATTTAATCCAGTGTGGAAAAATCCAACTGCCATTAGCTTGATGCTAACACATAATAGAAAATCTTACATATATGCTAGCAGAATTCACATTCTCTTCATAGGAGTGAAATAACTGCTTGAAACAGAATAAGAAATAAAAAAAAACACAAAATAAAGAATGTCAACTCATACGTCTCATATGTCAAAAATATGAGATGTTTCCCGGTTAATGTCATTCCTAAAGTCCTAAATTGTGTGGTACGTTAAAAGGTCCAGGGCTGGTTAATAAATATCCCAGGTCAGAAGACACCCCTGATCAAATCTTAGGATAGCGAATTGAGAAAAGACCGTAAACATAAATACAGTATATTGTTTGTCATTTAATAACTTCCTGCTGTTTCCAAAAATCTTGAAATTTTATAGTATTTGTATCTCTGCTGCTATTACTGTTATTACTGAGTGAAATGTGCTGGGTATCTTTCTTGGTGTTGTAGCCATTTTGGGGTCTTTTGCTTTCACTTCTGTCTTCAGTAAGTGAGGTTCAGGTTGGGTGGTTGACCTGGCTTGTCCTAAACTCTGTAGTTGTTTTAGCAGAACAGTTGGAGCCATTGTCCTGTTGTACAATTAAGCACCATCTTTGAGGCTTTGTGTTGAATGTGAAGTCGATGAAGCTTCTATGCTGTTGTGCTGATGCTGCTTTTGACAGTCATGTCATAAATAAAGAAAAGGGAGCCAGTTCTGCTGGTGGCCACACATGGCAGTGCAGTCATGCTACACAGTAGTGATGATGTGCTTTGGATCAGTATCCTCTTTTCATCACTCTAGTAGAGGTTGTTCTTCTCCTCATCTGTCCATAGGATTCTGTTCAAGGACTTTGGAAACTGTAATGCAGACTCTATGATGTGAAAAGCCCTCTGGGAATTAGTATCAACCCCTGTTTGATCAAAGCAGCAGTGGAAATTCAAATAAACATCATCATCTCTTGGTTTTTGTGGTAGGCACAGCACGGATTAAATTGCTGATTAGGCTTTATTAGGCCCAGGTGCAACTGGCCGGTACTGCTACACGCTTACATTATTGCCACATCCATCTGGATCTAACTTTCCCCAGTTTGCATGATCAGCTCGTTGCTGTAATAACAAACACTCATTTCTCTGCACTGGTAAATGAGAGAGAACTTTCTTAACTTAACCTTTTAACTTACATAATAAACGACATAAGCAGCTGCTTAGGGCCCCACAGCCACCAGGGGGCCTCTGACAACTTCTGGGTTATTATTGAATCATTATGTTGTCTAAGATCCTCGAGTGGGGGGGGCAACTGATTCAACATGTCTCATAAAAGAATGTATTAAAAATAGACGAGAAGAAAAATAGGAGATGAGGTGAAAAAGCTTGAAGATAAAGATGTGTTTATGTTCCCTGGATCCAGAACGCTGAGAAGCTTTTTTTCGGGTTTGAAATAACGCAGCAGGGTGTTGTGACAGAATACCCAGAATACAGAATACACGTCGAACCATTTAGCGAATAGATACGTCGTTACATCACCCCGCTGAACGGTTCTCTGGCCCCGAGCATAGTTAGCTAACCAAGCTGAAAAAACTTGCTGAACCTGCTTTTAAGGGTTCAGTTTCGAACTGTGTCCTTGTGGAAATGCCACTGGAACAGTTACCCTCCGTGCTCAGAACTATTTGGCCCAGCAGTGGAAAAGAGAACATTCTGTAGGTTCTGAAACATAGTGCTGTAGATGTGTCTGATTGTATACATGAAAAAGGTGAAATTCTTAGTGGTTGTGAGCCTGTGTGTGGCTGAGCAGGTGTTCTCTATCAGATATACACTATAGCAGACTCAGTAAGCAGCACTGTTGCTTTCTACACAGAAGGCCCACACACACACACACCGGTTGTGTGTCTGGCCCAAACAAGCCGTAACTCTCCCATAAACACACCCATTATTACATCAAACACAATAGAGGTGCATATGAGCTTCACTCGCTCAGCCTGCCAGGAGCGCTATAATGAGCTGCATTTTGCTTGTGGTTACTCTCAACTAATAAAGCTTAAATGTGTGAGGTTCATAGAGCTGATGTAACCATACTTCCTCATTTAGACAGAGCGTTCTGATTATGGATATAAACAATAACTAAGGCAGAATGAAATGATATTAATATTGTGTCTGTGAAATACAAAGGCGGATGGTAAGAGTGGAATGTTTAAGGCAGTAAGGTGGTGTTTGCAGTTATTATTTGGTGAACTGGTTCTGTTCTTTATTAGTTAACTCTCTCCGTTGCTCCCTCAGTTGTTTGGCTCATGTTTATGCTGAGACTTGAGCACCTGACCGCTCTGCCCGGCACACAGAACGTAAAGGGCACTTCCAGCAAGTTTTGAACATGTCAGAATAATTCTCTTGTAGGAATGTAACAAAATTCATTAAAGTTGCACTATTCTAGAGAAACTTCACTGTTTGGGGTCCAGGAGACCCCAGTGCTGTAAGTGTAAAATTAATAGTAATTTCAAAAATAATTGTCTTTTCCCTTCCCCTTCTTTTGATTGAATTAAAACCTAGGAAAAATTAAATGTTTAAAAGCTTAACCCCCCGTTTCGCAACAAGAGCAGGTGTGTGTATGCGTGGACGTAGAGAGAGCAAGAACAAGTGAGGAGTTAAAATGGGAGGTTGTAAAGATTTGTGTGTGTGCAGATTATTTGTGGGTTTTATAGGACAAAAGATGTGTATAAATGTCATTAGAAGATCACTAAGCCTAAGCTCTGTCCTCAGGCCTCACAAAATCAAACCATAGAGGAACGAGTTTTTCAAAATTTCAGGATGAGATGTCAGATGTCAACAAAGTGATTTAATGTGAAATGGATGATTGTAGAGAAACTTACTGACTGGTGAACCAGGGGTCACAATGTCTCAATGCAAACATCTTCATTCTATTTCTCATTTTATTTATGACCAATGAACCCATCAGTTTTTATATGTAGTGTTGAATCTGAAATAATACATTTTCTTTGGGGCCTATTTTGCCCTGCAGTGCCCTACAAGTGCCTCTCTGCCCTAAATAGATAAAAAATGTGTTTTAGGCCAAAACTTTTTCTCAAAACGGTCGTAAAAGAAGCATAAAGCTTTAGGCAGTGTATTCATAACTACTTCATGTAATAACTCTTTGTGCGGGAGCTTACAGAGGCATCTGGTTCTTGTTACTAATGCTGCGGACAATTCTTGAAAAGTTTCTCTGTAATGGAGCATTTCACGTCAAACCGCTCTGAATCACTTTGTTTACTCACACAGAAATTTTGAAATATCGGTCGAATTACCCGTAAAGTATTAAGCTGATAAAACAGTGCTTTTTTCTTTATCTTTTAAAGAGGGCCTGGAGTCTACAGAGCCCCAAACATAACTCGAGGGTTAAAGCCTCTAATAGTTGCTTGCAGAAAGTTATTACATAAAAATGGTTATAAACCCATTACTTGATCCCTTAGAGGCTGTTTTCTAGTAGATTAATGATAGATTAGATATTAATAAGGTAATAAGATAAAAGGTTTTGGTCTATAGTGTATTTTGGTATAAACTAGTATGCTATGATTGCTTCTGCGTTATACATGCAGGGCAAGGGAATTAAAAATAGTAGCCAAAAAGAATGGAAGCGCTAATAGAAGCAAAGAGAGGGGCACATGTAATACTGACAAATTTGATATTAAACCTGTTGTTGGAGGTTATTGGGTAATTTTATGTTAAATATATGTTTTCTGCTTTTTTCCTGATGCTGAAAAATTAATAACTTAAACCTAAAGGCCATTTTAAGTGATAAATAAATGAAGGGTAGTCTCTGACTTTTGCACAGTATTATAACCTCATGTGTAGCTTCGCTGGTTGCTGGGACAAATAAAATGACTCAACGTTGTTTCTATCACTATCATGAATTCTGAAAGTGCATACTGACCTCCTACTGACTCCTCCTATTTACTAATGGAGCTGTATACTTATACAGTGCATTCATTTCAGGAGAGAAGGTAGAGGGTGTGTGTTGTTAATCCATTTTTATATAGAGGCTGAGGACATTTCGCTAAGGAAAAATGCAAATTTGAGTTTCAAATGCAATTAAAAATGCAGTTTTCAATCTCAAACAATTTCAACACGTTTTCTGAATTTACAGTTGTAGTATAGACATACTGGTTAAACTGCAGTAACACAGAAGTCAGTGGAAATAACCTACACAAATAGGAATACAAACGTGTGTGGAGGGAGCATGTAGCCGGTTTTCAGAGCCCCAGGGCTTTTCTCACTCTATGGCCTCAATTAGAAGGACTTAGAGGCTTACACCAGTAGGTGGTCAGGAGGCCTAGAGCTATGTGTGGAATTTCAGAGACTTCCCTTTTTTCCCTTATTGACCATCCCTCTTTTCATAGAAACCTCCTGCTCTTTATCTCTTCCTCTTCCTAATCCCTTTGGCATTATCATGCCACAAGAACAGCAAGCTGTAGTTTAGTGATACTTACCCAGGCATCTTAGTGTAGCATTATTTAACCTTGCTCTTAGACATCTGCACTGTTCTGCATTGAATATTTTTCATTCATTTCAGTTGTTGAAGTTCAGTTTCACTGATTTTTCAAAAGTTCTATACAGTTAGATCATTAAGATGTGAACAATGTAATTCAGAGTGGTTGGGTGTGAAGTGAACCATTCTAGAGAAGCTCACGAGTCAGAATTGTTCACAATGGTGGTGACTTGAACCAGACGTCCAAAATGTTTAATGCCTCTACCTGATGCCTAAAACGATGCTTTACCATGTTTAATTCTCATATAAGGTTTTGGCCTTTTTTAATTCCATGGTAGATCAGGTAAATGAAGGCATGGTAAGGCAAAATAGTAACCAAAGAAAACATTTATTTTTTTACCATTATTTTACCATTATCAACATTCCAAAGAAAAGCTCAAAAGTCACGTTTAGGTTCACCGGTCATTCTGATAGAAAATAAAATGGCTATATTAATGTAGACATTGCGACCACTGGTTTCTGTAAAGAAATCAGAGATGGCAAGTTTCTCTACAATGCTCCATTTCAAATCAAACCACTGTAAAAGACTTTGTTTACATCTCAACGACTACTTTGCGCTGAATTTTTGAAAGGAATAGTGGAATTCCCCTTTAATGGCCAGAACTGTCAAGTCCAGGATTCCATTCCTCACTATAACAACTCAGTCTGTTTGCACTGTTTTCCATGTAATTACCTAATAAAAGTGTTATTCATTAAAGACTGTGGTTTGATCTGTTGGTATCACACTACACTTTTGCTGAATGAGGTGTGTTGTCTGTGGTTGAGTGTGGAGTGTGTTGTCTGTGGTTGAGTGTGGAGTGTGTTGTCTGTGGTTGAGTGTGTAGTGTGTTGTCTGTGGTTGAGTGTGGAGTGTGTATGAAAGTGTGTATGAGTCACTCTGTTACTGATTAGACTCAAGCTGTGTGTAATAGCTCTGTGTGTAAATTAGGGCAGGGCAATATCTAAAAATAATTAGCACACAATCTGCTTCAGCCTAGACCTACTTTCTATGCTATTTTTAGATTATATGCTTTTTTACTATTAAGAGATTTAATATAAATCTTTAAATAATATTATATTGAGTAACTCAGTATTTTTCTTGTTTGGAAAGTTCCTGAGCTCCTGCTGATGTGCGATGTCTTTAACTCTTTTCAAAGTGGCCATAAAATCCATTTTCAGCCTTTTTAGGTGGTCCCTCAGTTAAGCCTTGAATTTTTATATTTATGATAAAATTAGGATTTTTTTGAATATTTTAATTATGTTTTGAATAACACTATTTTATTTGATTATACTAATATTGATTTCCATTCTGTCAGTGGAATGGCCACCAGGAGGCTTGCAGACGGGGTTTAAATGACACTACAAAAAGCTAATAGCTCCCCCTGCTGTATAAACTTCAGACTGACACACATGCTCGAGTAAATCATTGCGTTCCAAAAGTGCTAGAGGCCCTGCATTTCTAGACCGCTACCTAGCTGAAGGCTGTTCCAAAACCATACTGACAATTTTAAAGAAAGCTTCCGGAGTATCCTTCATGTGTCTGAAACGAAAAAAGTTTTAAAAAATGCCAAAATGTGAAACCAACTACTCACATTGTTTAAAAGTGAATCACAGTCAGGGGGAGGTCTCAGAATGAATGATTTGTTGATTATGACCAATCACAGTCAGGGGGAGGTCTCCAAAAAATCAACACTCGCTAGGAGTTCTGTTTAGCGAGTAGCACACACCACAAAATACAGCCTTAAACCACTTTGTCTTTTTGGACAAAAAAAGGTAATTTTGCTTCGAAACTTTGTTTCTGTTTTAAATATACTGCCAGCTTTAGTTGTGTATCCTGTTTAAGAGGGTGTAAATTGAACCGCACTTGTTTTCAATGAGGTGAACAGTCTTTCACAGCTACAACCTAGCTTTTAGTTCCAAAGCTATTTCATGTGCTTTACATATAAAAAAGTATATTACTTTTGTAATTTTACAACTCTCAAATTGAGAATTTTGCTTAGAAGTTAAAACCCCCAGCAAAGACAGTGGGAAATTTGCTGTACTGTAGCATAACAACTTATTAATGCTCATTAATGCTCCCTAACAATGCTAAGTTTTAATAGTAAAAGGCAATAAAATTTTATAATGTTTTACGTTTGTTAATAACAGCTGTAGAGGGCAGCGGTGAGTAATGTTCGTTTATTTTAGTTTGAGCTGTTTCTGTTTTCAGTTGGGAGCTGCTCAGTTTGACAGCTAGAATGCAAGACAGCTACAGTATATACAAGTTTATTATTTTTAAATTACATACAAATTTTTTCCAAATTTAATTTTTTTTATTTTAATGTGCAGAAATCTCTCTCTCTCTCTTTCTTTCTTTCTTTCTTTCTTTCTGTTCTCACTTTTTTTGTCTTTTTGCTTTGTTCTCAGTGTCCAGACATGATCAGGCTTGTCTTGACCTTTAACCTTTGAAGACCCTCACCTAAGATCCGCTCCTCTAAACCTCTTTATCTCTTCCTCCGGAAAGTGGAGCTTTTTACTTACTCTACCACCCCGCGTTAGCCTTCTCTCTCACACACACACACACACACACACACACACACACACAGAGACGCACACACACACAGACACTCTTACAAAGTCTTCCATGTTGTGACATAAGCCCCCGACTGCTTTCATTACAGCCATGTCTTGATATGGTATCAGTGTCTCTCTTTAGTAGCTGCAGACACACAGAAGTGATCTCATGCAGGTGATGTCACCACCTGCGGCTGCTGTGCTTATGTGCTTTGGCTGAACAACACAGAGAGAGTGATTAAAGACATGTAACCCACACTGAACATCCAGACATACAGGTGAGAGAGAGAGAGAGAGAGAGAGAGAGAAAGAGTCAGAGAGAGAGGGAAAGATAGAGAGGTAGAGAGAGACACAGACAGAGAGAGAGTGAGGAAAAGAGAGAGTTAGACAGAGAAAATGAGTGAGTGAGTGAAATTGAGAGTGACAGTAAAAAAAGGAAGAGAATGAGAGAGACAAAAAACATTAGGAAAGAGAGAGAGAGAGGAGACAAAAGAATGAGAGACAAAAAAGGAGAATATGAAGAGAAAGAAACAAAGAATTAAAGGAGAAAGACAGCCAATAAGAAATAGTAAGAAGACAATGGGAGACAGACAAAAGTTAGGAAAGGAGACAGAGAGAGAGGAGACAAAAGAATGATAGACAAAGAAAGAGAAGATAAAGAGAAAGGAGAGAGACAGAGAAAAAATTGAGAAGACAGTGAGAGAAAGAAGACAATGAGAATCAGAAAGAAAGATAAATAAATAGAAGACGGAATGAAAGAGAAAGAACACAGCAAAAATGACAAAGAAAGACTTAGGGAGCCAGTGAGAGAGAGAAAGAGAGAGGTGAGAGAAAGAAAGACAGAGATAGAGAGAGAAGAAAGACAGAAAAGGAGAAATAGGCAGCAAAGAAAATGAGACTACAGACTGAGAGAAAGAGTGAGAGAGAGTGAAAGAGAAAGACAGACACTGAAAGATAGAAAGAGAGAGAAAGAGCGAGGAGACAGAGAACGAGAGAAAGAAAGATAGAGAGGGGAAGAAGCAGAATGAGTCAGAAAGATAGGCAGATGGAAAGAGAGACGAAGCAGGGAAACTTCAGCCATAATTTTGCTTAGATGTGACATAACAGGGCTTAGGGATTTGTTTTATACAGAACCTTCTGGAAGTCATTGCAGGCTTAAAGGACAGTTAAAACACTGCAGTGTTTCAGCACACGGAGGCGGCAGCAGTGCAGGGGGTTCAGTCTGATTTGTGTGCTGAGGGGGCCAAAAACAGCATGTGTATCTATGTGTGTGTTTTCTGAGTAAAGTCACAGAACTTCAGTGACGTGTGGGCTCTAATCCAGCAGAGCGGCTCGTTAGGGCACATTAGTGAAGTAACGTGGAGGCCTCATTAGATGACTTAAGCGTTTTCCAATGTGTAACGTCAGCACAAGATTCACGGTGGTGTTGCTGGAGGGGAGATGAGGGTCTGATTGGTGTGTTCTGAAGCCTCTGTAAACAAGTAATGGGTCCATCATGGTGGCTGACTGGAGTAAGTGTTTTGTCATGGCTAAGTATTGTGGGTAATATGACTCTGTTGTCAACAACCTGTTCCAAAATAATAAGTGCTTGTAAGGTCTGTGTTTGTGCTTCAGCTGAAAAGACAGAAGACCCTTAGAAGGGCTGTTGTACTTTACTTTTGAGTTACATCATTATTTTAAAGTAATGACATAATTCCATAGTCAGTTATGTAACTAATTAGAGTTACATTCTGTATCATCAGGTTGGAGTCTGCATGTCCAAATTGTTTTGTTTCACTGTCAAAATATGACAAATACAGCACTGTGCAAAACTCAGAGACCACCCTTCATTTATTAAATTTCCAGTTAAAACAGCCAAACAGAAAATTACACAGAAACTTCAACAAACAAATATAATATCGTATTTTTTAGTATTTAGCCTGTTCAGCCTTTGCCTTTATTACAGCTTTATTTTTTTTCACAAGGCTTCCTTTCAGTTTTTCCTAAAAATTTGCATTTTCACACCTCCAAAGTTCAGTCTTAGAAGTTGGTTGTATTTTCTCTTCTCATGATCCAAGAAATCCAGAACACATTCAGTGATATTCAGGCCTGGACTCTGACAGCAGCAGCAGCCTCTTTGTTTAATTAGCAAATTTTCTTCCTTTTTGTTTTTTTCTTTTTCTGAAAACAGATAAAAAGTGGTTAAAAAAATGGTTCAAACCGAGTCAGTTTTAAATATTGATCACATCAGTATGTTTGCAGATGTTGAAGAGATACATGTGACTAGTCGTGTGACATGTTTGTTTTCTTCTGTCAGGTGGATTTGATGAGGAACATCAGCACCATACCACAGCCATTCCTCTACACCAGACACGTCCATTTCCTCAACTTCACAAGGTAAGCCAATAAGCAGTAAGCCAAGAGTCCAGAGTGACTGACAGTGCACGTGCCCAGTTACAATACTAATGCCTTTCTCTCTGTTCTCTCTGTCTTTCATTCAATAGTGCTTGAATGTTGCAAATTATATTATTGCTAAAACAATTAAAGTGGCATTCCACTGATTTTAACAACTTTCTCCTGAATTCAGTTACTGAGATGTAAAAAACAGCCTTTCAGAGAAACATACTGTCCCAGATCTCATTACAGTGGTGGTGACAGGAACCAGGGGTCTCAATATCTACCACACAAATAAAGCCAAAACATAACTACCACATCATTTAAGGTGGAAAGGGAAAAGAAGCTAACTTAAGCTTCATGTAGTCTCTATCCACTGTACAAGTCTTAGTTACAGTCAGTAAAACGGGGCTGTGTCACTTCAGACAGGGGTTGCTGGTTTAACTTTAAATAACTACAAACACAGACCTGGACGTAACATTTACAGTTTGAGCATTCTTGTGCTGTGAGTTTATTCATTAGCTCACAGTAATCGGCCACAACACTACACACCCACTGGGAATTCTCCCGACTCTCCAGATCGCCCACGCATTGAGCAAGGCCAAGTATGCAGGTTTTTTCAGATGCGCTGTCCGCGTTCAGCGCTGATTCAGCGCTGCTGCTTTTTTTGAATCCGACTGTCTCACCTGTCATCTGCTGGGACCTGTCATCTGTGAAAGTAGCCAATCACAGGTTCACCCCTCCCCGCTTTCCTTCCACCCCTCCCCCTTCCTTTTCAGTTTGGTCTTACATTGAAATTCCACTGATTTTTGAAAACTTATGCATAATTAAATTGTTAAGATGTAAACAAAGTCATTTGAGTGATTTGAGGTGAAGATCTAATACATGTTATGGTAATAAATATACAATTTGATGCCTGAGACGTTGTTGTGTGACAGTTTTCAGATGAGGGTTTTGGCCTAAAATATATATTTTTAAATTCTTTCAGGACAGAGAGGTATATGCAGGGTGTTGTAGGGCAAAATAGAACACCAAAAAATATTTTTTCAGATATACCACTATTTTACCATCATCAACATTTCATATAAAAACTCAGAAGACACATGTGGGTTTACTGGTGGTTTTGGATAGTAAATAAAATGGTTGTATTTGCACTGCAGACATTGTGACCCATGGTTCCTATCACCACCACTGAAAAGAAATCTGAGTCAGTAAGTTTCTCTACAGTGAACAATTTCAGATCAAACCACTCTGAGTGATCCCAGCATTTAAGTTATGCAGAAACTTTGAAAACTAGGTGGAATTCCCCTTTAGGTTATCTCGTTTATTATGGAACTCCAGGTTTACCAGTTGAGGTCAGTTTCAATGACCAATGTGTGTACTACATTTACCTCATATTGACGTTTGTATTGTCTGTCTCTCTCTCTCTCTCTCTCTCTCTCTCTCTCTCTCTCACTCTCAGGTTTAGGATAGAGCAGCCTGTATACATAAACATCATCAGGGATCCTATCAACCGTTTCCTCTCCAACTACTTTTTCCGTCGATTCGGAGACTGGAGGGGTGAACAGAACCACTTGATCCGGACGCCTCGCATGAAAGATGACGAGAGATACCTGGTCAGATGCTTGTCTCATTCATTCTCTCCCTTTCTTCTCCTTCGTCCTCTCCTTCTTCTCTCTCTTCTCTCATTCCCATTTTCTCCCCTTTTCATTTCTCACTTTTGCGCCCCCCCTCTTTCTTTCTTCCACCTCCTGTCTTTCATGTTTGGGCCAAACCCTACAGGGATGCAGTAGGATTTCGTGTGGTTTTTTGGAAGTTCTTAAGCAGCGTGGCTTTTTGTTAAGGGCTGGTTTTGAATGTTAATAGTTTAGAGAGAGTGTGTATAAGTACATTAGAGTTCAGCTCAGTACAAGAGAGCAGGCCTGGGTCGAGTCCAGTGGCCTCAGGCAGGGGAGAGGAATGGATATTAATGGATAAGTTTGTATCCTGTCAGTCACTTTGGACTCCTCTGCAACATTTGCCTAACTCTTAATTTTAAAGCTCATTATTTAAGAACTTCATAAACGTTTATATGCACATAACTTGCTTATAAATCCTCCAAAGATAAGATTGAATGCTTATGTCAACAGCCACAAGATGTGTGAAAGGAGGTACATTCGGGAACATTGTGAATGGGTGATAACATTCTAGAACAGTGTGAAACAGGTGAGAACATTTTGGTGTAAATAGTGGGGGTATTACACTTCTCTAACAGTGTGAATGTACAGAAATGAGACCATCACAATAAATGACAAAAGACATTGACAAAGCGACACTTTGTTTTTTTTTTTACTTTGTATGCTGCGGCTGTATCGTGAAACCTTTCAATAAATATTTCAACTGTGAATATGGATTCACTTAGCCGATGAGCAGTCTGCTGAGCTCCTCATTAAACAAACCCAGGTTAAGTTCAGTATGCTTTTGTGCCTTTTAGTTCATACAGATGTAGTTTCTGAGGGAGAAAAGGTTCTCTGTCTGCTCCTCTTTCTGCCATGCTGAGGCTACATTTGTTACGGTTGTTTACAAGCTCTGCTCAGATGAAGGACTATATCATGGGATAAGCGTAATAGGAGCTTGTGAAAACAGAGCTGCCACCACATCGAAGAAACCTCCGGTGAAACTAAACTGCCATTTGTTTGACTGAATTGCAGAAACGTTATCTCAAAGTGTCCAGGAAAACATTACCTTGCATATTTAAAATGGTGGTACACCCAGAGTAAGAAATATAGAGGGTCCTGAGAGGACTAATAAACCATTTGGATGCCCTGAAAGCCACAAAATCACATTTTGGGGTCCCCTAAAAAGAAACATAAAAAACACAATAGAGAGAAGCAATGCATTGTGAGGTTGAGCAGAAGCAGGCAGGTGCCAGGTTGTGTAAAGATTGCTTTCGTAGCTCTGACTGGATTGTGGAATCACTATGATAGTCATCTGCGTGAGATGATGGGTTGCAAACAGAGTTGAAATGTGCGCGTGTTGTGGACGGTGGCTCCTATGTGTGATACTCATCTAAAGGGATCCTTTTCACACTCCGTGCCATTAAAAGGAAATAGCGATGAAGCAGGTTAAAACACATTCGGTTAGCCTGCTGATTGTTCCAAAACATGGAAGTAAGGCGGTTCACAAGTTCGGTGATGTAGACCGCTTTATAAAAGAATATACACACAACACACACCAAGAAGAATAAAGGATACAGGCTGTTCTTCGAAGATTACGTTTTTGACTTTCAAGGAAAGCAAACTAGCAAGCCAACTCTTAAGTAACCTGACTGAAAATTGTTGGCTTGTTTAATGTTTATGTTTTTATGTTTATATATATATATATATTAAGGTTTAAATTGAGCAGGTGAGGCAGATCAGTGAGGAAGAAGGACGAACCTCACAAAGTACAGGTTTGACACAGTTATGGCTATGTAACTCTCTGCGCGGCTGCACCGTTATTGTACTGAGTTGGCTAATCAAAGATGTCATCTACAAGCACTGACCAACAAAGGAGTTTAAATCTGCAGTTGCAGTGCTTTGTTAGGTCAGGCTGCTTTTACAATATCCGTAAACTGGTAGACTTTGCACATTTGATGAAGTTGAAGTCAGCTTCTTATCCATATGTTCTGTTCCACCTTAAATGGTGCTGCAGGTACGTTCTGGTGCCTGCACCCCGTTTAAGGTGACTGCTACAAGGGTCCAGTATGGGGGCGTGGTTTTTGTTTGCAGATTTAGTAGCATATACGTATATTATGCAATTTACTAGTTATGTTATGCCTAGAGTATGTGACAGCATTCTAAACTGTTCATTTATATTTCATAATATCAAGTAAGACTTAAGTGTTCAGCTTACAGTGGAACATAGGGACCACCCGATTACAAGGGGGTTTGCACACTGGGCATCCAGAATTACCGAACACTGGCACTGTCTTTCTCACCTCTTGTCTTTTGATTCATGTTATTATTAGGCAAAGCAAGTCTGCCTTAAGAAATACTCATCTCATGTCACAGCAACTTTCTCATAGAACCTCTTCTCCAGGCACTATGATAACTATGAAGTAAAGAAACACCACAAAAACATACCACTGA
This sequence comes from Colossoma macropomum, assembly GCF_904425465.1. Classification (NCBI taxonomy): domain Eukaryota; kingdom Metazoa; phylum Chordata; class Actinopteri; order Characiformes; family Serrasalmidae; genus Colossoma; species Colossoma macropomum. The sequence continues at coordinate 34,617,947 of NW_023494795.1, read as the reverse complement.
CCTTGTAGAGACATAAAAGCCAAAAGCCCTAGGTGTAAGGATATACTCTTCAGAAATATAGTCCGCACTAAAAGATATAAATTCGATTACTGGAGAGAATACTCCTCGATCGCCATAATCTAATTTGAGTGCTGGGAGATTTGTCACCCCGGTTTTGCGGCTTGCAAGCATCGCCCCTTCATGGTGTGGGTTCTGCCTCCTCCGCATATTGCTGCTGCTAAAACACTTGCTGCAGCTGAAAAAAGAAATCCGTCAGAGGGACTGTGAGACTTGGCACAGAGCTTTTTATTGGGAGGAGCCCAGCCCCGGGGCCAGATTCGTTCTTGGCCACAGTTGAAGTCTGGTCTTGTTCAGAAACAAATCAACCTCAACGGCTCATTTATTTCCGTCTTGATTCTATTAGAAAATATGCGTAATGTTGCAAAGGCCATTGTATTTTAAACGAGCACAACTCTGGTTGTTTATCCTCTAACACGCTAACATACTGTACAGGAAAAGAGACAAACACCAAATAACAGTGCACAGAGCCTTCCTTCAGGCTTCTCCCAAATTGTCATATAAATATGGTCTCACTGATGTACGTGCCAAGGACAGAGAGCAGTGAGCTGGTCTACATCAAACCCTCATCACTGTATTTTTAAGAGTAAGTACACTGGCCATCAGAAGTTTGAGGATACCCAGTTTTTCAAAAAGGTTTTAATGCAAAGCAACATGTTTTCTTTGTTGGGTTGCAGTAACATAAATGTAGTGAAATACTACGCAGATTTTCTTTTTCCAGAAAAAGCATCAGATGTGTAAATGTGAGACATAACTGAACTGTGTAACAGTTAAACTATATATTCTTTCCAGGGATGCACCTGTATGACTTTTTCCTTAGCAAAACAGAAATCGATACCGACGCCAATACCTGACGCTCAAGTATCTGCCTGTACAGAGTACCAATACCAATACTAACTCTAGTTCTACAGTTACAGACTGTAGTCCATCTGTTTCTCTGCATACTTTGTTAGCCCCCTTTTTACCCTGTTCTTCAGAGGTCAGGACCCCCATGGACCCTCACAGAGCAGGTACTGTTTGGGTGGTGGATCATTCTCAGCACTGCAGTAACACTGATGTAGTGGTGGTGTGTTAGTATGTGTTGCGCTGGTCTGAGTGGATCAGACACAGCAGTGCTGCTGGAGTTTTTAAGCACCTCAGTATCACTGCTGGACTGACAAGGTAGGAGTGTCTAATAGAGTGGACAGTGAGTGGACACAGTATTTACAAACTCCAGCAGCACTGCTGTGTCTTCTACTAGTTGTAGAACTACAAAGTTCACCTATATAGTAAGTGGAGCTGATAAAATGGACAATGAATGTAGAAACAAGGAGGTGTATGTATGTAAAGGACAACAGGCATTTTCAAGTTATGTCAAAAAACAAAAAAGACAAAAATTTTTGTCTCCCACAATAGCTATATATACATCAAAAAGATCTTAAAAAAACAACATTAAAAAAACAAAAAACAAAAAGGAAGTGGTTGGGTTAAGGGTTTGGGACAACCACCTTCCAATAAAAAAGTACCCTATAAATGATAATTTCATATATATATTTACCTTATTTTTCTCATAAGTGTGTGTCAGGTTGATTTAATGGTCTGTAACAGTGACTGGACTAAATGAGCCTCTAGACAGGAACATATGTGGAGATCTGTGCCCGAGATGTGTGCTTGTGAGAGGGTTTAATTACTGTAATCGGTGCACGATCTGAAGCAGCTAACATTCAACTGGAATTCCCCTCTTTCTGACACCACTGCTCACACACACATACACAGACGTACACACATTAAAGCCTTTAATTAGACGCAATGCATATTCATCATTTCACATACACATAAGCACACGTACATAAACACACTCGGTTTCATCGTGAGTGTGTAGGATAATTAGGTTCTGCTGAGCTGTCGTAGAAGTTTTGGAGCATGTGAGTTGAGTTATTAAAGTATGCAGTAGAGGAGGTCCCAGAGAGAGAGAGAGAGAGAGAGAGAGAGAGAGAGAGACAGAGTCAGAGACAGAGAGAAACAGAGTGTGACTTCCTGACAGCTTCCCTTTCAGAACTCTAGCTTTTCTTCTTTTCTTCTTTAGGCCTGTGCAAGTGAGAGACCTCTTATTCAGGTAACTGTGTGAGAGAAAACAGTGATAGTGTGTGTGTTATAATCTTTGTCAAATAAAAGCACATAATGAAGCTCGGTTCAATAAAACTTGTAGTTGTTATATATTGCCATCTTTGATTTAGCCAACTGTAATTTATCTAGTAAGAAAGAAATGAATTGTGAATGTCTTAACACAGGTCTTAAAGATATCGGGCTTACTAGCAAGACCCAGTTTGTCAGTATGGACACTTCTTTCCTTTACTTTCCACCATCAAAAGCAGAAAGACTGTAATCTAGATCTAAAAGGGTTAAATACTTTAAGTGAATGAGTTACTGCACGATTGTGCTGTGTCTCAGTCTCAGTCTTGTGGTTTGGGAGTGAGGGGAGAGAACTCTACACGGTATGTCCTAACTGAAGCTGACATGGCGAGGGGGTGTAAGGAGGGGATGAAGAATTAGAGAGCGATTTCACCTCGTGAATGGTACCAGGATGGGTCACAGGGGCATTTAGAGAGCGATGAGTCTAGACACTTTAAGAGCTGCTGATGTGAAGAGCTGTGTCAGATCGACAGTGTGCACTTGCTAAAGTGTTAGCAGAAGCGTATTTGCGCACAGGAGACAGAGATGCAGGCACTCGTTTTAGGCTTTTAGAGAAAAGTTTTCCACTTGAACCTTTAATTAAAATTGCTTTACAAAATGAACAAAGTCTGACTGACAGTCAGACTTATGCAAACATGCAAACATATGAGCATGCAGGCAATTACATACCCCACTTTTACACAGGCCTACTGAGGCGTTCTGGAAGCACTGCACAGCACTCATCTTCACTAATAAGCATTAAAGTGTAATCTGCTGGGTGGAGGAGTGTGTGTGTGTGTGTGTGTGTGTGTGTGTGTGTGTGTGGTGTGTGTGTGCTGGTTCTCCTGTCTTTTGTTCTCTTCTTTTCTCCTTTCTTCTCCTATCATCTCTTCTTTTCTCTTTTCCTTTGTTCTCCTGTCTTTTGTTCTTTTCTCCTTTATTCCCTTGACCTGTCTTTTCTTTTTTCTCCTTTATTCTCCTGTCTTCACTTCTCTTCGCTTTTATTCTCCTGTCTTCTCATCTGTTCTCTTCTCTTTTTCTCTTTTCTTATTTTCTGTTTTCCTTTTTTCATCTCTTCTCTTCATATATCTTATTTCATTCCTTATTGACTACTCAGTTTTTGCTTCTCTTCTTTTTTCTTGTTTCTTCTCTTATCTGCCCATTTTTTGTTTTTCATTTGTTTTTTTTTTCATTTCTTTTCTGTCCTGTTCTGTTTTTCTTTTTTCTCCTGTCTTCTTTTCTCTTGTCTTCTTTTTTGTTCACTTTTCTTCTCATTTGTTTTCTTCTCTTCTCTCATTCTGTTTTCATTTTTGCTTCTCTTCTTTTTTCTGGGTTCTTCTCTTCCTTGCTCATTTAATCTTTACTTCTATTTTGTTCTCTTCTTTTCTCTCATTCTTTTGTTCTTTCTTCTATTCTGCTCTCTTCTTAACTTCCCTCCTCTCTTCTATTCTCTTTTCTTTTCCGCTCTTCTCTTCTCTTCTACTGTTTTTCTTTTCTGAACTCCTCTTTGCTGTTTTTTTCTTCTCTTCGCTTTTGAACACCTCTCTGTTGTTCTCTCTTCTCTGTTGTTCTCTGTTCTCTTCTCTTCTCTTCTGAACTCCTCTCTTCTCTTCTCACAACTCCTGTGATGTTTTCTGAGGATGCCAATGTTCTCTTTACTCGAAGCTCAGCGTACAGTGAAGGCCAGGCTCTCCTCATAATCATAGTCTGAACACGAGCACATGGCTGCTTCTGCACAAACATGGCCTGGCTAAGAGCACCTTTTCCTTTCTTGGAGGGTAATAAGAAACAGTCTGAAAGGAATGGAAAGGAATGGTGCAGACATGTCCAACAATAACAGTTTCCTTTTACAACTGACTAGCATTATCGATGTAAACTGTTGTTTTCCTCTTATATTTCCTCAAACGCTTTGTCGGTGTTTCCTTATGTTGAGCTCAAAGGTTCAAAGGAATCACACATTAATGTTCATCTGGAGGTAGTTTAAGACTAAATTTGCATGGCTTTGTGGCCAGGGGTTCATTATAAAGGCCGCCATAGGACTATAGCAAAAATCCTGAGCTACAACATAGCTTGTCTGGATGGTGGGTAGAGTAGCCTAAAACTATCCTCAAGCAAAAGTCATGTTACTTTAGTCAAATAATGAGTCCAGTACTAGCAAAAGTTGAGTAGAGGTAGGAGCAAATAACAGTTTTCAAGAACTCCTCAGTTCTCATAGAACCGCAGTGGGACTTGTGAGTACATCTCTCAGCATACAAAGTGAAGACTGTTAGGTGTTATTCATCAGTTTTCAAGGTCCTTTTGGTCAAAAATAAAAAGCTAAAGCCCAAAAATGAGAGATGTGAGCAATAGTAAAGCAGTCCAGGTTTAGAATGAAATTAAGCTTAAAAAATTTACCAACTAATTCTGAATTCATTCAAACTCACGGAGAAGTTGAGCGGTGGCTGATGTGGCAAGAATATACGTTCACAATACTTTAACATTTGCAATATGCATCTTTTTACTTTTTCTGTGGTTTGATAAGCAAAACAGGAAAAAAAGAACCAGTAGAGCTACATTTGAGAAATACTATCAAAATATGAGAACAATGATTTTTATTCAATATATTAAACACTGCACTAAATCTAGTTAAACAGTAACTTATTATGCTCTTTGTAATAAAACATGCAGTTCACTATCTTTAAGTACTCACAATGTGCAGGATATACTCAGAAAGGTGTATTGTGACATAATTCATCACCTGCAGACACTTAGAAAAGTATAAATAGTGAAAAGTTTTTGTACATGTAACAGCAAGATAGCAAAATGTAACACTTGATGAGAAAGCGCAGAGAGAGAGAGAGAGAGAGACGGGAGAGATGGGAGAGAAGAGAAAGTAAGAGGGAGAGAGAGAGGGAGAAATTGTCCAGAGTGTCCAGTACTGCGGGGGTGGGAGGTTTTGGCTTAGAACTTCTTAGGACACCAGCCAGTACCATGTGTCATTTCCTGTATATATCATTACACGTGTCCTGCTCACCTCTCTTTATCTCTCTCTCTCTCTCTCTCTTTCTCCCTCTCTTTTTCTGTCTCTCTCTCTCTCTGTTCTCTCTAAACCCCCATTACCTCTCCCTCTCTTTCGCCCTCTTCATTCTCTCTTCCTCTTCTTCTTTCTCCCTTCCTCTCTCACTGTTGCTCTCTCTCTCCTCTCTCTGTCTTTTCTCTCCAACCCCCCCCTCTCTTTCTCCCTCCCTCTCTCTTTTTCTGTCTCTCTGTTCTCTCTAAACCCCCATTACCTCTCCCTCTCTTTCGCCCTCTTCTTCCTCTTCTCCTCCCCTCTCTCCCTCTCCCTCTCTTTCTTTCTCCTTGGCAGGTTCCTCACTGTCCTCACTGAACTCTCGTGGTTTTAATTGTTTTGTTTCAACTCTTGGCTCTTGGTTAAGTTTGGAACATAATTGTTATCTGTTTTGTGGTTTTACTGGTTTCCAGACTTGCGGAGTAACTGCGATGGTGTTTTTGGGTTGACATTTGCGCTCCGTTGTTGTTTGCTTCTCTTAGCGATCTACCCTTTCGCTCAGGCCTCTGCTGCCACTTAAACACAGACTTCCTATTTCACAGTCAAAGGTCAAAGGAAGCCCAACTGGGATGCTCATTGCTCATCCTTGAGTTATACCATCTGCATTTGGAGCACACTTTTTGGCATCAGGTTGGGCCTGGGGTTGGGGTTGGGGTTTTGGTTGGGGTTGAGAGGATGTTGATGTGGTCCTGGGCTGTACTCTGTGCTCAGGTACAGAGTGGCTGTTGTTGCAGGATTTGGCTTCTCTCGGACCTCCACTGCTGTCTGCCTGCTTTGAAGCCTCTCCAGAAGCTTCAGCTCCCTATTGTCAATAAATAGCCATGTTGCAGTCAAACCAAGCCAAGCCAAGGACTTAGAAAAAGTCAATAAACACAGGTTTGAGTAAGGATGGGCAATGTGGAGATCATGTGACTGTTATTGTGACAAATTACATTACAATACAGTTTTTTAAGTACATCATTAGTGTCATCAGTTCATAATGACATCAGCTCTTTATGATGTTATCTTATGTCAGCCCTTTATTTTATTTATTTATTTTTACAAATATTTCATTTTTTCCATTGCAGAACACAGAATATCACGATACATTAGGGGTGGGAATCTTTAGGCACCTCACGATTCGATTACGATTCAGAGGCTGCGATGCGATTATAAAACGATTATCGATGCATCTCGATGCATCTTTTTTCTCTATGCATGATTTCTATCTTCCTACTGTCTGAGGACTTGGTAGTTTTAAAGCAAAGTATTTGTAATGATCCATAATGTAAATGCATTACGGATCATTACAAATACTTTGCTTTAATTATCTAAAATATCTTTTATTAATAAATCAAATGGAAGTGATGTGGCAAGTGAACTAGAAGGCTCTCATTCAGAGACGCTGCTGCCACTCATCTGCGATAAAATGCGCTGTTGCCCTGAAATAAGATCCAGTGGTAATGGGTGTCCACGCAGCGCGTTACAGCCGTCCTTCTTCTTGGCTCCACAGTGTGCAGCATAGCGCGAAAGCCCTGGTTCTCAACGACTGAGAACAGACAGCAGACCACACAGCCCCGAGGTCTGGCCTCGCCAGTAGCGAACGAAAAAACAGATTAAGACGAACATTTGGAGACTTATTCGCATTTATAAGCAGCGCGGTTGGTTAAATCTGCTGAGAGACTGTCTTTCTCTAAAAAGTTGCGAAAATGAACTCGCTTCTCTTTCGTATTTTCCCGTTCCACCTTAAATGGTGCAGCAGTTACATTCGGCGCCTAAGGCAGAATTTAAGGTGGAACGGGAAAATTAGAACGAGAAACTGGCGAATGAGAAGCGACTTCAGCCTCGTAAAACAGCCGGACGCTGAGACATTTTACAAGAAACTCTTCTAGTTTTGAAGAAAGGTTTTCTGGCGGAGATGGGAGGAAAGCGGCTAAAGCTTAAAACAGAGCGAAGTAAATCTGCGCTCTCGTTTATATTTTTAGCCCATACTAGGACATCAGCACAAACTGAGACATACTGGGCATTAAATGTTGTGGCTCCCAAGGTGGTCTGACTTCGTTGAAAGGCAAAATGGCTCTTCTTATCATTTGGGTTGTGACTCCTGATCTAACCTGGCTTTAATGCAGAGGGAGCCGGTCGGATTTCTCACTCATCCAGTTGTGTTTTTGTTGTGTGCCGTCACAGACTGTCCGGGCGCTGCACTTTCCCACTTCCAGTTCCGTCAAAATTACGTTATAAATTAAATATTTAGAACATCGATTTTTGACGTTGAATGAATCGATTCAGAATCGTTCACGTCCGCATCGCGATGCATCTAAGAATCGAGTTTTTCCCGCACCCCTACGATACATACTGTGTATCATGAAAATGCCTTCATGATCATAATCATACATCCAAACGCATTGTCTTTTGGGAAAATTAGCTGTTTTGAATGATGAGTATGCCAGTTACATGAATCGTGTGGATTTTATGTGGGTTTCATTTTGAGAAAGGGGGGCTGCTGAGGGAGAATCCCTTCCCCAAACACAGCACAACTGCCATTATTTGGCCAGTTCAGGGCCAGTCAAAACTAAGATAAGCCTTAAACGTGCCTTATGTAGGCATTTTAGGCCTTTTAGCAGATACACAAATGAAGGGCAGAGTTTTTAGAATTATGTAGAATGTTGAGGAGAGGGCTCAGAAGGATTAGAATTGTACAGTTATTAGTGTACACTTTGACCTTTTGACCTTGATATTGCAAATAAATCAGAATAGCTGTTGAACTTAGTGAATAAAATAAATAAAACAATAATAAAGACTTTAAATGTTAAAAATACTGAGATGCTGCCAGATCTTTTCACTGCTCATGGGTTTTAATGTCTGGCTGTGTTACATTTATACATGGTCAGCCACCCTTTTGTGACATGTCCGTCAGCAGTTGTTAGGTAAGCACTGAATCTTTTGGGAGCTAGTGGTGAGAGTGGGAAGTTGATGACTGTAGCTAAGGCTGTCAGCTCTTTTAAAAGAAAATGAAATGTGTCATGCATGCTGCTCTCGGTAAATGCAGCACTGTTATTCTGAGAAAGAAAAAGCTTGTCACTTTGAAATAGTGTGTATATTTAAGTGTGTCCAAAATATGTGGAAAGAAAAATGTGGTGGCCCTGGAGAAGTTTTAATTGAAGTTGTGAGAATATATGAGACTCTTTGCCGCACTTTAATTTGTAAAATTTATAACCATGGCCAGAGCAGCTTGCAAAAAATGGTAATACATCTGCCATAAATTTATGCATTTAGAGCTGCAATCTTCTGTTAAAAAACTGCTTTCATTATAGTTTTGAAAAGAAAGCAACACAAAATGCTTGTTGAGTGTAATAATAGAACATTAAAGTGGGAAAAACATCAGTTGTCAAGAATAATTTAGAAATGTAAGTTCGCTCCAGACGGCTTTGTCAAAACTACAAAAACAAAGTAAAGAGCTGAAAAGTCCCGAAGGTCAGAAAGTTCTCAAAATTTCAGCTGTCAAGCCAGAACAATAAATGCATTTTTTTTCTTCTTCTTCTCATTCTTTTACAGTTAGAAAGTGGCATGTGGGAAGCTTTCCAGGTCATACAGAATCTATTGTGCACTTTCCCATGCATTGAGGTTCAGCTGGGGAAGAGCTGTTTATAGTGAATTCATTTGCATTCACTAGGTTCGAGCAAAGGCTGCTGTTCTTTTAACAAAAATGTGTATGTACAGTATGGATGCACCAATATGGCAACTGTGAGACAATGGTGACATCTGATATTTTTCACATACACATATGTCAAAGTCAGGGCCAATATATAGATTTTTCTACCAAATTGGTAGAAAGTCAGAGTTGAAAACACGTTTAGGACTTTTAGGACTTTATTTTGCTTTGAATGAGTCACACCTCAAATGTGTTTATTTTGCTGAAATAAAGTAAAGATTTGTATGCATTATTATTGCACATTCCATTCACTACAAAATGCAATGTGCAATAATAATGCATACAAATCTTTACCAAATGCTTCAGTAGTGAATGTTTCGGTAGTGACAATTTTAGTTGATTTTGAGCAGAACTCAAAAACTCTAGCCAATACAAGACTAGCAGACACAGCTTTGAACACTTGTAAACACATAAAATCATAATAGTTTTTATTTAACACACAAAAAATATCCAATTGCAGAATATGTGTTTTGGTAGAGACTGTTCTAAAATTTGCACACTGATTTTCAGACTTTGGGACACATTTACTTCAAAACCGTGGGATGTAACTGCTCACCATGTGGCCATGATGGACAGGGGGACACTGCATGTCTCACTTCCTGCTCTAATATGCAGGGGTGTGGCTAAAATAAGGCTCCTTCCATGGACTAAAACTCTTTGTGTTTTGGTATTGATATGAAAATGTGGGACAGCATTTTTTAAAAGTTTTTTTTTTTTACCAATAAAACTCATGATAAATTTAGATCTTTCAACGTCACTATAAAAGAAATCATTAAGATCTTGTAAAGAACAACACTGAATAATGTTGAAATGTAGGGGTTAGGGTTTGAATAGAATAGAGAGTACCCTATAAATGGTCATTTTGAATGTAGAAATTGTATCATCTACCTGAATCACCATTACAGAGAAATGTAAAATTTTACAAATGCAGTAAATGCATAAAATGCTAACAGTAAATACAAAGAATACAGTACATACAACAGAATACATAAAGTATTAGTCATGAAGTATATGAAATCTAATCAGCAATGCAATACCACTAAACTGTTTTTTAGTTTTCTAGGCCTGTCAAAATTGTTACATACACCTCACTACAATTATTTATTTTTATCACTGTTATTTTCCACAGTTCTTAACTTTCATAATCATATTACCTCATGACAAATTTCACTTCAATCATTCTTGTAAATAAAGCAGGGGACAAATTTATTGAGACACATCATGGGTCTTACAAAAAAATGACAAAAGTTGTAACTTGTCTGGTGCTATAACTCCTTTAGAGGGCAGTGGTGAGTAGTTTTTATTTTGTTTGTTTATTTGAGCTCAAACTGTGTCTGTGGTCAGTTTCAACCTGAAACCAAGTAATTCCATGGCTAATATCCGGATACTGATACTGATAGTTATAAAAATGTCTTTGCACACACAAAAGGGGGAAGTTCTTTTTGATATCTACAGTAAAAAGCAGAACACATATGGACATTCAAAATAATATTGGAAAACCTTGGCATTAGTGTTAAATAAGGTTACACATAAAGCAGCACATACCTTGTCTGTTTAGGGAAATAACTCCTTAATATAGCATTCAGTGCGTCTCATGAGGGCATCTGTGAGAGAACATCAGGAGAGCGCAGAAGGAAAAGTAGTTCCTACCCTACACGTTTATTTGCATAATAATACTGTTTCTTTAATACTACTGATGTATATTCAGTTTACTGCTTAGTATCAATACTGTCATGAGAGGATTGATTCTCCGAAAAGGAACACCAGGATCAGAAGTAGCGATATATCAGTATTGATGTGTCCTCGCCGAGTTGGGAACTGCTAAGGAAAGTGATTGATGCAGTCACTTGCTCACCGGCATGCCCCACTCCCCCTTATGATGATGCCAGTGCCCACCCAGACTCAGACTATTTAATCATAGACATTGTTTCACTTGCCTCACACTATTCTGAGTTCTTCAAGTATTCATCCTCATCATGACAGGCTTTTGAACGGTACTCACTGATGGATTTAACTCATAACTCATTTTCACTGTATATGCTTTTAACAAGTCACTGGTTTTCATAGATCTGTTCATCATCTGTTACTCTGATAGGATCGGACAGTAGTTAGTAACAGTAACAGTGACTGAAACAGTAACACTGACCCTGTTACTAGTAAGTAACTGATCCGTTACTATCTGTTACTCTGATAGGACTCTAAAAGTAGTCATTGGTTGTCATTGGTTAGTCTAAATACTTGTGTCCAGTGACAGGCCAGTTCTTTTTTCTATACTCAGTATTGTATATTAATAATAAAAGCTTATGTTTTGTGTGTGTTCCTCTTTTGAGTCTTGGTTCCTATCACGGTTTCTCAGGGTTTGTTTTCTTGCCTCTGTTTCCCTTGGTTTGCTTATTTGGGGCTCGGACGTGGATTTCTGTAAAGCTGCTTTGTGACAATGGCCATTATATAAGTAGAACTTGACTTTAAAGCTAGAAAGGATAGCTAACAAGCTAATTTGGCCACTTTGGTCTTGTATTTTAACAGCTGCATACAACGAACCAAAAAGTAAATTGTTAATCACAATAATTTGTATGCCATTTAATCGCCGTGATCTAACTGTTGTAACTGCCAATATTGATTATTCTGATATCCTTGCTAATTTATAGTCTTGCCAGTGTGCCAGCAGGCACCAAGTTTGCTTACCCAAGCTCTCCCAGCGTTCACCTGAGGCTCGTGAAGCGAGCAGAGGCCCTGCAGTCCAGAGCCTTCAGATCTTTCTGTCTTTACTTAACCTCTCTAGCATGGGGGTTAAAGGCAAGGCCGTTAACGTGACAAATTGCCTGCTTCTGCCAGAAAACGCACATCCGCCTTTCACTGCGCTGCTGCCTGAAGTGAGACGGGCCAAGTTCTGCGTGTTTTTTAACCCCAAATGTCATCATGGCATCCTTTGCAGGCAAAAGAGCAGCAGGTTTTAGGTGGTAGAAGACCAAGGAAAGACCTTGACTTTTTCCTCCTTTTCCTCTGTTTGTCTTCCGCATGTTTCAGATTTGTTAGTTTTTCTCTCTTTGCCATTGAGCTTACGTCATCTGACCTTGTTTTTTGAGAGTTAACAGAAAGAGAGCGAACAGAAGAGCAAATAAGTCACACTTCATATGACCCCTGCTATATAACAGTCATCATAACTTCAAACATAATGGTATTTGTCATGACAATTATGTGACACTGCTATGTTACTGAATATAATCTGTCATAACAACTCATGACAGGATATGACGTCTGCTGTGACATGCCTAAAGCATGGTTACAGTGCTGTGAAAAAGTATTTATCCCCTCCTAGTTGCTTCTATTGTTTGCATGTTTGTCACACCTTATTTATTAAGGAAAAAAAGTTGTCCCCTTAGTACCTCAGTCAATTTAGTTGACCGTTTGGATCAGTTAAATAAGACACACCTCAGGCTTGATAACTGCCAGCCCTGATGAATCTAAACATCCCTTAAACAGACCCTTTTCAGCAATGTGGTGTAAAGCTAACACAGCATTCCACAATAAGAACGAACAGTCAACATACTAGTGTGATGGTGTGGGGATGCTTTGCTGCCTCAGAGCCTGGGTAACTTACCATAATTGACAGAACCATATATTCTGCTTTGTATCTTCCTGCAGAAGGAACATCTGGTCATCAGTGATCTGAAGCTCAAACGCAGCTGGGTTATGCAGAATGACAATGATCTGATGCCCAAGAGCAACCACCTCTGAATGGCTTAAAAGAAACAAAATTAAGGTTTAGAGTGGCCTAGTCAAAGTTCTGATGAGGTGTCAGGACCTTAAACAGGCAGTTTATGCTTGAAAGCCCTCTGGTGTGGCTTAGTTAAAACAGTTCTGCAAAGAAGAGTGGGCCAAAAATCCTACAGTGTTATGTGAAAGACTGATCTCCAGTTATAGGAAGTGTTTGATTGCAGTTGTTGCTGCTAAAGGTGGCACAACCAGTTGTTATGCTGCATTCGACTAGGCCTGGAAGCGGGAAGTCAGAGCTCAGAATTGTGTTGTTTTCGTCCTCTGCACATTTGACCTACAAAGTGCAAAAATACAGACCCCTCCATGAATGCAGGTATTGTTAGCAAAAGGCTAGCCAACTAATGCTAGTGATAACTTTTTTGTTCACGATGTATTTACTGCCTGAAAACAGTTGGCTGGTGTTATAGAATCTTTTTTATAAATAGAGAAAAAGTGCTTTATTACACTTAATGGTGTGAGCAGCAATGTTGATTTGACGTTGTACGCTGAACTTCCCAGCATTCAGAGTGGGAATTTCCAGTTAAGGGGCCGATTTCTTTGATTTTTCTTTGATTTTTCAGAGTTCCGACTTATGATTCATGATTCCGACTGATGAGTTGGAATTCACTTGAACGCAGCATTAATTTAAGGGGCCACGTAGACAAAAAAAACTTCTTGCAAGTTCTTTTTCTCCTCCTTTTTTCCTGAGTAGATGCATACTGTGTTTTGTGTTTCCTCATGTTCTCTTTGCCTTATATTATCTTTTGTATGAGGATCTGAATCCATTTAGTGTGATATACAAAAATAGAGGAGCTAAGTTTTTTCAGCACTGTATGTTGTGTTGCAGGGTTCTAGTAAATTGTTGCCAAATGATGAGGAGAGAGAAGTAGAGAGGGAAAGAGTGACTGACTTTGCTCGTTGTTTTTATAGCAGCCTATTACCTTTTTATTTTCTTTCTAACTGGCTGGGCCTGTTAAAAACACAGCTTAATGGTGTGGAATTTCATAGAGATGTCTAGTACTGCAAAACTCCCTGCTGCGTGTACGGTTTAGCCTGTGTGTGTATTCCTCTAAACCTCCTCACGACTCTCAATGCCTTTTTTTTTTTACCTGTATAATATGAGTAGGTTTTGCACATTGCATGAAACCACAGAGCGAGTGGGTGCCAGACCTCAGTAATGGCGGAGGCTGTCCCAGTAGAGGTTTTGTAGGTGCTTTCTATAGCCAGAGCATTCTCGGGTCATTCATCAGGACTCATTGGAACTGCTGCCATTATTCAAATAAGGCTTTTTGATGACAACCTCAAGTTGAGTTTTTGCATTTGAGAGTTCAACACAAAAGGGATTTTATCCCAGTAGAAATATTTTGACAGCGATTAGAAGAAACCGATATATAGCCATTTCACATGTGACACTTTGAATTATGCATTCATGGAAAAACCTCTAATGTCTGCAGAACAATGGTACCTGGAGAATTAGATATGATAGTTATGGAAAGTTTCCATTCAATGAAAAGCTCAAAAAACAGAAACATATCATACGCTTCCTTACTGTAAGACAAAAGGGCCTCACATCCACAAATCTTTCTGTACGATTCCTTTAAAGGGATTTTTTGAAATTGAGTAAAATGTCTGTATAAATAAATATAAACAGGATGGTTAGGATGTAAACAGTCATTCAGAATAGTCTGATGTGAAGTGCATGACTCTAGAGAAACTTGTCGAGACAGATTTGTTCACAGTGGTGATAGGAACCAGACCAAAAAGATTTAATGCCTCTAAAAGTGAAATTACAGAAAATTATTGTATGAAATGGTTAGTAAATTGTTGTTTTGAGATGTGCTCCAAAAGTTATTTTCTAAAAGACATTCATGGTGGAGAGGCCTGTGCAGTTCTTTGGGCAAAATAGTCCCCAAACAAAACGTATCTTTTTCCCATCATCAACATTATATATAAAATATAGAAGTGTAGGTTCACTGCTGGTTTTAGATAGTAAATAAAATAGCTATATTTGCACTGTAGACATTGTGACCTCTAGTTCTTATCACCACCACTGTAGAGAAGTCTGTAGGTTTCTCTACAATATACCACATCAAACCACTCAAATGAATCAGTTATGTGTTTTGAAAAATCAGTTGAATTCCCGTTACCTTAAAAATGCAAGGCAAAACCATAGGCACAAGATGTTTTTTGAACAAGTACGTCATAGTTGTTGTTGTGCTGTAATCTCTGACTGAGTCTGGCTGGAGGTGTTTGAGTCAGTGGTAGTTGACACACTCTCAGGAAGTTATTGTGTGTTGCGTGTTTATGCGTTTTTGAAAGATAGCAATCAGTGCCCGCTGTGGACCACTTCACCAGGTTCCTGAAGAATTTTAGAGCTGGGTTTTCACCGTGTGAGTAATTGATGCCCTCTTCTGGCGAGAAATGATGACTGCCTTTTGTTTTCTTGAATAGAATTGCTAGGTAACACAAAAATAATGTTTACATGCGCATCAGTGTTTCATTAGTAGTCTGGATAAGACTCCTAATCTAACAAAGACATGTAATTATGTAAACAACATGGTTTGACAGGCATGAGTGTGGCCCAGATAAAACATGTGGTCCAGACTGATATTGGCCTGACTATTCAAGTTAGATTTGGACATGTAAATGCTTAAATCGGTCCACTGTCTCTCACACTGGAGCTTTTGTGAAATGCATGTAAACAGGGTTATGAATGGACTAGTTTATTATACAGCTCTTCTAAACGTCTTGATTTGGTCTAGTTGTCTTTAAACTAAAAACTTAGTCAGGCAGCTAAACGTTATAATGTCTTATTAGCATAATATCTTATTAATATAATAACAATTTACATCAGGCCCAGTGAAGTTCAGTTAACTTGCATACTGATTTTTGAGTTTACGTTTCATGTAACACTTAGGCAGTAGGTTAGCTAGGGATTTGCACGGTTGTACTCAAGTACTTGGTTAACCACTGGAGGTGCAAGTATTTGAACAGTGAAATCGCCATTCAGGTACTCGCTCCGTTTCAACAAAGGAAGGCGGAGAAAATATGCAGATCAGCGATTCAATTAAATGCTGCTTTTATGTTCAACAGGGCTGTGAAATTATAGTTGTGGTACTCGTATTTGTGAGTATGTATATTTCACTGTGCCACCCCGAAACCAGCAGAGCCAGTTTGAGGGGAGCATTGCCACTTCTTATTTCTCCTGTTATATCAAAAAATTGGCTGGAAAATGCCAACGGGTGCCTATGAGCGAGTCCTAAATTAATGTGGGTGAATGGGGGTTAAGGGCAGTAGGACGCTAGCACTACTGCAGCTGTGCTGATTGGTTGGCAACCGGAGCAGCTCATTGGCTCAACGCAGTGGTTTGCGGTGTTAAAATGTCTTGTGCTATTATGTGTTCAGGATATGAATGCACTCTTCTATATAAAAATGTTTAAGAATTTACAAACTATGATTTTGCTCAAAAGCTCCATCTTAACCCATTTGGAGCGCCCAGTAGTGTTGAGACATTAAAGACGTTACTGAGTGACAGTTCTACTCTCTACAAATTTCGTGACATTAGTGCCTGAAAATGACGTTGATGTTGTGAATGAAAAACCTAATTATGCCTCATTCAGGCTTCAAAGGTCAGATATTTGTGTCCAGATTTGTCTCTAAATGCTTTTTAATAGTTCTCTCTCTCTCTCTCACCCCTCTCTGTGTAGGACATTAATGTGTGTATCCTGGAAAACTACCCAGAGTGTTCAAATCCACGGATTTTCTACATAGTGCCATATTTCTGTGGTCAGCATCCTCAGTGCAGGTACAGCACTCCATACACGCCACCAAAGCCTAAAGCTTTAGAGTTAAGCTTATAAGCTCATGTGCAATGTCTTGTAGTGAAGTGTACCACAGTGAAGTGGTGTGTGTGTTTGTGTGGCAGGGAGCCGGGTGTGTGGGCACTGGAGAGAGCCAAACAGAACGTTCTGGAGAACTTCCTCCTGGTGGGGGTTCTGGAAGAGCTGGAAGATGTGCTGCTCCTGCTGGAGAGACTGCTACCTCACTACTTCAGCGATGTGCTGTCCATCTACAAGAGCCCAGGTACAGCTACCACAGATACACTAATTACAGATGTATATCATGGCTGTCAGAACAAAAGCTTGTATGTCTAAAATGGTGACTTACTGAACAAGGAAAAAAAGATTTGGACTGTTTCTATTGATCCATTCTTCACAACATTTTGACACAATGTGAGGGGTAGCTGATAAGTTTTTTCAGCTCTAATCTCTTGTGTTCGCCGTCTGCAGCTTTCTGGAAGGTGGGGAACCTGACAGGCACAGTGAAAAAGCACACGCCCACCCTGGAGGCCCTGCAAGTGCTCTACCGCCGCATGAAGTACGAGTATGACTTCTACAACTTTGTGCGGGACCAGTTTCACCTCACAAAGAAGAAGATTGGCCTCAAGTCGAGTCGCCCGAGCTCGTCCCACGAGCCCACCTTTCTGCGTGAGCTCGCCCTCCGGACCCCGGACCCGCTGGAGGATGAGGACGAAGAGGTGGAAGAGGGGCTTGACGATGCCAACAACTGGTTGGTCCAGCCTTGAACACTGCTCTGGACGTTTGGGCATCTTGCAGACTTCAGGCAGGGTCGAGACAAGGAGTTAGCATTCCCAAGAGCACTTTGGGTGTGTGTTTGTATATGTGATCACGTGATACCCGTGTTTTCGATGGGATGGCCCGGCAGGACAGTCCGCTCTTCCTACTGCGTGGATGGGCCTGAATAAATCTATTTAAAGAGACCGATGAAAAATGTCAAATGATTTTATCTTTGTTGATGTTTATGAAAACATTTTGTCTTTTTTTTTTCCAGTCGCCGGGTGAGATAGATCAAGCTTCGGGAAGAGACTAGAAAGAAGAACAGATAAGAGAATCTTAGTGGATTAAGACAGACACCCCTGCTGAGTGGAAGCTGTTTAAGGCATTGCCAACACAGGTTTAAATTACGCACAGATAACCATAGAATCTACAAAGAAAAGCCATACCAGTAGACTGGCATGCTCTAGAGTACACCTGAGGTAGCAATGTGCAATGAGTCAACTACAGGTGCATAAAGCTCCCCAGCACTGACCTGTGGACAATGCCGATTCTAGCCTCACCAGGGCCTTAAACAGCACCCCAACACAAACTAAACCCTGCATCTCTACCAAAATAACAGTTTACACATAAGTTATTGATAAAAAAAAAAAGCTTTAGAATTAAGCTTTTCTGCGTTTTCATGAGGTGCCATTGATGTCATCTTAAGAAAGCTGTTTATAAATATGGCTATGTTAGCTAAATTTACTGATCGTTTATGACAACAACCAGTTACTGTATCATGAAATTTAGTTTGTAAACTTACAGCTTCTAACTTTGTCAGACAGCTAGTACAATATGTTCAAACTCACCCAGCACCTCTCTATATAAGGCGCTATTACACTGCAAAAAATGATGTCTTGTCATGTAAGATTATCTTAAATATAGTCAACAAAGTCTCATATATTTCAGTTTACCTTATTTCTGGACATTTTTTTTACTTGTTTTAAGTTATTTTATAAAGTAAAATTGCCTCACTCTATTCTATCTTGTTTTAAGAAATGTGCTTGAAACCAGCAAAATTATCTGCCAGTATAGTGAGATATGTTTACGTAATAAAGTTACCAAAAACAAGTAAACAGCGTCTTGAAATAAGCTAAATAATCGTATAGTCTAGAAATAAGATCTTATCTCAAAATGGAAAATATTAGACATATTTACTAGTTTTAAGATCACTTCACTTGACAAGATACCATTTTTTTGCAGTGTAGGTAATGAAACTATGACTTCTACACACAAATAATGCATTATTCATTGTAGAAAGCTATGTACCCAATGGCTAAACCACAAATAGTTTTAGCGTATTTTGTATTATTTTAGAGTTAATAATTTCATTACCTACATAATTTACTACATAGGGTGTTTTGGGGCCATTTCACATTCATTGGATGGTAGAAAGTTAGCTAGCATAGTCCTCTTGTGAGCTCTGTAATCAACAAGCAAGTGACAGAAAGCTTTATATTTTTGAAAACTTACATACACGTCAAAGCTGCACTGTGTACTTATTTTTGTTTAAATTGAATGAAGCAGCATTACTGCGATGGGGAAGAAATTTTGTTTGTGTAGGAAGAACCAGCACTGACTGTGGAGCAGTAGAATTGCGCTGCTTGGAGTGATGAAGCACCACTAAACATCTTTGGGATAAATTGTGCTCCAGAACTAATCATCCAACATCAGTACCTGATCTCACTGATGTTCTTGTGGCTGAATTCAGTCAAGTCCTAAGAGCAATGTTCCAAGTCTTCCCTAAAGAGTAGGTAGCTGTTACTTATTACACTTAATTTCAGAAGAAATGTTGGATGAGCAGGTCTCTGGATACTTTTGGACATACAAGCCCTTATTTATCAAAGTTGCATACAAATCTAATCGTAAAATGAGCGTGTGCCAGTTTCACAGACATTTTTGACAATCTATGCTATCGACCTCAGATCTGGTCTAATCGAGTGTAAATCTGAGCATAGTGTTTTAGTGTGAATGCTGTCCTGCGATTGGTTCACACCTGCATGAATTAGGGGGCGCTTCACACAAACGAGAATTATATGAGGTTAAAAGGGGATGTGACTGTATAGATAGGTTTCGGCCACCGAAACGTTCAGTTTATAGCCAAAAGAGATGAAAGATTTTGGCCGAAGAAATAACAGTGTCAAAATATCAAAACAAACCATTTAATTAAAAATGCTGTTTCCTTTATTTTCCTGAATTTTTCACTGCAGACACATTCAGTTACAGCTGCAGCTGCAAAACATTGGGGAAAAAAATAAGTCAGCTGTGTGGAACTATTTCATGGTTTCTTCAAGACATTAGAAAAGCAATTTGTAATCAATGTTCATTCTGAGTATCAAGAGATGATACAGTACCCGCTACAGCAGGCATGTCAAACTGGGGAGCTTCCAGGCCAAAGTGCTGTGGAGTTAAGCAGTTACCCTCATCTAACATTCTGAATTCAGTTTATGAAGGCTTTGCTAATTAGCTGATGATCTGAATCAGGTGTGTTTAATGAGGCAGTGTGCTGAAGTCTGCAGTGTTTTGGCCTGCAAAGACTGAAGCTTGACACGTCTGCTACAGGTTTGATACCATTTGAAAACACAACATCTCCTCTTGATATGCAGAAGGCAACAAAACAACAGAAACAGAAAGGGAAGTTCCTGCTAACACAGCTAAGAAATGACACAAAAAGTCACAAGTGACAGCGCAAAAGTGCAAAGCATGACTGAAAAATGGTGGGATTCATTGCCTTGAATGACCAACTGTTCTTTGCTGTTAAGGACGTTGGATTTAGTGGCACATTCTGTAGTCTATGTACTTTCAAATAATTATAGGTAAAATGTTTTTATTTATTGCCGACTCAGTCTTGTCCTATTGAAAGCAGATTTTATCAAGAATAAAATGTATTTTCTCTACTAACTTGTAGTTTTAGAGTTAAGTACATTTATTCAAAAGCATAAATAAAACGGAAATTTAAAAAAAAAGTCATTTTTTTCAGCCAGGTGTATATTCAGTTTTCACTTCGGCCAGGAATTTTCATTTTGGTATATCACTAGTTCTATATATGTAATTATAATTATAAGTAAATAAGGGTCTAGCTCAGAGGTGGCCAGTCAACTCCCCAACCCCCCCAGTCCTTTGCGAACAAGACTGAACACTCTAACTAGCTGATTCATCAACTGTGCTCAGATCACCACTTGTTTTGTGTAAGAAAGTTTCGTGAATCAGCCGTGAAGTAGTTTGTACAACGTTCCATTTCTATGCAGCTTTGATGAATTAGGATCACACTACATCTTATCATTCACTCCATGCCTGAAACCAAACCAACCTCACACTGCACATGCAGCACCCTCCCTCTACACTAAGGAAAACAAATGAGGATATCTGTGTTATGAAAATATTTCTCTTTCCCCTTCAACCTTTTTTTTTTAATGCATCAAGTGTGTTTTACGTGCAGTGCCACTCTCTTACCTGTCCTCATGGAGTTCTTCAAGTGCCAAATATCACAGAGTTAGGAGTTATACACTACATGGACAAACGAATGAGGACACCCTTGCTAATGAGTGAGTTCAGCTGCTCTTTTTGCTAACAGGTACATAAAATCAGGCATACAGCCATGCAGTGTCCATAGACAAACACTTGCAGTAATATGGGTTGAATGAAAGAGCTCAGCGACTTTTGAAATTGTAACTGTCGTAGGATACCACCTTTCCAACAAGCCAGTTTGACAAATTTCTGCCCTGCTAGAAGCAACAATAGCTCAGCAACAAAGAAGTAGGTCAAGCTCACAGAATGGGACAAATCTCACATTCTCAGTTGAAACACTCACTGAGTTTCAGCAGCTTCTTCAGAGATTGGGTTTCCACGGCCAAGCAGCTGCACACAAGCGTAAGATCACTATACACAAGACAAAGTGTCAGCTGGAGTGGTGTAAACAGTTGTAGCAAAGCCCACCACCAACTCTGCACCAGTGGAAACGTGATCTCTGGAGTAATGAATCCAGTTTACCGTCTGGCAGTCTGACGGACAAATCTAGGTTTGGGGGATGCATGGAGATTGCCACCTGCCCAGATGCATAGTGCCAACTGGAAAGTTTGGTGTAGGAGGAATAATCGTCTGGGACTGTTTTTCTTATGAGGCCCTTAGTTCCAGTAAAGGGAGATCTTATTGGAGGAGAATTCACTGACAATTTGGAGAAGGCCCTTTCCTGTTTCAGCATTACAATTCCATGTGCACAAAGTGAGGTCCATAAAAATTTGTGTTGAGTTTGATGTGAGATTCAGGTGTCTGCTTTCTTTTGACCATGTCTTGTATCAGAGTCTGATCTGATGAAAGTCTCTACAGGACAAAAAAAAGCTAAATGAAAAAAAAGTCCGTTTTTTCAGCCAGGTGTATATTCAATTTTCACTTCGGCCAGGAATTTTCATTTTGGTATATCACTAGTTCTATATATGTAATTATAATTATAATTAAATAAGGGTCTTCAGGCATACAGCCATGCAATGTCCATAGACAAACACTTGCAGTAATATGGGTTGAATTGTGTATAGTGATCTTGCTCAAAACCCCCGTTAAGCAAGTTCCCTGACAAAACACCAGTGTTTTTACTTTTGAGAAATGGATTCAAGAAAGCCATTTAGAATAAAGATTGTGACACAAGGCACTACCTATTGTCAGTCTAAAATGTGGTGTGGATATTTAATATCTAAAACCCAGAGAATTATTCTTTTTTTTTTTTTTAGGTAGCACTACATGTACCCCAGGGAATCTCCATTTGCTTTAAGAAGCTTCTTTACCCTGTTCAGTAGGGACTGAGAGAGGATGCAGATCATGTCAGGGTTTTACTGTGAAATAATGTTTTGAAAAGCTCCAAACCAGTGTGTTTAGTACACTTTTCACCACACATTTTTATTGGAACAGCTCAAAAATTTTGCTCAAATGAAACTAGCAATCATGGTGACTGTCAGTGACAACTGAGATGATGCATTGTGCAGTCTGAATGACATCAGAAACCCAGAAGAGTGCAGCTGCGTCTTCTGCTGCACTTTGATATCTGAAATGTGCAGAACCAGAAGCACATTTACTGGCAATAACACTGATCGTGCATTTCATTTGTATTGGTGAAGGCCCACTTTAGGCCGTCTTCATCGTTCTGATCTAAGGAAATGAAGTAGATATTCTAAGGCATAACATAGGTCTTACGTTTTGATCCCACTGTTTAAAAGAGCAGCTTCAAGGCTTATAAGGTCGAAGAAGATCTCGCATGAAAACTTGCCAACAACCTAAGTCTCCTAACTGTAGCTTTTCTTACCATGTCCTTCGTAAGTCTAACAAAATTGCTTCCTATAATTCCTTTGAATTCTTCATGAGGTCAGCTTGTAGAGTTGCTAAAAAGAAAAAAATGCTCTAAATACTTTATACCAAATGACTAACAAACTGCCACAGTTCAAACATGCTCTGCAAGGTTTGAAGAAGGCTCTTGAACTAAGGGGACAAAGAGAAGCTGCAATGATACAATGGAATTGAACATAGGCCATGTAATCCTGCCAGTCAAGTATTTCAGTGTATGTCTTGTATTGTTTTAAATGTGGATTTTCTTTTAATGGTTTTTATGGTTTAATTTATTATGCAGTATTAATTGTGTAAAATGCATTCCATACACAATTCTCAGGAAAAAAGAGTGCAAATATGTTTTTTTTTTTTGGGCATCTAACAGCTAGCATAAACTGATATCGGCATCTAAGGATGAGCAGCTAAATTCACCACTCTTTCAAATGTTAAATGGAAATGCAAAAGGAAATAGCTAACATTGTAAATGTTATGAAATCCGTCTGGGACAGCTTCCAAAATAAAAGTCTTTTAAGAAGTGCAGCTGCTTGGAAAATGTTTTTTTCTGTTTCATGGCAATTTGGAACTACAATTTTTTTTGAAATGAGATTAAATTGAATCAACAATTTGTGATTGCCATATTTGAACACTTGGGGGCACTCAGAAGTCAAAACGTCTCAGCATTTAAACGCACAACTAGTGGTGTAGGTTTCATTTCATTTTTGGGAGAAACACAAAGCTCATACCACTCGACCCGTCATGTGATTAGTGTTTTATGCTAAATATTTAATGCTAAGCATATGTTACACTAGGAAAGTGCCAATAAATGCTTATTCAATATGCACAACACTACATGAACTATATAGTTATATAATACATACCTGGGTCATTATCAGCATACTGTGCCTTTGGGACCTCATATTTTATGACTTAAGAATTTTATTGCTTTGAATTTTCATTATAATTATAAGACTACAGATGTTTTCTGGATAGTCTGTAGTCTTATGATTATAATGAATGTTCAAAGCAACTAAATTCTTAAGTAATTTTGATAGTTATGAGGTCCCAAAGGCACGGTATGCTTGATAATGGACAAACACAACATATACAAATTATATAAAGTATTTTAGAAACTATAGAGCCATTGTAGGGAGATATGGTGTCTTTTTTTCAACAGTAATTCTGGCCCCTTAAAATCTTTCAGAGCTGTGAATTTTATTATAAAATTGTTTTTTATCCCCACCATATCCACGCACATCCATTTAGACCCCAAACAACAGTAACAGTAAACTTCTTTGAACAAAAATTGAAATAAAATTACATTACTCACTGTAATGTATAATAAAACAATCATAATAGTTTGTTGACCGATAAAGAATTACTTGTTTATTTTACTAAAACATGACAACGATGGGGTGGACAAGGACATGACAGACTGGAGCAGCATGTGACAAGAAGGACATGAACATTTCACATTTACAAAAACGGCAGTAGTTTCATTAACAGTGTGTCAATGATAAATAGCTAAGAATATATTTGACAGTAGAGAGTGGCTTTGGGTGAGTGAGTGCCTGAATGTGTCTGTGTTGTGGTCATGTTAACTATTTAAGTGCCCTTGTTACAGTGTGATGAGTGACAGGAGATCAAAATAACCTGTCTTAAAACTTAGCAAACACAGTTTGCACTTTTAACATCAGTAGTTTAACAGTTAACAGTGTTTTCATCCTGCTACGGGCTCATTCGGTCATAGAGGTACAGGAGACATGACAATGCAGAGCTGCCATGTGCACTGGCTCTTGGGGACACCACTCCAGGTAAGTGAGAGACTTCAATGTGTGAATAAGTTGTTAATGTTAGTGTAAAGATGTGCAGCAATGTTGCTTGTGTGGTATTGTGCTGGGTTCTGGAGTGCAGTGTTAGTGCCTACCACAAGGTCAAAGTGTAAGGCTAAAAGTGACCCGCCTGCTGTCCTGGCCGTTCAGTAGATCTGAGCAGTGGGTTTCTTCTGCTGCAGCTATTCAATAAAAGAGCTTTGGCTTGAAGATCTATGTTTTCTGTGTTTTCTTCTTCACTAATGCCACAATTGGAACGACTATTTTGTAAGAAAAAAAAAATAAAAAATCAAGAAAAGTCTCATGTATGTCCACTCTGTCATGGCAAAATATACAGGACAGGGTGGACAATTTTAACGGAAGTTAGCGTTTAATTAACATGTGGTTGACCTACATTTGCAGACTTGTTGAAATGTTCGAGATGGCCTTGTTTCGTTTCAAAGATATATTTTGATATTCTGAAATTATTTTGATTAACTCCATATTTTACCACAATAAATGGCCAGTTTAGGCTTGACCTCAGCTAAGTATGGAGATTGTGAGAAAAATTAAGTGAAATAAACTTTTATTTTGTTCCTGAACATGCAGCAGGTAAGACACCTGTCCATTGAAGATAAAACAATATGAAGGTTGTGGTGTCACTGATGTGGCCAGTTATCCCAAGATGACAGGATGGACAGCATTTCTTGGACATAGTTTGATAATTTAAAAAAATTACAAAATGAATAATCAAACCTATGAATAATCAAAAATTATTTAAAAAGTCTTTTAAACTTCATAGACATTTTTAAAACTTTTTTAAAAGCCTAAAAAATTGTAAAGACTTTTTTAACTATTTAAAAGAGTCATTCGACTTAACCACAGCACTTCAGACAAGATAAAATACCATCTCCACATTATGGTATAAAACCTGTATTTTTATGTATTCCTACAGATTTGTAATGCTGTGTTTATTCACAGTAAAATTAATTATTTCACAATGTTTTGTGAAATTTAAATGT
Organism: Colossoma macropomum; assembly: GCF_904425465.1. NCBI lineage: Eukaryota > Metazoa > Chordata > Actinopteri > Characiformes > Serrasalmidae > Colossoma > Colossoma macropomum. The sequence goes on along the minus strand of NW_023494795.1, from coordinate 34,592,484 downwards.
TTCATATGTTGTGACTTTCTTTACATCATTTCTGAAGTTGCATGTGTTTTCTCAATTTGCATTATGTTTGTCATTTTTATTTTGTGTTGGGTCTTGTCAGCCACCGTATAAATTACTACACAACACGCTTTTCTGAGCATACTGTGAATATTGGCAGCACTGAAAAACAACTAATCCACTGTATGTTTCATTACAAAGAGAGCTTAATCAGTCCCGGTTAATTGGATTTATTTTAATTGGATTGATTTAGTGCAGTGCAGTGTATGAAATTTCGAATAATATCATTGTAGATTTAGATTTTTATATGTGGTACTACTGGTTGTTCTTTGTCTGAACCAACCAAAATGAAATATTGTGATATATGTTGTGTATTGTGAAAATGTCTTGGAGTATTGTAATATTTGTATAGTATAGCAATGAAGTAACAGAAAGAAAGAATGAAAACAATTCAAAAGAATTTTTATTTCCACTACAAAATATCAGTGTAGAAAGAATTGAATTCAAATGAAAAGCATAAGCCTGTCAATTACAACCAGTGTTGACAGATTGGGTGGTTTTTGGTGGAGGAAAAGTGCTTTGGCGGTTGGACAAAATTTGGGTGGATTGAAAAGCAGATAAAATAAAATAGTGTATTAATATTGCAGCTAAAAAAAGGCCTAAATTCTCCCCACATCCACTTATCCAAACGTTGACTGGCATACATTTTAGTCAGTCTTGTTGAGAGGAGGCTGCTGTCCCACCTGTCTGTATTGATAGCAATCCACATCAGCAGTTAGCGTACTCAGTTTATTATTGATGTAACGGATGTGGGCTCACGCCTTACTCGGCATAGATGTTCCAATTCACCTCTGCATTACTGACTGTACAGAGTTCTGTAATAGCAATAGTAACAGCCCATCACATGTTCAGCATAGCCTATAAAGGTAAGCAAGTTTTAAAAATGTGTATGAGGAAGAGTCATGAATTGCAGCCTTTCTGACTGCATAGGATCAAGTGCCCTATCATGAACAACATTAAAAATGCTTTGAAAACATTGACAAGCTCCGCAAGACATACATACAAAGCCAGTAATACTTTACTGAAATTAAGACAAGGTTATTTGCCCAGGCATTTCTTAGATGTTTGACAGAGATACTGAAAAAATCATTAAAGGCTTTTGGGTCTTTATAGCAGTAATAAAATAAACCCATATGGTTAAAGACCATCAGTGCCATCTAACGATGACTTAAATACTTATCTGCTTTTGAAGGCAAGTTTTTTGAGGGCAAGACATCAGCGGAAAACTTAATGTAAATTGTTTAAATGCTCTGTTATTTCACACTATGGGTAAAAGGACCTTAGTATGTTGCATTTTAGTGATTTTGAACATTTTTTGGCTGGAAACTACATAAGCAACCAACATTACAACAACCAGACTTTAAAGTGATAGTAAAGTTGTACCATAACATTAAAACTAAAGTAAGTTTCGGACATTTGGAGACCTCTCAGGTGGAATCATGTAATTGCAAGCAACATGTGGAAAGAACATTTTGTGACGCCCGTTTCAGAGCTCTTCCCTGAGCGAATCTGAAGATGAATCTGAAGACCGTGAGTGCATTGAAAGAGTATTAAATCATGTTAGTGGCTATTTTTTGGTAGCTAGCTAGCAAACTACTAAAATGCTTAACCTGTTTAATAAGAAAAAATCCAGCGCTGTTAGAAATATGCAGCCTGAATTCTGAGACATTGTTTTATTAATTGTTTTGAGAGAAGGTTTTAGGCCTAAGTCATATTTTCTAAAAGCCATTTGTGGCAGAGGGCTGCATGTAGGGCGTTGTAAGGCAAAATAGTGCCCAGAATTTTTTTTTTTGATGTATCACTATTTTACTATTTTCATATCTTCATTACTATTTTGATGTTTCACATCAAACCAGCCCAAACGACTTTATTTGCATCTCAACAATTGAAATATGCAGAAACTTAGGAAATTTAGGAGGATTTCTTATTTAAAAACGGGCGAAGAATGATTAGGATTGCCGTTCCTTCATCTCCATGTTGAGTGAGATTATCTTCTGTTCACTGAAGTTATAGTGCTGTTCAGCTACTGCCTTGTGTGTGACATTAATACATAAACACATATGATATAGTCTGAAAAACTCCAACAAAATCTCACCCAGTGCCTCTGACTTTTAAATGACTGTTTCAGGCTCTACAGAGTGACTTGCAGCAGATATCATATTTTGTGTGTTGTAGCATGACTCCTGAGAACATCTGCTGGGTTTCGAACGTGTTTGTATTTGTGTGATGAGATTGACCACTGTTAGTTTTCCTCATGACTTGCATTAGTTTAACTCGAATGCTTCAGAGAAAGCCTGTCCTCCCTCTGCCCACCTACCCATGCTCTATTTTAGGCCGTGTGCTTACAGTGTGACATAGAGGCCAAACTCTCTCTCTCTCTCTCACACACACACACACACACACACACACACTACTCTCTTTCTCATACACACCATTTCATCTCAACAGTTAGTCTGCTTATGGACTTAAGTTATGTGGTTTACTCTACCAGTTTTAGCTTTGCTGGCCTCTAACAGTCAGTGTCCAAGCTCAGATTCCTGTCTTTTGCATTTTCTCTTTCTCACAGTTTTTGTGTCCGTCTCATTTAACGTAATATTTAATTTGGGCCAGCTAGACCCTCATCCTGTTAGGAGTCTCTGATGTTTGTTTACGTGTGTGTGGCAGGGATCATATTGGAGTTAAGGTGCAGCTTTCCACAAGTCCTGCCAGGCCTATTTGTGTGCAAAGGCCGCTAGCAATAACCCAAACCACCATGTAAGCAAACACATGCTACTGGAATAGGGCGGGCACTAATAAAGTGAGACACAGTTGAATGCAAAAGTTCGAAACCTCCAGTCAAATTACATATTATGTTGATTTTCAAGTGGAAATAAGGTAACACAATGACTGGACACCCCTAAAAATGATCAAGCTTACATTTGACCAGGGACACCCAAACATTTGCATGTAAGCTTTTATAGGGGGGCAACAGGTAAAGTTTGTAATTGGCCCGAAGGCCAAAGTGGTTAAACAATATACAAATAAAGAAGGTTTAAATTATTTTGTCACTATAATACACTTTAAATCCTTTTCTCATTAGCCATATGTACCCTGCGCCCGTCCCCTGGCCCCCAGTGACAGCCGTGAGAGCCAGCAGGAAGGAAGGCAAAAATGCTGAAAACTTCTCAAAACTATTGTAAAACAATGTCTTGGGCATCAGTGCATTCATATCTTGAGAAAAATATTTATTCCTATGGTTTCTTACATGGTGAAGTGCTTCATTAGATCGATGAAAAATGTGTTCTGTATGGTTCTATATAGAACCTTATTGAAAAGAGCTCTGTTTAGCACTAAAAAGCGTTGTGCTATTATTACAAACTTGACACTGTAACAATAGAAGAACCATTTTTGGTGCTATTCAGAACTATTTTCAAGTACAGAACCATACACAGCACATTCTTCATCAGTCTGAAGTATAATTTCGCCATGCAAAGAACTCTTTAAGCATGCAAATATTTCTTTAAGTGTTCATAGTTCTCTATAGAACCACTGTCTTTAAAAAAAACATTGTAGAGCTATTTTTAAAAGAGCGTTCAAGTTCTCAGATCAGGTTCTACAAGTTTTCCAGTTTAGTAACATAAAGTACTGAAGTACATGATTTGCATGTGAACAGCAAGACAGTTTGGCTTGTACACTATTCAAACTATGTACTCACACCCAAAGGGAAAAGCCAGTTCACTGATCTGGCATATAGGAGCAATACATCTATAAACTTATGCCACGGTTCCAAGAGTTTCAGACAGACAAGTGAGACAGTTCAAGTGAGTACATCAGCAGTACTTCTCAGTGAAGCTACAGATAAATAGATGGAGCTATAGAGAAAGAGATGGAGTAACTTCCACTCTTCTGGGAAGCTTTCTACAAGATTTTGTCTGTGGGAATTTTTGCCCATTCATCCATAAGAGCATTTGTGAGTTTAGACACTGGTGTTGGATGAGAGGGCCTGGCTAGCAATCTCCGTTCTAGTTCATCACAAAGGTGTTTGATGGGGTTGAGATCAGGCCTCTGTGTGGGCCAGTCCATCTGTCCATTTCTCTGTCTATCTATCCATTTCTCTGTCTATTTACCCAAAAAGGCCTTTTTTAAAAATACTTTTTTATTTCTTATTTACAGCACAATGAGCAAGAAATAAATATTTTTCTCAAATCTGTATGCCACAATTGTTGGCACCCTTAGAAATTTATATGAGTGAAATATTATTTTTTATGTAAGTTTTATAGTTCACCTGATTGATTAGGAATGCTTAAATCATCAGCCATGATGTTCTGGTTCACTGGGGTATAAATATGAGGTGACACACAGGCCAGATTACCTCATCAGTCATCCATCACTATGAGAAAGACCAGAGAATACAGCAGTGATGTGCAACAAAAGATTGTCAAGCTACACTAATCAGGAAATAGCTACAAGAAAATAACTAAACAGTTGAAAATGCCTTTTTACACTATCAGGGCAATAATTAAGAAGCTTCAGTGACTGGAGATGTTAAGAAACTGCTGGGAAGAGGTCATATGTCTATACTGACCACATGCACAGTGAGGAGGATGGTTTGAGTGGACAAAGAAACTTCAAGAATCACAGTTGGGGAACTGCAGAAATGACATAGGTCAGAAAGTCAGAAATTAGTTAGAACGTCTCACAAACTACAATCAAACGCCACCAATATGTTTGCTGGAAGGGGAGAGGCTCTGTTGTCATGAACCAAAAACTCCTACAGTTTGCTAATGTTACTGGAACTTGCAGTGGGACCATATTCTATGGTCAGATGAGACCAAAATAGAGTTTTCAGGCAACAAACATCAGAGTTGAGTTTGGCATGGACACAAAGATAGCCATGCAGAAAAGTACCTCATGCCTATTGTGAAGTATGGTGGTGGATCTGTGATTGTGGGGCTGTTTTTTCCCAAAGGGCCTGGACAACTTGTTTGGATATATAGTGTGTTGGGCTCCAACAAGTAACAGCAGATATTACATCTAAACCTGACTGTCTCAGCAAGAAAGCTTAAACTAGGCCATGTTTGGATGATTTTGGATCAGGACAATGATTCAAAACACACCTCAAAATCAATACAGAAATGGTTTACTTATCAAAGAATCAAGGTTTTTCATCCCAGTCTATTGACCTAAAGTGTGGACCTCAGAATCTGAAGGTTCTGGAGGGGTTCTGTAGGGAGGAATGATCTCAGATCCCTTACCATGTTTTCTCCATGTGTTATAAGAGAAAACTCAGAGCTGTTGTCTTGGCAAAGGGCACAAACTATTAAATGAAGGGGTGCTAACAGCATGGCATAATAGATTTGAGAAAAATATTTATTTCATGATGATTTATTTTTTCTCTTTTATTCATTGTACTTCAAACAAAGTGTAGATTTTTGTTAATATTTTGAATTAAGGATCAAAAGGATGAACAATAAAAAGCCCATTCTGGCTGGATGGCAGTGTATCTGGGCCTTCCAAGCCTTCATAGAAGCCTAATAATTTTTTTGTGAAATACAAAAAATATGTGTCTGTAATTTTTTATTCTTATTTAATTGGTTAGGCCTTCATGAGCTAAACTGAATGGCTCAGGGGTCAGTAACAATTAACATAATTAGGAACTGACAGTGGAATTAACCAAAAGTGGATGGGACCATTTTTTTTATCATAAGGGCCACACCCCACATGAGCCAGCAGCTCTCAAACATTTTACATAACAAATATTTCAAAACCATTTGAATATCATGTATGAAAATAACCAGAAACACTACACATTTTAATAGGCTATGTGCTGTATACTCCTAGTTCTCGGAGTTCATGTAAAAAGAAAACAAAAATGTGAAGGTAAAAAACAGCTTAATTGTCAAATTATTATTAGCATTTTTACACTTACAGCATCTCTTGGATCCCAAATAATGAGGAAATGAAGGGAATCTCAACATAATATGAGGATTACATGACTGGATATACTGAGTTAAATTTGTTCCAGTGTGTGGGAGCTTTGTTTGGAGGAATTGGTCATGCCTGCATAGACAAGGATGTAGAATAAATAACAAATGCTAGAAAGGTTGGATTCCAGTGTTTAGTCAAACAGTTCAAATAATACATGGCTGTACCATGATGGTAAACAAACAAACAAATAAATATAAGAAAAGAAAATAATACTTTGAGTCATACAAATTACTATTGGTCTTTGCAGTGTATAATTACAATCACATAAAAATGGCAACTACCATGAATATTCATTTTGAACATTGTCACAAATACCTACTTGTTACATCTCCCTTCTGTACTCAAGTGTCAGTACAAATGGCATAACAACTCCAAGTAGACAAAGTAAAAACCAAACAAAGGTCAAGTTATACTAAGGCAGCTTATAATCCTCTATCAACCACATACTTTCAACAATAAACTTATAATGAACCATTCTAAAGCCATCAGGAAGTTCATTTACAGAGAGTCCAAAAGCAAATATTGCCAAAATACTAATGCCAGCCATCATGGCTGACCTCCAGGTCAATTATATATTTAAAATTTCCAAACGAAACCTCAAAATGCAGACATCACTGCATCCAAACAACAAAGAAGTCTTTTATAGCTGTTCTTCATTTTTAGTATGGCTTAATTTTTTTGCTTTTTATCCTCAATCCTGCGTTGATATAAAGTATTCAACCAAAATGACTTGTTAACTGTAAAGCTCTATCAAAGTTCCTACATGAGCTTCCAACAGTTGGGTGCTGAAGAGTACTATCTGTATTATTCCAGTCTCTCTCTTCGTGCCTCAAACTTTGCTGTCAGTCAGGTTCATCTGCACCCCATCCTCTTTTGTCTTTTTCTTGCTAGGTTTGGTACCCAGAGCATTGGCTTCCTCCAGGGTGGAGGTGAGGGGTTCCCCCAGTGTCTCTGGCAGGAACAAGGTCAGAACTCCAATAATGAAGGCTAGGATCCCCACAATAAGCTGAATAGAGAAAGAGATATAGAGGTAAATGTCACACAGAATTCATTAGATTATTGCTAAAACATCTCAATTCATAAATGATATTGCTCCTTTACTTGTAAATGTTTCTGTAACCGAGATAACTGAGCTACCTATCCATGTTCTTTTACAAATACTGTTGCTAGGTTGGACAAGCTTTACAGAACGTTTGCAAAAATCCCATTTAATGTATTATGAAAATGTAGTACACAACTCTTTGGATTGTGCTATTAATTTCAAAGGTTTATTTTGCAGGGATGTTAGAAGTTGCATTTTAGGTTTATTGGTTGTAGTATGTTATATAGTAAAATGTATGTGGACACCCCTCCTAATTATTGAGTTTAGGTGTTTCAGCCACACTCATCAATAATGTGTATTATTTCAAGTGCATATATAGCACTGCAATCTTCATGGACGAACGCTGGCAGCAGGAATGGGGGATACTGAAGAGCTGTGTTTGTAGCTGGGGCGTACGTATCTGAGTTTGGCAGACGCCAGGAGAACGTTACATACTGGAATGCACTGTGCCAACAGTACAGTGGAGGAGGGATAATGGTCTGGGGCTGTTTGTTCAGGGTTTGGGCCCCTTAGTTCCAGTGAAAAGTAAAGTTAGTACTACAACATACAAAGACATTTTACACAATTATTTGCTTCCAACTTTGCAGCAACACTTTGGTGAAGGCCCTTTCCAGTCCCATGAGCACAACACTAGGTCCAGTTTGGCGTGGAGTAACTCGAGTAGCCTGCACAGGACCCTAAGCTCAACCTCACTTAACATCTTTGGGATGAATTGGAATGTCTACTGCGAGCCAGACCTTCTCATCCAAATGCACTTTAAAATCTTGGGGAAAGTCTTTCCAGAAGTGTGGAGGCTGTTATAGCTGGAAAGGGAGAGCAACTCGATATCAACGCCCAAAGTTTTGGAATGGGATGTCCAGCAAGCTAATATAGGTGTACATATGGTCCACAAATTTTTGGCCATATTGTGCGTTTTGAGATAAACATCTGGCTGACAGGCTATGCAGAAGGTTCACAAGCTTTAGCTGTTTTAACATTGCTAGCTAACTAACTCATCAGCATAGCCTACACCACTGGCTTCTGCAGCGTGGCTGAAGTTAATCTGCTCATTTTCTTGAACAACAACTCAAGCTACTCTTTGACAGCAAAAGGGAGAGACAAATAGAAAAACGCACAAATGATTAGCCTCATGAAGTTTGAGGATAATTTATTCAGGAATAGCTGCCGTAGCTGTAAGGCAAGGTAAGTTTAATTAATATCTCTTTGGATTGAATAAAACCTTTGCCAATGTTTTGTAAAATTTGTCGAATGATTCTTTTGAAAGATCACATTGTTTAAGGAGCGTGAATAGGGCAGTTTCTCAAGGACAGGACTGCCATTACAACAGGTCAGTTACCTATTCAGTATATTTCATAGTTCATACTTCAGGTCATATACAACATATTTGTTCAGTAATTGATCATGAGTGGCATTAATCATAGTTCAGAAATGAGATTTGAATTCAGGTAAAGTATAACTGATAAACTTTCTTCAGTGTCAAGTACCATGTGTTTAATCTGAAAAACAGATGGCTGCAGTGTGGTGTGTATACCTGAGGCAGGTACATCCAGATGTCAGCAAGGTAGACACAAAAAGGAGCCACCACACTCCCAACCCGACACATCATACTACCACTGCCCACCGCTAGTGACCTGCAAAGACATTGCATACTTGCCATCTAATATTGCGCTTTACTCTAAATACACATTATAATGCATATGCTTTGTACTTTTCATACCTGATGACTGTGGGGTACAACTCACAGGTGTACAAATAAATCAGGCCAAATGCAATGGCGATGGCAAACTTCCCTGTCATACTGAGGATGATAGCCAAGAACTCAATGTCCTGCAGTGAAGAAAGAAAGAAAGAGAGAGAGAGAGAGAGAGAGAGAGAGAGAGAGAGAGAGAGAGAGAGAGAGAATTAATATCCCTTTCAGTGCACAGCTGTTGTGTAAGGTTTCTGATAGCTTTGCTGAGTGAGGGTCTTCAGGGAAGGCCTTAAAAAGTTCCCACAAAATGTGCATGTTGATTATGATAAACAAAAGTGGACCATCACCAGTAGGGATTAAAACAAACAGTTAATAGTTAGTGTTATGGGGAATCTTCCAAACACATAAAAGTGTACTATGGTGTCCCACAAGACTCTGTTTTAGGGCTGCTACTATTCTTTCTTGTTTACAGCCCCTGATACATATCATTTGCAAAAATAGTTGGACTGCCCTCTTCCATTAATTGTTAGTCATTTTAGCATGTTTAGTCAAGCTGTTCCTCTAATGTGAATAAAGAGAATTACATGACACATCAAGGTTGGTTTGATTCACATTATGCCAGACAGCTACCATCCAACTTATCACAGAGATATTTTTAAGGCTTTAAAGCATGGCTGACTCGGCACTAGACTAACCAAGTGCTTCAGACTGTAAGTTAGCATTTCAGGCTGTAGGCATGAAACATGAAACATGATGCAACATGTTAAGTGAGTTACTGTTTGCACTGCTGTTGCTACACTGAGGATAATAACTAGCTGAGGAATGATTACAGACACAATAGCAAGACAGTGAGACGGAGTCAGGGCCTTTAAAGGTAATACACAGACTAAATTCATATTCCTCTCTTTTTAGATGACCGTACTGGATGGCAACATCAATTAGAAAAGTGTTGTACAAACAATGCATTGGTGGCAGTAAAACTATAATTAACCTAACAAGAAATCTTAAGACACCCTTACTGATTTTTCAGAATCATTGAGATGTAAACAAAGTGATTCTGAGTGCTCTGATGTGAAATCATGTGTCATAGAGGAATTTACAGACCTTTGGATTTCTTTTACAGTGATGGTGATAGGAAATAGTGGTCTTTATCATAAATATAGCAATTTTATTTTTCTCTCCAAAACGACCAATGAACCGCTTTGTGTCTTTCAGAGTATTTATATGCATTGTTAATGATGGTAAAATAGTGATAAATCTAAATGTTTCATTTGGGGACTATTTTGTCTTAAATGCCCTGAATGTACATCTCTCCCGTAACTTGAATTGGAAAGTATCGTGTCTCAAAACTGTCATAGAACAATGTCTCAGATGTTAGTTTCTACCTTAGAGGACAAAAATGTACCTTTTTTCTGACAATGAAGTTAATTATTCTTCCAACTGACTAAGACTACCTGCACTTATCTTCGAACAATTTCATAATGTTCAATCAAATTATCAACAAACATATGGCATGTGATTGGCCTCTCATTCAAGTTAAAGCGTTTTTATGAACTAGCATCCAGAACTACTGAGAACTACTACTTGGTGCGCTCAGTGTCCTGACCGAGAACAGAGTGACATGCTAGTGTAAACACACACCACCGGTCAGGAAGTTCATGGACGAGTGTTTGTCGTTCTTTCTATTTCCTCGGCAGACCACCTTCGCTCTGTTTTAGTGTCCCTCTTTATCTAATATGCTGTGTGCCTTTACTTAAGGGTTTGAGGGGACAAAGTTCTTCGCTGTTTAGGAGTTTTGATCTGCCATTAGTGTTTTGGTGTCTGTCCAACAAAAACAGACGTAAGCACAGCGTTCTCGAGCTTTGAACACAAACACACACACATATACACACACAGACTGGTGGAACTAAATAAATTAAGACATCTCTGGACAATAGGGATGAGTAATTAGATGCATGTTAACATTATAGTGATTCTATCACAATATCCTTTTCTTATTATACCATGGCTGTCGACTGTATTCTAGAACTGCATGTATCATAAATGCAGATTTAGACCAATCGACTGTTTGAGAAGTTCCACCTCCCTTAGTTAGTGTTGCTACGTAGGGCTGTTTGATTCCAGAAATTCTGGAGTCACCTCCAATTCCAAGTCACAGGAATTGATGGAATGGATTGTAAGAGTCCATTCCACCCAATAAACATTTTTCCAAAACCAAGACACAGAAAAAATGGACACCTGTGACCCAAGTGCTTTGCAGTCAGATGTGGAGCAGTTGCCGTACTGCATCTCTACTCCACATCTGACCGCAAAGCGCTCTAGCGGTGGGTGAAAACTATATTTTTTACCACAATATATATCATCCTTTTGCACTTTATATGCAAATAATACTGTATTTTGCACCTCTGGTTATATGCTAACTGCATTTCATTGGCTCTGTACCTGTACTCTGCACAATGACAATAAAGTTGAATGTAAATATAAATATAAAAAATACATATCATTAATTATATTTGACCATAGCAAGCAATATTGGAGAGCTAACATTAGCTAACTCAGCTGACTAAACTGATTCTCCTCTGTCAACTCTTTCAGGTGGGTAGATGTTTTTTTTGGCAATGTTGTTTGATTGTAAACCAATTTTTGTTAGAAATATTACATTTTACTTCATAAAGCACTGCTGGACTATCCATGTGTGAGCTGTGGAATAATGCATTTTTCAAAAAGAACATCTAGTGAGTGACAGCAGAATATCCCACATTCCATGTGCATGTGGGTGAATGTCCCTGTGTGGAGTCCAAAGCTTTGAAGTCAACTCCACTGACTGGAATCGATCAACTGATTCTTTTTGGGATAGACTCCTAGCCCTACTGCTACGTCTGTCAAACATTCAGCTCAATCTAACTGGTAGCATGTGCAACACTTGTGCTAACAGACTAAAACGTGTAGGCCAATTTGAAGTGAATAAAACTAGATTCTCTAAACTTCTTATTTACTATGACTTTACCAACAGAAACAGATCCTAGATCAGCACTCCTACTTTGTGAATATGGGGCAAGAAATTTGAATCACAAATTTGAGTGCTGTACTATGCAGTTTAATGTCAATCTGACTGATTTATCAAGCTATATTTCAGCAGCTAAGTTAAGAAAAGCTAACTAGTGAGTTAGATTAGTATGTAAGGCTCTTTCAGTAACTCCCACCACTTTCCGCCTTTTCTTAGATTAATAATACAGACTAATTTACTACCACTGCTGTTTTCACCACAGGTTTGTTTTAAGGAGTTCTGTCAAAATTTTTCTTTTGCTTGACAGAGTAAGAAACATTTAGAAACATTTGTGACTGACCGAGAAGCATCAAACATAATTTTGTAAACGGTCAGTTACACAAAACCTGTAAGTAACCAGTGTACAGTGAATGTGTAAACTGCATAATAATTAGCTGATTTGATGTCAGCCCATAGAAAAACCATAAAAAAAGTCAATATTGTGATACATATCATGTATTTTGAAAATGTCTTTGTGTTGTGATGTATTTTTGCTATATTGTTAAACACATACAAACAAAAAGAAATGCACTTGTACCTGAGGCACTACGATTATAAGCATGCAGGCTACTCCACTCAGCAGCAGCGCCGGAGCACAGGTCCTTCTCCTGCCCACTCTGTCCATCGCAAAGCAGCCAATCAGGTAAGAGGGCAGCTCAACGGCACCTGCCAATCATACCACGTAGTCAACTTAGAGTACAAACTTTGGTGATGAAATACTAAGAACTGTGTCCTTTGGATGAACTTTAGCCTCTCTACCCCATAACTTTAAGCAACAACACTGACATTCTGCAATGTAGGTGTGTTTGTGGAGTCTCAGCATAAAGGCCGATGAGGCAATTTGTGTATTTAAGCCCAAACGCATGGGCTGAGACATTTAAGAGACAATTTCTGTAAACAGGCTTAATTCATGACTTACAGACTTACTTTTACAATATCCGCCTATGTTTGAGTCAATAGAAATTCATTTTACAAAGGCATTGTAATGTCTTCCTAATTATCAGAGCATTCAAAACACAGCCTTCTTACCAGCAAGGAAGAGGTTGACATACTGGTTTCCTCCCAGGTTAACAGAACCCAGGCTGAACACATAGTAGCCTAGTGAACCGATGAACCAGATTGCCCAGCAGGTGGCGCTGCGGCCGGCCATCTTCCAGCTACCAAACATGTCCAGGAGACTCAGCTTCTTCTCTGGTTCTTCCAGCCTGCTTTCATCCTTCTGCGTGTCCTTCAACAAGGCCTTCCCACTGTCCTCCAACAAGTCTGATACCTATACCACAAAGAGAATAAAACACTAGCTCAAAAATAAAGTATTAATATGTAGGAGTATAAATCTATGATATCTCAGCCATTCAATTAAATTATTTCAGTACAACTGTTTTTAGCAATATTACATTTTTATTTATGTAGCACTTTATGATTTTACAAAGTCTGAAAGTGCTTTGCACATGAAGCTGAGTAAAACATTAGAAAGATTAAATACCATGGTCTATGAAATAATAGCAGAATAAAAAGACCCAGTATACTAGAAATTTATCTGAACTAGCTTAATCTGCATTTAAAAACAGCTATGAATATTGCACTTCTAATATTCACTGGACTGCTATCCCAGAATTTAGGAGCTATGTAAGGAAAATATTTTTCATTAACTGAGCTATAACTGATCATGGGCACAGTAAGCCTGTTTCAGCCAAGCAGTGGTCTATACGGGCTATAACACTTTAAGAGACTGGCAAAATATGCTGGAGCTAGGCCATTAAGGGCTTTAAATGTCATAAGCAAGAGCTTACAGTTGGTGCAGAACTAAACAGGAAGCCAGTGTAAACTAAATAAGACTTTCTTTTCCTGGTAAGCACACAGGCTGTTGCATTCTGAACTAACTGGAGGAAAGCAGAGCCACCAATCAGTACATTATAAAAGTCTAATCTAGACGTTATGAAACTAGCTAATACTAACTAAACTAATCTTAATGAGAACTAATTTCTCAGCATCTTTTACAGGTAGTGATAATGTGTAGTCTTTGAAATGTTACTTATATGGGACATAAATACTAATCTAGCATACAGTGTTACACCTTTACAAGTGTTACTCAAGGATCTCAAGGATGAATTATGTGTCCTGGGGCTGGAAATAAAGGGAGAACACAAAGGGCCCTAAAACATAGCCTTGGGGAACACCATAATGCTTTTTTCTTTGTCTGGAAAACTACCCAGTAGCTGTGTTTTAGTGAAAGAAGCCACTTAGAGACCAGAGCATCTTAGACAAGATTCAGTCTGTCTTAAACAACTGTTTTTAAGCTTGTTCATTTCAACATTATCAAAGCTGCACTCAAATCCAGCAGCACCAGAAGAGACACATTTACAAAATCCAAAGCAACCAGGCAATCATTGACTGTTTTAGGCAGCACTGACTCTGTACTATGATGTTTCTGAAAGCCAGGATGAAACAATTCGTGCTTGTTATGCTGATTTTAAAAAATGCAGAACTGCTGGGCAAAAACTTTCCCAGATGTCTTAGACAGAGTGGATTTTTCTATAGACTTTTTATAGACTTTTCCTGCACAGAGTTGTTTGTGCCATGATCGACAATATCAAAAATCTAATCTAAACTCAAACAGCTGAGCCATAGTTCAGAGGTCTATGCTATACTGTAAAACCACATTAGCACCATAATGAACTCCACAGATGGCAAGATATCCCACCAGCTCTCAGTGGTAAGGTGATAGTGTTGGCTGCACTCCACGACTCACAGTTTCATCAATGCTGCCTTGCCACGTGGCTTTGAGTCACCCAGTGTAGCAGTCAAAATCAACCAAAAACAAGCATGTGTAGTTCATATTATATTAAATCACACTATTATAGCAACAACATCCAATCCTCTGTCATCCCATATGGTTGAACAATTCAAATAGTAAAACATATCTCACTGTAACAAGAAGAAATAACTAATTTGAAAAGTTTATTACTGTACATATCATGTATTTGTAACTCTTGTCTTATTGCCTATTCTCCACACAAATAAGCTATATCTCACTGTCATTTGCACAGTTGTTGCTCCATCATGAAACTGCACCACGAAAGGGAGTGTAAATGCCCCCACACACCACAGAATCAACTTGGATAGTATGGGAAAACATTGGCAGGCACACCTGTCTACAGATTACAGCAGTAGCTCTCCCACTTTAGTTGCAGGGCTTTACTCAGGGCCAGTGTACCTTCAGTTCAAAATGTCTGCATAATTCAATAATCAGAATGTAAAGTCTTTCAGTGTGGTTTGAAATGTTCTGTTTTAGAGAAACTTACCAAGTCAGAATTGCTAACAGTGGTGGTGACAGGCACCAGACATCAGCCTGTAACAGCTCCCTCGCAGAAAGTTATTACAGGAACTTGTTAGGAATACGCTGCCTGATGCCTGACATATTATTTCACAGTAGTTTTGAGATAAGCTCCTAGCCTAAAACACACTACATAGAGTGCTTTATAAGGTAAAAATAGTATGCAAATAAAATCTTTGCCAGGATTTCACCATTGTAAGCATTACATATAAGAACTCAGAAGACATGTTCACTGTTGCTTTTGGAAAGTAAATTAAATGGTTATCTTTTCAGTGTAGACACCATCACCACCACTGTAAATCTGTGTTGCTAAGGTTCGCTACAATGCACCATTTCACATCAAACCACTCTGAATGACCTTTTTACATGTCAACAATTGAGTTAAGAAGAAATTCTCAGAAATCAGTGGAATTCCCCTTGAACCCTGATAGTAAACAAGCCTTTATAATTACTAATGGGCCAGATTTGATGCAATTATAGATGGATGAGCAAAAATGAATAAAATTAAGGACATTTAAAGCAAAGAAGTATTTCTAGAAATTACACTTTCATACTTAATATGCCAAAGAAAGCCATCACAAAGGACTTGGAGCAGTCTGTTTGCGCAAGTTCTACCTTGAGTTTGGGCTCCAGACCGTTGAAGTGGGCGATGGTGTCCAGCAGCTCCTGTGCTTCCTGATGCCGTCCTTTAGCGATCAGATAGAAGGGCGTCTCGGGGAACTTCCAGCAGTAGAGCAGGAATGGACAGGTGCTAAGGGTCAGGATGATCTGGTAGAGCCACCAGACGCGCACGAGATACCCCACCAGAGCCACCACCATGATGCCCACCGCAAAGGATGCGTGCACGTGCATGGAGGTCCATGTACGCACCTTATTCCCTGTAAACTCCGTAACATAGACAAAGACAACGACCAGATAGCCACTCGACACCTGCCAACAGGGAGAGAGAGATCAGAGAGAGGGAGAAGGGTAGAAGGGCAAGTGATAGGCAGTGAGGAAGAAGGAAAACAACCACATGTTTTCTTCATTCTTTTTTAATTCTTCTTCTTCCTTTTGTTTCCGATTTTTACACAAAATTCTCCCCTATTTAGTTGTGTTATGTTTTTCTTATAAACATACTATTTAAAAAAAACAGCCTGATTGCTTGGTAGATTACAATTAAAACTCCAGTCATATTATGTTACAAAAATACAAATTCAAATTTAACTTATAAAAAAAAATAAAATACATATATACATAATACAAGTACATGCCAGTCTTGGTACAAAGTTTTTCATTTTCATTGCAGTAACATGAGGAATCTATTAGTAATTACTAATTACTTATTGCAAACAGTAATGGAATTGTATTATTTCTTAAAGTAATTACTTATTACTTAACTTCTACTTCACTCTCTAAAACCCACACAAATCTGTAACTGAAAACCAAGGAAAACCAAGTTGTCCTTTTCCGTAATTTATGTAAAAAGAAACAGCCAATCACAGTAAACATCATTCAAAACCCCTGTCAGTTTCCCTGCTTTTGAACAATGTAGCCAGTCAATTAAAATGATCAACAGCTGATGCTTTTTGAAAACTGAAAAACTAGGCTGATAAAACAGTCAAAAAACAGCTGCTGCAGAATTAAAATATTCTGAATTAAAGGGAAAGCCTACAGGGCTGTTCCTGGTTAAAAACCTGTCTGTCTGGGTGAAGTGGGGCTGGTTACAGTCCCAGAGTCACGCTGTCAGTACTTGCAGATAGACCACAAGCATGCAAATGATGTCTAAGAACAAGCATGAATAATGAATATAGAATATATTTGCTTTAAATGCTTTGTGTATAATTAATACTACTCTCTAAGAGACAGGGGGCTAACAAATTATACAGAGAAACCAATGAACTACTGTCTGTAGAAGTATAGAGTGCTCCTATAAGGGAAGTGGACAAAATGAGTATAAATACGAAATAGGTATAGGTCAGAGGTCGTTAACTCTTAAGACCACGGTCCGGATGCGGAGCCAATAAAAGTATTCAGTGGACCGAACCAAGCATTTCTGTAGCAAAGTCAACTGACGTATATAAAAATGGGTCCTTTTCCAGTGAAATACATAAACATGAACCAGCGCAGGTTGTGTAGCAGCCCTTGTTTGAACTTTATCCAATCATATGTGTCTATATAAAAGACTCTGAATATTTGGCACATGTAATCTTTAAAAGGGTCTATTATTCTTAATTTAATAAGACTGTACTGACACATTTGTATGTAAATGGAGATGTAAGCATGTGAACAGTCACAACTATGACTTAGGTGAGGTAACACGGGTGCTCACATTTACTTCACATGTCTTTCATATAGCTTGACTTTAGGACACATCAGGCCTTATTCATCAAACTTGTGTATGGTCAAATCAAACAGTAAAATGAGCGCACGCAAATTTCACAGACAGTTTTGTTATTCTTAGGTTTCATCTTTGCTGTATTTGTATGATCAAACTCACCTCTGGTGAGCGTAATCGTTTATCAACCCCAAAAAAGAAAATGCTTTATTTGTGGCAAACTGACAAAACTATTATCAGTCTCATCTATAATACCAACAATGAGAATAAAATGGAAAATAACAATAATACTAATAATTTGTGCACATAGCAATCTAGTACAAATGTAGATGTACTTATTTTACATGCAACTATTCCATGTTGCATTTAAAGACATATTACACTGTGCTTTTGTTTTATCCTACTGACACTGCACAAAAAATAAAAATACAAAACACAGCTGGTGTGGAAGAACCGCATTAATACAGAATTTAATTTTGTTCAAGGAAAATATTCACACTACAAAATCACTTCATTCTACATTATAGCTAACTTACTGTTTTTCTTTATTTCAAATTTTATTTCCAGTCATCCAGTTCTAATTTTAAAACTATAAAGTGCTCGACCTCAAACTACGAGCACACTGGGCCTACGAGCACACTGACCATTGGCTCACGAGCCACTGAATGCTGTCATTTTATTTTATACATTTATGAATTAGGGTGTGCTTCACGTAAATGAAGTGCTGGTAGGCTGGTGCTTGATTTCATGCACTGAGGCTAGTTAACCATTTATGCTTAAATCCCCACTTGTTTCCGTGTTGTACGAAGGTTTCATGAATCAGACGCAGAGTAGTCTGTACGTCACTAAAGGCTGTCAAATCTGCGCTCTTTATGCTATTTTGATGAATCCACTGACCCAATAAAGACTACATACATCATTTCCGCTGGCTCTAATTGTTCAACTGATGCTTCACTAAACTTTTCAAGACAATTTCAGAAAAAAGGCCTACAGTTTATGTTTTAGTCCTAGCTTCCTGCTCAAGAAGGAAACTTCATGTACTCAAATAGTTCGTTGACTTTAAGTGAAAACTGTCTCTGTGTTTGGAAGGGTTCACTCACTAACACATTCAACGTTCACTACATACGTACTGGAGAATAATCATGGAATAACTAAAAGATGTACCATTGAGAATAAACACTACAACAACAAAGGCTGACACACTTACCATTGCAAGAAGGAAACGCATCACCACGAAAAAGTAATAGTTTCCTGTAAATGCCACAGTGATGCCAAACACAAACTGGCACAAGCTGGTAGCCATCAGAATGGGTCGTCGGCCAACCCTAGAGAAAGAGAGAAATGGTGAATGAGAAAATAGTTATATCTATCTCACATTCAAATGAATCATATTATCTGTAATATATGTATGTGCATGGGTCTAGTGACACTACCCAGCTAAAAATGCCCCAAAAACAGACAGTTCTAATAGTAAAATCTGATTTGGCTGTTATAAAATACCTGATATGAGCATCCACATCATACATACATACATACATACATACATCTAAACCGCTATCCTTCTGAGTGGGGTGCTGGAGCCTATCCCAGCTGTCATTGGGCGGTCATCCACATCAATGGAATTCTTTTTTAATGCATCAAAAATTAAAAAACATTGGAGTATTCTTTGACTATTTTGTTGCTTGCCAACTGTAGCCTACTGTTAATGAAATACATTGCTTGCTAAGCTAAACTGAATAGATTATTGTAATTATTATTAAGATGCAGCACACTAGTGTAACTAGTAACTAGTACACTAGTATAAGCAGGTCTAGGCCTTTTCATTGGACACATAAATGCACACACACACCAAGCATACCTATCAGCGAGGTCTCCAAACACCAGCGCCCCGATCAGGACCCCCAGCATAAAAGTTGGCTGCGAAAGCTTGGCCAGCCATTCCTTCTCACACACCAGGTCCCAGTCGGTTACTATGCTCTGCTTCACCTGGCTGTGGTCGAACACATAATTACCACACGACTCCACAGACCTGTTGCCGTGGAACTCGTAGCGAAAGTTGACCGGGTCATGGCGCTGTACTTTGCGACAGGGGCTGAGTTCCCACTGCTCTCCATTGACCGTCTGCACCACCACCGGCCCCTTCCCGGGCTTGTAGAATGACCAGATGTCTTCCAGAGAGGTTCCAGAGTGGTTCCCGTACAGGACATTTGTGACATTCCAAGGTGCATCACAGAGGAATTTCGGCGTCTCCACCAGGAACACAGAGGCCAGGTAGTGAATTCCACAAGAGGTGGCCTGGAAAACAGCGGCGAAGTACAGGCACGCCTGGAACCTGGGAGAGGAGGAGTACAGGGCTGATCAATACTGTGAAGACTAATATTATTATTATTTTCTATAAATTCAGTTCCATCCTTATTTTTTTGGCCAAGAAGTGCAGAAAATTAAATTTTTGTACTGTGCCAGATGGTTAGTTATTTTTGATCAGTTTAAAACTCTAGTAGCACATGAATAGATTAAATTTCCCCACTTAAAACATAAGACGGTGTTGTGAATAATGGAGGCTGTAATTAAAATCATAGCTCTTGTGGTTCGAAAATTACACCCTTTGAAATTGCAATTTTGGGAGACAAACACTCAACAGACTTTCAGTACCATGTCAAAACATGTTAGAATTAGGTTTTGGTTTGAGGTTGAGGTTGAGGTTAAGGTCAGGGTTAGGATTAGGGCCAGGGTTAGGGTTAGGTTTTGCGTAATGGACGTAGCACATTAACAATACATCTGCTTAATGTAAGTAATGTATCAACAAAACATCTACAAGATATTGACGTCAATGTATTCAGGTGCTGCACTACTGCTACTTCACTGATATGTTGTTGTTTTACTGATAAACTGTTAAGAGTTTATTAATCATCTACAAACGACCACTCCATATAAAGTGTTACCCAATTTTGGCATAAAAACAATTAATCCTTTAGCCCTAGAGGAATACATTGTCGCTGTCAGAACAAAACCTTGTATCTCCAACTTTTTTTTTACATAACTTGAAAACACCTGTTGTTTACATTGTATTTTACATGATGAACAGATCAGTGGAAAAGCTCCAGGACTACCTGGAAAAAAATCTTGTTCCATTGACTTCCACGCAAAGTTAAGCATGTTTTTTGCTTCTCCTGTAAAGTTACCTTCGGAGATATAAGGTTTTGTTCTGACTGTCAACATGCATTACCTGGGCCATTAATGAACATTTCTGGAACATTATTTAATATTTAAGAATGAAAAAGAATTAGTACTTGATTCATTTAGATCAGGGAAAATAGTTTCATAAATACTAAAGCAATTACAAACAAAAACAACTACATACCGGGGAATTAACTCTATGCATGGTTCTACCAAACTGGTCCAAAGTCAGAGCTGAAAACACATTGACACTTTTCCTTAATTATGTTCATTTTATTAAAACTAATGATTAAACATTCCATTTTGTCACATTAAAACAATCAAAACCTATGGTAAAGTGACTGTTTTGGTAGTGACAATTGTAGCTAGACTGTTTTGGTAGTGACAATTTTGAGCATAACTCAAAGCTTTGAACAGTTGTACACACATAAAACCATAATACTTTCAGTAAAACACAAAACAGATTACTTAACTGCAGAAAAGAGGTTTTGGTATTGATAATTCTTAAGGTTACACTCTGACTTTGGGAAACAAAGATCTTTAAAAAATGTAAACATTACTTTTAAAAGTTGAAATTTAGAGGTTAGGGATTTGGAGATACACCTCCCAATAGAAAGTAGCCTATAAATGATGCTTTTGAATATATTTACCTTATTACTGTCTCAATAAATGCCTTGAGGATAAATAGATAATCCTTGTAAATATCTAAGATCTGTTGTTGTTTTTTTATTTCATGCTTATTATTCATTTTTAATCATCT
The DNA here is from genome assembly GCF_904425465.1 of Colossoma macropomum. Lineage (NCBI taxonomy): Eukaryota > Metazoa > Chordata > Actinopteri > Characiformes > Serrasalmidae > Colossoma > Colossoma macropomum. The sequence continues at coordinate 34,571,034 of NW_023494795.1, read as the reverse complement.
GAAAGAGTAATTTAATTGATTTTTCAAAATATATACATAAATCAAACGTTAAGACGCAAACAAAGTTATTCAGTGTGGTTTGATGTGAAATGATCCATTCTACAGAAACAGTTCACAGTGGAGGTGATAGGAACCAAACATCTGAAGCAATTAATGCCTCTAAAAGCTCCCTCACAGAAATTGTTTTGTTTTACCATGGTTTAAAAGCCATTTATTGATACATACATTCATTAATCCGGAGAACCATTTCACTTTACTTCACTAAAGAACCAGCTTTTTAAAGAGTGTATATATAAATCCAACCAGACACAAATGAACACTGTAGGAGTTTCTTCCACGCTGTGCAGCTCATTCTACACTGTTCACTATTCATTCAGGGGGTTTTGTTACGACTGAATAAACTCTCAGCAGATCTTAATGAAGCAGGTGACCGTAAACAGGAGCTCAGTGCCCGCGCCGATTTATCAAAGTTCACTGGAGAGGGGCCAGACCTCCAGACCTTACTGCCCTGTGTTCTACTCCTGTACTCCTCATTCCCTCTACTACACACAGACAGCGCATGAACGTACCTTCTGAAGTGCCCGAGCTCGTCAAACAGTCGCTCCACGCCGGTGCTCATGTTGAGTGTGAGGGGCGTCCAGGAGCTGCCGGCTTAAATGCCCACACTTTCTAAATGTTGGCTATCCTTCATCTCAGCGTGGAAGGGGCGGTTACTGTAGAGAACCTTCCTCTCCTCGCACTGACACTGTCACACCATGCTCTCAGTGTCCAGCGCGGACTTCCGTTACCAAAATATTTCATCGGCGCATCAGGGGCGATTATGGCTGGCCAGCTGGTGTCTTGTGTCGACGGCTGACTGCAAAATCTGGCCGCGTTGTCCTGTGATGTAGAGCAGAGACTCCCAGTGTGCTGCTGCAGTTTGTTCCATACACAACATGCGGAGTCTGGAATGTGGAATCTCAACTTCCATGAAGTGAAGGTGTGGAACTGTGCTGCTTGTGCGTTAGCTTTTCTGCGTGAGAAAAGCGAGCAATATGCAAATACATGTGGAATCGAGGATTTCACTCAGGTTCACTGTAACACACGGTTGTTATTTTTTTAATTACATTGTGGTGTCGTGCTTTTAGTTTACATTTAATGGCTGGTATTTTTCAGTGCTTATTTTAGACCAGCCTTTCTCAATCCTGATCTCAGGGTACTCTTATTTTAGACTAGTGTTTCCCAACCCAGGCCCTGGAGCGCCCCTTATTTTAGACTAGTGTTTCCCAACCCAGGCCCTGGAGCACCCCTTATTTTAGACCAGTGTTCCCAACCCAGGCCCTGGAACAACCCTTATTTTAGACCAGTGTTCCCAACCCAGGCCCTGGAGCGCCCCTTATTTTACAACAGTATTTCCCAAACCAGGCCCTGGAGCGCCCCTTATTTTACAACAGTATTTCCCAACCAGGCCCTGGGGCGCCCCTTATTTTACACCAGTGTTTCCCAAACCAGGCCCTGGAGTGCCCCTTATTTTACACCAGTGTTTCCCAAACCAGGCCCTGGAGCGCCCCTTATTTTACACCAGTGTTTCCCAAACCAGGCCCTGGAGTGCCCCTTATTTTACACCAGTGTTTCCCAAACCAGGCCCTGGAGCGCCCCTTATTTTACACCAGTGTTTCCCAAACCAGGCCCTGGGGCGCCTCTTATTTTACACCAGTGATTCCTAATCAATGCCCTGGAGTGCCCCTTATTTTACACCAGTATTTCCCAACCCAGGCCCTGGAGCGCCCCTTATTTTACACCAGTATTTCCCAACCCAGGCCCTGGAGCGCCCCTTATTTTACACCAGTGTTTCCCAACCCAGGTCCTAAAGTGCCCCTTATTTTACACCAGTGTTTCCCAATCCAGGTCCTAAAGTGCCCCTTATTTTACACCAGTGTTTCCCAGTCCAGGTCCTAAAGTGCCCCTTATTTTACACCAGCGTTTCCCAGTCCAGGTCCTAAAGTGCCCCTTATTTTACACACCAGTGTTTCCCAAACCATGCCCTGGGGCGCCTCTTATTTTACACCAGTGATTCTTAATCAATGCCCTGGAGTGCACCTTATTTTAGACCAGTGTTTCCCAATCCAAGCCCTGGAATGCCCTTATTTTACACCAGTGTTTCCCAATCCAAGCCCTGGAATGCCCTTATTTTACACCAGTGTTTCCCAATCCAGGTCCTGGAGCACCCATTTAAACCAGTGTTTCCCAATCCAGGCCCTGGAACATTGCTTATTTCAAACAAGTGTTTCCCAGTCCAAGCCCTGGAGCGCCCCTAATTTTTAAACCAGTGTTTCCCAATCTAGGCCCTGGAGCGCCTCTTATTTTAGACCAGTGTTTCCCAATCCAGGTCCTAAAGTGTCCCTTATTTTACACACCAGTGTTTCCCAATCCAGGCCCTGGAGCTCCTCTTATTTTACATCAGTGTTTCCCAATCCTCATTCCCCTCATTTTCCCTTATTTTACCATTCTTTCGTTCTGGTCCCAGTGTACTCCTCATTTTCACCCTTAAATAGCCAGGGTCCACCAGCACACTGCACACTTCTATAATTTAAGAATATCTCAGCCAGTTTGAACTGAAATCCCTGTAGTTACTAAATGATAAGCTGTAGCATGTAATAAGCCTAGGATTTAAAGGGGTTAAATAGTAGTTCCCAAATCCTTTACTTTTATGTTGTGTTTCCCAGTTGTATGTTGCACTACATATTTTAGTGATCTCTCTTCTTCCAACCCACCTGATTCAACTAATCACTAGATTAGAAGCCATTGTAAGAGGATGTGAAACACTAAACTGCACATATTGTGGTACTCTATGAAGTGTTAAATTTCTATTGACTCCCTGCTCCCTGTGTAGGGTCTTATCGTATTGACGGACATAGATCTTTAAATAATAGCTTCTACACTCAAATAATGCATTGTAGTACAGCATTAAGGATTCATTCTTACACTGCCCACACTGTATCAATGGTCACTATCGTTTTGTGATGAATCATAGTGAACTCTGTTAAGGGTACAGAGCAGTATCTTTGATCATTCTAATTTGATCAGGGAAATTAACCCTTGTAACAATAGAGACAAATGTGAAAATGCAATCAACATTATTAGTCAAACATTTGTGAGTGGTCACGCCTTCTTATCAGTTCTCACATGGTAGCCTGATAACACCTCGGTCACTTCACAGTGCTAACTGCCACATTCTCTACTCTTCACATGTCCAAATTTATGCACTTCAGCATGTTCTTTTTATGACCTTGTCCACTGGATCCCTGGGTGGTAATAACGACTTTGAAAATGTTTCAGCACACAGGAATATGTAAACATGCTCTGACACCAATGTATCACTTATGTTGAATTATTTTTACAAAAACAGACATGTTTATATGCATAGGAGCTACCTTAAATGAATTTTCTAGAAAATAGTTCAGTTTCAAGAAGTTAACTTAGCCTCAAGAAATTTGGTAGATTATTTGGCCTTCTTATGGAATTGTGCTATGTCAGAGTTAGGAGGCTTGCATGCTGAATGAAGTTTAACTCCACGGCACAAAGTTCTTATCAGAGGTTCCAAACTAAATCTCCCACATGTATTTGGCAGCTGCAATAACGGACAAAATCAGCAGCAGATGATCACAGGAGTGACAAAGGCATAGACATCAGTTCCAACTGCGTACGGGTAGACACAACAGAATGATTACTGAGATTATGCCAGAAGATGGCACCCTCAGTTCAGAAGGCCAGATTGGCACTCGCCAGAACAAGGATGAGAGACTTTGAAAAGATCTTTAAATGCAACAATTTGTCTCCACAAAGAACGATCAGAATTGTCCAGCCCATGGTCTCATCTGTGGTTCTTTATGGATGTGAAAGCCGCACAATAAACAAATGAGAAAGAAAAAATATAGATGCTTTTGAACTCTAAAGATGGCAAAGACTTTCAAGAGTATCTTAGACGGCAAAGAAAACAACCAAATCTCACTCCAACATGAAGCTCTTATTTTGGACATATTATATGAAGAACCAATTCATTGAAAAAGACCATAATGCTTGGAAGAGTTGAAGGTAAAAGAGGAAGAGGATGACCAGCAACAAGAATCCCTACAAGTATCCCTCTGTAGGAACTGAAGGAATTGAAGACTGAAAGCATGGATACTGTTAATAAAATGGCATTTCCGACAATATTTAGTGACTGAATCATACTGAGGGGCTCGTCATTGCATTAACAGAGCACATGGCTGACTCAGCTTTATGCTCTTAGAAACCGATTGAGTTCCCTAAATTAATGCATTAATTCTAGGTGAACCTAGAAGGCCAGTTTCCCATACAAGGATTAAGGCCAGCCCTGGACTACACCCTGCAGATTTTAGCTGTATTCTAAGGCACCTGATCCAAGTAATGAAAGGCGCCAGGGGGATCTGAATATTAGATCCAGGTGAGTTGGATCTGAACTCTCTGGGCTGGTAGATCTCCAGGACCAGGACTGATATATATATAACATAAGTTATATTTATGACTTCTGAAGTTGTAAGTAGTAACTTCCAAGGAGGACTTAAAGGCAGCGTTAATCCCTGTCTGGAAAATTGGCACAGAGTGTTCAATTTCACAATAAAAGCATGTTTGCACTAAACTACACTACAGACCAAAGGTTTGAAAGCAATTACCACTCTGTAAAAATAAAAATGAATATTTTTATTTTTCCTTAAGAGATAACAGAGAGTAATATGTTTAGCAACACTGGAGCTGGCTAAGACAATATTTTTGAAGAGACACAAATCTATTTTTCTTTATCTTAATGTAATCTGATGCTTTGAGACCTGTGTAGACACAAATCTGATCTGATCCACTTCAATGTGTGGTCCCAGATGATATAGATACACAATTTTTGGCCATGTGACCTTAACGAAGATGGTGAGATTTCATCTGTTTTTTAACCCCACTGTGCAGGCACTCTATACAGAAAAGAAATACATGTAAAATAATGCATGTTGTTACTCAAAGGGTCCCACAGGGTTCAGTGTTTGGACCTCTGCTGGTCATTCCAGCAGATCATACGACAAACTGGACTTTCATTGCTACATTTATCTCAGAAACAATGAACACAACATAACTTTTTCATGTTAAACAGTGTTAGGACTGAACTCTTTCTCTGGCTCTAAATCAACTCTCAACAAAACTTCCTCTGTATCTCTCTCATTTGATGACACAGTGGTCTCCCACACAAGTTAGAAATCAGGGTGTCATCCTTGACCCGACTCTCTCATTCAATATTTATAATTCATATCAGCTTGGAAGTTTATCCAAGTCAACTCGTCGCCATCATTGTTGATAATTTAAAAGCAAAGGGTCAGCTGCATGACCCAACCATTAACCACTTTATCCAAAAGGACAGGAGGATGGACTTCGTTTTCAAGTAATGCCTGTTGTTTAGGAGTAGGAAATACAATAAAGTATGGCAGTAGTCCCCCCAGGACCAGTGTTGAGAACCTTTACATATCTCAGTGTCTCTAATGTATTGAGTGATAACCATCCTCAGTTAGAGTGCTGGAACAGATACACCATTAGTTATTCTAGGTTTAATCTTGTAGAGGTTTTTGTATTACTTCAAAGCATAGTGTAGATAAGTACGGAGTTCCGGAGGGGACAGGGTTAAATCTAAAAATTAATTTGAGTGAAATTTTTTGAAATTTGTTCACGTTTTCTTTTATTTGTGGTCACAGTTTCTTAATTTGTTCCCACAAACAGTTCATTCTCTCATTTTCTTTTAATTGTGCGCATGTTTTCTTAATTTGTGGGTATGTTTTCTTTTGGTCGCAGCTACGATTAACAATTCATTCTCTCATTTTCTTTGTGACAGACATGCTCATTTGGTTTAATTTTGATTTCAAAAAGGGTTCTTTGGAGCAATGCCATGGAACCTTTTTTTAAGCAGTGGTTTTCAACTCTAAGTTTAGGGACCCACTGCTCAGCACAATTTTAGGTATTGACTGCCCCCAACACACCTGATTCAGCTCATGAAGTAATTATTAAGCTCATCATAAACTGTGTCAGGTGTGTTTTGGGCAGAGAATTCTTGAAACAGTGTGGTGAGTCAACAAATCTGGGGTTGAAAATCATTAGATTTATATTGGATTGAATTTACATTGATTTATAGTATATTTATAGAATAAGATGAGCAAGTGTATAGAATCTCCACATAATGTAAAGTCAGAGTCATCAGTCTTGTCCATAAAGAACCAGTGTGGCTTCAGGTTTTTATTCCAACCACCTCACATGATTAAGCAATTGTTTGAAGACTGAGATCAACTGATTGAACAAGTAGAATCAGGTGTGCTGCTGCTTGATTGGAATGAAAACCTACAGCAACACGGGCCCATTGCAGCAGACCAGCAACCCCTGATGTTAAGGTTCTATATGGATCGTTCTACCTCTACCAAACTGTTGAAAACCCATTTTCCTTGTTGAACTTTTAACTGACTTGGACTTGAGACTCAAATTTGTTTGCTTTGAGTGACGCTATACTATACTGAGTATGTTTATTTTATTAAGATAGAATAATTGAACATTCCAGTTTGTCACTAACAAAACAATTGAAGTGCTAGCCAATATATGACTAGCAAACGCAGCTTTGAACAGTTGAAATAAAATCATACTTTTCATACTTTTGGGATCACAGTGTAAACTAATTCAGTAGAACCATATAAATCCATATCAATTAAAGCCATGATTTATTTAGGGGAGGCTTTTATTATGAAGAGTGCACTGTGTAGAAACGGTGCAGTGACCTGATCTGATGCAACACTCACCAGTCACAGTCTTAACCTTAGTCTGCCCCTCATGAACTTCTTGAGAAAAAGGCAGAGTAAGGCTTTATCAGTCCCACACCTACACACAAGTTCAGAACCTTCACCTGGTGTGTCCAGCTGCTGGGTTCACACTCACCAAGGCTTCCTGATATGTGCAGTCAGAGAGTGCATGCGTATGTTCTAACAGTGGGGAACAGAATGGTTCTGTTTAAAGAGGAGAGAACATCTAGCTCACTTGTGTTTTTATTCAGTGAAATAATTTCTATTTAGGCTGGAACCACTTATCAGTTGGTTGATTATCATTAATAAAAGCTATAAAATCAACAAATAGAATTTATTGTTTTTTCCTTTCCTTTTTGTTTGCAAGAACATTCTGCACTCTGATGTGTGATCTGAGACTCTAGTCCTTGTTTTGCTTTATCTACACACTGAGTTGAATGAATGTCACACTGCTGAGCTGCCACATAGGGAAATTTTTAGTCAATATGAGGTTGTTTCATAGGGCCTGTTTATACCACGCATCAACGTTTGTTTTGTGTGTCATTTCCTACCCAGTTCAAACACTAAAACAAATTAAAAAACGTTGTTGTCAGCTTTTTGTGATTTTGGTACTTATAGCGTTCTTTTACTATGATGGAAATGGTCTGTGTGAAAATGTCAAAACAAACATCTAATGTTACTTCAATGCACCAAGTCATGACAGGCAGGGGTGGATTGCTGACCAGGCCAGTGGAGCCAGTGCCCAGGGGCCTCTGACTGCCAAGGCCCAAGGGTTCTGAAATACTTGGTGAAATCCACTGCAGATATAAACATTAGACTAAAGAATAACAATTAAATATGTACAAATGACTAACTAAATGAAATAAAAGAAGAATGTTATCGTTTCTCAAGCCTCTCAAGAGTTATATTATCATTTACTTTGAAAATGGTTACAATGTAGATACAGTAGAATATGTTACACTGTAGGCACAATAGAATTACAGAATAATAGAATAGAATTATCATTGATAAGGCTAATTTTGTGTTTTGTCAAAACAACAAAAATAAAGGTTTGTGTTGCGGAACTTGAACATAAACTATTTTTTTAAAGTATTTATCTATTTAGTGTTACAGTTACAGTTTTGGGGCCTCCTCAGATGCTGGTGCACAGGGGCCTCACAAGACCATGATCCATCCCTGATCACAGGTCCATAAATGGACCATAAACATTTCCCATGCCCGCTGTGGCAATATGCATTTATCTGCGATGATTAGTTCCAATTCATTCCAAAGGGGTTCAGTGGGGTTGAGGTCAGGGCTCTGTGAAGGCCACTGGAGTTCCTCCACACCAAACTGCTCAAACCATGTCTATCTGGACCTCGCTTTGTGCACAGAATCACAGTCGTGCTGGAACAGCAGTAGCCTTTCCCAAACTGCATGTAATTGTCTAAAATGTCTTTGTATGCTGTAGCATTAACATTACCCTTCACTGGAACTAAGGGGCCCAAACCCTGAAAAAACAGCCCCAGACCATTATCCCTCCTCCACCAAACTTTATTGTTTGCTCTAGTGTTCTCCTCGTATTCCCCAAAGCCAAATTTGTTCATCAGACCACCAGATAGTGAAGCGTTATTCATCACTCCAAGGAACACATGTTCACTGCTCCAGAGTCCAGAGGTGGCATGCTTTACACCACTCCAGCCAACTCTTGGCATTGCGCATAGACATTTTAGGCTTGTGTGCAGCTGCTCGGCCATGAAAACCCTTTTCATGAAGCTCCTGATACATACTGCTTGTGCCAATGTTGCTTCCAGAGGCAGTCTGGAACTCTGTAGTAAGTGATGCAGAAGATACAGAGGATAAGCAATTTTTTGCTCTCCGTAGTTCTGCATGGACACTATGTGGCCCTGCTTTGTGAGTTTCATGTTGTTGCTCCTAGATGCTTCCATTTCACAATAATAGCACTTACAGTTGACTGGGGCAGACCTAGCAGGGCAGAAATTTCACAAACTGACTCGTGGCAAAAGTAGCATAAACATTTAAAGTCACTAAGCTCTTCAGTACGACCCGTTCTACTGTCTAATATTTGTCTATGGGGATTGCATGCCTATGTACTTGATTTAATACACCTGTTAGTGGCTGAAGCACCAGTCCATACCTTTGGCAATATACTATGTCCCAAATGTTACTGTAAATAAATTATAAAAATGTTTCTTTTTATCATCCTATTTCTTCCATAAATTTATGGTCTTCCTAATAATGCCAAGCAGCAGAAACATTAAGAGAGCTGTTATATAGCAAGTCTAGAAGAAGCATGTCCACTAGATCTGCAAATTCAGCAGTTAAAGGCTGAATGATTTTATTAGAATTACTTACACATTTTGATGCTCAAATAATCCAAAAAATGCAAGTAATGTGAAATGGTGAAGCTGCAAGATGCAATAAAATCTGATGGTAGATTTATTTCCACTGACCATTAGGGCCACCATGAGGGCAGGTGCAGCATACCGGCTGTAGGAGTGTTCGGACAGTGTGTGGATTTATGATTCACCTCTGCTGAACTGTACATTGCAATGGATCCACTTATAGGTCTCGTCAACAAAGACTTAATTTATGCATTCATACATTTCATACCAGAGGAAGCTTTGGGTGATGTGATCTGGGGATACGTGTTTCCAGATTTCACAACCACACATGTGAGATGATGTGTCATAGCCCTCACATGGGCTGAGTGGTCACTCATTTACAACCTAGTGTAATTTAGTTTATTACTGAAAAACAAAGAGCTAGAATTCTGAATTTTCTGAATCAGTTTTTAGCAATTTTTGTGTTTTATGGACCCCAATGCATGAAATTCAGCAAAAGTTCTAAATTGCAAGGAAAAGGGTTTTCAGTAATTCAAGGGTTCTTAACCTTTTTCACAGTGCGACCCTTTTTTGAGAATAATTTAATAGTAAACCTGCTCACTTACTGGTCCTGCATTCCTTAGCTAGCACTTCACCACTTCACGCTAGAACATTGTTCATATTCAGGGGTCTGACAAGACCCTTCCTCAGTAATGAGCTCACCCAGTAGAAATTAATAATCAACACTAGTCCATCTTTCATAGCCTGTAGGTGGAGCCGTTTGGCAGAGCTTGAATACACTTGTCAAAATTGTTTTCTCTGTGTTTGATTACTCAGGGTTTAGAACCCCTGCAGTAATGTGCTGGTTTAAGATTTGAATGTGAAAATCCTAATATATGAAGTTTTCTCCCTCTACTACTGATTCAGTCAAAGAAATGCATGTTAGTACATTTCATTTATCCATGTACATCGCAAGAGGATGTTTATTTATCAAAGATGGCACAGATCTACTACAAACCATCAGCATCTAGCCAATATCTGCAGAACATCCTCAGATATCAAAGGGAAAAAAATCTAATCCAGTCCTGTAGCAAATCCAGCCTAAGGTAGTATGTGATGTGATAGTGTTTACATAGTTTGAGCACGGTCTTGTGGCATCTGCAATTTTACATAATCAGGTCCCTCTTGATTTTGAACTTGACAGTAGTGGCAGAGCATAAATAATTTGTCCTTTCACTGTACCTATGACTTTCATGAAAAGCTAAAAACCATATTAGAATAATATGAGAAAATATTTTTTATGTTAGTTTTTCTTTTTGCTTGGAAATAACATCATATATTATTAGAATAAATGCAAATAAAGATAAATACTGTAGTTGACATCTTCCAGATTTCTCCTGGACACCCATCACACAGATTTGTTAATTCCATCATTAGCACACTTTAACATAATGCAGCGCTGATGAGCCAAAGCATTTGTTGGATGATTACAATCCCATTTTTCAAAAAAGTTGGAACGCTGTACGAAATGTAAATAAAAACAAAATGCAATGATGTGCAAATCATTTAAAGCATTATATTTTATTGAAAACAGTACAAAGACAACATATCAAACGTTGAAACTGAGAAATGTTATTGTTTTTTGAAAAATATTTGCCCATTTTGAATTTGATGCCAACACCACATTCCAAAAAAGTTGGCATGGGGGCAACAAAAGGCTGGTAAAGTTATGTAATGCTAAAAAAAAAAAACAGCTGGTGGTTGTTTGGCGACAGTAACATGATTGGGTATAAAAAAACATCTCAGAGAGGCTGAGACTTTCAGGAGTAAAGATGAGGAGGGGTTCACCACTCTATGAAAGACTGCATGAGCAAATAGTGCAACAATTCAATAATAACGTTTCTCAGCATAAACTAGCAAAGAACTTTTCTTTTCATCATCTACGGTACATAATAACATAAAAGATTCAGAGAATCTGGAGAAATCTTTGTATGGGACAAGGCCAAAAAACAGTATTTGCTGGCCGTGATATTTGGGTCCTCAGGCGGCACTGCTTTAAAAACAGACATAATTCTGTAGTTGAAATCACTACATGGGCTCTGAAACACTTCTGAAAAACATTGTCTGTGAAAACAGTTCGGTCCTGCATCCACAAATGCTAGTTAAAAATCTAAAACACAAAGAAGAAAACATATATAAACAGGATCTAGAAATGCTGTCACCTTCTCTGGGCCCAAGCTCATTTAAAATGGATTGAGGGGAAGTGGAAAAACCCTGTGGTCTGACGAATCAACACTTGAAATTCTTTTTGGAAATCGTGGACACTGCATCCTCTAGGCAGATGACCACTCAGGTTGTTATCAGAGCAAAGTTCAAAAGCCAGTATTTATGATGGTATAGGGGTGCATTAGTGCACATGGCATGGGCGACGTGCACATCTGTGAAGGCACCATTAATGCTGAACGATATATACATGTTTTGGCAATATATGCTGCCATCCAGACGATGTTTTTTCAGATAAGGCCAGCAAGACAATGACAAACCACATTCTGCATGTATTACAACAGCATTGCTCCGTAATAAAAGAGTCCGGGGGCTAACCTGGCCTGCCTGCAGTCCAGATCTGTCACCAATGAAAACATTTTGAGGGTTATGAAATGAAAAATACGACAAATGAGCCCCAGAGCTGTTGAGCAGCTGAAATCCTATATCAAACAAGAAAAAACATTTCACTTTTAAAACTACAGCAGTCGGTTTCCTCAGTTCCCAAAGTGTTGTTAAAAGAAGAGGTGATGAAACACAGTGGTAAACATGCCCCCGTCCCAACTTTTTTGGAACGTGTTTTTGGCATCAAATTCAAAATGGGCATATAATTTTCAAAAAACTGTCTCAGTTTCAACATTTGATATTTTGTCTTTGTAGTATTTTCCTTTAAAAACATGGTTTACATGATTTGCATATCATTGCATTCTATTTTTTTTTACATTCTACACAGCGTCCCAACTTTTTTGGAAATGGGGTTGTAAGTTAACACATCCTCTACGGTGAGCAAACTTAAATATGGAATTCCTCGGTGCACAATTTCTATTTACCAGCTAGAAAAAGTAAAAAAAACAAAACAAAACATAAATATAAAATATACCATAACTTTTGCACAGGCAACATTTTACACTCATATTTTTTTGTTAAAGATTTAAAATTCAACAAATAAACGGTGATTGTGTAGAGGACGTGTTTACCTATTTTCACTTGAAATAAAGACTTTTTTTATATGTCTGTGTATGTATAAATACCACTGACTTTGACCTTCATGCATGAACATTGTCTCTCAAAGACATAAAGACTGCTTTAGCCTCTAGCATATTCTCAACAGTGAGGCTTTAAAAGTTTACTGAACTTTTTAAATGGTGATAGTCATAAATCCAGCAGCTCATATAGTAACTCTGAGAATGCCTTTGATCTCTGGTTGCCGTGGTACAGTTGTCAGCAGTGGCATCATCAGAAGGATTCGGCTTCAAGTCCTTATAGATCCATTTCTCTGGAATGGAGTGGCGGTCAAGGGGTGCGGGGCAGTCCAAGGAAGCCTAGACACCTGCGCCCCTCTTTCAGGGGTGCGATCTAATAGATTGTCGTGTGAATTCACTGAATACGAACCGGACACTGCTTAAAACATCAATCCAAGTAAACAGTTCCCACTCTCTTCCTCCTTCCCCCTTCTCTCTCTTCTCCTTCCCCTCTCCCCCCTTTTTCTTTGTTTCTTTCCTCCCCTCCTCCCTCCCTCCCTTCCCTTCCTCGCTCCCCCTCTCTCCTCCCTCTCTCCCCCTTCCCCTCTCCACCCCCCCCCCCTCCCTCCTTTTATCCCTCTCCTTTCCTCCTTCCCCCTTCTCTCCTCCCTCTCCCCCTTTCCCCCCCCTTTCTTCTTCCTCTCTCTTTCCCTCTTTTTTTTCCCCCTTGTCCCCCTCCCTCCCCTCCCCCTTCCCTCTCTTTTTTTTTTTTTTCTTCTTTTTTTTCCCCTAGAGCAAGAATCATAAAACTCTAGCTCTCTGACAGTTTGACCTCTGGGCTTAACCTGCCTGGTTATCTCCAACCTCTGTGTTACATATTTCGCCTCATCTTGTTGGCCTAAAACTTCAGAAATGTAAAAGTACACATGTGGAGCAAGAGTTCATCCAGGAACTGGGCCTCCAAAAGCCAATGGAAGAATATCACCTTCTGACAACTCATTTTTCACAAAGTAAGGAAAACAACAACTGGGCTGCAGATCAAAGAACCATTTGCAGTTTCAAAATTCTGGATGAAACATTTATCACAAATGCTCAAAGCTGTAGTATTCCTGTTACCAAGTTTTTAATACGACAAGGTCATATTTAATACACTTGTCATATTAAGAATTTATGACATGTAGATTGATTTTACAAAGAGGGCAACAGAAGTAGAATTTGTGTTCAATATTTCAAGTGTTAGGCTCAGCAATCTGTTAATAGTACATACAGTGCTATGAAAACGTATTTGCCCCCACATGATTTCTTCTAATTTAGCATATTTGTCACATTTAAACGTTTCAGATCATCTCACTAATATTGATGTAAGATAGACAACACGAGTAAACACAAAATGCAGCATTAAATGATCATTCCATTTATTAAGGATAAAAACTTTTTCAAAATCTGTATCAACCATGGGAAACAGTAATTGCCCCCTAAACTAAACAACTTCTTGTGCCACCTTTGGCAGTAACAACTACAATCAAACGTTTGCGATGGGTCTTTTACACCGCTATGGAGAAATTTTGGCCCACTTTTCTTTGTAGAATTGTTTTAATTCAGCTACAACTGAGGGTTTTCGAGCATGCTGCCCACTTAAGGTCTTGCCACAGCATATCAATGGGATTTAAGGAAGGACTTTGGCTCGGCCACTCCAAAACCTTAATCTTGTTTCTTTTGAGCAATTCAGAGGTGAACTTGCTTGTGTGCTACGGATCATTGCTCTGCTGCATAACCCAACTGTGCTTGAGCTCCTCCTGGATGAAATGTCGAAGCGATCTTGATGAAATTTTGGTAGGCCAGCCACTCCTGGAAAGGTTCACCACTGTTCCAGGTTTTTGTATTTGTGGATAATGGCTCTCAGCGTTGTTTGCCTTCAGCAATGGCTTTGTAACCCGTTCCAGACTGGTAGACTTTAATAACTTTGTTTTACATCTGTATTTGAATCTCTTTAGAATGTGGCATCATGTGCTGCTTTTTGAGACCTTCTAGCCTGCTTCACATTGCCAGACAAGTTCTAGTAAGCTTCTGTTAAAGGGTGTGGTTAGTGAAACTGAACTCAATAGTCAATTGAATTTGGTTCACTGGTTGATTTAGTAGCTAAGGCAGCAATTATTTTTTCATTTTGTGTTTATTTGCACTGTTAAAAATGAGAGATCAGCTCAACTCAAAATGATACAGTAACTGATTACTTGGCTTTTTTTTTGTTTTTTTGGAAAAAGGGCACAAGAGTTCACACAGCTGAAACTTCTTAGTTGAGTCAAAAGTTCTCTTAGTTCTGTTTTAGTTCTGCATCTCAGTTAGGTAAATAAAAAGAACTTTTTTTATGCTTCTTCAGCCAGGATTCTTCCATCACACAATCCTGCTAGACATTTTTCCTCTTGGGTACACACTTAGGGCAGGCAATGACATTGCTGGGGCTCGAACTCACAATCTCCTGTTGGTGTGATGGCTTAGTTAGTCCACAGCACCACTCAGGAACACATGACGCAACTCAGATTTTGTGGCTACGATTGTTTAATACACTGCAGAAAAGATTTGTTGTTTTGACATTAAAGCATGGCGTAGTCTCATGTGGTACAACTGTCTAATCCCAACATCAGATGGTTGTAAGTTTGAATCCCAGCAACACCATAGCTGTCTATTTCTAGAAGCCCAAGAGGAAAATATGCCAGATAGGACTGTGTGATACAAGGAGTGCCAGCTAATGGGGAAACTGAGTAAAAAAACACAAATTCAGTCTTGTTTATCTAACTGAGATGCAGACCTAGAAACAGTAGCTGGGAGAATTTTTGACTCAACTAAGAAGTTTGAGTAACTTGTAACTTGCATTTTTTAACAACTTTCTGGTAATTATTTGCTGCCCATGAAGTTGCACAGGACTAGCATGCATCATTTTACACATTTATGTGCAAACAACTTCCATACCAACCATCCTAAAGATGTAAGAACAGCTTCTCAGTCCCACATCTATCCGTACAGCCAGTCTCTCACAGTTCCCACTCCATTTAAGTTGAATCTGCCAGAGTTCGGACTATCATGAGGTTCTTCTGATGTCATTGAGTTTATGGAAGGATGTGAAGCCATCCTCACACTTAGACTCATTACTGATCCTGAACTTAAGGGAACACTAGAAGCTGTTGGTAGCAGGCAGCAAAAAAGAATATTTCAAATTCGGCTCAATTCAAGGTGGCATTCATGGATGCTTTCTTACCTACTGATTATTTAACAGAAATTCCAGACCAACAAACACACATACTGCAGGCTCCCACACAAGAGAGAGACTTTACCTGTGACGATCTAGCCTGATGTTTGAAATGACAGCCTGACATAGCAGAGGAGGAGATTGTTAGAAGAACACTCAATGCTTCTAACCCAAGACTGGCAACCCGCCTGAGGGGTGTAGCAGATATAGTGGACCATCTGGGGAAGGTTGGTGCCTTGGTGGAAAAGGACTGGGCAGCCTTGAAGGACTACTAGAGCCAAGCGCTGCAGTCAGCTTGCAGCAGCAAGCTAACAAAAAAACTTCCCCAAAAGCCCAACAAGTCCTCCAAAGGTGACCTGAAGACTTTTCAACCAAAACCAGTTGACCTGGCCCCCAATTGGTTGTTGGTTGCTCCTGTTTCCATCCTGGGAAAGACAGAAGAGGCAGTGGTCAATAGAGGATGTCCCCTCACCCTCATGCAAAACAATCTTTGGTAGATGATTGCCAAGCTAAAACAACAACTTGCCTATCATTTTTGTGTCTGCAGATGGCTAAGAACATTAAGCTCTGGGCACTGTTAGACTTAAAATCAGGTTTCATGACAACCCCAAAGGTTAGTAAGTATTTGCTTTATAATATTTCCTTATCTTCCCATTCCTAAGTGTATTTTTAATCAAATAGGGGCTTGTATGGGACCTCCCCTACCCAGAATCATACCACCAGAAACTGATTCTGACAAATTTGGAGGAAAATGTCATTGAAATTTAACCTTACCAGAAATACAAATGTATACTTAGATTAATTGGCATAAACGAGGATTAACTCTGCAACTGAATTAAAGTGATTAAACAGAGCAAGTTTGGGACAGACAATGTATTACAGTGGCAGAATCTAGTGTAGGTATACATTGTTCTTTAAGAAACCAAAAGTTGTTTCTTTGGTATCTTTAGGCAGTGAAGCAGTAGGTATCTAGTCTGGCTAATGAATATATCATATAAAGCAGGGGTGTCTGAATTGAATCAGGTGTGTTTGGGCAAGAAAATGACCAAGCTGCGCTGGATACTGGCCCTCCAGGACTGGGGCTGGACAACATGGCCATGATACATATGGTATAATCAGGAAAGCAGTGCCATGCACCTTTGAATCTTTCACATTTATTTGTTATGGAAACAGACAACAGGCCTCTGCGGATGTGTTCTGCAGATTTTCCCTCCATGTCCATAATGCAGTGGCCATTCTAGTAACCTCCTTACAGCTACTATCCAACAGGGGGCAGTATTGTGCTATGAATGACATTTTAGTCCATGCATTTCATATAAACATAAACATATACAAAAAAGAGAGTTGGTTAGTTTGCCATTTCCCAACATATTACATTTTACAAAGCTTTAAACAATACACCTCCTCAATACCAAATGAAACAGGTCAAATGAGCAGGCTATATGTTCTTTTTTTAAATCTTTTCCCACATGTGATGCAAAAGTTGAGTAACATTTTCCTTAATGCAGTGTCTTGGGTTTTTACAAATTCATTAATGCACGCTTTGGAGCAATTTCTGACTTATCTTTAGCAAGACAGTTAATGAAGCTTGGCCCAAATGATTGTGAGATTACTATCAGTGTTGCATGAAATATGAAACAAAGTTTAACTGCATAAACTCTGTAATTCCTCACAGCTAACATCAACCAGAGATACTGTGCATAACAGAAGGCAGACAGAAGTGGAGAGAAAAAAGAAGTTTGTCCATTATCACTATCGTTTTGCAACGTTTTGAATTCTGCTATACTATCAGGCATGTCAAACTGGGGAGCTTCTGTTTCAAAGTGCTGAAATATAAACGTTTACCCTCATCTAACACTGAATTCAGTTTAGGAAGGCCTTGCTAATTAGCTGATGAGCTGAATCGGGTGTGTTTAATGAGGCAACATGCTAGTCCGCAGTGTTTTGGTTTGGTCCCTTGAGCAAACATGACATGACTGAAGTGCCTTTGAGTAAGGCACCTAATCCCCAACTGCTCTCCGGGTGCTATGGAGAGGGCTGCCCACTGCTCCAGGCAAGTGTGCTCATGGCCCCCTAGTGTGGGTGCTTCACTGCAAGGATGGGTTAAATGCGGAGGTCAAATTCCTCTGTGTGAAACACAATTGGTCAATGGCTCTGAAACAATTCTTTAGTTTTGCACTGGAGCTACAAGGCCAATGTACTTAGCTCTCTACTGAAAAAACAGCACAGAGCAGCTTGAGGTTTATGATGGTCTTGTGCTGGTCTGATGCAAGTTGAGCTGGTCAGCATACCAGCATCCAAAACACAACTTATCCTGGTTTTGCTTGTGACCTGCCATGCTGGCCTATGCTGGATTTTCTAGCAGGGTTAACAAGTTCAAGTTAGCATCATGCAAATTGCATGCCTACACATCAGATACATAAACTGAGTAGTTAAGTAATCTCAAATAGACTTGCTTTGGTACTTTCTGACCCCTCTCACTACCAAAACCAGCATATATTGTATTTTGGATGCTGGTGTGCTGGTCAGCAGCAATGGAGGTGTGCTGGTACTTTTTTTCTACCGAAGGGCTTAACCCTACAATTATCCCAATACCATCCTGTATTTATCCACATTATACTCGGAAGTCTGTTTAAAACATCTAAAACATGCCATTCCTTCTTGTTCTATGGCTGCTGCCAAGGTTAGAGCTCTTAAGAAACTCAGACTTTCTGAGTGGAAATTTCAAGTTCAGATTTTTTTTTTACTTAGAAGTCTTCATTTCAGGATTCCCACTTGGTCCTGAATGCAGCATCAGCTACTTTAGCCATGTAGCTTAAGTGTAAAAAGGAGCTCCAGAGAAGGTCCAGGTGTGCAGCATTGTCTTCATAGGGTCACTGCTACATTTAGATGGGACATGGTAGAGAGTGATGTGTAGAAACCAGGGGTGAGTATTTTTGGAAGATTTGTGCTTTGCTCAAGTATTATTAAAATTGATTTTAAATTTAATATTTAATATTTTTTTTTGATCAAACAGTTGTGCTCTTGTGCATTTTGAATTAACTGTTTTCATTAAAACACCCAGCTAAATTCATATTGTTGTAAAATTGTATTGCCCACAGTTGTGCTATTTGTCTTTGTGAGAGGATTAGTACCGCCCATTAGTCACAGCACCGCACACCACTGCATTAAACACCACCAGACAAAGAACATTTTCAGTTTATTTGTTAGAACATTTACAGTTCACACTCTGCAAATCATTTTACACATAGTTTCTGAACTTTCACTGAAAGGGGAAAAAAATTGTATTATTAAATCATTAAGATGTAAACAAAGTCAGAGTGGCTTGATGTAAAATGCTCCATTCTAGAGGAACTTACTGAGTCAGAATTGTTTACAGTGGTTGTGATAGGAACCAGACGTCTGAATAGTTTAATGTCTCTA
This sequence comes from Colossoma macropomum, assembly GCF_904425465.1. Taxonomy (NCBI): domain Eukaryota; kingdom Metazoa; phylum Chordata; class Actinopteri; order Characiformes; family Serrasalmidae; genus Colossoma; species Colossoma macropomum. Next base: position 34,552,004 of record NW_023494795.1, on the reverse strand, counting down.
AAAGCTCCCCTTACAGAAAGTTCTTACATGAAATAGTAATGAATATGCCGCCTGATGTCAGGGACATTGTTTTAAAATATTTTGCAATGATCTTTTACCCTAAAGTGTATTTTCAAAACCCATGCAGGATGGAGAGGTATGCTCATGGTGTTCTCAGGCAAAATAGTTCCCACAGAAAACCTATAATTTTTCAGATTTACCACTTTTTTCATTTTCAGCATTACATGTAAGAACCCAGAACACAGGTATAGGTTCACTGGTGGTTTGAATAGCAAATAGAATGGCTGTATTTGTGTTGTAGACTTTGCAACCCCTGGTTACTATCACCACCACTGTCGAATGACTGTTTACATCTCAACGATGAAATTAAATGAAAAACCAGTGGGGTTCCCATTTGAGTACGGTTTCTCTACATTGAAAGGTCCATCTCCTGTGTTGTAGCACCATCTGCTGACCTTGAGTATCGGAGATTTGGTTATAGTCTGCATAGCTTGTATAGTTTTTGCTGAATGTGTTTCAATAGGTTGCAAATCTCACACCACAGTCATGCAGAGAGGCTAAAGGAAATTCCTTCTACCGTCTGCTCTCACACCATAGTCACGCAGAGAGGCTGAAGAAAAATCCTGCTGCCGTCTGGTCTAGTCTGATCTCTCCAGGGCTGCAGATGTTGGGGGAGGTCCCAGAAAGTTGTGTGTGCCTGCGTGTGTCTTTGGGATATCCATGAGGGAGGGAGTTCCCGAAGTTCTGAACCAAGTCTTAAGTTTTTTTTTTAGCTAGTACTTTCAGAGTGTCACTAGCACACATACACACCAGTGTGCACAAGAATGTTTACAGACGGTGGACTTTGTAACCAGAGAACTTGCTGTGCTTTAACTCAGTCTTGTGCGAGCGATGGACAGAAACCCTAAAGAGAAGAGAGGAGTGAAGAGAATGGAATAAGCAGAAGTTAAAGAAGTTAACCAGAGAAAAAGAGAAAATATGGAAATGGAGAACTCATGAATGCAAAGACAACAAAACAACTTTAAAGTTAACCACAGAAAAGGAGAGAAAGACAGTCCAAAGACTTGGAGATGGAGAGAGAAACTCATGAATGCGAAACTTGAGTCCCTGTCTGAGGATAACAGGAAAGAGAGAGAAAGGGCGAGAGACCTCGAGCAGAACAGAGAAACTGCAGCATGCTGAAAGAGAGGGTGAACAGGTGTGTGTTGCTGCGCGTGTGTGTGCTCCTCTGCGTGCTGTGCGTTTGTGCTCACGTCTATGTGGAGTTTAAGGGATCTGATCCGAAGAGCCGAAAGAGCTCAATCCATCTCCAGCAGGACACCAAGCGTCAGGTTTCTAAAGCTGCCAGCAAGTTGAGTTTGAGCGACTGGAAGCCCACGTGTTGCCCACCTGTCCGGCAGCACAGAAAGGTGAGTTTTCGCTGTATTGCAGCATGTTTAGTCACACTACACCCGTCAATTTACATAGACATTTTGTCACTCTTGTAATAAAACCTGGTATCTGTGAAATGATAACTTCATAGAAGGAGGAAAATGTTCTAAAATATATGTTAATGTAACTGGATTTTATTCATTTCTATTGGTCCATTCATCATGAAATGTTCATACAATGTAAAAGGTAGACAGTGGTTTCAGAAGGTGTAAATAAACTTAAAAAAACATTAAATTACATTTGGCAGGCGTTCTTATTTCTATCAAGAGTCACTTAGAAAAGTATTCTCTTGTTCATTTAGAAAGCTTATCTTTAAGCTACACCGTGAAAATGATGTATTAGCATGTGGTAACATCTTAAAGAAACCCTTCAGTCAAACTGAATAATGTGACCATCACTACATCTGTTGTAAGCGTGATTACACACACCCACAGAAGGCCCTTGAGTGAGATTTTCTAGTTTAAAGGCTAGAATAACCTTCTAATAATTTCTCTTGAAGGTGGGAGGAACTTTTGAAAACCTGAAACAGCTTTGGGGTGGATTTTTGTGGGCTGACTGTTTGAATTTTTGTTTTCATTAGCTAGGTGATTGCAGAAAGAAGGCAGATAGCTAATCTTACTGTTAGAAAGCTGAATATCTTATTTAGACTGTGTAGCTAAAGTCTTCAAATCATCATTATAATGGAGAGACTGGATCACACAAACAACAGAAAGGATTTATAAGATGAAGAGGACAACAAGATAACAGCTACCTGGCTATCAAGATACTGTAGTTTGGCCATTTTGTGCTGGACACTACACTGATTACCAGTTGTAATAGCTGTATGGTGTATTAGCATAATGCATGCTGGGTACTGTAGTAAGAGAACAAAAAAAAACAAAAACAAAAACATGAAAATGATACAACATCTCAAATTCTATCAAACCAATTATGCCGCAGTGTTGCACTACGGAATACTGCAGAGTATGACAAACAGGATAATAAACTCTATTTGTAGGCTGGAATGCCACATTAAATCTAGTTAACATTTCTAATGTTCTTCATTATGTCATTGTTGTAAGAATATTAGAAGTATGTTTATCTAGTAAAAGCGCCTTATTCCACTGGCACATATTTTGCTTGTTTCAAGCATTATTTCTTTAAACAAGCAAAATAATCTGCATTATTTCTTGAACCAATCAAAAATAACTTGCAATGGAATAATTTTCGAAGATAAAATTTATTAAACCAAGCAACAAATTCCTAGGAATTTGTTGGATAATATAATATTCTTACAACAACCTTAATAGTAGATATATTGACCAGGGGGAGACGTGTGTGGCTTACAGAAGGCCAATGATTAAATCACTGTCACAAACAAGAGGTGCATCCAGAGATTATACCCAGTACAGCTATATTTCATATTCTGAAGTATTCTGAGTTTATAAACAGAATAACCCTCACTGAAAGGTTCTGTAGATGGCTTGTATGGATGCAAAGGGCTTCTCTGTTCGGTGGTAGAAGCTGAGGGTTTTGGGGAGAAGAACAGAAAAAATGGTATCATATGTAATGGGATTATTTTTATATCATGTCTTCTAATCTGTGAAATTTCTATAGGGCTTAAAGTCCCAGAGACCCCAGTCACAGGATGACGAGCAGTATATGTGTGTGTACATGTATGTTTTTTCTGAACTAATTAGCTGATCACTTTTTATGTGAACAAAGTCAATAGCAGAGTCTCCGAATCCCAGGGGACTGATTGCAATGGATTCAACACACACACCCACAGTTTTATATAGTATTTTTTACAGTGTCAGGACATGGGATCCATTATGGATCACAGTTCAAAGTCAAAGTTGAAAACACCTTTGGGAGTTTGACTAAAATCTTTTTGCTTTGAGTGAAACTATACCTTGATTATGTTTTATTACGTCTTTATATTAATCATCTAAGGTCTCAATACTTTTTAAATTTGTTTTTTTTTATTGTGGGACTGCAGTTTGAACTAACTCTGTAGTACTGTCCATATATATCCCAAATGAATAATATACCTAATATGTAATAAGAAGCTTTCTAAGCCTAACCCTAAACCTCAGCACCCAAAATAAATGGTTTTGCCCTTTCACAGAAATTGAAAAGTGGTTTCTTACAGCTCAAAGCAAACTGAAGCACCTAATTATGTTAGTGGTTCATCTCTATTTTAGCGATTAGCTTTTAGCAACTGTTGAATACGCTGATTGAGGATGGTGTGTTATGGTGTCAGTGACCCTTATTCATTAAAGTTGCATACATCAAAACTGATCATAAAATGAGCACATGCAAATTTCACCACATCAGTTTCATCTTTGCAGTATCTTTATAATTAAACTCAAATCTGGTAGGAGTGTGCTTCAATTTGAGCATAACAGTTTAACAACTAATAGAAAAAATGCCTGATTTGCAGTTAATGATTTTCAGTATCATCTATAATAACAATAATAGGAATGAAAATACAAAATGACAATGATGCTAATAATGCATCATAATTTTAACACTATGAAATTTGGTCAGTAGGTAGAGGAGTGCACTCACTGCTCGACCTCAAACTCTGCCTACAACCACAGCCATTGGCTTACATGCTACTGAATGCTGCCATTTTATTTGCTCCCTTCTGACACATTAGGGTGTGCTTCATGTAAATGATATGTAAATGAAGTACTGGTTGATTACTCTTGATTTCAGGCACTGAAGCTGATACATCATTTGTGCTGCATTTGTTTCCACATTGTACAAAAGTTTCATGAATGAAACTCGCAGCAAAAGTAAAAATAGTTTGAGATATTCTAACACTATGTAAAACTACTAAAATTTCATTATCATGAGTGAAAATAAATATAACCAAAAAGCTAGATTAGCCATATTAGCTGGAGATGTTGACGTAGCTTGCTAACAATAAACTAGTTAGCAAAAAGCAAAAATGCTAGGGGGCGTGCCTTGTTGTGGTGGTCCATAGGGCCACTGTAGACGATTTCCACAACCACCATTTCCAGTGAACGACATGCACTCTCAAATGCAGGCAGCTTTTGAGGGGGGACATGAAAACTGTTCCACTGAAATCGGTTATGAGCAGGACCAATTTTAAAGCATGAACTGCTTTCAGGGTAACGTTGATCAGCAGCAGTGAAATGCTAACACAAAAGTCCTTCCCCTCCATATGATAGAGTTCATTCCTTCATCCCCTTTTTTCCTCTTTGCCCCATTTTTCCTCTTTCTCATCAGCTGAGAAGCCAATAAAACTGAGGCAAAGTTGTTTTACTTTGAGTTTAACCCAACAACGAGAACTTCCAGCAGAAAAAGGGCCTATTTTGGAGCATTTCTGTTGGTCCAATCATTATGAAAATATATATATTTTTTTTTGGACAGCAACAATATGGTATTTAAATGTACGTATACAAAAGCACTGTATAAAGTTTGGAATGTTTGTTTGTCCTAATAATGTAGGTTAGCCCTGCTTTTCTCTTTTCTCTCGTTTTCCTGCAAAACCAGGACGTTTCCTGAAAATGTGTGAAAGTGCACACATGCTCACTGTAGAGCTCAAGCATTCTTATGACACATTCACACACACACACACACACAAGTTCAATGCTCTCTTTCTTCTCTTATCCCATTTATCCTTCTCTCCTCAATCCTTCTTGCTCATGAAGAGAAGCACTTGCTTCCTGTGCTAGCCGGGTAGGCCTGTCCTAAGTCCGGGCAAGCAAACAAAAGAGCATTGACACACTGTTCTGATTAAAACGTTTGAGTTCCACACCCACAGAGATACACGGCCTCGGGCCTTGACCTTCCATCAGAGTGGGCACTCAGGCCAGTGACTCTAAACCCTGCTCAAGACTATCCTCTTAGCCTCTGCACACACCTACACACACATTCCTGTCTCTCTTTCTGCTCTCTGTTACTCTCTCTCACTCTCTCTCTTACACACATACACACAGGCAGTCACAGGCATTCAAACACTCTTTTGTTCTCTCGCTCTTGACAGAACACGAGAGTCAGTTTCCATTATCACTGAATGTTCTATCGCTCCTTTTTCTCTTTCCAGCAAAATTTTCATCCAAGCCAGCTAGCAATGTCTTGCAAAGCGTGAAAGGCCCTCATTTTGTTCCCAGTCTTGCACATAAACATCAACAAAAGGCCCATGGAGAACAAGGGCTATAATCAATATTACATGCAGCATATGCCTGTTCCCTCTTTTTCTCCAGACATTTGTCATTGAACCCCACATGGGCTCAGCTCTGCATATTCATCACTGAAACTGAGAAGATGTGTCATATTCAGCCTGCATTATTGATAAAGCATTGCTAAAAGTCTGTTCATACAGACCTAAGATCATTTAAGAATATGTCTGGTTGGGGAGGGTGGTCCTATACCAAAAATCAGTACATTTCTTTTCTGCAAAACAACTGTGAATTGTAAATCGTAACTCAGTTTTCTATCTGAGCTAGCTAAACGTTTCACTCATTTATAGGTGTAGGGTAGTGGTAGGTGGAGGTGAAACATGATATTACTGGTTTATAGTATCTTTTTATCTTATTATCTTATCTACATCACTGAGCTACAAGATACAACCAAGAACACACCAGCGAGCTTAGCAATAGCACCATGATCTATGAAAGAAGACTAGTTTCATTCATAAAGACTCCCCTACACCGTTGTACAGATGAAGACCACTCTTCAAAATGTAAGCTCAGTGTTTCAATCAATGCCATTAGAGAACAATACTTTATCCCTAAACTGCTATCTTGAAAACTGTCCTACTAATCACAGCTAGCAATAAATGTTTATAGCCAAACAAATCTAGCTATCTAGCTACTTAGCTAATTATCATTATTGTACATGATCTACATGTATTAATAGCTAAATATTGGAAGAACAGTTGTCCTTCATTATGGAGGCAAGATTTACATGATTAAGCCAAGATGAACTATATAGCTAAATGTATGTTGACACCTGATCGCACTGCTATGAGCTTATTGGACATCCCAATCCATAACCACAGGCATTAATATGTAGTTGCGTACCCTTTTGCAGCTGTAATAGCCTGCACTTGTGTGGGAAGGCTTTCCACAAGATTTTGGAGTGTGATTGTGGGAATTTGTACCCATTCAATCAAAAGAGCATTTGTGAGGTCAAGTACTGAGAAAAAGGCCTGGTTTGCAATCGGCATTTCAATTCATCCCAAACTTGTTCAGTGGGGCTGAGGTCAGAGCTCTGGGCAGGCCACTGGAGCTCCTCCACACCAAACTCATCAAACCATGTCTTTATGGACCTCGCTTTGTGCACAGGGTAACAGTCATGCTGAAACAGAGAAGAGCCTTCACCAACTGTTGCCACAGAGTTGGAGGCATATAATTGTCTAAAATGTCTTTGTATGTTGTAACATTACAACTACTTTTCACTGGAACTAAGGGTCCGAGCTCAAGTCCTGAAAAACAGCGTCAGAACATTATCCCTCCTACACCAAACTGTCTGAGCTGCTGTTGCTCCTAAATGCTTACCTTTCTCAATAATAGCACTTACAGTTGGTCGGGGCAGATCTAGCAGGACAGAAATTTCACGAACTGACTTGTGGCAAAGGTGGCATCCTTTCGACAGTGCCACGTGTAAAGTCACTGTGCTCTTCAGCACGACCCATTCTCCTGCCAATGTTTGTCTATGGAGATTGCATGGCTCTGTGCTTAATTTTATATACCTATAGCAATGGATGTCGCTGAAACACTTAAACTCAAAACTTAGGAGTGTCCACATACTTTTGGTCATATAGTATGTTTCACTTACTGAAGACAAGAATGCATCATATTTCAAGAGTTACCATAGACTGTGTATATCATTTTTACAGTGCAAAAAGTAATGATATTTACTACTGTAGTTTTGCTATCCAGTGTCGACCAGAGGACAATGGATTTTTGAGTCTTGCTTCTTCTCAGAGTTTCTTTCTCATGTTCCTCAAGCAAGTTTTTCCTGACAATTTCTCCCCCAGCAATGCTGATCAGGGGTCATAGCCTGAACCTGGACTTTCTGTTGTAAAAAGCATTACACAAATACATTTGAATTGAAAACTAAATTTAACAAACATCAACAGTGTTCTACATGAGGAGACTACAGTCTGTGTTCTGCAACGTTGTCTGTCATAAGACATAAGTTCATACAGTCATCGTTTATGCTTTAGTGCCTCTCCAAGTATGTAATGTGTCAACAGTCAAAATTAATCTTTGTTGCCATTTAAAGACAACATGATTTAAAAAGGCGATTTAAACAAAGAAAAGAAAAATGAAATATAAGAAATAAAAAGAAAAAGTATTGATAAAAATGAAGATAAAATACAGCAATACAAAAAGTAAAATGTGTGCCTTTAATTCACTTTCCCACTATATGTCCCTACGTTAGTAATGTACAAAATAAGGCTTTCATTTTTGGGTTATCTTAATCCTGTACCAAAATCAGTGCAATCTTAACATTTTAATGGTAGCAGCTCAAAGACTGTAAATAAAAAAAATGTAAATTGAAATTCTGACATTAAGCCTTAATAGCACAACTGTAATGTCAACAAAGCGAGAACATTATAATGCAGATTTGGTTCGCAAACATAACTAAGCACAATGATTTAGATCATTTATGCCTTTGTGGGTCACTTATGTGCATTTTAATGCCGACTGTAATAGACTTTCAGTCTGTCCCAAGGCCTCCTTGGTTCCTGATTAATCTTCACAAAGCCATCTTTCACCCAGATCCACAATGGTGGAAATACCCAGTTCCAGTTCCACAACTATAGGCAGTGCCTCTATGTTTGGAGATTTCTGAGGTTAGGTACAAAATATTCTTGCCTAATGAAGAAGAAAGGAAAACGAGTTTCTGAAATTGGAGCTTAAATAAATTATTAAAAGTTACAGAGAAATTGGACTCCTAACAACTATGTAAGGCCTGGGAGACCACCAAAACTGTCACCACCAGATAAACAGTACTTAAAGCTTTCATCTTTGAGAGAGATGAGAAAATCAAGCTTCACATGCGTTTCTGTTCATCCTTCCACTGTGAGAAGACAGCTCAACACTATGAGTCTGAAGGATGTGTAGCTGTCAAGAATCTGTTACTGCTGATGCTGCTGATGTTCTCAGAACAATTGACTGACCATTTCAGAGTCCAGACCTTAACATCACTGAATGTGTTTGGGATTACTTGGCGTGTGTGTATGTGTGTGTGTGTGTATGTGAGAGTGAGAGACAGACAGAGCTGCCAGCACACAGCCTGGGCTAGGAATCTGAAATGGGACTTCATTCAGTTTGTCTTTTGCAAATGATCTGCCTCCTACAGAAAGCGCATATCTGCAAAAACATTTGTCATGAAGTGAAGAAGTTTCTCCTCACTTTCTTCATTTGCTCAATATTCACCACAGGCAATGGTTTAATCATATGGTGTTTAAGCAGTTTCAGTGCCTTCAGTAATATGTCTGCTTATATAATTGAACAAGAGGAGCCAAAAATTGTTTAAAAAAGGATTTGTTTTAAATTATGTGTAAAACAAGGTAAAATGGAAGGAGTCTGGCTGTGAAGAGCCAAGAGGATAGAGAGGTAGAAGTTCTTGTTATTGCATTGGTGTCAATCCATACAATTTATACATATAAAATATGGTTTGTCACAATTTTGGAAGAATATGCTTAATGGTTAAACGGTTCTTTGCAGAGTGAAATGGTTCTACAGATTGATGGCGAATGTGTTGTATATGGTTCTATATATAACCTTTTTTAAAATGGTTCCATTTTGCACCAAAAAGGGTTTTGCTATTGTCACAATATCAAGCTTTATGGTACTTTTTCAACCCTTTTTGGTGCTTAATAGAACCATTTTCACATTCTCCATTAATCTGAAGAAGCATTTCACCATAAAAAAAATGTGAGCTTAAAATGGTTCTATGTGGAACTTATACCCTCCACAATATCTTGCTGCGTGGGACTAATTTTCAGTGCTGTGTGCAGGAGCAGACAAGTAACCAGTTTACTGCAGGTGGGAGTGGGACAAAGCATGTATGAAGAGAAATCCTGCAAATTAATGAATAGCCTAAATAAAGTAGAACAGTCACAGGGCCAATAGTCCAATAGCTGCCGAGCCCAGCAAAATGCACAAACAAAATACTGCTTGGTGTTTACTGGGAATAAATGACATTTGGTGAAGTTACTTTACAGTGAGCTGATGACCATGACTGCCATGTTATTTCAGCAGAGAATAAAGTATTTGTGAACAGGCTGTGTCACTTCACCTTGACGGAACTGCACGGGTGGGAGTGGACCAAAACTTTTTGGTTGTGGACGGGAGCGGGACAAATGATTTCAATTTTCTGCAAAGGGCAGGATGAAATCTTGCGGGAGCTGCTGGGGGCAGCACTGAAAGACAGACCTCTACCTGGATTCACTCACTGGCCCTTCATAAATTTGGGCTACTGAAATTAAACAAATAAACACATTTTACAATATCACACAGTTTCCAAATGCACTCAGCACAGAACTCAGATGTTCAGCTCATCCCACTAGCCTAAAATAAACATATGTATCGACAGAAAGTAAAAAATAATAGAAATTATTAATTAATTAATCGTTAGTATTAATTAATTAATATTAATTACTTAATGTTGAAATGTCTTTTTTCTAGTCATTATTCTGACTTACTAAGTCATAATATTGAGAAAATAAGTAATTATTGCAGCCTATTCAGTCAAAGTTCGAACCTGAAACAAAGAAGGATTAAAAATGTTTTCTCCTATCTGGCTTTCATACAAAATGCATGTGAGCCAAATAACTTGCTAAACTGGCCACCCCCACCAGCACAAAGTATCGTAGACTGTCGCAATGGTTAGTCGGGAGAGTCTTGGCATTCGTGGGAGTTCCTATTGGGCTGGTACAGTTTTGGGCTGGTTACTGTGAGCTAATGAATAAACTCACACATATAAGCACAAGAACGCTGAGACAAACTGTATATGTCACATCCAAGTGGCTCCTATCCAAGTGAAACCTCCTGCCTTCAAGTTTACATGGCCCGCAGGGTCCCGTACAGTGGATTGAGATTAGATGAAGCTGATGTAGCCCTGCTTTAAATTTCACCTGATTCTCTTTTTCCATTCCACCTTATATGCTGTAGCAATTACATCAATACACCTGTATGGGTGCTAGTGTGTAACTGCTACACTATTAAAGGTGGAACAGAAATTCAAATAACAAGCTAGCACCAGCCTCCAGAAATTAGCAGAATGAATTCAGCATGATGATGTGAAAGAGGAGGTGTTCTAAAGAATTGTTTTGAAATATTTTTGAGCAGTCTATGTGTGGGCAGGAAACAATATATTTCTACTATTTGTAATTTAGAAGCAGACAGGATTTACCTCATTGGTTACTGACATAAACAACCTGGACCACACACACCCACAGAGAGAGCAAACACACACCAAGTGAAATGATTGCCTCCTCCAACACACACACCACACACACAGGCGACAACCAGCATCAAACAGACCTACGGAAATGTGTTTTTTATTATCAACCTGTGCCTGACAAACAAATCTGTATCCAACAAAACAGACAGCAAAAGTATACGAGAACACACACATGTTCCGCAAGTATGCATACTGCTGTTCCTTACTCTCTGCAGACATCATGAATGTGTATGAGTGAAGCAGCAGTGGTGCTTATCTAAAGAATTCACTCTCAGTGCCAAAAATATTCCCATCACAAGCAATCTGTGCTTCACATGCTTGATGTCTTACACCCTCATCGCCATAAGACTCTACATAGGACTTCTTATTTAACTCTCTATAAGCCTTTAGCTCTACAGCTGAAATGAATCTGCTCCCAGTCAAAGAGTTCAGTATTGAACAACCATTTGATTAGAAACTCCCTTGTTGGCAGGTCCAGCTCTATGCTACAGGAGGCCCTAGGCAAGATTTTACTTTGAAAGCAATGCAACCTGACCAACTCATCTTAATACTTGATTACTTATTCAGATTTGTAGCCAGTTTTTTGCAAACTGTTCATTGCTGATTCCACCTGCTAGCTAGATCTCTGTCTATCAAAAAATGCCACCAAACTGGGAGGGTGAAGTTTGGCTTACGTGAAGCACCACCACATCTTTTCGAACTGCCATTAACAGAATATCATTGGAAAGCTTAACACGCTTGGAGGAGAATGCTAAGGCCAGGAACATTTCACCAATGCTTGAAACTGTTTGTGTAGCACGAAGCGTTTGTGTGCTTGCATGAAGTATGGCCTAACTGCCAATTCTGCTATGTTTGCCATCATTGTGCTGGGTGAGAGAGTGAGACCAGTTATGGTCTCTTGGCTATTGGCTATAGCTTCAGTGGGCTTTGAACTTGCAACAACCTTTCACACAAAAATATAAAAAATTGGTATAATGTAAGCGATTTACCATTATGTAGGTTAACAGGCTGTGTGGTAAATTACATACACATACTAATGGTGTTTTTACATATAGTTCTTTTTAAGTGAGCCAAACTCAGTTCCGTTAAAGTGAACCTGAAAGGGAACCAGCTGCAAATGACCACAGTGCCCTGTTTGGGAACTCAGTTCTCTTTCTGATCCCCTTTAGCATTAATGAGATCTCAGACAACTTGTTCACATCTCAACTCATTGCCTGGGTAAACCTAAACTATGGGTGTTGTTACTCATCATATAAAAGATCTAATTGGTTAAGCCACATTTGAGGTCATGCTAAAATACCCCAAACAGATTCACTGAAGCATTAATCCAAGTGTTTATGTTTACTGAGTGTTGTATTTGTTATACCGTGTGTCCCATTTTATAAAAGCATTGTATTTTTTCCAGTTTTATAAAATCATTATACCACTAGAGTCTGCATTACTGTGATTTCATTTCGAGTAGAGGATTTAACTAGCATCAGCCTTTAACCATTGGTACAATCATACAGGATCTCGTGTCTTATCGATTTAATATGCCAGTTTTGCTTTCTCTTTAGGAGATCATTTTCTCATGAGCAGTTTGCTTTTACCCCCTTAAAGTGTTGAAAGACTGCTGCTGTAAATACAATAAGCCTCAAGCTCAAAATACATTCAGACTAGTTTTTTTCATAATACACAAATCAGTCAAACCTACAAATGAACCATACTGATAACACCTTGGTTTGTTTTTTGGAACATTTAAAGGGAGACTGAGTTAGTTTGATGTGTTCACACATGCACAGAAAAAAAGTCCAAAAAATGGAGGGGAAACCCACCTAAAACACAAATAGAAATAAGAGGTACACATCACCTCCTTGGGTAACTGCATGCAATAAACAAACATCAAATCATCCCTGTTTTAAGATGCCAGAAACCTTATTGACCTGGCCTGTAACTCACTCACACCTGTTTAGCAGGCAGAAGTTTCTCCACAAGGCAAGGGGGTGCTGTAAGTTCTCAAGTAGGTTTTGTGTGGCTCATTGAAAGAGAGGAGAGAAACCCCACACCAACAGGATCACATGAATGCATGTTTGCATTTAGCTGCTAACTATAATACAGCTACATCTAAAATATGTTGCTTAAACATTGTAAGACTCTGTGTTCCTTTTTTCTTAACTATATAACATATATTCTTGTTATTGTGTGCAAAATGCCCTTTTCAAAGATTTATTCTCATTGTAGCCTTTTTTCCGTTTACACTGCCCTTATGCTACACTCTCAGTAAATGGCTTAAGCTGCAGTTGATTTTTCTATTGGAAAAAACGTGCATGAGACTAAAGGATATGATACAATGATTAGACATGATTAGAAGGTCTGCACTACTGTTGAGGCAGTTACTGCAAAATACTGCAGAAAAGTTAAATCATGCTTATTAATATGGCTAAAACTTTGGCCATAACTTTGGCCATTTGGTGGGTGGAGTCTTCCTCTGTGTGATCTCTTTATACAATAAGAGGCTAGGGCCCACCTTGATACAGTGACACTGATTGGTTTTATGACCTCTAACAACCAACAACGCATTCAATAGGACTAGTGATTAAAAAATGAATCTTTCCATCAATTATAGCAATTGCCTATTCCACCTGCAGCTGGGATACAGTTAGAGACTACAGCTCATCTGCCTCATGCACTGTTTGGGTTTTGAGCTGGAAAAAGTTTTGTTAAAACCGTTATAAATAAGCACAGATAACATGATGTACACACCATGCTAGCATTACCCTGTTCAGCTGAGTGGCTGAGTCAGGAATGTTTCAGTCATGTTTCAAATAAAAAAGAAAATGAAGCAGACCTTTGATCTGAGAGAAGGAGGGAGGGAGGGACGGTGGAGAGGCATTTTCAATGAGAGTCAGGGGAGCTGCTGACAAAATTGTTCTACAGCTGAAAATCATCTCCCCTCACTGGCCTTATTTTCAACTTCACCCCTCCACTCAGCCACAGCTCACCCACACTGCAGTAGACGTCTTACTCAAGCCTGTCCGGTCTCTTCCTTTTACTTTTAACTGCAAAGACTTGTAACACACTAAAGAGACTTGCCCCTTCTTTCTCTGAACAAAATGTTGAAAGAAAAGAAAGACAGAAAGAGAGAAAGAGAGTGAGAGACAGAGAAAGAGAGAGAGAAAAAGGGAAAAAAAGAGAAAAACAGAAAGAAAGAGAAAAAGAATGACAGAGAGAAAGAGACAAGAGAGAAAGAGAGAGAGAGAGAGAGAGAGAGAGAAACAAAAACAGAAAAAGAGACAAAAGAGAGAGAAACACAGAATGCCAGAGAAAGACAGAGAGAGAGAGAGAGAGAGAGAGAGAAAGACAGAGAGAGAGAGTAGTCTTCCTGTTATAGTTTTTTGAGTTCTCAACCCCTAGTATTTGCAGAACATTTCAGTTCTGCGATATTCTTGGGCCATCTTGCATAGACAGCGTGTTCAAGATCTACCCACAGACTTTCAATGATCGGAGGACTGTGAGGGCTGTTCCAAAAGCTGCAGCTCATGTTGCTTAAAGTAGTTCATGATGGATTTTGAGATATGTTTTGGATCATTGGGCCTCATTCACCAACTGATCTTAAGAAAAAAAATCTTCTTAAAACCCACTTACGCAGTTTTTACAAAGATTCTGACATTCACTAATGTTTTCTTATTTGAGATTTGTTCTTAGGTGAATCTACACACACTCAAGAGCACAAAGGTGTGAAAATTCTGTGGTTTAAGAACGCATCATGAATCTGTATTAGACTGTTTCTTAATACCTTTCTCAAGAACACATTTAAGAAAAACTTAGATATATGAAATATATTGGTGAATGAGGCCATTCCAGCATCTTTTCAGCGTCAGTGTCTTGACTGAACACATTTGCTTCCAGTGTTTTTTTTCCAGTGGAATCTATTCTTGTCATGCAATGTTTCCTGTGCCACTAGCTGCCAAACAACCCCAAGCATAATAGACTCCCATGCTTAACAGCTGGCTAGGTGTTCTTTTCATCAAATGCTGCTCCTTTTTTTCCTCAAAACATACCTTCGGTGATTGTGGCCAATCCAGAGTTCCATTTTACTTCATCAGTCTATAGCACTTGTTTCCAAAATGTTTCAGAATTAATTAGTTTTTTTGATACTTCAGACAATGACTTTTGTGATGCGTTCACAGGGGAGGGTTTTTTCTGGTGACTGTTCCATGCAGATCATGTTTATACAAGCAAAGCTGCACAGTAGAGAGCAGCCCCACGCTTGTGTCAGTTAAACCTTCGAGCAGGTCCTTCGCTGTCATAAGGGGGTTTTGCTTTGCCTTCTGGCCAGCATACGAGCAGTTCTATGTGAGAGCTTGCTTGGTCTTCCAGACTGTACCTTGACTTCCACAGTTTCCCTTAATTGGCATTAATTAATGACATGTTGTACAGTGAACACTGTGAGCTGGACACATTCTGACATCTTTTCCTGCTTTGTGGGCATCAGTTCGCTTCATTTTCAGACCCTTAGCCAGCTGCTTAGAGGTGTACATGGTAAGTGTTACCACAATGTTTACAGTGTCATAAAATGTATAATGCTCTGGAATTGTTGTCATCTGAAAGAATAAAAAACAAATTATAAAACAAATAAATGTTGAAAGATATTGTTTGGTTTCAGTTGTTATCGTTATTATTGCTGTTATAATAATAACAATAACAACAACAACAATTATTATTATTATTATTATTATTATTATTATTCCATGAATAATATATTTATGGAACTTATATAACTGTATGCTGTTCTGATATTTGTCTCCTAACAGTGTGTAGATGTACGCATTGTCGCGCTGAACTCATCAATATGGTTTAGGTCAAATGGACATCATTCTTGAGCAGGGCATTTTTTCCCACTTCCTCCTATTTTTTCAGTGTATTACTTTTTTGTGTGGGCAGTTTTTACCAGACTGCTGCTGTACTTCTACCTAAGCATCACCAGCTAGAACAGGGAAAAATAGCCTGAGGTAAATATAACTCAGGCGATAAAGCCTGTGAAAGCAGCTGAAAAAACAATGTTTGTATTTCCACATATACAGAACACACTCTAGCACACAGTGCTACTGTAAACTCTGGCCATCTTCCCCGCAGCAGAGAACATCCTATTATACTTATATATAGTGATATTCATCTTCCTCTTCCTCTTTGTTTATTTATATAGCACTGTTCATTTTAGCCACAAAAGCTGCTTTACACAAGGAGGATAAGCAAAACATTTGAAAGCTAAAACATTCCTTTTTGTTTTGAAAAGTGAAATGAATGAAATAATAACACCATGGCAAATTACAGCATATAAAGTATGCTATAAAGGATATAAAGTAAAAGAAACCCAGTGAACTAGGCATATGCTAGCCATGTGTTTTTAAAGACCTATTGAACTTGCATACCTTTATTTTCTAGCACATCGTTCCAGAACCTAATCCTAGATGGAAAGTCAATGAGAAAACAAATCAAAGTGAAAAAGTAAACTTTTATAACGTTGCTAGGTTAGACGAGCTTCACAAAAATCCCATTCAAAAATATCATTGGCAATTCTGTCTTGTAAAGGCAAAACTGGAGTACATTCACACTATTTTTTATGGAAATACCAAGTAGACTCCAAATTTTTAGCATTTTAAATAGTTTACATGTTTTGACAAAACCTGCATTGTGAGCAACAACTGCACACACAAATGTTCTTTAAAGCTTGTCCTACTTGGCAACAGTAGCTATGAAGGAAAGCATTTGAGGGAAGAGCACATGCATGTCAATTATTAGCACTCAGCACTATTTGACATGCTTTTTTTATTTAATTATAACAGCAATATATAATTTAGATTTAAATACAATAAACTGAACAACAACAACTAGTTACAGTATGGTAGCTATAATTATAATTAGCAATACTATAATTATCAATTCATAAGCATTTTTTAAATTTACGTGCCTTGAGATGTGACTGTAAACTTTGATATACACAGCATTATGGATACTAAATTTATTATAACTTAATACAGCTATTTTAGATTAATCACCTGCTGATCTGTCTGCACACATCAGAAATTTCTTCATTTTAAAAAATACTTGTAATTATTTATGATAATATTAACCTGAGAATGCCCACAACAAACCAGTGTATACATACAATGTTGTGATATAGATACACTTTATGGACAAAAGATTGGGGCACACTCTTTAATAATTGAATTCAGGTGTTTCATTTAGTCTTATTGCCACAGGTGTATAAAATCAAGCATCTAGCCATGCAGCCTGCCTTTACAAACATTTATGAAAGAATGGGTTGTTTTTAAAAGCTCACTGAATTTGAGCATGGCACTGTAATAGGATGCCACTATTGCAACAAGTCAGTTTGTGAAATTTCTTCCCTCCTAGATATTCCATGATCAACTGTGAGTGGTATTATTGAAAAGTGGTAGCATTTAGTAACCACAGCAACTCAACAGAAACGTATTCTGTGGAGTGACGAATCACTCTTCTCTATCTGGCAGTCTGATGGACGAGTCTGGGTCTGGTGAATGCCAGGAGAACGTTACCTGCCTGACTGCATTGTGCCAACTGTAAAGTGTGGTGGAGGAGGGATGATGCTATGGGGTTGTTTTTTCAAGGGTTGGCCTAGGACCCTTAGTTCCAGTGAAGGGAAATCTTAATGCTTCATCATACCATAACATTTTGGACAATTGTATGCTTCCAACTTTGTGGGAACAGAATGGAGAAGGCCTTTTTCTGTTCCAGCATGACTGTCCCAGTTCACAAAGCAAGATCCATAAAGGCATGGTTGGGTGGGTTTGGTGTGGAAGAACCTGACTGGCACAGAGCCCTGACCTCAACCCCGATCAAGCACCTTTGGGATGAACTAGAATTGAGATTGCAAACCAGGTCCTCTCATCCTACATCAGTGTATGACCTCATAAATGCTTTTCTGGCTGAATGGGCTAAAATTCTCACAGACACACTCCAAAAATGTAGAAAGCTTCCCAGAAGAGTGGAAGCTGTTATAGCTGCAAAGGAGGACCAACTCCATATTAATGCCTATGGATTTAGAAAGGGATGTCATAAATGCTCCTGCAGATGTAATGTATCCCATGTATCCCAATACTTTTGTCCATATAGTGTACCTACATATCTACTACTGTATGCATAGATATGCCTTCTGAGGGTGTGAATTTTCTTCTGTTGTCGTCATATCTTAATTAGTATAATTTTGATTTTGCATTTGAGACATAAACCGTAACGATGATCCTCTTTTGCCAGTTTTAACAAAGAAATCTTACATAATGCAGATTCAAATTTATTATAACCTAAAGTTATTCTGGACAAATAATTTTTTTTTCTATTTTGGTTTTTTAAATGTACTTCTTTATTTTTGTATTTATAATTATTTATAAAGCAGTTCCCGTCCTAAAACCTGATCTGAGCTGTGTTCGAAGCCGTTGTAAAATCCACGATATACAATGGCTATGACCGTCTCACAGCAACTGATCTCTGTATTACTGCGCCACGGCACGACAAACCCTTCTGCTGTTAATGGAAAAAGCTTTGACTCTAATGCTGATCGCAAGAAGCAACGAGCATACTGATGAAGTAAGAACCCATTTTTGTTTAAACTGAGGGACTGACACCTTATTTTCTTTACTAGAACTAGCTTCTGCTGTCAAATAGTGCACTGCTTGTCGACTATGAATCCCAAAATGACCGATATTTTGCTTTGCTTAGATGCAGGAGTCAGTATTTAAATTCCTACGTAGTGCACTATGTAAGGAGCAGGGAGCCATTTGAGATTCAGCCCAGACTGGCAGACTGGCAGAAGAAGACTGGCAGTAGTAATTTGGTGACCAAGGAGTGCTTATAAACTGAATTTTTTTGCATTAAACCGTGCTATGTTACATATGTTCACTATTATACAAAAAAAAAAGGTTAAAAAAATCATGAAATGTCTGCAGTACACAGTGACTGGCGACCGAATGTTCTTCTGCTCATTCAGCAGTCGATGGTTAAACAGTGATTCCTATTCATATTTTGCAATAGAACAAGCATCTGACTTCCTGTTTCACTGAGGGTATAAATATGAGGTTTTGACCTTGCAGAGGTTTGGGCACCCTGGTCTAATTACATGTTTTTTGAATTTCTAAGTGAAAATAAACACATCCTCTCCAGAGAACACACTTCTACACATGTTAATGCACAATTACTGTTTATAAACTGATTTAAACATACTGGAATAAAAAGTAAAATATAAAATGTGGCCTAAGCAAACACTGCAGTACCTTTTATATTTAATGTTTTTTTCCCAATATGTTAAGTGAATAAATAGAAATTCTGCACTACAGCTTGCTAAAAAAATGCCATATTTAACTTCTTCTGATCTCTGTAGAGGATATATTAATTTATTTTCACTTAGAAAATAAACATTTGCATATGACTGTACATCTATATAAGATACAGATTTTCCACTGAGTTGAAATCGATCCAAGGGTTCATAAAAGCCTCACATTCTCCTAACAGGGTCAATTACAGATGAAGCTGTTAAAGTAAAGGTTAAAGACTGGTATGGCAGCATGAGTAATTGGCTGGTGTTACTCTGCTACACGCAGGCCAGGCTTCACTCTGCTGTGCTCCAAAGACCAGGTCTGGTCTCCAGACTAACAAACTGAGCAAATCAGCAGAGAGTCACTGTTAGTTATCACCCATCTGTCACAGTCACTCATGCCAGAAAGAGAAATACCACCCACAAACACACACACACACACACACACACACCAGAGCATGCGGGTCTAAAAGTCTGCCATGCGACCCTCAGCAGAAGACGCAGAACAATTTAATGGCTAAATGTGTCATTCTCGGGTATATTGACATAAGAGAGTTGACGAAAAAGGAGTAAGAATAGCCTGACAGTAGAGAGGTGGTTTCTAGGCAACCACTAGCACATTTTGAGGGATTTGGGTTAATGATATTCTCCCTTACTCTCTCACCTCTTTCTCTCTCTCCCCTGTCTTCTCCCTCTGTCGCTCTCTCACAGTCAGCTGGGAAATGTCCAGGTCTACACCTTATCGCCATAGCAACTCCATACATCCTTGATCATCATATGAAATGCATTATAAGCTGTTTGAAACAGGCATATTCATATCTCAAGTCCCTTCAGGCTGTCAGGCATTTTTTATCAGCCTATGTATCTTTATCTTTCTGAGCCTGCGTGAGAAAAGTTCCAGGAGCACCGCAGAGACTGCAGACTGAGAACAGTGCAGAGTTTAACCAAAACCACATGTACAAACATACCATGAACACTGAAGCTAGAGCAGCTCATAACCCACAGGCAGCAGACTGCACAGAACTGTCACCATCAGCCTACTGCATGAAGGCTGATTGAACCACCAAGCTAGTCACCCACCATCGACAAAACAACACATGTGGGTTAGCTGTTATTAGTGCTGGGTGATATATCATATTTTGTTTACTCGATTTTCTTCCCAGTTTAGTCACAGCCAATTCCACCTGCTAGTTTAGTCTCATGGTATCACACAGTGCTAGAGAGCAGTGGCAATTCTTTTGGGTGGGGCCATAATGGGGCCATAGTTCCTGTTCAGGGGCCAAATAAGAAGTTGAAAGAGCTCAACAGTTATCTTATAGTATCTCTAAATACATTTGTTATAAAGAGAACACCTTATTAAGCATCAACCACTCTACTGATATAGCTCATTCTGTATATTATTCATTGTACCTTATATAGCAGACATGGTAAAGCATCTAGTCACAAGGCTATTAATTTAAAACCTACCATATTCTCACATGCACACTGGTGACAAGAAACTAACCCCTGTACAAAGCTTGGTCCCCTCATTTCACATGAAAATGAAGCATTCTGGTATACTCTGATAATAAAATTCAGGGAAATAACTAATTGTTACAGAACAATTCAGTTCATTGAGTTCAACATTTACATGCAATATGTTATGTCAAAAATTATGCTACTTTCCAGGTATTTAGACTTAGTTGTTAAAAAGCCATTGCTTACCATACCAAGGTCAAAAGTTCAGTGTGTATGAAATCTGACAGACATCTGCTTTTGCCTTCCCCTCAACAGTTATTCTAAATAGACGCCACTCTTAAACCTCCCATCATTTATGTTCCATCTGCTAACAGGCCTAAGGCGAGTTTTGCTTGGACCCCGATGATTGGCACTTATGAAGGGGTGTCCAATCTTATCCACAAAGGGCCAGTGTGGATACAGGTTTTTGTTCCACACAAGAAGAGGACACCTGATTCCAGTCAATTAATCAGCCATTCTTTGACAACTGATCATGTGAGCTCCTGCTTTGCTGCAACAAAGACCTGCAGCCACAATGGCCCTTTGCGAATAAGATTGAACACCCCTGTTGTAGACAGTCATTTAGGTCTCAGTGGACAGTCCACATAAATCAGTGCTCCACATCAATTTCAGACAAAAATGAAATGGTAGCTACTTGTCTTGGTTGCAAACAAAAACACATCCGGAATACCATTAGTGACTATAAGTCACTTTAAATGGTTTCTAGAATTTTTTTCAGCAGGGACGTCTCTCAGTGTGGTTGATACATTCACACTATTCAAAAATCTAATGAGCCTTTCTGTAATAACCTGTAATAATACTGAGGATTTATCCTTGAGTTTCTCAATGTGAAAATCACATTTTTGCTCTAGTTAGCTCATTGCTCACTTCACATGTTCATCTCAATCAGAATTCCTGTGAAATGTACTATTCTTCCTGAATATGTGATCATATGGTTATTTTTGTATTTATTTTTTGTATATAGTGTGTATATGTAAAATGCCCCCCACAGTATAACAGGCCCACTGGGCTCCCTCCATAGGGGTTAAGCATTCCATTGTATGCCACACATGAACTCACCCACTTGTGTAGAATATGGTGAAGGACGACTCATCTGATCACATCACTTTTTCCACATCTCTGTAGAACAGAGTCTGTGGTTTCTGCACCACTGGACTCTCAAATGTGCATTCATGATCATGATCCAAAATTGACGTCACCTTAAACCAGCTTGCTCAGCATTTTTATACCTGCCGTAGAGCATGGTAGGATGTTAGTTGCTTAATTGTGTCTTGCATTACAGCTGTATTGTACATCTGTACTCAGTGTGTTTCTCCATGCATGGTTTTTCCTTTAATATGTCAGACATTGCTATTTGAAAAATATCTCAATATTAGATTCTGTCAGCTAATTGTTACACAAACATTTTCAAAGTAAACCAACTGAATGGCAATAAAGTCTATACAGCGTCCACCAGAATATTTACATCCTTGGTAATGTCTTGGTGTTTATTAGTTTAAATTTACCATGGAAATAGGACAAATCTAACCTTTTAGTGAGGTAAGATAAAACATTATTATTGACATACCTGACATTTAGTACTGTGTGCATCTTCCCTCTGTCTTGATGGATGAATAAGAGTTTTTCATTGTATTGAATTCTCATACTTTTTGCCTCACCTTGACTATATTTGGATCCTGCGTTACATGTCCTGGACATCATAGATGATGATGAAATCTCACAGAAAGAAATTTTGAGCAAAAACAAGCATATATGGATATATCTGTGTATGTGTGTGTTCATGCATGCATTTCAAATGCTCACATTTATATCACAGAAGCCATAGACAGCCACTTAACTGGTCCTGAAAACTTAAAAAAATTATGCATGGGAATACATTAGGGATGGGCATTTTGATTTTCATAGCATTATTTGAGTAATATTCAACAAACGTGAGCGTTCATATCAGTGTAACATGCAGTCTTTTCTGTATGTAGTGCCCTGCTAGAAAAACCAGCATGAAACAATATGGTGGGTCACTGCCAAAACCAGCATATGTTGTGTTTTGGATGCTGGTATGCTGGTCAACCAGCATGGTCACCAGCACTAGACCAGCACTAGACCAGCTTAGACAAGCATGAAATGCTTGTTGGTCTGTGCCGTTTTTCTCAGCAGGGTGAGTAACATTGTAGTCTTACATTACCAGGCTATATTATGCCACCAATCTATAAATCCATCATATTCTGGGTCATGGTGAGAGTATAGCCTGTTGAGGATGAGCCCTGCCATGGAAAACACTATCTGTGATGGCACACACATAGCCTGTATGCACAGGTAGACCCTTGCTAGCTTCGTTAGCCACAGGTATTTGTTCTTATTCGCCTTCCACCAAGTCAGGGAATCCATGTGAAATGGTATGTCCTCGCAGAGGTAGTGAAGTTCTGCTCGAGTGACTTCTGTTGAAAACACTCCTGGTGCTATTTAGTCTTTTGCAATCCTCATGAAACTATCCCGGACACATTGTCATTTCATGGTATCTTGGCCAGCACGAGTTCAGGTGCAGGGCTTTCGTACATCTATAGTGAACCGTTGCAATTATTATTATTAACAAACTACAGCCTCTGACCAAAATATTAGTTTTACAGTGTCCACTGGTGGAGTATACAATTCAGACAAGTTATGGTGCTAAAATACAAGAATGTGTAACATTGGAAAAGCTAAATTACACATAATCGAACATCCTGATTTACTATTTGATATTTTAACTTGACATGACTATTCGAATATTGTGACTCATCCTTAGAATATATGTCAATTAGATTTTGCTCATAGAAATTTGTAGGGGTTCCAATAATTGTGACATTTGTTTTGGAGTTTTGAGTATTTGAGTTTACGGCGTTTACACATTGGCTGGCCACTTAAGTACTTCTCCAGGGTGGTGGGTCATTCTCAGCACTGCAATGACACTGATATGGTGGTGGCGTGTTAGTGTGTGTTGCACTGGTACAAGTGGATCAGACATCGCCATGCTGCTACAGTTTTTAAACACTGTGTCCACTCACTGTCCACTCTATTAGACACTCCTACCTTGTTGGCCACCTTGTAGATGTAAAGTCAGAGACAGTAGCTCATTTGTTGCTGCACAGTTTGTGTTGGTCATCCTCTAGTCCTTCATCAGTGGTCACAGGACGCTGCCCACAGGAGGCTGCTGGCTAGATATTTTTGGTTGGTGGACTATCCTCAGTCCAGCAGTGACACTGAGGTGTTTAAAAACAGCACAAAACAGCAGCACTGCTTTGTCTGATTAAAAAAGGATTATATTTAAACAGTAATGTACTATGTTCTTTGTAGGACAACAGCATGTGTCTTATGCAGCAAAATACACAAAAAAACACAGTGAGATCCCACATTCCACTCATCGAAGGCCAAATCCATTCCAGATGGTTGTGAGAGAAGGACTGTTTTATGGTGAAAGGAAAAAAAAGGAATTTCATTACGAGTAGCTGGGGTAGAAAATGCAGTCACCATTCCCCTCACTCTAACATAAAGCGCTCCAAAACCTCTGTCAGATTAATTTCTGTATTAAAAAGATCTTCCTAATCCCCTATCTTAATTCTGTTACGTCTCTACTGTACATTCCCTCTGAGCCAGGATTGAGGCGCTGAGCCGATTCTGGCCTAAAAGAAATAAGAAATAAATCTCATAAGTGTAAGTGTGACTGACATGGAGGAGGTATTTAACCTCTCTCAGATCATATGAAAAGTAAATTCCCTCACTTTTAAAAAACTAAGTGGTTACTTTTAACAACACAAAAAAGCCTTTCTTTTCCATCTTCTCTTCATGACTTTTTGGGTCAGGGTTTTAAGCTGGGTGCTTTTTGAAGGAAATCCATTGGTATAAGCTTTCTTCTTTCTTCTTTTATTCTTGCTCTCAGTTCAGTGTGTGTTATGGCTCAGCAAATGTGGTCATATTTAAGTGGATATTATATTTGAATTCAAGCTGTTCCCCTGGTCACTTCTGAAAAAGAGTTTAAAGAGTTTTATAGCAGTTTTTCCTAAAGCCTCTGCATGCCAAAGCGGGAAAGGCCAATACAGAGATGATGAATCAACCGCAAATGTAACAGAGATAATTACTTTCATAAGCATAATGCTGTAATCGCACCTTCAAATGCAGTGATGGAGAATGTACGTGCAGGCAAAAGATGAATAGGACAGATGGATGGTTATTCATTCCAGGAACAATTTGTGGAAGGCGCGATAAATCAGAAGGAACCAGCACAGTGAAGGGAAATTTACTCAGACAAGTAGAAGTACTGACTGGAGATTTTATAAAATTTGCATGGTCCTCCCGTCAGCAGTTTCATCATAGGATGATGGGAAGAAAATAGTGTACGAGATACGTAATACGAGATTACCTAACATCTCAACAAGGTTTGAGGGAAGTATGTAGTGATTTAGGCCTGCAGTTTGCAAAATGATAATTTGTAGATGCTGACAAGCTTTTATTAATTGTTAGCTACTTTAGCCTCACAGCTCCAAAAGACACCAAACATGTTTTGGCTGATTGACTACATTTAGGCTGAAAAGGGAAAATGATATCAATTTAATTTTTCACCAAATTATTACTTTAAGACTTTACAGCAGCCTTAGATGATGTGCCTATTGTCTGGACTTTGATATGTTTTGGATTATCAACATAATTGGTGTTTTTTGACCACAGGTTTTGAGCACAAGCACACCTGCTATATATTGTGGCTAACTGGACAAATCTTTGCATCTCTATCTTTTCTTGTTTTCTGTTTTTATATTATATAATTTGACAACACCAGCTGTCTTTTATATCATGTGAAAATTACTTGATGAATGGTTCAATAGAAATGGTCCAAAATTACAAAGAAAATCTTTTCACATTAACATCCATTATAAATTTAGAATGTATGTTCCCTCTCCTCTGCCATGGCCTGTTCAGGGTGTTTCCTGCCTTCCACCCAATGACCGCTGGGATAAGCTCCAGCACCCCTCTGCCACCCAGAGAGATAAGCGGTTTAGAAAATGTGTGTGTGTGTTCTCCTGAAAAGTTATCCTTTTAAAGCTACAAGGTTTTGTTCTGACAGCGACTGTACTGAATGTTCATATATGCATATCTGATTTGTGCTTTATCAGCTTCACTGAAAATACGTGAGGAATCTGACCTTTCAGTGAAGCATGTATGTGTCTACCCTCACTCTGCTAGAACAGGTTCTACACCTTATCTCTGTAGAAGCTCCAAGTACAGTACTGCACAAGAGACCATCCTTCATTTATTTAATTTCCAGTCGAAACAGCTATTAAGTAGAAGGTATTCATTTTCAGAAGATATTTCTGAGTAGAATAGTTATAAGATGATCCACTTGGAAAATACGTGACCAAACAGGAGTTTCCAAAACTAGAGTTCAAAAAATTATTAAAAGATAGAGAGAAATTAGGACTCCTAACAACATGCAAGACCTGGTAGACCACCAAAACTATTCTATGGATCCCTTCCCCGAATAGATGAATCTGATGATTGCAAGTACGTGGAAAAAACATTTAAAGAGAACACAGTCAAAACTTAGTGTACAACATGTCTTCTGTGGATGTAAATTAATTATCTACCAGTGTCAGAAACCTTATATCTCTATTTTTGTCATTTTTACTTTTGTGCATAACTCCAGTTACTCTTTGATTTATGTTAAAATTTCATGAAGAATGAACCAATAGAAAAATATCTTGTTACATTGACTTCCATTATAAATTAGGAAATTAATGTGGAATTTGCATTTGAAACCTAAACATCAAGGCTTCTTTTTTAAGCCTGTTTGTGTGATGGTAACACATAAAAACATATGGCATAATCCGAAAAACTATAGCAAAATCCAACCCAACACCTCTGACTTTTAAATGATTATTTCAGGCCTTACAAGGCGACTTGCACAAGCACACACACACACACACACACATATATATATTTTTGCTGTATTGCCCAACCCTACCTTAAAGTTACCATTTCAGAGAAAAGAGGTTTTGTTACTAATGAGAGGATGCGTGCCTTGTAAATGCTTAGACGCTTTGTACTCGTAGTGGATAGAAACTTAACTGAGGCTAGAAAACTGCTTCTGCTCGTGTAGGCTCTTTGAGTGCAAAAGAAAAAGTGTGGTAAGGTAAAGAATGAAGTTCCTTGCTGCTTCTCGGATGTGATTTTGATGCGAGTGTGACGAGGCAGCTGTGCAAAAAGCAGAGACAGACAAATCCACATTCATCACTGTCTCTCATTCGCACAGTGGAGAACAGCTCTGCCAGTGGCAAGAGCCATTGCCCTCTCTGCCTTTACTGCTGTCCTTTCCAATTAGAGCTCTGGACCCTTCATTTCTTTCACCAGGACCTCACTTAAGACTGCACAGAATAGTGGACTGGCAGGAATCTCTCTCTCTCTCTCTCTCTCTCTCTCTCTCTCTCTCTCTCTCTCTCTCTAGGGATGTATTGATGGAGCTGAGGATGTTTTCTCTAGCGTGGTGGGACGTAGCATGTTGACAGGCTGTCGACTCCTGCTTCATTCTCTCTCACAACCACACACACACACACACACACACACACACACACACACACATCACAGGGATAACTCATGCTTCACTGAACTCAAACTCACACCTGTGCTTAAGGGCAGTGTTCTACACACAAAACGGTGTGAAATGTGAAGAAAAAAATCTAACCTGCTCTCCAGACTTCATCTCAATGTAGCCTTCTCTCTCTCTCTCTCTAAAAAAAAGAAGCTTTCAGTTAATTCCATAACTAGCATGAGGACACCGAGGACTGGACCTCTGTAGTTTCTGATGGGGAGTAATAACTTAAGAATGATAATGAAATGTCTATTAACACTGCGGGAATGGAAAAGAATGAACCAGTAGTCCACCACCTTTAAGTTTTCATTCTTTGGCCAGTGTTTCCTGCATGCGTATATTTTTAATGTAAAGCTCCAGATACACTATATTGCCAAAAGTATTCGCTCCTCTGCCTTCACACGCATATGAACTTGAGTGGCATCCCATTCTTAATCAATAGCGTTTAATATGATGTCGGCCCATCCTTTGCAGTTATAACAGCTTCAACTCTTCTGGGAAGGCTTTCCACAAGGTTTAGGAGTGTGTTTATGGAAATTTCTGACCATTCTTCCAGAAGCGCATTTGTAAAGACACTGATGTTGGACGAGAAGGCCTGGCTCGCAGTCTCTGCTCTAATTCATCCCAAAGATGTTCTATCGGGTTGAGGTCAGGACTGTGCAGGCCAGTCAAGTTCTTCCACACCAAACTCGCTCATCCATGTCTTTATGGACCTTGCTTTGTGCACTGGTGCGCAGTCATGTTGGAACAGGAAGGGGCCGTCCCCAAACTGTTCCCACAAAATTGGGAGCATGAAATTGTCCAAAATCTCTTGGTCTGCCGAAGCATTAAGAGTTCCTTTCACTGGAACTAAGGGGCCGAGCCCAACTCCTGAAAAACAACCCCACACCATAATCCCCCGTCCACCAAACTTTACACTTGGCACAATGCAGTCAGACAAGTACCGTTCTCCACCAAACCCAGACTCGTCCATCAGATTGCCAGACAGAGAAGCGTGATTCGTCATTCCAGAGAACACGTCTCCACTGCTCTAGAGTCCAGTGGCGGCGCTTTACACCACTGCATTTGACGCTTTGCATTGCACTTGGTGATGTAAGGCTTGGATGCAGCTGCTCGGCCGTGGAAACCCATTCCATGAAGCTCACTATGTACTGTTCTTGAGCTAATCTGAAGGCCATATGAAGTTTGGAGGTCTGTAGCTATTGACTCTGCAGAAAGTTGGCGATCTCTGCGCACTATGCGCCTCAGCATCCGCTGACCCCGCTCTGTCATTTTACGTGGCCGACCACTTTGTAGCTGAGTTGCTGTCATTCCCAATCGCTTCCACTTTGTTATAACACCACTGGCAGTTGACTGTGGAATATTTAGTAGTGAGGAAATTTCACGACTGGACTTGTTGCACAGGTGGCATCCGATCACGGTACCACGCTGGAATCCACTGAGCTCCTGAGAGCGACCCATTCTTTCACTAATGTTTGTAGAAGCAGTCTGCAGACCTAGGTGCTTGGTTTTATACACCTGTGGCCTTGGAAGTGATTGGAACACCTGAATTCAATGATTTGGATGGGTGAGTGAATACTTTTGGCAATATAGTGTATGGTCAGATGTGCCTGAGGGACCCCTGATAGCCTGACAGACTGGATGCTGTTTTCTACCCATATTAAACTTTGAAAACATCAGGTTTAGATTCATCTTGTAGTAAAACTCACCATCAGCTAAATACAGACAGCAGAATCAACTAACTCTATGTTTGCTCAAACATACATTATATACGTACATACGTAATGAGCTTGTTCAACATTCTATTCCAAAACCATTGGCTTTAATATGGAGTTGGCCTCCCTTTTGCACCTATAAGAGCCTCCTCTCTTCTGGAAAGCCTTAACACAACATTTTGGAGTGTGTCTGTGGGAATTTGTCCCCATTTAGTCAAAAGAGCATTTGTGAGGTCAGGCACTAATCTTACACAAGGCCTGGCTACAATCAACGTTCCATTTTATCCCAAAGGTTTTCAGTTGGGTTTAAGGTCAGGGATCTGTGCAGGCCGCTGGAGTTTATCCACTCCAAACCCATAAAATCATGTCTTTATGGACCTTACATTGTACACAGGGGTGCATCGTGCTGGAACAGGAAAGGGGCTTCCCCAAAGTGTTGCCACAAAGTTGGAAGTATATAATTGTCTAAAATGTGGTTGGATGCTGTAGCATTAACATTATCCATAGCTTTATTGTTGCCACTATGCATTTCGGTAGGCAGTGTTCTTCTAGCTTTTGCCAAACCCAGATTCATGCGTCAGGTTGACAGATAGTAAAGCATGTTTCTAAGGCACCAGAGTCCAATGATGGTATGCTATACACCACTCCAACCGATGCTTGGCATTGTGCATAGTGACCTTAGACTTGTCTGCTTGCCAATGGAAAGCTTTCATGAAAATGCTGATGCACAGTTTTTGTGCTGATGTTGTTTCCAGAGACAGTTTGTAGTAAGTGATGCAACAATGGACCGCTGATTTTTACACCCTCACTCAGCAGCCCCGCTCTTTGAGTTTGCATGGTCTACTGCTTCGTGGCTGAGCTGTTGTTGCTCCTTGTGCTTCCAATTAACTATAATAGCACATACAGACACATTTGACTGGAGCAGATCTTGCAGAGCAGAAATTTCATGAAATAACTTGTGGCAAAGGTGGCAAAATGCCACGTTTAAAGTCACTGAGCTCATCAGTAAGATCCATTCTACTGTTGGTGTTTGTCTATGGAGATTGCATGGCTATGTGCTTTATTGTATATTCTTTTTAGAAGTTAATGTGGCTGAAACATCTGAACTCAATAATTAGGAGGGGTGTCCACATACTTTTGTCCATAAAGTGTGCTTTGTTTACTGTGTAGGTGGCAATATGCCATAATTTGACTGAATGATAAGCCATGAAGAGTGTAAAATCTTTGAATGTGAAACATTAGTGATCAAATGAGAAATTAACAGTAATTCAAAGTTATATTATGAACCTACTCAAAACATGCTACAACAAGCATGAGAAAGTTTATTTAAATAGCATACAGATGGCATAGGTTTATGTAAAATAATTAAGGAATCAACAAGTGGAAGTGGTGTAATTTCTGGGTGGAGGGCAAAGGGGGCAATCAGACTGGGGCTCATGGCACAGGGAGGCCTGCAGCCCCCCTCAAAATCTTTACTGGAGCCCTCATATAGATGCTGATACAATTGTACACAGCCTTGACTCAAAGAAAGGTCCAATTTCTTAACAACATACCTGACCAGTTAGCTTCCATTAACACTACATAGACATCACTGACGTCAGTCTGACAGCAGTATACTTCAGTGACAACAGAACATAACATAATAACATAATAGAACTACAACTGAACATACAGTTGTGTATATACTTATATGTATTGTAGAATTAATTCTAATTCTGTCAATTAATATGTTAGTAGGAGCAGTGCCTGGAGGGCACCAACTCTGACACATTGCGTACACAAAAGCAAGTAAACAAGCAAATTACCAAGTCATATTTTTATCCATTGAAAGCAACGGCCATTATTTTTTTCCGCTCTCTTTTCTATTTTTCAAAGCCCATAAGAGGTCTTGTTTATGCCACTGACTGAACTAGAGAACACCATCAAAAACAATATGAAACTCTCAACTGATTTACTTTGTAGGTTTCACTGTGTATTTTCAACTGCGAATGAATTGGTAAATGTAGTTGAATAACTATATAAATAAAATTTAATAGTGTAACTGGAGTCAAATCAGTTCATAGAAGATTAATAGCAATTTATAAAATAATAGAGGGATGAGAAATGAATAAATGAAAGGAAAAGGTACATGAAAACAATCTGGCAGAAACTGGCAGTTAGTGTAGTGTACACATATTTTGTCAGTTAGTTTATTGACTATATGAAAGCTTTTCTGTCAAATGGAGGTAAAATACTAATAAAAACAGAAAGCAGCAGTTTGGAAACTGTTGTGCACATTTTAAACACCTGGTTAGAACTTTTCACTGTTAACAGGTGAATAGGTGACAGTTGATGCTATCATAATGGGGTATAAAAAGAACATTCATGACTTTGCAAAAAAAACTGAACCTAAAATGAAACTGATAAAAACCGAAGTGCTTCTGTAATGAATATAACCACATGGGCTCAGGAATACTTTGGGAAATATTTGTCAGTAGCACAATTCATCAGTGCAATTACAAATGCAAGTTAAGACTCTCCTACGCAAAACAGAAGCCATAGTTCAACAACATCCAGAACCGCCAACTTTTATGGGCTAAAGCTGATCCTGAGATGGACTGATGCAAGGTGGAAATGTCTGCTGTGGTCCGAAGTTCACCATTCAAATTGTTTTTGGAAATAAAAGACGTTGTGTTCTCTGGACCATCAATCCTGATTACTACCAATGCAAAATTCAAAAGCCAGAATCTGTCATGGTATGGAGGTGTGTTAGTGCCAATGGCATGGGTAACTTACATAACTGTTAAGGCCCCATTATTGCTGAGGTGTGCATTTTGGAGCAACATATGCCATCTGTATGATGTCTGTTTCAGGGACTTTTCTGTTTGTTTCATCAAGACAATGCCAAGCCACATTCTGCATGTGTTATAACAATGTGGCTTCGTAGTGAGAGAACGCAGGTGCTAGACTAGCCTGTCTGCAGTCCAGACCTGCAATTGTCTTGAATTCCTGAAAAATTACTGAACATTGCTAAAAGGAACAATGAAGTAACACAGTGGTAAACATGCCCCTGTCCAAACTTTTTTGGAACATGTTGCAGACATAAAATTTAGAATAAGCACATACATACAAAAAACAATAAAGTGAAACTTGTTAAAGATCTTGTCTTTGTACTGTTTTTAATTGAATGCAGGTCATAAGAGGTGTGCAAATCATTGTGGTTTGTTTTTGTTTACATTTTCCTACTGTCCCAACTTTTTTGGAGTTGAGTTTGTAGTAACAGCTGTGCTTTCAGTAATATTAAGCAGTTTAGTTAGCCTTATAGAATAAAAGTGTTAATAATATATGCATTTAATACATTTAAGGTATTTAATACAGAAAATGTTATTAAATATGACCAA
The DNA here is from genome assembly GCF_904425465.1 of Colossoma macropomum. Classification (NCBI taxonomy): domain Eukaryota; kingdom Metazoa; phylum Chordata; class Actinopteri; order Characiformes; family Serrasalmidae; genus Colossoma; species Colossoma macropomum. The sequence goes on along the minus strand of NW_023494795.1, from coordinate 34,519,583 downwards.
CTTTAAACTGTTTAACATACTCCCTCTGTGATTTGCACACTCTGAAGTCTGACCAAATTTCCAAGCCTTTTCCCCCAATTAACATTTGTCCTGCAGGAGTGTGGAGTGAGTCTGACCGAGTGTCTGATCAAACATGACGGCCAGCTGCTCTCAGCACAAAGCCTGTCCTGAGGCTACAGTGCAGGATGCAGCCAGACACTCTAATCATTTAGCCTCTTATTTAACCAGTTAGTTTATTTCTGTTCACATTTTACAAAATTATAATTGACATGTCTCTCAGCCAGTTATAATCGCCACTAAATGCAACTTTCTCCATAGAGAGGGGGAGAATCACGGTGGCAGTAAATTAGTCTGAAATATCAGGCTAAGAAACTATGGAAAGCTGTTACTGAGGAACATATGCTACACGCTATCCTGATCATCTGGATAGTGGTGTTGTTTATATTTCATCTCAGAAGCTGACAAACCTTGGGAAGACACTGACAGCTCAATGTCAGGTAGACTTATGCTGTGTAATAGGCAGGCTTTTTCTGGGTTACTGCCTTTGCTAAAAATCATTTTTAATATGATGTTTAAGCAATAGAACATGAGAGGGAGTGTGTTATTGCGAAATAACATCATGGCTGTGATGTTATTCGCGATAACACATGACCTCGAGTGTTCTATCACTTTTATACAACAGTTAAATAAATAAAGTAAGAAATTAATAAACTGGGCCGTGAACGTGGCATTTAATATGTTTTCATGTTCACAGTTCCTCTGCCAAATTATAGTTCCTTAACGAACAGGTTGTTGCTACGTCAGAGTAACGCACTCCGCTCACTCGCTGCACAGCCGGCAGTTCGTTCTCCAGCTCCTTACACAGACCAACTGACAGTTTGGGAATTTTGTGTAGTCTCATCTTCAGAGTCTGACCGAATCGGCTGTTGGTAAAAATATCCATTTTCTGTTTGTGCGCAAAGTAAGAAGTAAAAATGTTCAAATGGCTTGAGCGTCTCCTAGCAACGGCGTCTCAGCAGAGTGATACAGTGTGAAAATTTGTGAAAAACCCGTGATGTTATGGCGAAATAACAGCACGGTTAGAACGCTTCTCAACCAGTCAGCTTGCGTGGCCGGAACTAACTGATGTATAACTATTGATAAATAACATTAGGTGATCAAAGAGGACACTGGGGCAGGAGGGCAGTGTGGGCCACACTCTAAAAAGCTAATTTCAACATGAAAGCAAAGCCTGAACATTTTAGGTAACTTAGAAATCCTGGTTTTTAGGTCCCAAAAAAGAGGACACACTGGAAAATGAGGATGTATGGTGACCTTTAAAAAAACATTAGGATCAGTTAGCTAACTAGCGTAACTCAACTCAGCCCATAGAGCGGAAATGCTCAGCTAGCTGAGACCCTTGCTAATACTAAAGATAGTAGGATAATATTATATATTATAAAGGTTAGAGGAGATACTTCACAAGTTGAAAATGAATGGGAAAGCTTGTGTCGCTCAACATGGCATCTGTTTTTACCTTGCTGTTAAAGCATCAAGTAGCAAAAGCCCTCCCTCCTCAAGCAGTAGCCATTACAGCCTGAAAAATACATTTTCTAAGCTTTATTTGAGGCAAATGCTACAAACTATTTCTGTGATTTCAAATTTGTATTTGAAACATTACAACTCTGTTGTCAGCGAACCATTTTTGTGTTGATTTTAAGTTGTGTTTTGGATCATTGTCCTGCTGGAAGATCCAACGGCCCAGTTTAAACTTCCTGGCTGAAGCAGTTAGCTTTTGATTTTTTTTCTGCTGGTACTTGATGCAGTCTGTGATACTATGTATGCAAAAAATTGTCCTGGGCCTTTGCACGAAAAACAGCCTCAGTCTCCTGGATCCACCACCATACTTCACCATACCTCTGGGTTTTTTTGCCAAAAACCTCTATTTTGGTCTCGTCTGAACATAGAAGATGGTCCCACTGAAAGTTCCAGGAGCGTTTGGCAAACTGTCAGAGCTTGAATTTGTTGGTCCTCGACAGCAGAGGCTTTCTACTGGCAACCCCCACCCAAACAACTTGTGGTTATATAGGTGGTGTTTGTAGTTTGGGAGACATTCTGACCCCCAGACCTAACTAATTTCTGCAATTCTCCATCTATGATCCTTGAAGATTCTTTGTCCACTCGTCATAGCTGACCATTTAAGTGTTCCTAATTGCTCAGATAAACTTTAAATTTTGGGGTGCCAATAACTGTGGCACACATACATTTAATGGAAATATTTATTTCGTGATAACATTTAGGTTTTTCTTTCAATCATTACACCTTAAATAAAGGTTAGATTTTTGCTAGTATTTTGAATGAAAGGTCAAAAGGATAAATAATTAAGAATATTTTTTACAGCTCATTTTGCTCATGATTACCAGGGGTGCCAATATTTGTGGAGGGCCCTGCAGGTGTCAACACAGACAAAGAATTACACCTTTAGATGCAGAAGCCTTTTTATAGGTTTAATAGAAATATTAGCTGAGGTAACATACCATTAGCATCTTTCTGTTGATCTAAAACTGACTGCATTTCTTTGTGTAAATTTCAAGCAGCACATTTGATCTGTTATGTCTTTCTCTGAAGGTGTGTGGTGAAGTCAAATTGCTGAGTGCCATGCTGAGAAATAGGAACAGTGCTGAGTGTTACCATGTGCTGGTGTTCATTGAAAACAACACTTACAAAGCAGCATGTCTGCACAAAGTGACCGGACTTGACTTGAGGCTTGCCTTTACTGACTCAGGACTTGAATCGAGACTTGACTTGATGTAGGACTCGACTCAGGACTTGAGTGAAGCAACACTGGATGAGGGAGGAGACTTTACATCTCACCAAAGCAATCACAACACATCGCCTTTCCTCCAATATCTATGCTTATGTTTTTTTTTATCCTCTGATCAGGAAATACCCTACATTTAGCCTGTAAAAGGCCCTATTTTTTCTCATCTCTCCTCTGTATTATCCATTCCCTCAGTCCTGCTGTCTCAGTCTCATTCACGCTAATTGGTCAATTACTGCCTTACACTTCCTCACAGTTTCCCTGTTGGGCTCAACAAATGCTGCAGTCAGAGAGAAGCACAGGCACAGGCACATGCAAATACATATGTAGGTCTGAAAACATGCTGCGCAGTACAGAAATGTTATACCTGCGAGGCGGCATTTTATCACACATTATTACGGCAATAATTTCAAACCGTTGAAATGAGAGAGAGAGAGAAAGAGAGAGAGAGAGAGCGTGAAATAGAGTCAGCAATGCTATTATGACTCATAGGTAATTGATTAAGTCTGATTGGGGGGGCTTTGCAGTAGCTGACTGTGGCCAATCAGAAGCTTATAAAAGATGCAGCCGAACACACGCTGCACTCGCCTTCCACTTCCAGGGATATAAATGAAAATGTCAGCCGGGTGAATAATAAGTGAACTCCTGCAGGGTCCTGCAGTCAGACAGAGAGGGAGAGAGCGAGAGAGAGGCGAAAAGTCTTCAAGATTGAAAAACATTTCATTTCAGCACCGCGCCACACCAGTGAAGAACTGACAAGAAAAGCTGGGAGACAAAAGAAACATACAGAGATATTTAGTCCAGCAAGAGCATGAAAGAACAACCATAAAAGAACACTTAATGTAGACACCTTGTACAGAATGGGAGGGTGGTGTTGGAGGGAGGTCAAAGAGAAGAGAGGAACAAGCTCGTCAGTTTTCCTTCTAAACAAACGCTGACTCAACGTTCTCCAAGATTTGTTTGACAGCCATGAACGAGTAGAATAAACTGATCTATAAAAAGATCCAAGATAGGAAAGGTTTAGACTCAGTGGAGCCATAAAAAAACACTCCTGTTGTGATACAAGCCAGACGGAGGAGGAAGATAAATATCCATCTACTTCTGGCTTTGCGACTGCTGTCCAAATATTTATGTCATAAGAACAGGGATTTGCACTAACAAGGGCAGGTAGGTTTCGACTGGTCTGTACCATTCCAGATGAAGACTAATGGCTAGAAGATGATTAATGCCAGATTGTGTCAGTTGTGCCAAAAGATACGCACTGCCCAGGAATGTGAGGACAGCTTGGTTCTATTGGGTAACAGCCCTAAAGTACGTACATTCAAATGAAGGGCACTCCAGTACAGCCGGCATGAGCTGTAATGATGGTTCTTTACATCCCAAAAGAAGAACCTGTACTGGCAGTTGAAGTTCATATTCATACAGGGTAGAGGTGGGCGATACGGCAAAAATATAATATTGCGAAACTTCAAGAAATTTTCACGATACACGATATGTCACGATATTATTCTTTTCAGATGTCTGATCTGAAGTGCTACACTTTAAAAATACTATTAAAATCTACAATATAACATACAATATACAATGATTTTTATTCAATATTTTGTGCTGCTAATTCCAGTTAAACATGATCAATAGCATGATTTTTACATGCTACACACTGTAATGCTCTGTGAGTTTGCATGGTCTACCACTTTGTGGCTGAGCTGTTGTTGCACCTATATGCTTTCATTTTACCACAATAGTACTTACAGTTGGCTGGGGCAGATCTAGCAAAATAGAAATTTCACAAACTGACTTGTGGCGTATCTATCTATCTGTCTATCTGTTGCTAAATATGTTGATGTTGTTTTTATAGATTACAGTGAATTAGTGAAAAGTGTAGATTAATGTTATGTAGGGACAAGGCTGATGACTTGTTGGTGACAGTAACAATGCTATGTGTGACTGTGCCAAGCCACTGCCTAAAACACTACAGCTAAAACAACACTACAGGCCTAATGTAGTGAGGTCAGTCAAGTCCAGCACCTCTCACCAATCACCATCCTAATCTCCTTCTCTCTGAACAAGGCAAAGTAAGGCTTTATCAGTCACACACACACACACAACAGGCAGCAGAAGCAGTCTGCAACAGGACAAACAAACACTCACCGCAGGCTAATGCTAACAAGCTAACATAGGAGGAAAGGCCCACAGGACCCAATAAAAGGATTTACTGAGGGGTACAGACAAGCAGAGAAACCACAACGAGGACAACAACCCCCCACTGTGTTTGTGTGTTTGTGAGTGTGTGTGTAGTAATCAGGGGGACTGCAGGGGGGCTATTGGCTCTCAACAGAGAGGAAGACTTTAATTCTACAGCTATGGTGACTCAGTCCTGTGTTAAGCACTGCTGTGTCAGAGCAGAGCAAAAAGTCATAAATACATACAAAAGTCCTAACAGCTTCACTGATAAAACAGATATTTCCAGTTCTATAATCTGATTGGCTGAGCCATGTTTGAAACAGTGAAATACTCAATATACTCAAATTGAACAAAGTCATCAGTTGAATTCCATTATAATGCAAAAGGTTGTTAAAAGCCATTGTGCTGTTCATGGAATTGTCTTTGATTGTTTTGTTGCTTGGAAAGCCACTGTTTATAACTTACTAATTGTTTATTGAAATCATTATGAACAATAAATTGCTAATTGAACATTAGTGTAATTTTGTTATATTGTATTTTAGCGCTTCATGTCAAGCAACATAGCAAAATCACTGTAATGTATGGGCTTTTGCAATTTATTGCTTTAAAGGGCCTATGTCCTGTGTTTTTCTTACTTATTATGTCTTATAATGGTGGGTGTATAAGATTTGTATGGTTTTATGTATCAAAAAAATATAATTAATTTTTACATAATTGTTTTCCAACCTCTCTTTATCCCTTAAAATTAAACAGTTTTCTTTTGTTACTATGATTTAACATTGACTTACGTAAATGACCTCTGTTCTCAATGGCTACCCTGTATTTCACCTCATTAAAAAAACAATCCTGGCTACAACACTCCTTTTAACTTCAGCATTGATGGGTGCAGATTTTCATTCCAAACAAGCAAGATTCTGGTGATCCTGATGCTTATTAAATCAGTTAGCCTCAGTTTTTAAACTGTTGATCATGTGAGAGCATCAGGATTCTGATCAACTGTGACACAATGAAGAATTAGCTCTTTTTTTTTCACTGTGCCGTTAATAAAATTCCCACCATGTGTCAAGAAAGTTGTTTAGACTTTCTCAAAATTGCTTGTGGGGGCCCCCAAGTGGCCCAGGCCCCTGGGCACATGGTCATAAAACCCATTGACTGATCTGGGCCTGCTGCAGCCACACTGGTGGAAAAGATTGGACACCCATATTCTAAGGGATAAAGAGAGGTTGGAAACTGGTCATTTTAAAATTTAATTATGACTGTTTTTGTTACACAAAATGCAATTTTTATAAATGGACCTTAGAAAAGGAAAATAAAATGCAAGAAAAATGTATGATATGGACCCTTGAATGGAGTCCTACTGGTGCAGTCCTACACTGCGCTGCAAGCATACAGTAATCAAGAGGGATCTGTGTACTGCAGCTTAGCTCAGTCTTTGTCCTCAGAGAATCAATGTTTCTGCACAAATCTCTGTTTTTTACAGCGACTGACTCTCTATGTGTGCATGTAGTCTCTCAGGTGGAAGATAGAGCTGGAGCCGTGGGCCAGTGAGAGGCACAACCTGGAGGACGAAGCGTTACGATTCATCAAGTACATCACTACACCACAGGTAAAACACACACACTGAAACTAAACTCTAGCATGTATAGTACCTTTGATTTCTTTTATGGCATAAATCAATAGAGCACATCACCTCTAGCCAAGCCAACTGATCAGAAGTGTATAGTCTTTTAAAGCTCACAGGCCATATACATATAGCCGTGTGTGTCTGTGTGTGTATGTATATATATATATATATATATATATATACATATATATATATATATATATATATATATATATATATATATATATATATATATATATGTTATGTGTGTACAACCTTTCAAAGCTGTGTTTGCTAGGAATGTACTGGATAGCATGCTTGAATGAAAAAAGTTTTAAATTAGCTAAAATTGTCACTACTGAAACAGTCACTACTAAAACATTTAGTAACATTTTGGCAAAATAGAATGTTCAATAAACATAGTTAAGGTATAGAGTCATTCAAACCAAATGGATTTTAGTCTAAAGTCCATGTCAGTTAAAAGTCCTCAATGTGTTTTTAACTCTGACTATGAACCAATTCAGTATAATGATCCATATATGTTTTTATTCAGACAGTGGGTAGCGCTGATGCCTCACAGTGAGAAGGGACTGGGTTTGGTTCCCCGGAGTTCTCCCTGTGTCTGTGTGGGGTTTTCTCTGGGTGATCCGATTTCCTTCCACAGTCCAAAGACATGCAGTCTAGCCAATTGGACATGCTAATTGCCCCTAGGTGTGAGTGTGTGTGTGAATATATATGTATATATATATATATATATATATATATATATATATATATATATATGTATATATATATATATATGTTTGTGTGTCTGCCCTGCGATGGACAGAGTGTATCCTGCCTTTTGCCCAGTGACTGCGGGGATAGGCTCCAGCACCCCCTGCGACCCAGTAGAATAAGTGGTTTAGAAAGTGTGTGTGTGTGTGTGTGTGTGTACATATATAAGCTTGGGCCATTTCTATTCATTAACCATGAAATATTCACACAATAAACAGGGCAGCTGCCATTTTCAAACGGTTTTAAATAATAATAATAAAACCCAAAGGAATGGAATTGGAATTGATTGCAAAAATAAATGATTCTGATTCTGACACACATACACAGGTGCAGGCTCTATCCAGAAATAGGATGGATAACAGCAATTCAGCAATGTTCAGTGAAAAACTAGAGGAACTGTGGCATTTCAAACTGCTATTTCGAGGCTGTAATGTAATCTAGCATGCAAGGGTTTATGGAGAGCATAGAGAGAACACACAGCAGAATGTCAGCTGCAGAGGGGGAGATTTTGGCATGGTCAGTAGTTATGATAGGCTTCCCAATACTCCTCTTTCTCTCTCTTCTTCTCTCGCGGCGTGCACACACTGTTGACAGAACAAACTTGGCAGTGTGTGTTCTGTGCTGCAGCTGCAGGAGGTGATGAATACACTTATTTCTTTCCTCTCCTCCACAGCTCCACCTCCAGAATCTCCTCGCTCCTCCCTCAATGCAACACTCACACAGCTCTTTCACAAACCACACTCTTGGGCACCGGCTTTGTTCAGAACAGAGGAATTTCTGCTCGGTAGTGAATGAGAGCAGAGAACATTTTTTACCCTTATAAACCTGATACTGATGTGGCTCACTCAAAAAGCTGCAGAATTAAAAGTAACAGCACTAATTGCCAGCTTCCTGAACGTGTCTAGCCCTGGAGTAAATTGCAATGGCAAGGGTGATTCACATTTGAAAATCTTTTTTAGTGTCATCCTAGCCTTTAAGGAGAATTTTAACCTAATAAGATTTACTGTGGCAGAATTTTCAATTTGACTATGCCTCATAATAATGTCATATATAGAACCATAACTTTCTAAACAGACTATATATGTTAAACATGTGAAATGCTGACAACATCAGAAGACATTTGAACTTGGGTACGTAGATAAAAAATAGGACATGGCAAAAGTAGCCAAATGACTTGCACACCAAAAAGGCCACAAGGTTAAAAAAATTAATTAGAGAAAGGGTAAAAAACCTGAGTTCTGCAGTGCTTTAGTGCCAGTGGCTATGTTGACATGCAAAGACTTTTGCCAATCCGATTATAGATTAAGACTGAGGTGTTTATATGCTCAATTTGATTTTGAGGTTTTTACGTGGACATATTCTATTCCAATTGAGCTATTAGTCGGTATGTTATCGACCTGTCAACAGAATCCTGAACTTGTCTGAGAGAAATGCTTGTAACAGGCATGCATGTAACATGTTCTTTACTTCGTGTGTAGCCTGTTAGCTTTCTGCTGACCTGCTCAGCCTGCTCTAGTGGGCCAGAATATATCCAGTTTCAGAGAATATAATGCATAAACCAGATTAGACAGTCTTTTAGCAACCAGCAATTCTTTAACCAGGTTGGATTTTATGAGTCCAAATTTCAACATTAACAGCTGGACTTTTTCAAGCAGTAATTATGAAGCCACATTCTTATGTTCTTTGTAGTAGAGAGGTTTATAAAAGGTTCATGTTCGTAACTTTCCTGTTCTTGCTGTACTTTCAGCTTCATTCAGCTGTAGTGACAGCCACAAAATGCATGCCATCCCAGAAATGCCTCAGAGACATTAAATGGGATGTAAAACGATAAAGTAAGCACACATCCCTTGACTTAGCTAACCGTGACTTAACTGTTCCCAGATCTGGATATTTTAGCCATAAACTTGAAATATGGTGGTCACTAATGGACACAACCAATGAGCATTAGTGTAACTCTTACCTCAGTTATCAAACAAAATCATAAGGAAAACTGTGATTCTGACTATTAAAATAGTTAATAATTAAATTAACTATTTAGCTATCTGCTTTTCTGTATTCACTAGCTAAAAAAAACTTACAAAACAGCCTGTTCCCAAAACTCCACTCCAAAGCTGTAGCTTTTCGAAAGTTTCTCCCACCTTCAAGATACAACCATCCTGGTCTTTAAACTAGAAAATCTGCCTGTAGAGACTATTGGGAAATCAGCTGTAAGATGCTATAAACTATATATTCATACCTGTGTACTAGCATTTATCTAAAAATAAAAAAAGTAGAGACAAGAGAAAAAGGGATGGTGGGGTCAAAAAGCAAAAGACATGGATAAACAGTGAAGGAACAAAATTACACAGATGAGGAAGACAAATCAGCACCTCTCTGTGAATTTCAGGAAGTGTGATGATTTGATTAAGAATAGCAGCAAGAGAAAGAGAGCCGAGAAAGTGAGAAGGTGACAAAATACAGCATGAGAGGGAAACTGATGGTGATGATGCATGTTAGAGAGAGAGAAACGGAAGAAGAGAGCATGTCAGATGGAGGTGCAAAGCTGTTTTGTAATGTCTGAGTCTTCTGTAAGACATTATAATAAGTGTAAATGAGGCACATAGAGTTAAATAGGCCTTAACAGAGCACAAAACTGGCATCACATTGATCTGCTTGATTAAGGTGAATTTCAGAGCGTTTAGAAATGCAGTTAAGGGAGATTGAGATTGATTAAAAGATTGATTAAACACAGCCCAGGGCAAGTAGAAAGAACTCCTCAGCCTTTATTCATGTCCTACAGTTCCTAATTCTTTTGCACTGGTCCAATATGAAATAAAAAAGTGTTTTTTTCTACTACTGATCCATTTTTGGGATTCCTCAGCATATCCCTGTAGAGGAACCCTGTTTATAGAGGTTCTGTAATGACTTATCAGGAATTGGTTCTGCCTAGGACTTGCTGGTTCTCTTTAAGTATGGGAGGAATGGCAAAAGTTTTAACATCCTTTTTTTCTAAATATTTTTAGAAATTGATGTTATGATACATATTTAGATGATATTTACTCACAATACCAGCAAAACAGCAGTGCCACACTTAAACAAGCATATGAAAAACTATGAGTAAAACTAAAATTAACTGGTAAAATTAAATGAATTAAATTAGATGATGACATAATTGGCTGACATCCAACCAGCTACTAGTTACTAAGCAGTTATAACTGATCTAAGGGTGGGTTGAACCAACAAGATTTAAATTAAGTTTAGAGCTAATCAAGGATCTGTCAGTCTAGGTTTTATTTTTTAATTGAGTTGTGTTTCATCACAGAATCTTAAATATGGATTAACAAATCTAAGATTAAAGCCTTAATCTGCAATTAAAACCGAAACCTGCCAGAATTTTGATTGTCTGCCAAGATGAATTCAGCAGTATAAATAAACAGCAACAACATTACTTTCAACACTAATCATTGTCTATAAGTTAACTTCTTCATTTTGAGTGAAAACTAGCATAGGACTACATCAAAAACAGCTCTCACAAGAAAAGGGTGAATTCAGATGTTTAACCCTTTAAAATCACAGGTTTATTACATACTAAGGCTTATTATTCTGTACCTACAAGGACTCCAATGTAAAACTGGTTGAGCTATTCTCAGGTTATAGAACTGTGTAATAAACCTGCATGTTGTGAGAACTGCATGTTGTCCCAGAAATGCCTCAGAGACATTTAATGAGACATAAAAAGATAACTTTCCAAGTAAGCACACATTCCTTGACTTAGCCAAAACAATAGTAGCCTACACTTCCATTGCCCACCCGGATATTTTGATCATAATCTTGAAATACAGCAGTGACATGAAAAATAATGTGGATTGTCTTCATGTTCCTTCGGTGCAATACCCAGCATTGTATTACCACTACCACTGGGAATCCCTGTGATGTCAACTAATTCTGACAGCTAGCCTTGCCACTAATTTACAGGCTAGTAAATATAACCAAGCTAACATTAGTGTAACTCCAATCAAACTACGAGTCATCGAACAAAATCATAAAGAAAACATGGATTCTGTCTCTATATAGCACAAAATGTTGACATAGGAAGAATTACCATTAAAGACATTGGACAGTTTCTGAAGTTTAAATAACTGTATAACTTTGCAGGCAGTCATCTTTTGAATGTTCTGACCTTGAAGTTGAAGTGACCATTCAGTCTGGCTTGATTCTGCTGACAGTGTGGATCTGACATGAAGTGTACAATTTATTGTGTGTGTGTGTGTGTTTGTGTGTGTGTGTTTGTGTGTGTGTGTGTTTGTGTGTGTGTGTGTGTTTGTGTGTGTGTGTGTGTGTGTGTGTGCATACGTGTGTGCGCAGGTGTCCTGTGAAAACCCTGGATTTCCAGTATTACATAGTGATGGTGAGGAGGTTCAGAGGTCATGGGTGCTATGCTTGGATAAGAGATTCAGCCTGGCCCAACGCATCAACACTAAACACTGCCGAATGTACTCAGTCGGGTGAGTTTCACTCCCAGTCTCACAATCTGTGTTGCTAGTGTTAGTGGGCGATATACAAGTTCATCCATTATACCAGTAAAAATTCGTTACACACTGAAACTTTCGTGCAACTTTAGTTGTTTGAAACCTAAACGAAAATAAATTGCACTTGAGTTGCATGATGTAAAGTGCCTTTCAACTCATTTGAAACTCGGTCGCAACAGTTACAGTCATAATGCCTATGATAGTATAGTGCATCACATGATTATACTTTCAAACAAACGATTTCAGCAGACCAACAAACTCAAGGTTAGTATTTTTTTTATTTTCATTCATTTCAGTTTCATGAGCCCTGACAACAAGCATGAGTTTCTCAAAACTAACATTTCTGTAAACAGCTGTTTAAACAGCTGCTCATGCCATGTTTCTTTAGAATTCTAGAATTCTATTTTAAACAGAACTCAGATTCCTTTAGGATCCAAAGGATGAAAATGATTACTGAAGAGGAGACAGAGATGTGGTCCTCCACCATGTTCACAGGCTTAACATACACAGAACAGATTTAAAATGTCAAACATATAGTAAAGAACCCTGGATAAATAGATAAATTACTTTTATTTACATTACACCAATCTTTATAGAGAACGATAAGGTGTATCATATATATATATATATATATATATATATATATATATATATATATATATATATATATATATATAGTAGGGTAATTGAGTGGGTTGCATGCAACTTTGATGGTTCTTACAAAAAATAAACAACATTCCAGAATAATAGGCCACTGAAATGATTTCATATAAAACATATATGGATCATGATCATTCTTCGAGTTCGAAACACATTTGGGCCTTTTAACTGACCTGGACTTAAGACTAGAATCGTTTGAATGACCCTCAATATTTTTTTTTAAATAAATGATTGAAAGTTCTGCTTTCTAATAACTATCAAAACAATCACAACAATACTGAAACTGTAGTGAAAGTGAAAATTTTAGCATTTTTTGAGCATAATTCAAAAACACTAGCCAGTATGCTTGCTTTGAACAGTTGAACAAATAAAATCATATTCTTCATTAAAAGACAAAACATTTACTTAAGAGCAGAAAATGTCCCCATGAGGGACAGGGATACAGTCTCACTTCCTGTTCTAAAATACAGGGGTGTAGCTAAAATAAGGCTCCGCCTATAGCCTAAAACTCTTTGTGTTTCAGTAGTGACATGAAAATGTGGGACAGCATTTTCATTGTAAACCTAAATCTTTCAACTGAATTTTGAATTTTAGGGGTTAGAGTTTGAGACAGCCACCTTACAATAGAAAATACATAATACTTATATAACACATGCATATATTAACAATGATTATGTATATATTTGTCTTATTACGATCTCAATTAATGCCTTGGGTTTAAATACATCATAAAAAATTCTTTTAAGTAACTGAGGTTTGAATACTTGATTGTTTTTTTTTTTTACTGTGGGACTGGAGTTTGAATTAATTTGGTAGAAGGGTCCATATATAAATACACTGTACCATATACTGAAAGCAACAGAAATTTAAAAATACCGTGATCTTAATTTTTATGAAGAGTTACAAAACAAATATCTTTTAAAGGAATAATGCATAATCCTGATCGGTTGATTCTCACTGTAGCAAGAACATCTTTTCAGCACAGTCACTGCACAAAACGACATGATTTCACATATACAGTCATTGGCCACTTTATCAGTTACACCTACTTTGTATCTACACTCCTTGTCCATTTTATCAGGTCTTCTTATCATGTAGATGCACTTTGTTGTGCAAAAGGGACTTCCACCAATACAATGATTGTTCATCAGTGGTCTGGACCCCCACAAGACCAGCACTGAGCAGGTAGCCTCTGGCAGCTTCACACACACTTAAATAAGCAACATGAAACGAGACGAATACAGCAGTCCTCTCTCTTCTCCAGCACTTATTCTGCCACCTGTTCATTCCTCCTCTGCACTCATGTGCAATGCAGGAAGGGTTAAATTCCTGTTAAATTGGGGGGAGTCAGGCACTGTGCTAGGCCTTTTAGTGATTCTCCAGAAGGACAGGCTCCACCTGGGCAGAGGGAATGGGTCAGCACAGCTGGGATAAGGGGGTTAATTTGGGTCATGTGTGTAGATGTCCAAGCAAGGGGTCTCTATTTGGCTGCTGAAAGAAAGTGCAGGTGTGCTGGCAGAGCGGGCGCAGGGCTGTGGCTGAGAAATGGAGCTGCTGCAAAGAAGCTATTATGACATCATTGAGTGATCGAGTAGGGGATAAGGGTTTTATAGGGGAATACAGGGCAAGTGGGCAAACAACTATTTTGGTATGAATGGCAACTATAATCCATCATCTGGACTACACACACACACACACACACACACACACACACACATACATCACATACATAAACCCACCCACATAGACACACACACAATACCAGTCAAGTTTGGGAAAATGTGAAGGGGAATTCCACTGATTTCTCAAAATTTCTACCTAATTAAACAGTTAAGATGAAACACAGTCATTCAGAGTAGTTTGATGAGAAATGTTCTAGACAAACTCACTGAAACAGAATTGTTCACAGCTGTAGTGATAGGAACCAGACACCTGATGTATTTAATGTCTGTAAGGGCTATTTCACAGAAAGCTATGTGAGGTCACAAATATATTACTTGATGCCTGAGGCATTACTTTACAGTGTTTCTGAGTGAAGGTTTTAGCTTTTCAAAATCTCGACATGTACAATGCATATACATTGTATGCCATTATGCCAAAAATGCCATTATGAAGTCTGATTCCTGTGAAGTATGTGTTAACTTATTATCACTTAGGAAATCAACAAAACGTAATTTTCCCAGGCGTCAAATTTCTACCTACAACTGTATATCCATTTTATTTATCAGCCAAAATGACAGCTGAACCTATAAAACTTTGTATGTATTGTTGCTTATAGTAGAAAATTACAAAAAAAAATGTTTTGGGGACTATTTTGTCTCACAGCACCCTGCATTTACCTCTTCACTATGAATGGATTTAAAGAGTTGTTACAGTCTCGTGTTCTTGCGAGATCACTCTTGCAAGGTAACTTGTTAAGAACTCACACCAGAATGTGACAACACACAAGAACACATGCTGAGAAACAGCCATGGACCATTTTGTCAGATCTAAACAGTGAAGGTAAGGAGAGTGATACCAACTGCTGCCACTTCCTCAGTCGGTTTCTTCATCTATTACAGTACTGCTTCAGTGCCCACAAACGTGTTTAAATCACAGCCAAAGACTGTAGTCATCTTTATAGCTGCAAGGGCCATTACAACACCACACTGGTACCTTGGTGGCACATCACCACCACAATCATATTTCTGGAAAAATCATATAGTGCAGGACTTATATAATTGTATAATTGTATAATTATATAGTGCTATACAGACTAAAACACTTCTTTAATGTATCATTACACAAAACTACATCAAAGCACTGGCGCCTGGGAGCACAGCTGTGTAAAGAGTGAATTAACTCATTTTCATTACTGTAAAGCAAATCATTCTCCTCATGAAAGTGTGACTGCATCACTAAAATACAGCACATTTAGACAATGTTTACAGCAAAAGTGTCTGCATCCAAATGCAGCATAGAGTGGATAATAATAAACGCAGAGCACAATGACAACTACTGGGACAATTCGGTCTATTAGAATTCCAACAGCAAATCAGCTAAACTGTATCTCATCTTGCAAGGAGGAGAAACCTTCAAAGGTTTACTTGAAGCCTGTAGAAGATCTACACAAGCTACAATAAATATGAAGTAAGACTCAGCTTGAGCAAACGTAAAATCTTAACGAATAAAAAAGGTAGGCAGACAGAGACAAATTAAAGGAAAAAACTACATAAAGTGTTTAAGTAAGGTGTTGGGCCAACATGAGCTGTCGGAATAGCATTAATACACCTCTATATAGATTGAACAAGTGTCTGGAACTCTACTGGAGGGATGGAACACCGTTCCGAAAGATACTCTTGCAGTTGGTGTTTTAGTGATGGTGGTGGAGAGCTCTGTATTTCAGTCTAAAATCTACCATATGTGTGCAACTGGGTTGAGATCTGGTGACTATAAAGGCCATAGCATATGATTTACATCATTTTCATAGTCCTCAAACCATTCAGTGACCCCTTCTGCCCTGTGTTTGGCGGCATTGTCATCCACTCCCATCAGGAAAGACATGTTTCACCATAGGTGATTAGACAGAATAACTTTGTTTAGATTTGCAGTGCAATTCAGAGCCATATTTACTGATGTTTTTCCCACAGATCTATATGCAGATGTAGTCACTACTGCTATTGAAACTTCAGCCAGTTTAACAGTCTTTGTGACTGAGGCTCCTGCTATCCAAGACCCAATATTGGAGCCTCTTTCAAAATCACTAAGACCTTTTGTTCTTGATCCAAAATCAAGGTCAACTGGCATTTTTCGTAATTTTGCTTAATTGTATCACGCTGTACACTTGTCTGGAAAGCTATGCCCTTGTTATGTTTCTCCACTTTTTTATTCATTTTTTTTTCCTTTCATTTGTCACCCAGCTGTAGGTAGACAGATAAATAAATAAAGGATATATGGAGTAGAAGTCTTATTCGTTCCATGGGAAAATAACCCTTCAAAACTATATTACAATTTACACCCTCAGGCCCTCCTCAGTGTTGCGCACCCCACCCAAACACACATATACACCTTAGCAGACCCTGTGGGGAAAGGTGTGTGTGCCTCTACAGCTCATGTGGTGAAGGTCATGTCTGGATCATTGCCAGTTATGTCAGATATCTTGTCCTCAGGACTCTGTCTTATCCTCCAGTTGCCGAGTCAGCAAATTTTATATAGCTTGAGCATTACCGCCCTTCTGAGTGTGCTTCTATTCCTTACTGAGTAATGGTGCTGTGGCACAAGGAGAGGTTACATCTCTATAGGTCTCTAAATGTCTCTCTCTTTCCCTCTTTCTCTCTCTCTTTTGCACAGCTGTAAGGTAATAACCTACTTATCTGGCTTGTACTGTAATGAAAAATTTAACATATGTACATCTGAATGTGTCTGGAATTAATTTACCAAACGGTGCATGTACAGACATGTTGTCTAAGGCCCTTTTGTAATGCTTAGGCTGGTTTTACACTGTGAAATTTTCATGCAACTTTAGAAGCTTGAAACTTACATGACACCAAATTGCTCTTGAGTTGCATAACCTGAAGTCACAGCAATTGCAAGAGTCTCAACTTTGTGGAAGAAATTTTACAAAACAGCTCAAAATGTCTAATATCAAAATAAATCAAAATGTCTAAGTCAAAATAACTTCATTACAAACAGTTGATTATAGGTCAGTGGACAAGACAATATGTGGTTTATTAGATGGTTATAAGAGTTTCTGACTCACTTTATGCAAGGTCGGTAATGTTTGGATTCGCTAATTTCCTGGATTATAACAAACAAACATGAGTTTCTCAAAGTTATAATTTCTGTAACCAGATGTCTCAAGTAGCCAGCTAATAGCAACAGCTGTTTAAACAGCTGCCTAGGCCACCATTTATTCTTATTTAGTCTGTGGTTATGGTAATCTATGTAGTTATTTATTTTTACACAGAGCTCAGATTCCTTTGGGGTCTGAATGATATATATATATATATATATATATATATATATATATATATATATATATATATTACAGAAGGGGATCCTGAGATGCATACAGTGCTTCTAGGACAGGATGAGCAAAGCATTAGGTGCAACAGTAATGGCAAATTACACATTAATATTCAAAGGCTTAACAAACACAAAACAGACTAAAAACTGAAATATATAGTAAAAACTCTAGATATATAATAGACAGATGTACATATTTAAAAGAATGGTAGTGACAGCTGGAAAATCTCACTGAGTAATCACATGTGTTGCAAGCAACTTGTCTTTTAAATTGCTTTGTGCAACTAGTTGCGCAGAAATTGTTGCATGCAACTTACAACATGCAACTAGTTGCATGAAAGTTTCATAGTGCAAAGCAAGCCTTAGACTATATTGGACACATTCTCACATTTCTAGACAACAAAGTTTGACAACAAAACAATGTAACAAGGTG
Organism: Colossoma macropomum; assembly: GCF_904425465.1. Classification (NCBI taxonomy): domain Eukaryota; kingdom Metazoa; phylum Chordata; class Actinopteri; order Characiformes; family Serrasalmidae; genus Colossoma; species Colossoma macropomum. The sequence goes on along the minus strand of NW_023494795.1, from coordinate 34,501,614 downwards.
AGCTGTGACAACTGTGAAATAACTATTATGGGGGCAGTTGCAGTGGGGCTCATAGCACTAGAGGGCCTGTGGTGATCAGGATTTTTTAAATCTTTATTGGGCCCTCTTAAATAAATACTGACACAATTGTGCACTCATGACTCACAGAAAGATTCAATTTCCCTACATACAGTACCTCACCAGTCAGCTTCCATTAACACTACACAGACAGCCCTGATGGCTGTTTATCTCCCTGCATCTCACCCTTGGCAGCTGTTCTCAAACAGATCCTTCACAACCTGCAGGGCAAGAAGAAAACAGTAAAGCAAATAAAGAAGGTAGGTAGGTTTCAAATCGACATTACGTTATATTTTGTTACCAAAATACTTCAAAAGTACAACTTTAAAAGGAAAATAAACTGAGCTGTCTCATTGTGTGAGACGATGGGGTTGAGGTAACTTTCCAGTGAGACATAACGATAGTGAGTAAACAAGCAAATTACGTTGTCTTTTTTAATTCATTGAAAGTAGTCTTTGTATGGGGCTAGATTAAATGATGTTCACTGCAGTCCACAAGATCCTAGTTACGCCACTACACCAGATCATGACCTTTTAGAATCATTCACCATTTTTGGTGTTAGGTGCACCAGATGCTGACTGGATGTTGTACTTGTTCATCTATGCAAAGTTCATGGATCACATTAGTTGCGGTTTTACCATTCAATTGAAGTATATGCTATACGTTAACTGTGCAAATGAAGCACAGAGGTCTCAGTGGTAAGTGTAGAGTCTGCATTAGATCTCTGAAGTTCTTTCTCTCTGATCTCCTTTACCAGCTCCCCTGCGAGACACATTGCAGTACAAGAAATGATCTAAGTGTCTTTGGGTGTTTAGTGCTAGAGCTAAATGAATCATTCAGAAGTGCTGGAGACAGATACATCTCTCTCTCTCTCTCTCTCTCTCTCTCTCTCTTCCTGAAAGACAGTGCAAAAACGCAATAAACCAACCGCAAGTGATCATGTCGGAGCGAGCCTCCCTCAGCTACAATTTAACTGTGGAAACGAGAAAGAGAGGGAGGGAGGCATGAATACATGAGCAGAACATCAGAAGTAGAGACGGAGCTTGAGTAGGTTGTGCAAAATGCAGTGTTTTGAACAAGTGCTGCGCCAGTCTGTTGACTTGGTTATACAGCCAGAAGTGAAAAGACTACTTTAGCATTCTGGTATATAAACCTTTTAGCACATAAACTGCCTTGTTAAATGAATAACATTACCAGCAAGCGATTATGTTGTCACAATTTTGCTGTGTCAAAGCAATCTACTTGTGTTAAAAGGGCATTCTGGCCTAAAACTACATAATAATAATGATAATATGTTTGTGTTAATATTTGTTATGCAGTATTCTGTAGTGCAGCATTATATCCCCCAACCATCAGTTTGACAGAATTCAGTTTTATTTTATTTTAATGCTTTAATACATCAGTGTTCCCTCACTACAATACCTAGCATACATTGTGCAAATACATCACACAACCATTGGGAATCCCTGTGGTGTCAACCTAGCCACTGATCTAAAAGCCAATAAATATGACCAAGGTAGCATTATGGTAACTAAAAACAAAACAATGATTCTATCTTTATTTAGTACAAAATTTATGGCAGAGGCATGTTTTTACTCTTTCAGACAGAGAAAAGAAGCCAAAATGAGTTAAGGTATCTAGATAGCCAGCTACCTTGCTTACTTTAGCTTTTTGCTTGTTGTCTATATTTGGCGTATCATTTCAGTTTTACATTCTCTCTGCTGTACCGATGATTTGAAGGCAGTTACTACAGTTATAGAATGGCAATAACAGGGTCTGCTTCCTAGCAGTAATATTAGCTCCATTATCTCCATTCACCAGCTAACAAAAAAGTCTACCCCAAAGTAATTGTAGTTTTTGAAAGTGTTCCTCCTACCTTCAAGATGCATCATCAGAAAGGGTTTTCCTAAGTTTTCCGTTGTTCTTGAACCAGAAAACTAGAGAGTGCTGCAGCACTGCAGGACGTAGGACGCAAGGAAGGATGCCATATATGTCAAGTCTAAAGGGTTACCATTGAGACTCATGTTTGTTTTTCTTTGCTGCAGCCTCTGGGCTGTGAATGTAAATCTTAGTTTTCACATGCTCAAAATAAAAATAAAAATGGAAAATTAAATTAAAAAGCGGATGCTAAGCAAAATCAGCCAGCATATTAACGATGTACAAACGCAACAGAAAATTCCACTGAATGCAGAGGTAAATTTGACACATCAGGAAGTCCATTCTAGGGGAGCAAAGTGCATTTTGTTGGTATGTTGGTATGACACTATGGTGTTTGACATTATAAAAAGCTTTAATGCACGTTGCACACTTTTACAACACTTCGCAGCAAATAAATAAATTAATTAAATGTAGGCCAACATGTTTATAACACTGACTGTAATAACTGAAAAAGTCAAAACTGTATTTATATAAAGCCTAAATAATGAAAGCAAAGAGTTCAGAGCAGGCACACGGTTGGGGCGGGATTTGGGGGGGCAAAAGGTTGCATTTGAGGTTGGGAAAAACTAACTGAGGGATTAAACTACCTTAATGCACCTCATAAAACTGCAGGGCTGAAATGAATATATTTTACCAGCTAATGTTTAATTCATACTGAAGGCAGCACAGGACAAGTCCTCTTTTTATCCACAACTTAAAAGATCATATCTGAACAGACAAACATAACAACCTTTTTGCACTGTACTGCGTCCAATTGACTCTAGAGCCTCTTAACCTGAAGGTAGATCCTCCTTCAGCTGGAGCACAGCTGCATCTCGTCAATTTCAGTCTGAACTTTGGCTCTCTGCAGCTTAATTGTGCACTTACTGGGCATATCTTCTGAGGCTGTTAAAACCTTTCTTCCTTCTTTGCTCTTAAGGGCAGCTGAGTAGGAGTTTAAGACAAACTGTTAAAAGCTTACCCGTGCCTCAGAGTTCAGGGCCTTTGCATAAATGCTCTCTCTCTCTTTCTCTCTCTCTCATTAGGTTGGGTGGTGAGGATAAGTGGTTAGAGAAAGTGTTGGCTAAGGCAGGATGTGAAGTTCATTGTTTTGACCCCAGCATCAAAGAAGCTCACCTGCAGGATTCCCACATGTGGCTCCACAGGCTTTCTGTGGACTGGAGGGACCCCAACCCCGCCATCCCAGCTCAAAGGCAGCATGGCAGCACCAAGAAACTGGCCACCATCCTCAACGACTTTGGACACAGACAGGTGACCACATTACAAAAAATGTTCAGAATAAAGCTGCTCGTTGTCCATTTTATCAGCTCCACTTACCATATAGGAGCACTTTGTAGTTCTACAGTTACAGACTGTAGTCCATCTGTTTCTCTGTACATTTTGTTAGCCCCCTTTAGCCTGTTCTTCAATGGTCAGGACCTCCACAGGACCACCACAGACCAGGTACTATTTGGGTGGTGGATCATTCTCAGCACTGCAGTGACACTGACGTGGTGGTGGTGTGTTAGTGTGTGTTGCACTGGTATGAGTAGATCAGACACAGCAGTGCTGCTACAGGTTTTTAACACTGTGTCCACTCACTGTCCTCTCTATGAGACACTCCTACCTTGTTGATCCAACTTGTAGATGTAAACAGTAGCTCATCTGTTGCTGCACAGTTTGTTTTAGTCATCCTCTAGTCCTTCATCTATGGTCACAGGATGCTGCCCATGGGATGCTGCGCACAGGAAGCTGTTGGCTGGATATTTTTGGGTGGTGGGCTATTCTCACGCCAGCAGCACTGCTGTGTCATACCAGTGCAACACACACTACTGCTGAGAATGATCCACCACCCCAATAATCCCTGCTCTGTGGGGGTCCTGTGGGGGTTCTGACTATTGAAGAACAGGGTGAAAGGGGGCTAACAAAGTATGCAGAGAACTAAACTAAACAGTCTGTAATTGTAGACGTACAAAGCAGACCTATATGGTAAGTGGAGCTGATAAATGGACAATAAGTGTAGAAACAAGGAATTGTTTTTAATGTTATGGCTTTGAAAATACATTTTTAAATACATAGACAGATTGTGTGAGAGCTTGGAACTGGAGAGGCGTAAGTGAGATTTGACACATTTTACAGGAGAGCACAAACAAATTTCCGCCATGCACTGGCCTGTCTGTGTTGAACATTCTTTCACTCAAACAAGAATGCAGTTTTAATGTTGAGGATGATTAAACAGTATAATCATAAAGAACAGTAAAAAGACATCAAATGAGCAAAAAATCATTTTAGAATGTAGGGCTTATATCACAGAAAACTGAATTTTCCTCACTTTATGGAAGCAAGGCTGGAAAAACAGGCTGTTGTAAATGAATTGTTTCTGTGATGTCACAAAACCCAACACATTTATATATCTGCCTATTCAGCCTGCAGTAGTTTACACTGAAGTTAGCAAGCAGTGTTTCAGCCTGGACAACCTGGACAGGGTGGCCAAAGAGAACAGAGCTTATTTACATAAATGAGTTTAAAGGCACAGTAACAAAAACAGCCTGTTTAACTGTAATGGATACAGAGAAACTGGTAAAATTGAGTTGTGACTGTTTACACAAACCACACAAATGTTAAAGGTGGGCTGCAGGGAAAAATCAAATGCAAGGAAAATGTAGGATATGGGCCTTTTGAAAGCACATTTTTAATAACGCTAAAAGAACCTTTTTGGCCTTCGTATTTACCCATATATGCAATTTCATTAATGGCCATCTTGAACAGGACAATCAACAGTCAGTGTTAGAAGTGTTCTTTGTTATAATAAAAACAGCTACATTTTTATTTGTTATTCATACAGCGCCAAGTATGATTTGAAGTAATTCAACATTTTCCCATAATAGCTAAGTTTACTGCGCAATAAATACTATATCCTGCCCTAAGTTCTGCACTTTTGATGTAAGGTATGCTTTTCTTTCCACAAAACAACTCCTTGCACTCCTTTCCTCAAAAAAAAATCCCCTTCCTTATGACAAACACTGAACATTAGACATAAGTTTGCTGCTTGGTTTGATGAGATAAGAGTGATAAATAAAAACAAATCACACCATGCTTTTATTATCTCTGTTACTTTTAAGGGTTAATGGCTCTTTAAACTAAACTCAGACTGAGTGTCTTCATCATAAAGAGCTCTAAATACATTTAAAATATCCTAAGCACTTCATTTTATATATATAGCTTCAGCTAAATGTCTGATGCATGCATGAACATGGATAATATTTAGAAGTGAAATAGCTTGGCAAGCCAGACACATCAGAACAGAGTAGTTTCCTGGTACAAGCAAATTGAATTCTGTATTATGCCCCAACACATCAGCTCTCAGAATATCCAAAAAGAATAAAAACCCCTTGGGCAGAAGGTGCACAGCTCTGGTCCTGCAGGGCCGATGTCCAGCATAGATTGGTGATTTACCTGCTCAAACACACCTGATAACTCACCTGTTAATTGCCAGGTTTAGTGGATGTGTTTGATTAAGGGAACTGTCCTGCACACCGGCCCACCAAGACTGGAGTTGTGCACCTCCTAAGGACTCTCCTCACCGTCCATGTGATGTAAAGGAATAGGGGACTCATTGGTCCAAGTGACCTTCTTCCATTCTGCCAAGATCCAGTTCCAACACCTGCAAGTCACCCAGGTCTTCTCGCCTGCCCATTTCTCCAGCATCCAATGCGTCGACCACGTGAGCCAACTACTCGCTTAACGTCTAATATATCCCAGACCTTGACATGTGCTGTTGTTCCTAGATAATCAATATTATTTGCTTCTTCTGTGAGTAATCATAATGTTTTATGTATATAGTGTAAATTAACATTACATTTACAATATTACTCAAATGTTGATATCACCGTAAAATGGAAAGCTCTAGGTTCAGTAGGCATACGCAATATCCCTCACTCTGCAGTGTAGTAGTTTGTGTGAGAACATGGCTACAGCAGAGTTCAGCTCATTGTGCATTCAGCCACAGCCCTGCGTCTGCTGGAAGGAGAAGAGACGCTCTTTGCAGAATGGGTTTATCCTGCATATCATCATCATCATCATCGTTCAGCAAAACATGAGATTTCTGCAGTCCTGCCAGCAATAGCACTCAGACTGATTAGATAGCCATCTGCATAGCAAATTAGGGCCCCAGGCACAGCTAACTGAATCAGGAGTTCAGCATTGGTTTGTTTTCACATCTTCTGAAAAAGGACCAACCATAATCCCGTTATTACTGCACACATATTCAGAATTATTCAAAGCATTGTTTTACTAAACTGAGCCACGTCCTCACTTGGCACAGAAGTTGCACTTGTATTGTGCTCTATCACAATGCCACCACTGTTAGAGGCCTACACTCAGAGGCCTGTGATGTCACGGCCGAAACATCCCAGCGCCGGGCTCATCCGTCAGCGTCTTCCACAACTCTTTTTTGACAGAAAAAGAAAGATTTTTTTCTTCCTCTTTTATCAAAATGATAATTGCTTCAGAATTATGCACGATATCCCAAGATGCCAATTTTTTGACTCCCTCATATATCACACTCCTTCCTCCCTCCCTTCTTGTTTCTCACTGCATGAGCAATAGTTTAATTGTTGCAAATTAAATTCAGGCCCTCGAACAGAAAAGCCTACAAGCCACGTGCTAGTGCGTAGCATTAGCCAGCTGATGCTTCACAGGCACGAGTGATTGATTTGTCTTTGTGAGCCAGGTAGGAAAAATATGAGGAATACATACTAATTAGTAAGTGAGGGGGCTCGTTCAAAAGGCTTCCAACAGGGTCATTTGTACAAAGGTGTCTGGGGGTCACTGGATGTTAGTCGATGTCACCCTTTTATGCTTATCTGAAATCAGGACCATGAAAATGCCATTTACTGTATTACAGCAAACAATGATGAGCCAAAACATTATGATCACTCAGCACTGACTGTCTTGTAAAAATGGCACATGTCAAAGTCTTGGATATATTAGATGGTAAGTGAACAGTTGGTTCTTATAGTTGACGCGTTGGATCTCTACAATCAATGCATTTGATTTTTAGATGTGAAGCACCTCATGGAACTAGCTCGTAACTCAATCTGACATTTATCAGGCTGGAACTTTTTCAACAAGGGGGCAACATTAGCAGTCAAAAAGCTTTTGATGCTTAATAAGAGCAGTGCTTTGCATCAATGACACTGTATGTGCTTGTTAACTTTGTCATACTGGAAATCTGTCTTTGTAAATTTGTATATTCTGCAGCCCTGATTCATAAAAGAGACAGATTTTAGCTGAAACGTGGCACTGTTGTTTTATACATTATTAACCATCTACTGACATGTCTTGCACACTAATGTGAAATCATTCCCTGCATATAAGACTTTATTTTCCCTTCTTTTTCCCTTTTTTCAGGGCAAAGGAGCCAAGAAATGTGTAAAGTCAAGAGATGTTAATATGATCCTCTTTTAGGTTCAGTAATTACCACCCATTCTAGTATTTAGCTTAGCATCAGCATCTGTTGCCATGGAGACAGGGGATGTAAATATATAGGTATGTCCAATACAGGGCATATACTGGAAATCTACTGACCTTGCAAAGATTAAACCCATGTGAATATATTGGAAGGTATATTAAAGTGGAATCCGATCTATACTCTCAGCAGTGTTGAGTGGCCTTGCTGATTATTATAGATGGCAGACAAGTTAACTGGGTTTTTCGGTGTGTGACTGATTGATTATTTAAAGCAGGGGTGCACAACTCTGGTCCTGGAGGGCCAGAAGCCAGCAGAGTTTGGTGATTTACCTACTTAAACACACCTGACTACACGTATCTGTTCATTTTCCAGGTTTAGTGAGTGTGTTTGAGTACAGAAACCTCCAAACTTTGCTGGACACTGGCCCTCCAGGACCAGATTGTGCACCCCTGATTTAAAGGCACCATATTTCGCACCATATGTTTCTAATCCTTAAATCCACTTATAGGCGAAAATGCCCCCATTAAAGCTGCACTCTGTAAGATGTTCTTGTTAAAATTGAAAGAAGCAGCATTACTGAGTCAAATAACACGTTAAAATATGGTGAACGTGCACTGCTGTGAGTCCCTTGGAAGTCAGAGGTGTCAGTTTCTGATTTCATGGAAGTTTTTCAACCATGTCATACACGTTTACATATTAACGTCACACGCACAGCCTCAAAAAGAAAATCTGGCTTGACTTAACTGATGAAGATATGATGACAATAGTAGATTATTCATTTACATCCTCATAAGAAACATTGTTTACAAGTTCTCTTTGAATAATCTCTAAGCACGCTAGTAATCATCAGATATATCTACTTGGGGGTCCAAAGCATAACAACAACACGAAATGTTGTTCCACACGTGCAATTACACATTTCCAACAGAACTCCCCAAAACTTACACAGGGTAGCTTTACATTGTCAAGTTACCGTGCAGCTAAACTATATCAGTTTATAACAAGGAAAGATGCCTGTCTGTTTCCTTTTCTCTGTAAGGGCTTCTTGACAGCTACACATCCTTTTAGACTCATTGCATTGAGTTGTCTGTTTTGAATTAAATGTGTCCCAAAATCTGAAAATCAGTGTGTAAAACTAAGAATTGTCACTACTAAAACATATACTGTTAGCAGATAAGTAAACGTTTTGCTTTAATGACAAATATTATAATTGTATATGTGTACAACTGTTCAGAGCTGTGTCTGCTAGTCATGTACTAGCTAGTGTTTTAAGTTATGCTTAAAGTTAGCTAAAATTTTCACTGTTGAAACAGTCACTACTGAAACATTTGGTAAAGTTATTATTGTTCTTGTAATGACAAAATGGAATTTTCCATCATTTATTTTAATAATTAAACATAATTAAGGCAAAGGGTCAGTCAAAGCAAAAGGAATTTAATCTAAAGTCCAAGTCAGTTAAAAGTCCAAAATACCCAAAACTTTGACTTTGAACCAGTTCAGTAGAATGATCCATATGGAAATTAAGCTGCCCTGACAGCCAGTGAGAACAGAGGTAATCTAAATATATCAGTCTTAAAAGCACAGAGATAAAAACAGCCTGTTTAATTCTAATGGATAAAGACAGATTAGAAGATGGTCATGTAAAACATTTTGGTATATCATGGGCATCAGAGGAAAAACTGAACACAAATATGGGTCCTTTAAATACTGTTTATCGGTGACAGGTGACAGTTTTGGTGGTATACCAGGTATTTCACGGTTGTTACACTCTCAGAAAAAGGTCAGTGGGGTGGTACCCTCAAGAGAATGTCTTCAGTACCTTTAGTTAGGGAATGTAATTGTCCCATATTTGATTGTAATTATACTTTTAAAGGTCTATTGACTCCACAAACCCTGTCGAGTTTCCAGGCTTTTGATTCTATTTTACTGTTTTAAAACTTTAGGTTATGAAAAGGTACAAACAGGGACCCCTTCTTCGGGAAAAAACTATTAAAGGTACAAAATTGGACCTTAAAACCACTGTTGTACCTTTGAGGGTACATTGACATGCAGTCAGGCCAACCGGACACGGTAAATTGCTACCTAGATGTGTGTGTGTGCGTGTGTGAGAGTGAATCAATGTGTGTGTCTGCCTTGCAATGGACTGGCGACCTGTCCAGGGCGTTATCTGTCTTGCACCTAATGACGGCTGGGATAGGCAACCCAGAAGGGTAAGTGGCTTAGAGTGTGAGTGTTAGAAACTCTTGTTTTCTGTTCCGTTAATGAACATAGAGGCTAAAGAAAAACAGTGAAAAAATACTTCTATGTCTTTGCATTTATCATGAATTACTTAAATTTCTTCAGTACCACTTGCAGTGCCCAGATGCATATTCATGGGTGTGTTGTATTATGGATCAGTGGTAGCACTCACTGCTGTTTTTTATATATGGATGCATAAATATGATTTTGGTTTTGATTTAGCCTAACACATGCAGGCATTCAGTGACCGTGTTGAGAAAAGCCTGCAGGACAGAGTGAGTAATATGACCTCGGCCTGGGAGCCTGAATCATGCCGCACTCTGCTTTGACCATCACTAAGGTCATACTGACTTTTGATTCAGTTGAGGTGTGGGGAGCTGCATACAGATGTATGAAAAGTGGTCTTGTATTTAATCTGGCAAGTTTGTCTGTAGCAAACATATGGACATATTGCACTGTTAGAAATAAAGGTTATGTGCAGGTACATTTTTCATTCATCAAAGTACAAACAATATAAATGTACCCTCAAAGGTACAACAGTGGTTTTAAGGTCCAATTGTGTACCTTAAGTTTTTCCCAGTGGAAAAGTATATATTTATATCTTTTTATAACCTAATGTTTTAAAACAGAACCATAAAATAAAAAGCGTGGAGACGAGACGAGATGTGTGGAGTCAGTACAGCTTAGAAAATATCATTTCAATGAATTATGGTGCAATGATGTTCCCTTACCACAGGAACAGACATGACATGACCTGTGACAAGAGGGGACTGCCCCAGTGACAGTTTCATACATTTTTTAGCTGAAGAATGGCAAAAAAATTGCTTTCAAAACTGGATTGATTTGTATCTTCAGTCCCCAAACATGTATTAGGTGTTGCTAAAAGAAAAGGTAAACATGATCCTGCACCAGTTTTTGGAACATATTGCAGGTATCATATTTGGAATGAGCATAAAAAGTTCATAAAGTAACATATCAAATAACATGTTTTGGTACTGTTTCAATCTAATATTGTTTAAATAGAATTGATTAATTCTTGCTTTCTATTTTTATTGGCATTTACTGTCCTAACTTTTTTGGAATTTAGTTTGTATAAAAGCGTTTGCAATTGTGCTGTTTGGCTTTTAGAAACTGTTCAAATGACCATTCTGAATGGCCATTGTATTCAACCCATACACTCTGTAACCCTGTTCTGTGGAACGTAGGGTGTAGGGAATATGAAGCACTGTGGAGGGTGTAGGGAGTAGGGAATTGGGAATACTCTACAGGGTATAGTGATAGAGAGGGGGCATGTGCACAGTTAATCCTAAATGGACCGCACAGTAAGAGTTATGGAGAACTGGTAGAAAGCGGGGAGGTGCAATTGGAATCTCTGAGGTGAGTATTCTCTTTTCTGAAGAGAGAGTAATTAAAGCTAGATCATTAATGTCCCACTCAAGGGGCACGTTCTTAAATTACCTCTCCACCATTCCCTAAACATGAATTAGACATCTCATCAACATCCGCCGTGATGAGAAAGCTGGATCGTGAAGAAGACGTCATTTTTTTTTCTTTTGACCAGCACTGGGATGTTTTCACTGCTCTTACAGACTTAATTCAGCTCATCAAGGGCTTGATAATTAGCTGATGATGTAAATCAAGTTACACAATGGACTCCTTTTCAGGCATGATGCACTAGAGTTTTCACTTCTTTAATGAAGTTGTGACAGACATTTGGAGCTGTGGAAACCTTTAATTTATACAAACGCATACTAATTTGAAAAAAAAGTGAAGCTATTAACTACTGCAATGGGCAGGCAGTGGAGAGGTACGTCCTTTGACCCATCATTTTAATAAACAATGACTCAGCATGCAGCATGAACTCACAGCTCTCTGCATGATGACTCATCAATCGTTCACACAATCTGGGAGTCGTGCCTGTTCTTTTATCTAGTCACTTCTGCAGTGAGTAATGTGCAGAACAGTGTGGCCTGGAGTCTCAAGCTATATCAACTGCATTACAGGCTACATGTCTTGAGTGAACTAAAGAGTGGTTTAAGGGGATTCTGGCCCAAAACTAGAGTTTAATACAGTGGTTTGTGAAAGTTTGTGTGTTTTGTTGATTTTCCAAGTGAAAATAACTGTGCCTTCTCTACAGAAACAGCACTTCTGCACATTTTAATGTACCCTTACTGTTTATTTGCTGAATGCAACATATTGGAAAAAAAAAACACCAGCCCAGCAAATAAACAGAAATTGTGTACTAATAATTGCAGAAAAATGTTGCATTAAAGTCTCTTTAGAGGATGTGTACTAATCTTCACACAGAAAAATGACAAAACGTCACTTGATTGGGGTGTTTTTACATATGATTGTATGTTATTCGTCATGTTATGCAGTTTCAGTAGTGCACCAGAATTCACTATTTTATATTGTTTTCATATTTCTGTTTATCAGTGTTCTCTCACTACAATACTCAGCATGCATTATGCAAGCATATGGGGGAAAAAACAACTGGGAAACCCTGTGGTGTCAACCAATCCTGACTGCTAGCCTAGCCACTAAGCTATAGGCTATTAAATATAACCTACAAAATGGATACCAGGGGCAAGTTTTTACCCTTTCAGCCAGAAAAGAAACCAAACCAAGGTAAGGTGTGTAGCTACCTTGATAACTTTTATCTTTTAGCTTGTTGTTCTCCTCCAAAATAACAGACTGCCTCAAAAAATCAACCCCAAAGTGTTTGTAGTTTTGAAAAAGTTCCCCAGACCTTCAACATCCACAGAAGAGGGTTTTTATCTCACTCTAGAGACGACAATGGCACTGCTGTAGGTTGTGAATAGGCAAGTTTGTAGTTATTTATTTTGGCTGATGTGTTCCATACGGTAAAACTCAACATGACAATTGGACCTGTCATAGCACAAGATATACCACGATACTTTGTTTTTTTTGAGGTTTGTGAAAAGATCCTAACACACTAGCAAAATAGCAGTGCAACATTTAAAAAGGCTGTGAACAACAGAATACTGTGCTCTTTTACTCAACATCAGCGGAAACAAACAACCAAGCAAACTTTTTCAGAAGAAATATCAAACACTTGGTAAAAATAAAATAATGGCATAACAGGCTGACATTTAGTCAGCTACTTGTTCCTATGCAGTTGCTTGCAAGCCTGTCAACGTAATCCTTTAGAAATATGCAGGAGTTTGATAAAGACTGTGAGCCAATCTACCCCCAAACCAGTATTTTTTACATTTATACTAATGTAATGGTTATTAATTTATTTATGTGCTCATTCAGCTGATACAGATATTAATCATTGATCTTTAATAAACTCAAATGATCAGAAATCTGTGCATATATTAATTTGTCTTGAATGTTGCACAATATTGTATGAGCGTGCAGCTTGCGTTAAAGCATTTTGTAATGTCAAACACGCAAATCCTGTGACATAGTGATTTTTACAGCATGCCAAAACTTTACAAAATGCACATTGTTGCCCTTAACTTCACCATGTGTCTATATTCAGGGGAATTTTCTATTGCATATGGTCACTGTTTAGTTGCTGGCTGATTTTGCTTAGCATCCATTTTGGTAGGATTTTAAATGTCAGGTAAAATGTGCACACCTGGGTTTACCAGCAGGACATTGACCAGAGCATCACTCTGCCCCCACCGTCTTGTCTTCTTCCCACAGTGCATCCTGGGGCCATCACTTCCCCAGGTAAACGGCACACACATGCCAGGCATGATGTAAAAGAAAATGAGACTCATCAGACCAGGTGACCTTCTTGCATTGCTCCAAGGTTCAGTTTTGATGCTCGTGTGCCCATTGTAGATTTTAACAGAGGTCAGGAGTTCACATGGGCACTCTGACTCGTCTGTGGCTACACAGCCCCATACGCAGCAAGGTGTGACGCACTGTGTGTTTTGACACAATCCTCCAGTAACCATCATTAAAAACTTCTGCCACTTGTGCCACAGTAGCCCTTCTATTGGTTTAGACCAGCTGGGATAGCCTTCATCGACCACTGTCAGTAGGTACTACTCACTGCTGACTGGGAGCACTTCACAAGCCTTGTCGTTTCAGAGGTGCTCCGACCCAGTCGTCTGGCCTTAACGATTTGGCCATGTTCAGAGTCACTCAATCATGCCCATGTCTCCCACATCCAACAGGTCGAATACAAGAACCAACCATTTGAACCAACAATTTCCAGATATTTACACGCATTGCTGTTACGAGATAATCAATGTTATTTCATCTATGTGTGGTCATGTTTTGGCTCATTGGTGGATGTTCTACATGTAAAACAATTACGATTTCTTATATATTAAAGCAGTACTTCATATCTCTTTGGCTATAAAAGCAAGCTACAGAGTGTTTACAGAGAGAGCCGTTAAATAATAAAACCAAAATAGTGAGAGAGAAAGAGAGAGAGAGAGAGAGAGAGAGAGAGAGAGAGAGAGAGAAAGGTATGCAGGATGAGCAGCTGTGTGAAGGACATTACAGGACGAGTGTTCTGAGCCAGATCTCCCTCTGGGTGAGAACACCAATTCAGGCCACAGCGTTCAGATGCTGTCCACCTTTCTCTCCTCTAGCCCCAAGAACAGCTGCCCTACTTTCCCTTCTCTCCCTCCATTCCCATCCAGCAATCTTTCATTCATCTCTGAAGAGAGCCACTTTGCTGAACTAATTTCCTGCGTTTTTTTCCAAGGCAAGCAAGATGGCACCATATGGAGCAGTCAAGGCTCTTAGCCAAAGTGCTCAAATATTGCAATCTGTGGTCACAGGGGACTTTCAAATCTTCCAGTAAGACTCCTTTAAAAAAAGGATTGTTTTGGAAGCCAGGAGGCATGTGAAACACCTGCTTCGAGTCTATGGTTAATTAAAAGCTAAACATTTGATAACTGACATCTGGATCTAACCGTGTACAGGTCCAACATACACTCATGTTGAGACATTGCTCGGGAATGTCAATATGCAATAAGGCCTTATGCAAGTGTGTGCACTGTATAGATCTGTTTGTAGCGAAAATGTGGTAAGAAACGCTGCACATATACCAATCCTACGGGTAAAGAGAAGCCGAGATTATTAAAATCACCCCCTATTGGCAACGAAAGCCTACAGCGCCTTGTTAAGTGTCAATTCAATTATTATTAGGAGCCTACTCAAGGAGCCACGCTCCCCAATGAAAGGAAATGAGTTCAGCGGAAACAATTGTGATTCATTCTGGCAATAAAGTCCAGGACCAACTTTTAATGAAAGTCTGGAATTGTTGAGAGGTAATGAGGCAACGGATCTCGGCACAGTCGTGTTTTAGCAGTGCTTCATCTGATTTGCTGACGAGAATTCTTCTGCCAGACAGCCACTTAGAACCTTAAATGTACCAAATATGACTAAGGTAGACAGAAGACATACTGTGTGTACTGGAAGTGGGGCATGCTCGCAGGAAAACAAACCTTGTTAAAAGTCTCTTTAACCAGTCCAGCAGCTGCAGTGGCTGTCAAACTGTGAATAACAAAGTTTGACAAACTTGGTTAGATTTAGAGGGACACTGCATGTTAATAAGCATTTCTGTAAATGTGCCCGTTTATTAACTGTAGTCCCTGGGCAGGTACAAAAGGATGATCATTCCAAGTATGAGCTGCTCTTACTGAAAGAAACTGACTGTTCAAAGAATGTCTTCCTCATAGGTGTCAGATCTAGTGGACCTAGTGCTGCTGCTTCAATGGTTAAACAGTTTCTGATATGACAAAGATTTGACGAATTAAACTTTGCAACATTTACAACCCTTTTTTTTTTTTATAAGTAACTTTGGGATCAGTTATAATACCAAGATATTTACATTCTGAAACCACGAGGCTTTTCCCCTGATGCATAGACATTTGGTGTGGAATTATCTGTTGATCTCTTATTATAAACATACAGACTGTTTTATTTACTTTGAGGTAAAGGTGAGAATCATTAAGTCAGTGTGTATCGTGAACCATCTCTGCAGTAAGCTCATTAGCTGTTTGCTGTTTAGACATTGCATGCGCATAAATTACAGTATCATCTACATACATTTGCACCTCAGAGTACCTCTAAATTATGGATAAATAATTTATCTAAAGACTGAATATTACAGCTAATACACCAACATCACAGCTAATAGCTGGTGACAGTATTCTATTCACCCTAACTCTGTCGATCCTGCCCTTCCAAACAGAATTTCATCGACGTAGTAGCATTAGGGAAAAAACTAACACTGACAACTTAGCAACAAGAACCTCATGAATTCCTGTGTCAAAGGCTTTATTTAAATCTGAAAGCATAGCCCCAACAAACCCCCCACCCACCAAATTAGATTTAATATTCTCAGGAAAAAGGCAGTTAGCTCTTTCTGTTGAATATTTGTCTCTAAAGCCAAACTGCTTCGGGTGTAATCTAAAAGGTGTTAAGATGGGTAATATGTTGCTCTGCTACATGCTTTTCAATAACAGGTAGTGTACTAATAGGCCTATAATTGCAAACGTCTGATGAATTGCCTGTTTTAAAAATGGTTGTTATTATAGCTATCTTCCACATTCGTGGGTAGACCCCTACATTAACAGTCTACATTAAGAATGCATAAATAATTTCTGTTATTAAACCACACAAACATCTGTTTAAATACCCAACAAAAACCTTAGAGTGGCCTTAGAGTGCTTTAAAGAATTAGTCAATGTCTTCACTTTAAATTCAGAAATCTGCCTAATCTCAAAAACAGGTTGATTATAACTTGTAGATATTATACTTGGTGGATTAATTGAAGAACTCTGTATCAACATCTTTACCAACTCCACAAAATAAAAATAAAAATTGCTGCTATTTTAGCTTAATTCTAGTTAGCACTTTCATTTATAAGAATTTGAAGATGTTTTTGTTTATCACCATTATATTTCCCTGTCATCCTCTTTAGGTTATCCCTCTAGTCAGTTTAGAGTCTGCCATAGCTTGATCAATTGCAAAAATGAAAAATAAACTGGCTTTTGCTCTTTACTTTCTCTCATTACTTTATTTTCACAATTATTTCGTCTATCAGTAGCTTATTTAGATTGAACAACTGTTTTCAAAGAAGCATCTCAATCTGTGTTTTATCAAGAACATAAAGGTGTGAAAGCTATTTAACCCTATTTTACCTCATGCTACTTTGCTACTGCTTGTTGGGCAGTCTGTAGACATAATCTTACAATTTATGTTCTGAACAGTACTTTTGCTTCGTGACAATACTCTTATATTATGAACCTTATTTATTGTATTATCCTACCCTGTTTTATGAGTATAAACCTTGAGTATCGATACTAACTGATATTTTTTCTTTCTAAATTACTACTTTTTATTTTTAAGTGCTTTACAGGAGCATCTAAAGCTCAAACAATTCAAACACTTCACTGTCCCACAGGACCAAAAACAGTACTTTGCAAAAGTCAAAAACTGGGATTACTTGGATTGTGAGAGGCAGATACAACCAACTTCTAAGACTGAACTTTGGAAATGTGGAAAAATATCCCTGCAGATTTCTTTAAAAAACTGAAATCATGTCTCCTGAATGGAAAAGAATGGAAGCTATAATAAAGTCATAGAGTGGACACACTACATACTGAAATATTTGATATTAACTCTGACTTTTGCAGTGTACTGTACATAGCTAACATGACACCACACAATGTGAGCATGTGCTATTTCAGCCTACCCAGCAATTTCCATTGATATTGGCCTGATACCCATACGCACTAATACGGATTTGCCATCTCTAGTAACCATCATCACCTGGGGTTCTTTCTTATCCGTTTTATTGTACTTGTAACTACTACTTATACTTTTGTACTCTTTGTTCTCTTGGCGTCCTTGCTTTTTACAGTGTCAATCTGAGAAGCACTTTAAATTCCAATTGCTGGGTTGACCTTCGTGACCTAAACAAAGATTTGGTACTTGTCTTACTCTCTCTTGCAGGTGGATGTGCTGAAGTTAGACATGGAGAGTGCAGAATGGAAGATTCTAGAGAATCTCGTCCTGGAAGGAGTTTTGCCTTCGGTGGGCCTCCTGCTCCTTGAGGTCCATGTGCACTGGGCGGGGTTTGAAGTGGGTGGGGACGAGCCGTCTGTGGTGCGCTATTGGTTCAGCCTGCTGAGGGAGCTGGAGCGTTCGCACTTTCACCTCTACCACAGCTACAGTGACCCTGCAAAGCCACGCCTCTTTCTTCATAAGAACCTGCACAATGCCAGCAGCACTTATATTCTGGGCTGGGTCAACACACACTACTCACCTCGTTGAAAACAAATGGCGAGGCATATGTTTCAGTTATGGAAAATGTAGTTTGGCAGAAATCTGGACAGCAGTCATGCTGACTGAGGCAAATGTAATTTAGAGACAAGTTTCAGCAAAGTGCAAAACAAGAACAAAGGGGCATTAATGAGTATTGTTGTTATGGCTTGGCTGACTCACTGTAGTACTTTCTCTATATGGTAGCGGATACATTATCCTTTTCGGGGTGGGGAGGGGAAGGAGAGCGGAGGGCTATAATTGCTTCTAGGAGCTCATCAGCGGCTCATGTAAAGGCTGTTTTTCTTCCAGAGGTCAGTCGCATAGCTAGAGAAGCAGTCACTGGCATCTCCTTATCTAATGCTGGCTACTTGCCAGGAGTGTGACCCTCTGCCTCTCGCTGGAAGAGTATGCTCTGAGAGAGTTATGAGCCATCAGTTAGAGAGAGAGACAGAAGCCTAGCTTGTCAGTGAATGAAGCATGCTGAGAACTGAGTATGTCCAGGAGGCCAGGCGAAAGAGCAAAAGAGGACAAATGAACTAACAAACCAATCTCACAGGGTTAAAGCCCAAAGGACTTGATGGACGGTTGACCACAGAATGGCAGGCTGTACTGATGGCACAGGAGAATGAGCAACAACCAAAGAACAGAGAATAGAGGTCAAGAGGACAGCATCAGCACCGCAGCTTTGACAGTGTTTCAGTAACCTTGTTTTGATAAAGCATCTTCAGGAAGAGTTCTGCCATTTTTGTCATGCTTACAGTATAGAACTTCGCTGAAATTGTAGACTGCCTAGAAAGGGATGAGTAGCAGTGGGTATAAACAGTCTACACAGCTCTGTAAAAATGACAGGTTTGTCATGAAACCAAAACAATCATGTCAGAACTTTTTCCACTTTTAATGCCAAATCAAATCAAATACAATAGAAACAAAAATAAAAAAAAAAGTAAAAACCTACAGTAACCTGGTTGCATAAGTGTGCAAACCTCCACGCTAATACTTTGTAGCACCTTTTGATTTTCTTACAGTCTTTTTGAGTTTCACAGCTGGTCACATCTTGACTTGGCAGCATTTTCTGGCTGGACCATTCCAAAACGTGGATCTTCTGTTGGTGAAGCTATTCCTTTGTTGATTTGGATGTATTCTGTGGTTCATTGTCATGCCGAAAGGTGAAATTTCTCATGGTATTCATGATTGATTATAGCCCCTTTTCTGACTGAAGAAAAGCAGAAACCTGCTCCAAAGCATGATGCTGCCATCACCATGCTTCACTGGAGCATGGTGGTGGCACTGGACACATTTTTCCCCACATGGTTTTGGGAGACTGGATGTATCTTCATGCAAAATTTAGCCTGGGTGTTACGTCTTCGCACCCTACCCCATAACCCAGACATACGAAGAACATAGGAGACTGTTGTCACATGTAGGGAGCAACCAGTGCTTGCCACAAATTCCTGCAGCTCCTTTAATGTTGCCAAAGGCCTCTTTACAGCCTCTTAGACTAGTTTTCTCCTAGTCTTCTCATCAATTTTGATGGGATGTCCTGTAATGTCAGTTATGCCATATTTTCTCTACTTGTTGATAATGGTCTTCACAGTGTTCCTCGGTTTATTGAATGCTTTGAAAACTCTTCCATGCTCTTGTTCTGATTGATATCTTTCAACACTGAGGTCCCATTCATACTTCATAAGCTCTTTGCGGACCATGGTTTTTGCAGTAGGATGCAGCCAAAAACAGATGAACTTTATTTGTGGGTTAATCAGAATCACTTTAATTGATGGCAGGTGTGAAACTAGCTACTATTTAACATGAGTTTGAATGGGATGGATTAAATGTGAATACAGCCACATCCCCAATCATAACAGGCTGTGCACATTTATGCAACCAGACTGTTATGTTATTTGTTTTTGTCTTGCCCTAAATTATTCCTCATTGTTTTTCACTTTAATTTGTAGTTTGCAACAGTTCTACAGTATGAGGATTATGTGAAAGCAGTGAAATGAATAACTTGTAAAAAGATTTTAACTGGCATTACGTTGTGGAAATAAACAAATATGATAAAAATGATGGTGCATATGAGAAGCGGGAAGCTGGCCGACCTCAAATGTGTGTGCGAGATAATCAGTGCTTGCTAGTGTGTGTTTAAGCTTATGCTTTCAATGAGTGTATGTTTTCCCAAGTGCAGTATAAATAAATAAATAAACAAATAAATAACAGAGCTCCCTCTCTGTGCTGAACTAGGCGAATGTTCTTCAGTCAAAACTAATGTCAAATCTTCAGACGCACTTTGAGGATTATGCCTCGCAAAGAAACCAGGATGCTGGACAGCTGTTTAATTAAAATAAGTAAGTAAATTAATAAACATGTGCAGGGGATATTTGAAATGTGGAAAAAAACTAAAATTGTTACTTAGAGTAGCTTTGTTTTACCTGTTTTACAGTGATTTATGATGTTCGGAGATAAATAACCAAAAAAAAAAAATCTTCATGACTATACATAAAGTAAGCTCATCTTCCGAAGGAAATATGACTTGATCGGAAAACACAATTTAAGTTATTTAAAGGGAAGGCATGGAGTGAGACAATGGAACAGTAGACAAGGGCTGATTACTCAGCACAGCCACTCGTCAGTTATAAATGAGTGCGGAGCTTGGTTGAAAGCAGAAAAAAAGAATTGTGCACATACATAGAGCACTGATGCCCAAGTGAGATCCAAATGTATGTGCTGAATAACACTTTGTGTGTATTTGTTTGGGTGGTGTACTTCATCACTTTGGATTTTAAATGCCATTGAAAACATAATACATTTAACATTAAGCACAGAAAAAAATGGAGGCATTCATTTTTTTCCATTGCTGAATCACATGATATGAGGATGGAATGTAAGGAAGTAGCTGTAGGCAAGGGAGATATATACAGTCTGTGTAAGAGCGAAACTCAATATTGTAATGCTTTATATGTCCAAATGGAAGAGGATAAATGATAAAAAGGAGGAGACTCAATACTGACCCTAGCAGTAGCAGTGGTTGATTTTAATGAGTTAATGTATATAAAAGGTTTCCCATCAAATAGGTATGAAGTGAACCATGTGTGTTGGTAATACCTATAGAGGAAAGTTGATCTAGAAGAAGTTTATGGCAAAGGGGTTTAAACTGCAGACTGTTTTAATTTATTTTTTAATAACTCACCACTTTCAGATCATTTAGGAAGTAAACCTGAAAAGAGAGTTTAAAACTTTAGATTATTTAAAATTATTTGGAAAATGCCTTACGCCCCTGGAGCAGCTTAGGCATGGAGAGGAACTTGCCACTGTGTTTAACATGGACCCTAAGCTGAACTCATATGCTAGCTCACTCTACAATGCAGGCTCATCGTCAGGCCACAAATCTAATAAAACACAAGAAATAAGAAATCCTTATAAATCCTCAGCGTGGGCATCCTTCACCAATTTCAATCACCAGTGACTACAAATGGATTGACCGAAAATTTACAAAATGTTTTATTATCTTCAGAAAAAGACATCTGATAATAAACTGATGTTGCATTAAAAGAGGTAAGCACGGCTTTAGCACTGGGTGACTAATAATGGAACAAAATCACACATTTCCTTCTCCATTGCTAGTGTCCAATACAGTACAAAATGTCTCTGGATGGAGGGTAAAAATTAAACTAGAAATCGGGACTGGATGCCAGTCCATAAACTTTAAAACTTTAGTCTTTGTACGAAAAAGCTGAACAAAACAACATCAAAGGTCCCAAGAGGGCATGCGAAGGGAGAAGAAATAAACCCCATGAAGAGTAGAATACAATGGGTACAAAGGGCACATATGCCAAGCAAAAGCATGATGACAATGCAAAAAAAAATCCCCCCATCTCTGTTCAGGCATCTTCCACTCTCTTCCCCCCTTCCCCATCTCCTTTTAGTCCCAGAGTTTGATCTGTCCATCCCAGCCGCAAGTAATGACTTTGGAGGTTTCGTGAGGGTGCCAGAGAGCGCTGATGCACACTTTGTCATGTGCTTTAATTCGGTGGTACAACTTGGTGGTCTTCCAGTCCCAGATGTTCAGCTTCCCATCAGCATCACCAGACACCACATAACTACAGAGGCAGAGAGAGACAGAAGAGTGTTACTGTAATATACAGTTATGTGGTATCTGCTACAGATTTGTTGTTGGAAAGAAAAAAAGTAACAGAACAAGAGTCATGTCAGAGAACAGAGGAAAGAGTTTGTGCTCAGCAATGAGCCAAATCCATTTCCCCAGGTGGGAGCACAGAACAGCAGCTGTGTTATAAAGTGCTCCAGGGTCATTTCTCCAGAGAGAGGTGGCTGGAGGAGAGGCTCAGCTGATGAGCTATATATATAGAACTATGGAGATGCATCTATAGTCACTGGCTCATTAATTGATACTAGACATAGGATGTCATATCACAGCATTTTTTTTTTCACTTTTTTTTTTGTTTTTGTGAAGCATCTCATGGACCTGCCTTGTAACTCGCTCACACACCATTAGTAGACTTTGTAAGAGTGGCGCTTTGCAGCAAAGACACTGTGTGTTCTTGTTACAGGATGTCTGGCATATTCAAGTCTGTGGTCACTTTTTCCACCTTTTTCTGATCTTTTTGGATTGCCTGCAAGACAGGAAAACACTTACCTCATATCTGGAGAGAAGTCCACCTGGCAGGCATATCCAGCCACCATATGACCCTTAAAGATCTTCTTCTTGTTCAGCCTGAATCGGTTTTGAGCCCCAAATATCAGGATCTGATTATCCATGGACTGACAGGCTAGCCACTTACCTACAAGAACCAAGACAAATGAGACTGTAGTCACCAGTGTGAAATGTTAAAGTGCATTTATGTCTTTTACTACTAGTACAAATAACTTGGAATATATGTAGAACATGAGGATTCTTTGTAGATTGTTTTAAAAATGGCATTAGCACAGGTTTTTATTTGCTTGAGAAACCCCTTTTGGAAAACTGCAGTATGTAGCAGAGGGCTTGTCTGTGTTCACACGGAACTCCTGTAAGTCATTTTATTAGATGCTGCCCTATGCCACATTGCTCCACCCCCATATCTGTCTATTTGGCCAAGGAAACATGTCAGAACCCAGGTAGCGATCTGTGCCACTAGGTTCTAGCACTGTGGGGGGAGAAACATGCTGTTCTGCCAAAAAAACTTCACAAGAACCAACACTGGAAGTGCTTTACGAAGATGGAATTATTACATGCAAAGGGGATCAAGCTGGATGCAGAATTAGTCACATTCTTCCTTGACAGAACATAAAGTGTTAAATTAAGCGACTGAAACAGTTCAAGTAACCAATCAAGTAGATAAATCTTTATCACTCAGAGAACCAGGTAAAGTAATGCTTTGAATGAACCACCTTATTAGAAATGTATGTAATTCTAATCAGCTGCATCAACCTCCAGTGCAGGTAATGATGCTAACTAAACAGGGCTGAAGTTGGCTTCTTATTCGAACTTTCTGTAAATGAAATGAAATGTTGCTGTAGGTATGATATTTGCCTGTTAGTGACAGTTTGCTGGAAAAACTTATGGGAGCTCATTACTAAGAAAAACTGGATAGCAAAGACACTCCTGACGTAATGAACCAAATGCCAAGTGTTAATATGATTATAATTTTGCATCACCAAAAAAGGAGAAATGGTAGTTTGATGCTCTGGCCAAACGCTGCTGCTACACAAACTATTTTGAGAATACTTGCACTGCATGATTAGAAGAAAAGTCTCCCTGAATAAGTGAAATGTAATGGTATGTTATATTTAAAGTGGAATAAATCAATGCTTGGCAATGCTACCAAAACTCGAGACTGGGCATTGTCGATTCTAGGGGCATGCTTTGTCTTAATGACCTGGAATAGAACGTGGATCCAAAGAGTAAACGCACTGTCTGATGATAAGCAGAAGTCTGGACTACAGAAACAATGTTCTTTTTAACCATCGCAATAACTCAGTTAAGTATTTGATGTACTCTGGTAAGCAAAGAAGCTACATCACCACCTTCTGAAAAGTCTGCCCACCTTACAAGGGACACAAAAACAAGTAAACAGATTAACAGATGTACAAAACAGTTTCAAAACAAAATACGCATGCATCAAAGAACAAGAAGAAATAAACTCTCACTCTACCTGTCTTAATATACATGTGACTGTCAACTTGAACAAAAGCAACTGTTTTCTGTGTAAGCCATGATCCCTTTGATCAGCTGAACTACGCACTTGAGCTGCACAATGCCAGCTTTCATCTCTGAGAACTCTTCTGACAGAGGCTTCGTTTGCCATTTATATGAGTCACACATTCAAACTTGTTAAATAATCATTTAAAACTCGCTCAAATCTCTTCAGCTCCCCCTAATAACAAACACTCAGCACCCAAGCTGCACCCTTTCAACATGCACTTTCTCTCCCTCTCACCCACCCACTTACTGAAAAAAAGAAGAGGGACAAATAGAAACTGCGGCTCACACCCTACTCTCAAGCTCTAATTTCACCACCCATAGCGTTTGACACTGCTGCTGCAAAACACCAACAAAGGAGAGAGGTTATTTACTCCAAACAATCTGTTTTACAGCACAGCAGTTTAGATAGAGAGAAAAATGCAGAAATAAATAGAAAAAAGGAAGGAAGAAAGAAAAAGACAGACAGGAATAAAAAAAAGACAGAAAGCAAAGGCCTAAAGAGAGTTTATCTTTCCACCACTTTGCCATTTTGTCTTTCTGTGAATGAAAACAGCCGCTCTCTCTCTGAGATTTTCATAAATTATTCACTGGCAGAGAGGAAATAATATGTGTAAGAACAAATGTGAACATTCCCCACAGGGATGCTGGAGGAAAAAAAGTGGAGAATAAGTTAAAAGGCAAAACATGCACAAATGCTCACTTTGGGGAGTACAAGCCACAGAGCATTTAAAGAAAGACAGATAGGATGTGGGGTGGAGGGTGTGTGTGGTGCTGGCGAAGCAATGTTTGGGCAAACATACTCACCATTGGGAGAAAGTGTCACTGCAGGCATTGAGTGCATACTGGGCTCTGCAATATACTTGAAGTCCACCGGTATGTCCCTGAAAAAGAACACAGATGAAAACACAGTCGGCTCAACCAAATCAAAATGTATTAAACATTAGACAAGATAATGCAGTTTAAAATAAATAAATAAAATTAAATGGGACTCCCAACAACCTGCACAGACCTGGTAGACCACCAAAACTCCCATCACATAAACAGCACTTGAAAATCGATTGACAGATGAAAATCAATTGACAGATGAAAATCAAGCTCCACTTTTGTCAAATTGTCAAGAAGCAGTTACTAAGAAAAGCAAAGAGACAAAATAAAGAAGAAAATCTGCCAAAGAAGCTGCTGGTGTTCTCAGAACAATGGACCGACCACCAGAGCCCAGATCTCAACATCACTGAATGTGATCAAATTATTTGGATCGTGAGAAGCAGAAAATGCAACCAACTTTGGAGGTGTGAAAAAATGTCCCTGTAAATTCTTCAGAAAAATTGAAAGTCTCATGAAAAGAACAGAAGCTGTAATAAAGACAAGAGGTGGACACTAAATACAGAAAAAACTGTATATTTACTTGTTGAGGTTTCTGTGTTATTTTCTGTTAAATGTTTTCTGATTTATCCCTGATGCTGAAAAATAAGACATACTTTGATTACGTTTGATACTACTATGATACCATTATGTTTAGATCACTTTGTTTTTAATGTAACCCTATTATATCTTCTTATTACATTGCCCTTTTTTTCCATTTTCTACCTGTGACCTATAAAACATCCTTGATTAACCAGCAACACTGCACTAATAGAGACAGATGCATTACACCCAAAGAGAGCAAGTCCAAATGAGCTGTGTTGGACTCCTGGCCACAGACAGCAGCGTAGGGCTGAACGACTTGAGGAAAATAGATCATTGCAACTTTTCTCACCAATATTGTGACTGTGATTTAAACTGAATTTCCAGGCCTGCATTTTGGTCAAGAAGTCAAGCCTATCTATTTTTTTCTGGCTTGAACACTGAATATAGTGTGCCAAACTGCCAATTTGTTGTGGTTATATTACCATGTCCACAGTACATGAACGTCTGATTGCTTTTGACTGGTCTAATTCATCTGCAGACAGTGTATGATCTTAGTATTATTGGGTTAAACCTGTCCACTTAAAACCTGTTTAGACAATGTTGCTGATAACGTAGGCTACAACAAAAATTGCAGCTCCTCCAATCTGGAAGGAACTCTTTAAAACTGCAATTTTATTGTAAAGTTGATTAATCTTTCAGCCCTACAGTAGAATGTAGAACTAGAATACTTGCAGAACCTTTGTTGACTGCAAAGAATCTAGAATGGAAGTTACCGATTTTACATCTCATGACTGTTTACAACTAGGGATGGGGGAAAAAAACAATTCTTAGATGCATCGCGATGCGGACATGGATGATTCTAAATTGATTCACAAATGTCAAAAATCGATTTTCTAAATTTCAATTGATAATGTAATGTTGACGAAACTGAAAAGGCAGAACTTTGCAAAGTGCGGAAGTGCAGCGCCAGGACAGTCTGTGGTGTGCACACCACATTAAAAGCTAGCGCAGGGGTCAGCAACCCAAATGTTAGTAAGAGTCATTTTGTCTTTTCAACAAAAATCAAACCACCTTGGGAGCCACAACATTTTGAGTCCATTTTACCACCTTGGCTGCACGTGTCTCAGTACGTGCTAATGTCCTAGTGTAGGGTAAAAATATAATACAAACAAAAACGCAGACTTGCTTTTCTCTGCTTTAAGCTTTAGCTCAGCTGTAGCCGCTTTTCTTGCATCACCAACTGCAAACTTTTCCACAAAAGTAAAACAGTTTCTCGTAAAATGTCTCTCAATGTTCTACTTTTTACAAGGCTGAAGTCAGTTTCTCGTTCTCCACCTTCTTGTTCGAATTTTCCTGTTCCACCTTAAATGGTGCCTGAGGTGCCAGAATGTACTGCTGCACCATTTAAGGTAGAATGGGAAAATTCAAACAAGAAGCTGGAGAAAGAGAAACTGACTTAGGCTTAACGTTTTTCTAGTGTTTGACAGTTTCCCGTGGCAGATTAAACGTATCTGGAAACCAGCTGGAGTGCTTATAAATAGAAAAAAGTCTATTTGTCTGCAAATTATCGATGTTCGTCTTAAATCTTTCTCTTTGCCTTTTCATTAGCTCCTAGCTAGGTGAACTAGCAGTTATAGGCTACATTAATTCCAGCGTTTAAGATCATTTTTTGTTAAAACTGTGTTAGAATGATCAGCAGAGCTACTGCAAAAGAGGGTTATTTTATTTTTACCTAGAAATCCAATTCTGATGTGGAGCCACAACCGGCCAGTAAAAGAGCTGCAGGTTGCCGACCCTTGAGCTAATGTATGGAAGCACTTTGGCTTCTATAGAGTTGAGGGGGAAAACCATATTACATGTTTCCACCAATTTTCCGCCCAGTTGTAGTTGCTGCCAACCAGAGGACCATCGATCAAGCAATGTCAAAACTTCCAAACCAACTCGGAAAGGACGAAGCGAACTACAAACTCTGTCGCAACTTTTATTGCTAAGGATTTGCATCTGTACTCAGTCTTTGAGAACCAGGGCTTTCACGCTATGTTGCACACTTTGGAGCAGAGATACAGCGTCCTGTCTCAAAGATATTTTACTGACACAGCGACTTCCACTCTCTACAACCAGACCAAAACCGAAGTTACAGAAACACTGAAGAAAACGGGTAGAATAGCTATAATCTGCTGCATGGACACCCATTGTCACAGGACCTTTTTTCACCGTAACTGCTCATTTTATCGCGATTTTATCATGTGCTCCAAACAAGAGAAGTGAATCAGAGTTGACTTGCCTCATGGCTTCTGTTTGATTTATTAATAAAAGATAGTGGAAGTAAATTCATTATGGATTATTACAGATACTTTGCTTTAAAAGTTCCAAGTTGTCACACTGTGAGAAAAAAGAAATCCTGTATAGAAAAAAGATGCATCAAGATGCATTGATAATCGTTTTATAATCGCATCGCAACCCTCTGAATCAGAAACGAATTGTGAGGTGCCCAGAGATTCCCACCCTTATTTACAACACAGGTCCCCAGCCCGGTCCTGGAGGACTGCCTGGCCTACACATTTTTTGGGAGCCAACAATCAAGGAGGTTTGAATATACACTAGTTCAAGGATTTCAAAAAATCAGGCTATGAAATGACACTGGGCTGCTAGACAGCAGGGTAACGACTGAGTCCTATCATTACCTACTTGCACGGACAGGAAATTAAATAAATAAAAAACAATAAAACAAATAAATAATTGGTCATTTAACTGAAAATAAAGCTAGCAGACACTGTGTATTTTAATACTGACAACTGATTGGCTGTGTGTGACATGCAGCCCAAACAGACAATAGTGGCAGGAAACATGTTGCACCTGAATTGGTCCGAAGTCTGGCACTTTGATACTTTTCAAAATGAAGAGGATAATGGTGCAACAAAAATGCCTGTGCTCTAGAACAAACATTAGCAGATTTTAAATTGTGAGTGTGAGAATGCTGTGTGCAGTTCATCTAGATGTGAACTAGCACTATGAAGGCCCTACGTTTCAATCAGTGGTGATTCTATGATGTAAGAGTATCACTGAAGAAATAATTTTTTCCTTGTATCTAGTATTGATATCCAATTTGGAGATCCTCATACCTTCCATTTTTTCCCCACAATTAATTATTCTTGTTTATTATCATGAATTCGAAGACTAAAGCAGTAGAAGAGGTGTATAATGCATGGCCTATACTAGGCCATTAAATATTTGAGAGCTCTCATGCAAAAACATTTTGAAAAATCATTTTACTGTCAGCATCAGTACAATTATCACAAAACAGGCAGCTCTAGTCAGCAGAGAATTTAAACAATTAAGGTTCTCAGAAACATGGTAAGGCATGGACATGCCATTTTCAGCAACCTACTGATGCGAGGCCATTTTTTTGCTAGTGACTGGCACCCTTAAGACACAGGTATCATGAAAGTGTCATTCTAAAATCAGTCCTGCTTTCACAGCTGTCCACCTTTATGTGGCTGCAGCTTGGAGAAATGGGCTTAAGTAGACCAGGGCCTGTGCGCAGATTTTTTGCCTCCAGCTGCTGTCAGACCTTTCTCATGACTGCAAGGGAAACGAGCTCAGGGCTTGCACTCGCACAGCTACAGCCTTAGAGTTCACACATGCACTTTTATGTGGAATTTCAACGGTAATTATTTGGCCAGCGGTTACAGGAAATGCAGAAGTGAGAGTCAAAATCCCAGGAGGAGACTGTACAATTGGCTTTCCTAATAGGGAACAGAACAGAAGCAAATACTTGTGGTGACTGTCTTGGTTAAGTAATTATCTTTTAACACACTGATATATTTTGAGGCAAGAGATCTAAAACATAAGCACAGTAAATTGATACCATACATTTTTAGAAATGTTTAGAAGTTGGAGATTTGTTCGCACCCTGGTAAAATATGTCGGCAAAATATAATTTGAGGGCAGCATGTTTGAAGAATACAAAACCGAAACATCACAGGCAGGCCTGTGCCCGGTGATGATTAACCAAGTTACTATACTAACAGTGATAGCAGAAACTAATTAACCACCGGTTTAAAAAAAAAAAAAAGACACTGTTCATTTATTGCTGTATTTCTGGTATGGTTGATTAGCCAAGCTGTTTAAAATGGTGAGGTAAAAGAGAGGTAGACTGTATGGTGACAGTGTGCCTACATTATGTAATGTGAGGATCAGATACCTGTGCCAATACCTCAAATAGGAAGCCAAATTTACGCCCCCCCCCAACCCCCCACAGGACTCATGCAGCTGCTAAGTCCCAATTTTGAACAAGCGAAACAAACTCCCTCTGTAAGAATGTTATTAACTACAGTTCAGTTATATCTATTCAGTTGTGAATTCCAGAGTTTGCTGGGAGTGACTGAGCCACATTAGAAAATCCCCTCTCACTCATTTCAGCCCAAAAGATTGCAAACAGTTAAAAAGTTAGCAGTTATTGTTATGGTGGGCCAAATGCACAGTATTATCAGACTCACACCAGTCTGTAAAAAAAAACATTCTACTACACTCCTTGCTCTAGTGGCTGAAAAAACAAATTACACTACTAGAATAAATCAGGTCACATGCTCCAACAGGACTGCAGTGGCATGCTGCAGTTGGAGCCAGGCTAAACATGCACACTATGTGTGTGCACGCAGACACACAAAATCAGAGGACTATAATATGTCTGACCCTTATTAATTCTAAGACAAAGAAACCATGTGACAGTTTAAACTGGTTTCAATTATGTAGGACTTTTCACATAGTACACAGAAATGCACATTTAAAACCAGGCCAAATAAATCCACTTAAACCCTACAGAGTGAGGTCCAACACATCTAATGATACTAATGATGGACAAGAATCAAACTTTACTTTAGATGTAGCACTTCATTTGTTCATGTTGTTTAAATAGGCAGCTGATTTTTCATTTACAAATTTAAAATGCCAGTAGGCCCATTAATAAGCAAATAACGTTATTTACATTGTGACTGGCTAACAGAAAATACTGGACATGTACTAGTGTGTTTCATGTGCTTATCTACCCAATTATTATTTTTCAATTTGCCAAAGGAATGGTTCAAACCACCTTGCCTGCAAAACCAACACCTGGGAAATTACCAGTAGGGCTCTTGTGAACAGAACCCAACATATTACCAGGATATACAAATGCATCTAGATTACAGCCATCAAAAACTGAATGTTAGTGTGATGCTTCTTTTAATGTTAAAATTTGTTATTTAGATTTGCAAGTGCATTTTGTACATGATTCTAGAGAGAAGCAACAAAAATCTACCTTGCAGAAATGAAGGAGCTGTTGGCTAATGCATGCTGAAAACACCACTTCCTGTTTACTAGGAGGTCCATGGCATGTACAGTACTGTGCAAGTCTTAAGCACCTAAGCAAACTGTTTAAAACCATTTATCTTGGCAATAACTATGTTTCTGCTTATAAAACACTAGATAACATTAGAATAATGGCAAACATCAACGCATCAAAAAGTGAGAAGAATTTCTTGTCATAGAAAAATAAGTTGACATAAGCTGGTTAGAAGAACACAGATTCAGTTGCAGATTTCTTCTCGATGCCCCCAGATATCATAAGCATAACCAATTTTATTTAATAAAGTATTAATTAGCCACATCAGGTGCTTTTCTGAGAAACATTTACAACTCAATTCAAATACTTTTTAAAGTTAGCTGATAACGTCTCAGGTTTTGAGTGCAACAGATTTTTTGAATGCTGATAAAAGTTACCCTTCTGATGGTGATCTAAACTCTCACATAGGCAATCGCAACTGAAAAGTCTTGGTAGCAACCACGGCTGAACAATATGGACCATGCTATTTACAGTATTCGCTTAACATGCGCAATACAGGGTACATACACTTTCTAGGCAATGGAATTACATAACTTCCTGGCTTTTTTTTTTTTGACTTGACAATCCTCGAGTCAAACACCGGCCTTTATTACTACTTTATTAGATTGGACAAGATGTATCTAAAAAAGGGAAATGTATTAAAAATGCCAATATAACCTTAACTACTAACAAACAATTTACTGTGCAGCCCTAGCAGCAACACAAAGGCTGGGCTTTTACACAAGCCTGGCTATGAAATACTGCAAGCTAGCACTTTCATTTTACTCAAGCTCTACAGCTTGAAATTAGAAATCGAGATGTGTGGAAGTGAATCAGAGTCTGTTCATTTCACCAAAAAACATGTCATTATATATCACTGCAGACAAATTTCTACCTTTTTTACACTGCAAAGAATTCATCACTCTTTTTTTCCCCCTCTCTCACACACACAGCTGGAGGGCTTCAGCGGACTCAGGGTGAGAAGGCCTGTAAAATGGGGCAGCACTGAAACCTGAGCGATCCTAGACACTGAACACAAAGGACAAATCCCTTTAGACTACAGGCCTAAAATAACTCTATACGAGAGCGAGCGAGCGAACACGCAAGAGACAATGAGTGAGAGAAAAGAAAGGGAGTTTACTACCAATGCCAAATTGACTCTTTCCTCCAATCCCTTGAACACGCTGCTCAGTCGCTCACTCTTTCCTCACATGCCCTTGGTTCTTTTCATCCTCTACTGCCTCCCCTCCCTCCCTGCTTTTAGATCTCTCTCTCTTTCCTTAGTGCTCACTTTATTTTCTTTCTCTGCATATTTTCATCAGCTCTCTGGCTGCTGATCTCCCAAATCCCTCCATCTGAGCAGCCTCCGTGGGAAAATAAAGAGCAAACACCCTCGAGCCCACATACTCCCTCACACATACTCAGTGTCTGTGTGAGCACAGATCCAGGTGGCATCTGTAGTAAGGCAGCAAAACCCTGTATTGGCAGCAGCTGAGGGCAAGCATTCCACCTCCTGTCCCCTGTAAAGCCCTCAGAGTAGAGCTGTGCTCAAAATATTGATGGCAATATATCTTGAAGCTTGGTGATACACGTATTAATACTAGTGATTTGCGGCACGTTAGTAATCATAATTCTTCCCAATCATACTTATTTCTTAATTATTTAAGTATTTTTCGAAACAAAATTTGAGGTAAACACATTGATTAATAATATTTTTGTACATATGGTGTATTCTTTAATATTGTATCATGATGCCAGTAACGTGATACATATTATATTGAGAAGTTGCTGACAAGACCCAGCCCTACTTCAGAAGGGCACTAAAACTCTATTCACAATTCCACCCTACTGTCCCCGCTGTGGCAGAGAGGAGATAACACTTCTGTTATTTTGCTTAAGCCACTGCACACACCACGAGTCTGTGAAGCATGCTGTGCTTGAATCGTCTTCAATGCCCAACCCTAATATGCAAGTTAGAAGAAAACTACCAAAAGCTTCTAGGAATGCAATTCAAAAACACAAGACCTCCAGAGATCTGCCAAAGCCTACTACAAACTAGAAACTCTTATTTAAATATTCATTATCTAGAAGTGTGTATGAGCTTATTTGCCTAGGGAAAAATGCTAATTTTTGAAAATATCCCAGGTGACCCAGTGATTGGCACACTGCAAGAAAAAAAAGAAAAAAAAAAAAAATTCTCTCACTGGCCAAAAACTAAATTGGATAAATAATCAGGAAAAAAACTTGCTCTGTGAAACTGCTCTCCGTACACAGCCATTACACAACTGCTTACACAGAACAAAGCCAAGGGATGACAAACTTTGTGGAACCTTACAGAGATACTAGCTCTACTTTAATGATCAAAGTGACAAGTTGCAACTTTGTGTGGAAGGATGATTAACCAGGTAAGACAGTACCAGTCAGATATTTTACCTGGAAATGGGCTAATTAAACTTCTATGCCAATTGTGGAGAGAATGAAAACGAGGCCGACTCAGTAGACTAAGGCTACATGACCAAAGGTACGTGGACACCCCTTCTAACTGAGTTCAGATATTTCAGCCTCACCTATTGTTAATAGGTGTATAAAATCAAGCACACAGCCATGCAATCTCCCTAGACAAACACTGGCAGTAGAACAGGTCGTACTGAACAGCTCAGTGACTTTAAATGTAGCACTATAATTGGATGGCACCTTTCCCAAGTTAGTTTATGAAATTTCTGCCCTGCTAGATCTGGCTGGTCAATTGTTAGTGCTATTACTCAAATAGGAAGCATCTAGGAGCACAAGCTGCTCAGCCATGAAGCAACAGACATGTTAATGTGACAGGGATCCATCAACTGCACACTCTGTACTGTATTCTTTTAGTCTTTTAAAGGGACATTCTGGCCTAAAATTCGAGTGACGAATTGCACTTTACAACCATGCAGTCTCATGGACGAATGCATAGCACCAACAGTAAAGTTTGGTAGAGGAGGGGTGTTGGTTTGAGGCTGTTTTTCAGGGTTTGGGCTAGGCTCTTCAGTTCCAGTGCAGGGTTATGTTAACAACATACAAAGACATTTTAGACAATTATATGTTTCCAACTTTGTGGCAACAGTTTGGAGAAAACCTGTTCCTGTTTCAGCATGGCAATGCACCACAGCATAAAGCGAAGTCACAGAGACATGGTTTGATCAGTGGTATGAAGTAACTCCAGTTACTCCAGGCCTACACAGAGCCCTGGTCTTACCCTCACTGAGCACGTTTGAGATGAACTGCAACATCGACCGCAAGCCTGGGCTTTTTGTCCAACATCAGTGCTTCTTTTGACTAAATGGGCATACATTCTGACAGACACACTCCAAAATCCTGTGGAAACCTTCCCAGGAGAGTGAAGGCTGTTATTGCTGCAAAATGGAGGGGGGGGGGCAACTCCATATTGACACCCATGGTTTTGAAACTGGCTCATATAGGTATGATTGTCAGGTGTACACATACTGTTGGCCAAAGAGTGCATGACCACTGCAATCGAAACCCGTTGCTCATAACTGTGCTTTTTCCTTTTCTATTTCTGGCATTATGTCCAAAGTTTGACTTTTCGTCTCAAAATAATGATGACATTTCGACTAATTAAATCAAAATAAGTACTTGAAACAATAAAAATACAATAGGTGACTTTTTTTCACCAGGTAGAAACAGGCTTCTTGTTGGTTAGGTGTCTCTGAGCAACATCAATGGCAGTCAGGTTAGTGTCAAAAAAGCGATGCTTCTCTCATGCTTAATAGCGCATGTAGTCATTCTGTTAATATTTATCATCAGCCTTGGCTAACTGAAATAGGTAGTTTATTACAGTAATCTCCTCCCAATATTTTGTGCTTTGAGAGGGAAACTCTTATGAATGCATATGCAATGAGGCCCTTTTTAAACACAAAAATAGCATTTGCTACAAAACATTAGTAAGTCTGCCCGTGTAAGTTGCCCTTTTAAATAAAATAAAATTGTAAAATATGATATGCATTATGTTTCACAAAAATACATATGGAAGTATTGTATTTTCTCTCCTATCCACCCATCCGAACTACTGTCCTGTCCATTACTGCGGTGTGTGGTGTATACAGCAGGCAAAAAGTTTAACAAGGTCATGTACAACAACAAAGGAGTAAAAGTTCAAACGGTACTGTGTTTGCAATTGTCCCACTCACCATTCCCATACACGCAGACTCTTATCGTCGGAGGTGCTAACAAAGCGCCGGTTCTCATCTACAAACGTGATTGTGTTGACAGCTCCCAAGTGACGGTCATATTCCTGAACTACCTCCCCTGAACGGATGTCCCACTGGAGGGAAAAAAGTAATAGAAACAGTGTATATTCACTCTCACACACAGATGCACAAACACACACTACTATTTTAGCCCAAACCTTTTGCTCCCTGCCATGTGATGGATAGACTGATGAGTTGGTGTGGGTGAGAATGAGAGTGAAGAAAAGAGTAGAGGTCAGCGATTTCTCAGCTGTGCTCATTTGCTCTTAGCACATTCACTGCTGAAAGACTGAGACATCTGATGGTTTATGCTCTCTTTCTCTCTCCCGCAGGGCAGACAGTTTATGGAGATAGATCTTGCCACCTCATGTGGGTCTATCCATCCCTCACTGCCTCTCTTTCACACAGCTTTCTCACACTTTCACCAAACAAGACTTATCTAGCTCTCTCATTCTCTCTCTCTTGCTGTGGAAGAAACCACAAAGCATGAAATGAGGTCCTGTTGTCAGACTTACAGAGGGTAACCAAGACCCTCTTGGGTGTAAGTTTGTGTGTGTGTGTGCACGTGTGTGTGTGTGCACAGTCTAACATCCAACAAGTTATAGACAGTGAAAGTCAATTTCTCTATCTTCTGTACACACAAATACACACCTGCACAATCTTCTTGTCTGACATTCCAGCAACAAACAAGTTTTGTTTGTCTTCATCTGGGTTGAACTTTACACAGTAGGGAACTTTTCTGTTGGTGAACCGGGAGATACACTGACCTGAACGCAAAGAAAATTCCATCAGAGACTTACAGTCATCTCTCACACTCTCTTACAAAACAAGAAGAAGCTGCAGTTACACTCTTCTTTCCTTCTAGTTCGTCACTTGAAGTGAAAGATCAAGTCTGGATCATTTAAGTTTAGACAAAAACAGCACTAATGAAAGCAATGATGTGACAAAAGTGCTAAAGTAAAGATAAAAAAGTAAAACGTAAAGGCAAAAGTAGTTTTAGGATGTGACCCAGGATTAGCCCTGATTGCCCTATGTGTATGGCTCCCCCTGGTGGAGGAGCAGAGAGTGGGACAGCGTCATTAATCGACTAAGTCTACAACATAGTGCCTTGCTCTCTATTCAGAAGAGTCAGATACAGACTGAAGCACTGCAGAGTAAACTCTACATACTTAATAGAACACTTCAGCCTTCCAGAACACAAGAGATAAATTCAGCTTCTGAGGAGCTTTGTTGGAACTTAGTGAAGCATGCAAATCAACTGAAACATGAGTATGAGTGTTTGCGCGAGTTTCACTCACCTGTCTCTGAGTCCCACAGTTTGAGATAGCGATCATAAGCAGCACTGAGAAACTGGGCACCAGAGTTATTGAAACAGATGTCACGCACCGCCTTACTGTGACCTGTAGAAGGCGGGGACGACGACAATGAAACAACAAGGGAAAACAATGAAACATTAATGAAAAGCAGACAATAAAACAAGAAAGAGAAAGAAAGCATTCAAATGACAGCCAGCATTAGAAAAGACAAGAGGAAAATAATATAGGCATTTGCCAGTAAGCACAGTCCTCTTATTCGGGTAGCAGGCTGTAGGACAAAATGGTTAAACCAGGTTGGGAGCCTGGGTATTTCTCCCTTTTGCTTTACTGTTATGTTCTGTAATCTGACAGTCTCTTGCACTGAAGTGGATGTGGGAGACAATACAGTGATACCATGCAAGTTGAATCTTAATCATATAAAAGATCTTACTAAATTGCAGTTCAGTTAAAGTCGTGGTTGTAGTTTAATGTCAACTTTAATCTGGCAACAAAACTGTAAACATAGCTTAGCCTTTTACCTTCTTTCAAGCCTGATATATAAAACTGAGACAAATTTTTACGTGTTCTTCCTGTGTTTTTCAGACTGAACCCTCACAGCATGGTGCAGGGATGTCCTAAAATCTACACTGTACCATAAAGACAGTTTTTTGTACAGACATGATATCTGCCTGCAGCACAAAGCATATTAAACCAGCATCTAGGTTAAATACAATTAATGTGCTATTAATCTATGAAATTACCCAATGTTTAAAAGTTCAGTTACATTTATGTGTGGGAATACTGCTGACTTGCTGTGGTTTGCATTAAATATTTTTTTTTCTTAGGTGGTAATGAGTTTTACCGCAAAAAGGGGCTGTTTTCACAGTAACTTGATTAACTGTCATTGGTCAAAGGCCTAACTGTAGAACTACGCAGTATGTGGGGAAAAAAAACAAAAAAAAACGACAATTCAAATTTTGTAACAACATTTATTTTTTTGCTGACATCTGAAATGTTGAAACAGGCAAAACAGAGCCAGTATTGTCACATTTAACAAAAACACTATTGGAGAGAGAGGAGGAAGATCTCAGCGTTCCAACGTGGTGCCAGGTAGTAGGGCAAAAAACGATTTTCGGCACAAGTGGGACAAAGATAAATATACACAACTGTCCCAAAAGCGTCTCACGGAGGAAAGAGAGAAAAAAGACGGCAAACCTATGACACCAGTCAAACGAGAGCTCCTCTGGCACAGAGACCAGAAGGTTGATCTGGAGTCTAAACTGGGGAAGACCACTGTTATCACCAAAACTACACCACCGGCTGAGATGGATGGGTACTATTGCAACGTTTGTGATTGTGTTGTGAAAGATTCCTTTTTTCTTGTTGTTGCTAGTTTGATTCTTGTTGTAAATATGGTGTTTTTTTTGTTTTGTTTTTATTACACTTGCCTAATCTCTCTTAGATTTTGAGTTGCAGAGTAGAGTAAAGCAATTATCATCTTCATTTCATTGTTTTTCACACTGAAATGGCCATTTTAGGTTGAAGTAAATATATGAAGAAACAAATGAAGATACTTATTCCATCAGTACAAACATAAACCAAAAGAACTAAAGGGGAGAGAGAGAGAGAAAGAGAGAGAGAGAGAGAGAGAGAGAGAGAGAGAGAGAGAGAGAGAGAGAATGAGAATGAGAATGAGAATCTCTCTTTGTACATCAAACCTGATGAATGGCAGTTAAAAGACAAAACGCCCCACTGGTCACTTCTCACCGTTCCTGAAACGCTTTTCGATGGCCTGCCGACTGTAACCACGGCAATAACACTATCCCGTAGATACTTCGGCAGGAAGCAGCGCTTGCTAATGATGCCTCCAGCAAGCAGGCCTGCAGGTATTGCTGAGGCTTTGGGAGGATGCTGAGATGTGTTAAGGGCAAATTTAGCAACTTAAAGACTTATGTGCCTTCCCTCTCCCACATACTGTGTGGAACTGGGACAAAATTCCATCCACAGAGCATTTCACAGATACTAATGAAACCTAGCAGTACCTCAAAAATGCTTGCATCAAAGGAACAGCTTTAGCTAAACTACTAATCTGGCTAAAAATGAATGAAAATTAGTGGCCACTAAGTTATACAATGCCACTTTGTGCCTTTTCGCTTTCATTTTGATGAAACCATTTTAAATCTGGAAATAAGAAAGCCTCAACGGTGAGCTATTTGCCAGGTGACACACACTCTTCATTTTTTGTACATTCATTTGAACTGCACTTTTCACATTTGTGCAGCTCGAACCTGTCACTGTCTTTCTCCTCTGCCCTCTCTCTGTTGAATAATACATGGCAGAAGCATCTTGACAAGCTGAATCAGTCCAGTGGAAAAAGCCTATTTCCACTCTCCCGAACTGTCCAAACGCCCGGTAAACATATGAATAAGATTCTGCTCACGTTACCTTCGCTCCTCCCTGCCTATAAAACCCTGACTAAGCCAAGCAAAGCCTCCAGTTGTTGCTGACAACGTTCAATAAACAGAGCACAGAGAGAGAAGGGAGAGACAGAGAGAAACAGAGAGAAAGACAGAGAGAGAGAGAGAGAAAAAAAACAGGAGAGTAAAACAGAGAAAGAGACAGAGAGAAAAAAGCAACAGAAGGAGAAACCTAGAAGGAATAAGGAAGAGAGAATGAGAAAAAAAAAAAAGAGAGAAACGGTGAAAGAGTTAGAAAAGAGAATGTGAGAGAAACAGAGAAAGAGAGAAAAGGAGTGAGAGAAAGAAAGTGTGAGAGAGCAAGAGAAAGAAAGAGAGAAAAAGTTAGAACGAAAGAAAGAGCAACAGAACACGAGAGAAACAGAGTGAGAGAGAGAGCGCGAGACAGAGAGGGAGACATATGGCAGTGTGTTTTTAGAGCCTTTTGTATTTTCATCTTTAGACTGATTAATTCTTTGCCTTGAGAGGCAAACATAACTAAAACGCCTTTACCTGAAGCAGCATATCGTCACTGTTGCCAAAAACCCTCGTATCTCAAAATAGTAACTTTACAGGAAAAAGAATAAAACTTTCTTAACTTTGAATGGAAGGTAATAGAACAAGATTTTTTTTTCCAAGTAATTTTGACCATTAATATAGACTTAATTAATGTAGACCCTACATTATGACATTTTAAAATACTAAATGGCAGCTGGCGTTTTCAAGCTCAATTACAAAAATGGAGACACAAAGTGTTTTTCTGACGGCGAAAACACATGAATGAAGATGATTAGTTCTTTTTTTCTGTTTTAATATTAGTCTTGTGGGGCAAGACGTGATCTTGTAATGACGATACATATCTAGGGACTACTTGATAATCTTTTGGTGCTGAATTACAGCAAAATCCACTGCTAACAAGAGCACGACCCTCTAAAATCCCCAAATTCCTCTAGTGTGTGCTCATTTGACTTCTACAGTACAATCAAAAACACAAGCAAAACAGTCTAGCTAGCAAAAGGCTATTGTTAGCTACCAGAACCGTTTAAATGTTTATTTTTACTGCACGTAATGTGTTCAGTTTTACAAACCAAAAGAGGATGGGGCTTAGACAAGAAGTGAGTGTAAGGTGGTTTACTAACTGCAACGGAGTACAGGAGCGCTGACGTTAATACATACAGAATGTAATCTAGACAACCAGTGAGCAATCAAATACACTTATGACAAGAATGCTAATCTCTGCTTGCGTGGAAATGAGAGATTCTTCATTATATGATAGCATCAAGTTAACAAGACATTCAGGTGACCTTTTTTTTACTTTGTATGCTGCAGATATATTGTGATTCATTCAGTAAATATTTAAAATAATGGATTTGCCTCATTAACAGTCCGCCACTTGCCAAATGAGATGTTTTTGTGCCCATCACTTCATACACACATGAAAGTTTGCGACTGCAAATATAAGTGTATTCATGAGACTGAGCATTTTTACTACTCTAAGCTGGGTGGGATGTGAGGTTTCACCTTTCTGATCGATCAAATGTTTTGCTCCTCTTTCTGCAATGCTGTGGCTGTTGTGATTGTTTACAAGCTCCACTCAGAGGATTATCAAAAACTGGCACATGTCTTAGATGCAATTAATCACAAAATAACTAAAAGCCAAAAACCTTCTGGATTACGAAAAATCACTTTTCAAACCACGAAGGCAATGTGTGAAAAGACTAATCTTACCAATAAACGTCCGTAAGCATCTCCTGTCATTGTAGACCTCCCACAGCTACAAGAGAAAAAAGGAAAGCTTTAAAACTAGTAAAGAAATTTAATATGATGAAGGAAGTGCATTAATAAAATGTGCATGCAGTGAGCAGTTGTCTGTGTGGGTAGGCTGTCTGCCACCTGTGATCCCCCATTCCCTGTTCTTATATAAACTTTAATTTTGGCACTGTTACATCAGGCCTAATTATTTCCACTCACTAATTAATAAACAAATCAGTAACCTAGAGCTATATAAAAAAGTATCATAAAGCTCTAATTTAAACCATAAAAAATGATCTACATTCAAATTCAAATTGTTCAAATATTTTAGGTAATGTTATTAAATATTAAAAATGGCACATGAGCATTCCTAGAACTTTATACTAATGAAGAACGCAAAGATTTATAGTTATGCACCACTTACCCAAACTACACATGCTGTGTGCTTTTACATTCAGCAACACTACGCTATAACAAAATGGCAAGAGCAGGAAAATACAGTGGAGCTGATTGTGCTGATAGAAGTCTGTCACTGCAACACCAGTGAACTGACTTCACTCTCTCAGATTTGAGTCTTTATCCTCTAAACTTGGGTTGGTGGGGCATCAGTTACCCAAAATTTAACCTGTCTTGTAGTGTGCGAAGCTGTTAGCCCCAGCAGGTTAAACAGTTCCATTCAAAATATCACTTTGTTTTGGACTACTTATGTCAAATAACAATGGGCCTCATTCACCAATATCTTAGTTTTTAATAGTTTTTTCTTAAATTTGTTCTTGAGAACGGTTGGTGAGGTATTTTTAAACCACAGAATTGTTCGCGCCTTTGTGCTCGAGTGTGTATAGATTTTGTTCTTACCTAAGAACAAATACCATATAAAAAAAAACCATTGGTGAATGTCAGAATCTTTATGAAAAATGTGCATGTGGGTTTTAAGAAGAAATTTGTTCTTCAGAACGGTTGGTGAATGAGGGCCAATGTTATATAGGGCTGAGAATATGCTTTAAATACATATTTCTCTAACACATACATGCAGTAGCTTGCTTCTTTCTCTTGGTTTTGAACACACTGTGAAATGGTGCCATTACCTAAGAAGCAGAGTGTGGCACTGTCCTTGGTAAAGTAGAACGTGTCCATGACACTTTCCTTTTAAAAGACTTGCAAATGAAAAATGCTTTTCCACATGGTATTATAGCATGTCACTCTCTGCAAACAACAGAAAATAGACTTGTGTGTCCATACGTGCCCAAGTTCACAAGAAAAGTGGCAAGTTCAAAAAGTGAAAAATTTTGCCACATTCTGAAAACCGCTTATGTCAGCACATTGTGGATAATGTCAGTTTAAGGCACCTTTACGACAGTAAAATGGATGTGGTTTGGGCTTATCCACTTACACAAATTACAGAGTGTGTTCAACTGAATTGCTTAGTGTAAGCCCATCAATATGGAGCAAACAGTGTCCAGAGTGTTGCTTCATGTGCTATATGTAACAGAGTTCTTATCATATGCCCTACTTCCAGTTTCCCCTCTTGGTTAAAGCGAACAAGGGTTCTCAGCTCAATGTCTCCTATATACAGTTGTGTGCAAAAGTTTGGGCAACGTGGTCAAATTCCATGTTTTGTTGATTTTCTAAGTGAGATTAGGTACACATCTTCTACAGATAACACACTTCTTAAACGTACAATTACTGTTTTTGGTTAGTTTCACATATTGGGGGGAGGGACTAAATACAGCCTGTGCAGAAGTTAATTTTTCCTCAATATGTTAAACTGAGGACACAGAAATTGTGCAGAAACTGGAAATCAGCAAAACATGTAATGTGACCAAGAGTTTCAAAACTTTTGCATACAACTGCAGCTGTATCAAACATTGTTTAAAGAACTCGAAAGTGGTCTCGAACATTAGTAATATCCAGTTATGAAAAAAAACACAGTAAAATGAAAACAGTTGTGTGCTTAGCGTTATGGATTGTGCTCTCTTTTTGGGGACTCCATGAGAGCTTCTAGCCGCTCTAGTGATTTGTGATCTATTGATATTAAATGCAATAAAAAAATAGTGAAGCTGCCATTAATTAAATTTAATTACCCCTATGTTCATATTTGTCCTCAAAAATGCCTATGCCAGAGTAAGAGACCATTAGGTACAGTCCTTTGGTATTATACAGTATGGTGAAGTGGAGACTCTGGCAATAGTGAAGATCACTTTTGAAAAACAAACAATTATGGACAATTTTGAGCAATTTTGTGGAAGAACAATTTGAGACAATTTTCCTCTCACCACCTACAGAGAAACACTAGCAAAATGAACAAAACGTTCTACTTTCCACAGAGGTGCATTTGATTAATCTGTGAGCATGGTCAGCATTACAGTGAGGAACGAAACCTACCTTGATCTTACAGTCCATGGAACAGGAGAGTAGCAGATGACCAGACACAGGAAACAACCGAATAGCACTGACACCCTGTGAACATAAGGAGAGACATATCTTAAATGCAGTTAAACCCTGCCTGCTTCAAAGGCTCTTTACAGCAATACGAGACCACTTTCTGTTTGTGCTAACATTTTACACTTGAGCTTGAGGAACGCATTGTGTGCTGAAATAAAAAGGGATTCATATCAACCATTAAGAAATCATGATTAGGGCGAGCAAGCAGCTGGGCGGACCGGGACATGCGCACTTTTAATGAGTTGAATGACTGACTGTGGCCAATATTAATCATATGTCCTAAGACATACTCCGATCAGGCATAACATTATGACCAACTCCTTGTTTCTACGCTCACTGTCCATTTTATCAGCTCTGGTTACTATATAGGTGCACTTTGTGGTTTTACAATTACAGACTGTAGTCCATCTGTTTCTCTGCATACTTTGTACCTTTTACCCTGTTCTTTTAGGGTCAGGACCCCCATGGACCCTCACAGAGCAGGTGCTATTTGGGTGATGGATCATTCTCAGCACTGCAGTAACACTGACGTGGTGGTGGTGTCTTAGTGTGTGTTGTGCTGGTCTGAGTGGATCAGAGTGGATGCTGGAGTTTTTAAACACCTCAGTGTCGCTGCTGGACTGAGAATAGTCCACCAACCAAAAATATCCAGCCAACAGTGTCCTGTGGGCAGCGCCCTGTGACCACTGATCGGTGTAAGAGCTAACCTAGGATGATCGTACACTTTTCGCATGATAACAGAGATGACACAAACAGACAAATCACAATACTGCTAAATTCAATCATTTTCTACATGTGACACTGTAGAACAGGCAGAAAGGGTCATTCTACGGATGAATCGTTGCCACTTTGTTTTTCTTTCCGATACTGATATTGATACCCGATCCTTAAGTAATAGCCAATACATAGTATTGATACCAACACCAACTATCCAACCTAATTAACTTACAGTCCCTGCTATTTATATAATATAATTTATACAACTTTTTACATGGGAAAACCTGTGTTCTTGGATGGGTTGATAAGCCAAGCTGTTTGAAATAGTGAGCAGAGAGAGCAAACTTGAGCTGGAACAAGCGCAAAATCACATACTGGTACTACTAACTACTACTAACTCAGCTACCAGAGTGTGGAGAATACACAAAGCTAAAGTTAGCCAGTGTCTTACACTATATTGCCAAAAGTATTCGCTCGTCTGCTTTCACACACATATGAACTTGAGTGACATCCCATTCTTAATCCAAATATGATGTCGGCCCACGCTTTGCAGCTATAAGAGCTTCAACTCTTCTGGGAAGGCTTTCCACAAGGTTTAGGAGTGTGTTTATGGAAATTTTGACCATTCTTCAATATTTAGTAGCGAGGAAATTCCACGACTGGACTTGTTGCACAGGTGGCATCCTATCACGGTACCACGCTGAAATTCACTGAGAGTGACCCGTTCTTTCACAAATGTTTGTAGAAGCAGTCTGCATGCCTAGGTGCTTAGTTTTATACACCTGTGGCCATGGAAGTGATTGGAACACCTGAATTCAATGATTTGGATGGGTGAGTGAATACTTTTGGCAATATAGTGTATTT
This sequence comes from Colossoma macropomum, assembly GCF_904425465.1. Taxonomy (NCBI): domain Eukaryota; kingdom Metazoa; phylum Chordata; class Actinopteri; order Characiformes; family Serrasalmidae; genus Colossoma; species Colossoma macropomum. The sequence continues at coordinate 34,456,929 of NW_023494795.1, read as the reverse complement.
TGACGTCTCCATGTCACTGCAGCTCCATTTAAGATGGAATGGAAAATTGTAATAAGAAGCTGACGAATAGGAAGCCTTGTGGAAAAAACAGAAATCTCAGCAGCTACTTCTTCCCACAGGATTCAAGGGACTGCTAAGTGCCCATTAAGAATAGGTGAAATAAACTCACTCCACAGTGATGCCTATAGCTTCCAATTTGCACCACTACTTTTGGGAATTACTATGAAATAAACTAAATAAATGTTAATGTTATGTTAGCAATTCTTTTCCATTTCTTCATTCAAAATGTATCGCATTGTGATGCAAAAACAACAATGCGCATCGTATCATGAAATTTGCATATCACTACTTCCCATGAAATACTGGTGTTACAGATCTTGCCATGAGCGTTTTTACTGCTGCTTGTGAGCCCAAACTGCCGACATGTTGTTAAGTTCTATGTCTGAGCCCAAACATTTTAGGATTTACGTAGAAAACTCATCTCTAATGAATATTTATAAGGGAAAGGGGAACTAATCTCAGATCAATACTTTCAGACACTTAATAAGTAGGGGCCAGTGCTCTAAGATCAAGCAAACTGCCAATATGAGTGTGAAGGAGCAAGACATTCACTTCCACTGTTCCAGAGCACAAGCAGAGTGTGCACAGAGTGAATACTAATGTACAGCAAACAAACTGTGTCTTAATCAAAATCACCACTTTGGACAACTAAATGTCCAACAGTAAATTCACTTCATTTAGAATCATGGCCAATGCATCAGCACTGACAAGAAATGGCACCACAAATGCCATTACTTTACAGATATTAGCATCCTACCCTATCTCAAGAATTTTCACTGCATATACATCAAGTCTATCATTAACAGAAGCAGATGGTCTGTTAGTATTCTGATAAAACAGAGTTGTTTTAAAATCCCAACAAATCAGTCATGCAGCTGCAAGCTCATTTAAAGGCCCTGCACAGTTGTTTTCTTTAAATCTGTAAAAAATAAATACATAAGCAAACAAATGTATATATTTCAACTGCCTATTGATTTTTCTCTCAAAAATGACATCAACAGCACTGTTTTGTATTTTCTTCTTTCTCTGTCACCTTTTACCATTCTGCTGTGAGGGCGTGGACCCCAGCGCCCTGATTGACAGCCTCTGTGTCGAAAGTAACCGCCTGGATAGGTGGACAGAGGCAGAATGTAACTGCTGCACCATAATTTGAACAAGGAGCTGGCGAGTTAGAAGCCAACTTCAGCTTTGTGTTCATATTGTAGTTGAAATGCGAAACCTTCGATTAGCTGGCCAACAAAGAAATGTGACTAAACAGAACCGCTGAGAAGGTTCAGGGCCAGGTTCTTGTTCAGAATCTCCCTCTTCAGGTTCATACAAGTAAGGCTGCTCTGATGTTATCAGATTTCCACACTGCGCCACACTGAGGTGCCCACACTTAGATTTCTATTTTTAGCCAGCTAATCAATGGTTTTGCATTTCAACCATATTGGTAAGCTTGTAATTTACCAGCTTCTTGTTTGAATTTTCCTGTTCCAACTTAAACAGTGCAGCAGGTGCCATTTAAGTGCTGCACCATTTAAGGTGGAACAGGAAAATTCGAACAAGAACCTGGCAAATAGAAAGCAAACTTCAGCCTAATATTGTTGCTGTGAATTTGTAACTCCTAAGTGAGAATCGGTATTTTTGTTTTTTATAAAAATGGGATAATACCAAGTGTTAGCGCTAGGGATGTGCACTGGTACTCCAGTACTCAGTTAACCACTTGAGTTGCCAGTATTTGAATACTGAAATCACTATTCAGCTATTCATTACTTTTTATTGCAGGAAGACAGAAAATATACAGGCTAATTCAGTGAACCATGACGGTTTATATAAGTATTTTATATTATACTTTATACTGACTATTACAAAACATGAGTGTTTAATAACAAAGTGCACTGGAGCTTATCTGGAGGTTTCAGAGCTCAGACTCTCATACAAAAAAAAATTATAATCATCAATAATGGTCCCAGCAATAAGTATCAGTTGAATATTGGCAGTACTGATCCTAAAAATCAAGCATCTCTACTTAAAATAACTGCAATTAATAATCTGTCAAAATCAAGCAACTCTACAGACACTCACATCCAAAACAGAGCCAACCATATGCCAGACCATTAGCTCCCTTAATGTTTGCCTACCAAGCAAAAAAATCATCACTCTCTCACTCACTATATTATGACCCAGATAATATATAAAAATTAGCCATTTCTTCCAAAGTCTCTCTCTCACAGACAAACCAACAGACTCACATACCGACATCTGCACATACAGTCTCCTCACCTTTGTGTGCCCCGTCCAGACATGAAGCTGCTTTTTGGGCAGGTAGCACTTCTCTGGTATGTCTGCTGAGCGCAGGTTAATACCGACATCCTGGGGAACGTGCAGGTATGAACGGCCCTGGTAGTCGTATGCGTCTTTAACTGTAGCGACACAATGACAGTTATTTTAACCCAAGGAAAATCAATATAGTACTATAGAATGGCTCTCTGCTACTTCCAGATATCAAAAGAGCTGCTCATATCGATGCCAGGAAAAAAAGAATACACAGGGTTAGATCAGCTAACTCGCAGCTCACCGTGTAGTATGGTCTTCTCCTCTGCAGGAGCCTCTTCCTCATTCCTTCCTTTCTTCTGTCTCTTTGCAATAATATCATCCAACTCTTTCTGCTCATCCTGTGAATAGAATATTGATTCATTTAGTGCATCAAACTATTCACAAAGTGAAATTACAATGTGTATTAAGGAGTGAAACAGACCATTTCAAACAAGCCTGGCATGTATCTTTTGTATTGTAAGGGGTAAAGCATTTGAGCAAAAACATCCAACAAACTGCAAAGCATGTGTCTGCAGTCATCCTCAAAGCTACTTAGACAACAGCTGACCTCTGAGGGTTTGGCAACACCCTTTTCATCCTGATATTTGGCCCAGGGTCCCAGGAAGCTGTCAATCTCAGATGCGTCTCCACCTTTCACTTTCTTCCTCTTCTCTGCCTTTTTTGGACCGGCCTCGAACACAGTCAGTCCTAGAGAGTAGAAGAGCAGATGTTCACTGCTGCACAGAACTTTGCAAGTGGGTACATTTGACACTCCCAGTTGATCAAAGCCAACTGGCAGAGACATACCATGTCATGACTATTACCTTTGTTTTTCTCTGCCTCCTCCACGGCTCCAATATAGCTGTTTGATGAGACTTGACTGGTGTCCACAGATGGGTCCAATGCGTAGCCTGTGGCACATATTTCATTATTTTATGTTTTTCACTAGAAATTTAAAGTGAGTAGGACGATTCCATATTCAGCATAACTAATGTTTGAACTGGTGCGAAGTGACACACCTACTGCAATAGTCCCTTATGTAAAATACTGCGTTTAGAAAAGTGCAATGAAATTTAATGATTTCTTTGTTCATTCAAGATGAACTTTACAAGCACGATGGTCAAACTCTAAAATATTGGCCTGCTCCATATCAATAATAAACATATGTGAAGTGTGACCTCACCGAAAGTAGAAAACGTCCTTCTTTGCTGTTCAAACATGAAGTCATTAACATGGGCAGGCTCAGCATATCCAGACAGCATGTTCCTCGGAGCAGCCATTTGTTGAGTTCTGAATGGATTAACTGGTCCAAACTGCAATAGAAAGTTAAATTAGTTAAAAATAAAACACTTTCATTCTAGTAATCAGACGATTTGAACATTACAATTTCTTAACAACTTTCAGACACCAAAACCAAAAACCATTTTCAAACATTGTTGGATAACTTTAAAGAAACACTCAACCAACATTAAGTATGAGGGCTTACCTCAGGTGCAAACATGGTTTCATAGGTAGGGTTGTAGTTGACCTCTTTGAGTGAGGGATCCAGATGTGTGCCCGTCTCAACATCTTCCTGTAATAAACCAAAAATAAGATGCCACTGAGTTATGCTCACTTAGCTAATTAATGTTACTTTACAAGTTAACTACTCGCAAATATTGGCACCCCTGCTAATCGTGAGTAAAATGAGCTGTTAAAAATATTCTTAAAACTGAAATCTAACCGACTTATATTCCCATTTTTATGTTTTTTAGTTCACCTGAGCGATTAAGAACACTTAAATGGCCAGACATAACTTCCTGTTTCATTAATGAATATATATGAGATGAAACTCAGTTATCCATCGTTATGAGGAAAAACAAGGGAATACGTCAATGATGTATGATAAAAGGTTGTTGAACTGCACAAATCAGGAAATGGCTATAAGAAAAACGATATACAGTTTAAAATGCCCAATAATTAAGAAGTTTAAAACAACTGGAGATGTTAAGAATCTGCCGGGAAGTGGACGTATGTCTATACTGACCACAAACACAGTGAGGAGGATGGTTCGAGCGGACAAAGAAACTCCAGGGATCACAGACAGGGAATTGCAGACATTGGTCATATCTTTGGGTCAGAATGTCTCCCAAGTCACAATCAAACACCACCTATATAACCACAAGTTGTCTTTGGGTTGCCAGTAGAAAGCCTCTGCTGTTAAGGACAAACAAACTTTCAGTGGGACCATGTTCTATGGCCAGACGAGACCAAAATAGAGTTTTTTGGCAACAAACACCAGAGTTGAGTTTGGCCTGGACACAAAGATTGCCATGCAGAAAAGTAACTCCTCCTCACTGTGAAGTACGGTGGTGGATCTGTGAAACTCTGGGGCTGTGCTTTTTCAAAAGGCCCAGGACAATTTATTAAGATACATGGTATCACATACTCCCTCAAATACCAGCAGAGATAAAATCAAAAGCTTAAACTAGGCCATAGCTTGGATCTTCCAGCAGGATACTGATCCAAAGTATGCCTCAAAATCATCACAAAAATTGTTCACTGACTACAGAATCAAGGTTGTGCCATGGCCACCCCAGTCCCCTGACCTAAACCCCATAGACAACTTGTGGAATGACCTGAAGAGGAGCGTCCAGACTGTGGACCTCAGAATCTGAAGGACCTGGAGAGGTTCTGTATGAAGGAATGGTCTCAGATCCTTTGCCATGTGTTATCTGGTCTCATTAAGGAGAAGGGAGGCTACACAAAGTTTTACATGAAGAGGAGCCAGCAATTGTGGCCCACACACATTTTAGAAAATATTTATTTCCTGATAAGATTCAGAGTTTTTACAATCATTGTACTTCAAATAAAAGCTTGAATTGTGTTAATATATTGAATGAAAGATCAAAGGATAAGCAATAAAAAATGTTTTTTTATTGCTGGTTCTGCTCATATTTACCAGTGGTGCTAATATTTGCGGAAGGAACTGTATGTACTGGTATTATTACTACCACTGAATGACAGGCTTAATGCATTTAATTAAATGTGTTACAGCAATGTAGCCCACATCACTAAAATTGTGAAAACTGGGAATTTAAAGGAGACACACAGCAGTTTATATACCCACACTGTACTAACGATGAAACATTTAGCGTTAGTTAATTCCCCAAACGTCAGATAATTAAACGGTATCGCCGACTGAGTGCAATCTGTCGCAAGCGTTTCTTTTCTGTGCCTTTTTCAATCAGTACTGTTTTTAAAACATAGTGACTTTAAAGTCAATATGTTATCATACTGGGGCATGGAGATACTCGTGGAAATGACCTGCAGTGTTGACAACATATCTGCAACCCACATTTGTGACTACTGAAGAACTGTTAGTCAGCATCGAAAATGTCGATAGTAAGTGTCATTACGTTGTTTCAGTTAGGCTCGAACAGTTAACAGCTACAGCGCTCAAAAAATAACGTAACCTTAGTGACAGAAGCAGGCTAGTCAGCTACCTGACAAGTTGGATAACTAGCTAAGGCTCTAATCATACTGAAGCCTCTTTAGCCATATCTCTGAATGCTTGTAGCGTCGTAAAGAAAGGCTTTAAATCTGTATGAGATTAACCTAGCTAGTTAACTTCACGTTACATGGAAAACACTAACGTTACCGCCAATGCACTCAGTTAGCGGACTTAGCTAGCTAACGTTAGCAAGCTAGCCGAGTTACCTTCACGGCGACCTCCGGCGCTGAATTAAGAACAGCCAAAGACGCCGCTCTTCCAGATTTTAAAGGCTGAAGGTGTGCGATTGCGTCGGGGTCCACTTTTTCTGGATTCGTGTTGGACTCAGTTTCATTTTCTGAGTCGGAATCACTGCCATACGCAACGAGGGAACCAACTACAGCCGCCATCTTCAGTGTTGTTGGTTTTCGTCATAGGGTCCTAGCTAACTCAAATGGCTAAAGAGTGTAATGTGGATAAAAATCAGTAAATAACATGTTAGGTTGAACACTAGAATACGTTAAACACTTATTTAAATCATTTGTTATTTAATACAATATTTATATTTACATTAACGTTCTTAAAAATATATATATTTAAGAAACGTACTCCTACGTTTACAGATCTTCTAGGACTTATGGGTTGGACTCGGAGGGCTTGGGTTTACAAGTGAATATTATTTATACATAAATGTCCGCTGATAATGTATTCACATTCAGCTAACCAAACCATATAGCCAGGTGGACAAGCAAGCCATTAAATAACTGTAGCTACGTTTTTGCATTAGAAGTTGAGAACGAGTTAATGTAATTCATTCGTCACTCCTGATTGGGTAGCAGCACGAAAATGGGCGTGGTTTGTGTTTGGGTGACCAATCAGATGAGGAGCTCGCTTTGTGCTGGTGTAGTGCGGAGTCCTGTGCGGCGTGGGGCAGGTCCAACAATAGAAAGCGGTTTGTACCAAAGCTGGCGGACAGAGGTAGATTCACATGGATCACAACCAAGAGCTCTGCAGCCGTATATTAACTCATTACACGCCCATTTCACATGGAGAAAGACATTTCTTTACATTAGCCTGACTGCCGTCGCGGGTGCGAAATTAGCCGTTTTTGGCGTATATGCTACTAGTTAATCTCTGTGGATCCCTTTTTTGCCGAATCCTGTGCCACAGTCCTGGGAAACGCATCTCTAACGGGATCCACAAGCTGTATTCCAGCAATGGTAACTCTGTAACGTGGAGTAGGGGACTGAAGAACTGAACTGAGAGGAATACGGGAATATCCATACAGCGCGGAGAGCGATGGAAAAATAAACAGCTTCTGAATTAGAGGTAGGATGTTTTAATTTGAACTGCTTGACTGGTAAAAACCTGCAGAATATATTTGACAGCTTTCCGTGCTTTATAACAGATTTGACAGCTTCTGTGTTTTTCTTCTTTTTTGCTGTCAACTGATGTAACTTCGTCTTTCGAACATTAGAGTAAATTAAATCAATACGGCATGCCTGTGTTTCTGTATTCTGCAGGCTGCACCGCCTCATGTAAGACAATACTGACTGGCCATCGCTAGTGAGGAGCGTTAGTGAGTGGGTGACAGGTGTGGGTTAAATTATGCATGCATCCTACATATTAGCGAGCTAGCTATTGGATGCTCAGCGAAGGCTGCTCTTTTTGTAGGTGAAGTAACTTGTGTGAAGATTGATATGAGGCATGAAATGAAACCAGCGCCTTTGTGGCTGCTTGCTCGCTGTTCTTGGGCTGCCTCGTGTAACCGAACGAGTGCTGAAATGTAAGCGGGGAGGGGGAAGGGATCGCAATTTCACATCTGCACGGTAAACGGCGAGCCGTGTGGAATCCCTTCGCTCCGTTTTTCTACTCGCTAACGAGGTTTGCTGGCAAACAGCGAGTTAATTCGCACTAAAACACCAGCTTGAGAGACCCTGTCCTAATGTATGAAGTCCAGAAAGTCGCTGGAAGGACAAAAACTGCTCGATGGTCCAGGCATTTCAGAAAACGTTGCTTCTTTTATGTTTCTCAAATGCGCAAATGAGAGCTGGTGTTAGAGAATAGGTGGACGGAGCTCTGAAATGACCAAATAACGGTTATAACAGTGATTGCATATGTGTAATTGTATTTCGAAGTGCCTCTGGGACAGCTCTTGTAGGGTATCTCATGTAGTTTTTAAAGTTGAAGGCGAACTGTCTCCATGATTTTTCTCCATGTTTTTAAGGGGGAGGGCAGAAAATCATTGGGAGACTCTCTTTGTGAAACCCGAGACTTACAAAAGTGCTGTGGTGTGGATGTAAAATAGCAGCTTCTATGAGCTGCTGTCCAGTTTATTGTTATGTTTTCTTAAGTATTGAAACTGGAAATTCCTCATTTTATGCCACGTCAGATTCTTCATCTTGGGTACAATCTATAAAGAAAGTAGGATCAGTGAATGAGTGAGAAATAGCATTTGAAATCTGTTATACAGCCACAGGATGGTTCTTTAAGGGTTCTTTAGCATTCCATACAGAACCATGGACACTCAGGGAACCATTTGCATGCTTAAATGGTTCTTTGCATGCTGAAACGATTCTTCAGATTGATGGAAAATATGTTGTATTTGGTTCTATGTAGAATCTTTTTGGAAATTGTTCTATATAGCACCAAAAAGGGTTCTGCTGTTGTTACAAGCTTGACATTGTAACAGTAGAACCATATATAACATTCTCCATACATCTGAAGAACGATTTCACCATGCAAAGAACCATTTAAACATGTAAATGGTTCTTTGAGTCTTCATGGTTCTATATAGAGCCACTGTCTTTACTAAAGAACCCCTTAAACAACCATCCTTCGTAAGAGTGTATGCTGATTCCTGCTGCACTACATATTATAAATTATTTATTGTTTAGAGCTTTTTTTCTGGTATATATATAAGAAACTGTCTCGGAGGCGAAACCTCTTCATCCAGTGGGCCTCATCCATGTGATCTGCTTGTTGGAAATACTGAGTACTTAACCAGCACCACAATCCTATAATTCTCTTAAGTCTGTGTCAGCACTGTCCATCAGCGGCTCATTCATAGGTGAGGCTGATTTGGAAATTGGGAAATAGGCAACACCTTTATGAAATAAAAAAAAAAGCCAGCCACAGAAGTGTACACAGTATAAACATTCGCATAGAGGTGAGTGATATGGCAAAAATGTAATATCATGACACTCCAAGATGATTTCACGATACACAATATACCACACTATAGAGACACAGTGGGGTCCAAAAGTCCAAGACCTGTAGAAAATGCTTCTATTTTGCATTCCTTTCTAATTTAATAGAAATATGTTTTAATACAAATTGTATTGTCTGCATAACAGATAATAGAATCTTTGAAATTTTAACATGATTTCCAGAATTTCTTATTATTTGATATGTTCGTCCCTTGCTGTAATGACAGCGTGCACTCGAGCTGGCGTGGACTCCACAAGTTTGTGCAAAAGCCCCTTATGAGTAGATCAAATCCTCTTGAGAGTGGCCTGAATCCATGCTTCAGTGGAAGAGATAAGACTAAAAACTTTTTGTACAAAGGCCTCAACATGGTCAGTGTCACAGATTTGCTTACATTTGAGCTGTGGCCTAGAAATAGTGCAGAATCATGAATAATTCTTCTCCATTTTACATGTCATAACTTTTCTTAGTTTTGAATTTTTTAAAGTTCTAAGGTGTTCTATTGTTTATTTCTAAGTTTAAATAAATAATAAAAAAAAAATCAGTGTGACTTTTGGACCACACTTCATTTTCTGATTTATCTGATAACTGAAAAGACAAACTAGTGCCACATTTTAAAAATACAAAAACTATGAATCAAATGCTTTGTATTCAACATTTCACACACACTGCCCTAAATCCAAGTAAACAGGACTAATTAAGCTCTCTTTTTAATGGAACATGCAGTTGGTGAGTGTTATTTAAGTGCTGACAGTATCCATGATATGCTCAGAAAAGTTTATTGCAACATACCTGCATGAAACCTTTTAAAACTAATTTTCATCACATATTTTTTATGTCTGTAGAGGTATCTGAGAATGCTGCTGTGTTTGTCAGTTATTGACGACTGCAGTTTTCCGCTGCAGCTGTTGCATTTCTCCATTATTAGAGGAGGCATCCAAAACATCACATGACACCCGAGACAGCTTGAAGTGGCCCAGAGAGTTACACTGGGTGCACACGCTGTTTGGAGTGATTACCAATCACTAGGCTTTATATTAATGGATGTAATATAAAGCAGACATCTCAACATTTAAGCATGTTTCTTGGTCATATGGAAATTTTGCAAAACGTGTTGCCAGTCAGCAGAGATCAAATATTCTTTAAAGTTTGACCTATATATTTTTTCACCATCACTGATTTCAAGGAGCTTATAAATTCCTATCACAAAGAATATTGACTGATATAATTTTATTAGAGCACCATCATTTTAGTGAAACAGTGCCAAAAGCAATTAGTACATGATCAGGCAAGTGCATTTGGACTAATGCTGACGTTTGAGTATCCCTAAGAGATAATGAAATAATATTCGTGTAACCACAGGGAATGCACAATGATATTGGAATCATATTGGTATTAGGCCCTCTTAATTATTTAGCCCCTCTTAATTATTTAGTTCAGGTGTTCCAGCCACACTAACGCCATTGCTAACGGGCGTGTACAATCAAGCACATAGGCATACAATCCCCACAGACAAACACTGGCAGTAGAATGGGTTGTAATTAAGAGCTCAGTTGCTTTAAAGGTGGCACTCTCATAGGATGCCTCGACAGCCCCAGCCATCACATGAATTTGTTAAATTCCATCACCAGCACACTTTAACATACCGAAGCACTGATTAGCCAAACCAGGTTTTGAATCATAAGCACAAATAATATTGGGCTGGTTAAACAACCAAATTGCCACACTTAAAATCACCATTGCTTGAATTGATATTTATTCTAGCATTAGTGTTTTCTGAGCAAATAAATGCTTACTGAACAGATAAACAGCTTTTTAAATGTGTTTATAAATATGCACCAATCAGCCAAAACATTTTAAACCAGCTCCTTGTATTTACACTCATTGTCCATTTTATCAGCTCCACTTACCATGTAGGTGCACTTTGTAGTTATACAATTGCTGACTGTGGTCCGCATGCTTTTTTAGCCACCATTTACCCTGTTCTTCAATGGTCAGGACCACCACAGAGCGGGTATCATTTGGATGGTGGATCATTCTCAGCACTGCAGTGACACTGTGTGGTGGTGTGTTGCACTGATATGAGTGGATCAGATGTAGCATTGTATCAAAAGTTTTTAAGCACTATGTCCACTCTATTACACACACCTACCGTGTTGTTCCACCTAATAGATGTATTGTCAGGGACAATAGCTCATCATTTTTTTGGTTGCTGGACTATTTTCAGTCCAGCAGTGACAGTGAGGTGTTTAAAAACTCCAGAAGCACTTCTGTGTCTGGTTCACTTGTACCAGCACAACACACACTAACACACCACCACCACGTCAGTGTCACCGCAGTGTTGAGAATTATCCACCACCCAAATAAAACCTGCTCTGTGATGGTCCTGACCATTGAACAACAAGGTAAAGTGGGCTAACAAACAGTCAACAACAGTCAACAGTCCCTCTGTAACCACAGTGTTTCCTCTAGTATTTTTTTCAGCAGCTGTGAAAAAGTTTAAACAGCATACACAAGTTGAAATTTAAGGGTTTCGGACACCAGCCTCGTCATATTCCAGGTGCCGGTATTGAAATACTGAAATCCCTGTACGCTGAATTTTAGGATTAGAGTCTTTACTCGCCAAGTACCACATGAAGGAATTTGTCTTGGTGCAGGTGTCAACATAAAATCAAATCAAATAAAAGATATATTGAAAGAAATATATTTTATATGTGGACTATTCTACCTAATTATTCAAACTTCGGTCAAAGTAATCAGACCTTAAATATTTACAAGGATAATGTTGTGATCTATTTAAAAATTACATTAATTGAAATATATACCAAATATACAAATATATACAAAAACATAACTTACACAATTCTGTGTATGATTAGTGTCAACAAAAACATATTCATGCAATTTGATTATTAGTCAGTCTGGTATCACTTCTATAGTCTATTGCTAGCGAGACCCAAAGTTTGCATTCCGTGGATCTCTGTTTGTTTAGGCCTGTGTATTCAGAAACGCTCTTCTAACGTACAGTAGCTTTCATGTGGCTGCTGTCTGATCCTCTCGGGACTGCCCATGTTTTACTAACTCTCCATTCCTACCACAGAGAAAGGGGCTGTGGTGGGAGGGGGTGAAAAGAAGGATGAGAGAGCTTCAGAGAAAAGCAGGGGCTGAGGGATGCAGGAGGGAAGACAGGCAGACTGAGAAAGAGAAAGAGAAGGTGGTGTAGAGACAGAGAAAACGTCCTGCGGTGGTTAAGTGTGTCTGAAGCTTGCTGTATGTCCCAGCTGTTGGGATGTCTCACACACAGGAGGCTTTGTTCCTGCTTCTTTCCTCCACAAAGCTGCTTCTGTGCACCAAGAACTGGAGGGTCACTCTGTGTGCATGTGTGTGTGTGTGTGTGTGTGTGTGTGTGTGTGTGTGTGTGTGTGTGTATTGTCATCACCCATCTCTGCTTCTGTGTTTGAGAGGTGAGTGCATTGGCAATGAGTTTGAAAGTCTTACTGGCTACGAGCTCAAAGACCTCCAACTCTGCTAATTATGTTAAGTTTCTGTCAGCGACAGCCATGAGACTGTGAGTAATGTATGTTTAATTGAGGTAGTAATAAAACACCTCAAAAATATATAGTAATAGCGCTACAGCCAATCATATATCAGTAGTGCAGTGCATAAAATCATGCAGATACAGGCCAACAGCCTTAGGTAATGTTAATGCCATCAGAATGGGGACAAAGTGTGATCTCAGTGATTTTGACCATGGCATGAATGTTGGTGCCAGACATGATGGTTTGAGTATTTCTGTAATTGGTGATTTTTTTGGATTTTCATGCACAGCAATGGTGCAATAAAAAACATCCAGTGAGCAGCAGATCTGCAGAAGGAAATGCCTTGTTGAGAGAGGTCAACGGATAATGGCCAGACTGATGCAAGCTGACAGAAAGGCTATGGTAACTCAGATAACCACTCTTTACAGTTGTGGTGAGCGGAACAGCATCTCAGAATGCACAACACATCAAACATAGAGGATGGGCTACAACAGCAGAAGACCATGTCGAGTGCCACATCTGTGAGCTGAAAACAGAAAACTGAGACTACAATATGCACAGGCTGACCAAAACTGGACAGTTGAAGACTGGAAAAACATGGCCTGATCTGATGAATCCCGATTTCTGCTGAAGCACACAAATGGTACGGTCAGATTTTGGCACGAACAGCACGACTCCATAGACCCAACCTGCCTTTTGTCAACAGTCCAGGCTGGTGGAGGTGGTGTAATGGTATGGGGAATGTTTTCTTGGCACACTTCAGTAAGTTACCAATCAATCACTTGAATGCCACAGCCTATTTGGGTATTGTTGCTGGCTACTTCTAACGTGATAGTGCATGTCACAAAACAAAGGTCGTCTCAAACTGACTTCATGAATATGACAATGAGTTCAGTGTTCTTCAGTGGCTTTATTAGTCAGTGGATCTCAATCCGATAGAACACCTTTAAGATGTGGTAGAATGAGGGATTCACAGCATGAAAGTGCACCTAAAAATCTGAATTTGAAATCTGAAAAAAAAATTTCAGAAAAATCTGAATTTGCATGATGCAGTCATGCAATGGTTATTTGGTCGAGGTTATTTCCCACATCTTTTTAAAGCGTATTTCTAATGATGCTGTTTTGGGAGTAATGCAAAAGCCCAAGCATTTTATACCCTTGTTGTCAGCATTCAAACAACGTTTTTTAATTTTTTAATACTGTTTAAACTTCTGTATTTGAAAATAAGTATAACTGTACTGTATGTTGATATGATGTGTAGTGGTATGGTAGCCTTTGGGCTAAGGTCTGTACATTCTGCCTTGGACAGATAACAATGCATCCATGAGGTCAACAGTGTGGAAAATGTGTCCAACAACTATAACAAATGCTATTTATTTAATCTTTTACTGTAAGATAGGTGATGACTGTTCCTTCCTGTAGTGTTTGGCAGTGCTTTTATTGGGTGTGCCCTTGGGGCAGCTGCAAGATAAAGTTATAGGAGAATGCTGCAAGTGCCTCAGATTGTTGCTACTGGCTGTGTGTATTCAGTGACCCAGTTGCCCCCACGCCAGAGTATTCTGTCTGACCAGAAGCTATTCAGAGGAATAATACACTGGAACACATGGGAGGAAGCCAACATAATGGAAACAGGACATTAAAAAAAGGCTTTCATTTGAAATTAACAAATTAAATTAAAAAGGAGTTGACATCTGAGTGTCTTATTAATGTACAGCTAAATACCAAGATGTTCCTGAGTGCTGTAAAAGATCCAGTATTTAAATACAGCCTTCCAAGTCCTTAGTTACTTTGAAGGAGGTAAGATAATCAATGCCTCAATTGCAGGTATGGCATTTACAAAAACAGGGACATTTGCTTCAAGATGAACAGTAAGTAAAAGCCTAAACTGTCTTAGATTAGTGAAGAGTTGTGATATCATTGGTGAACACTTGAACAGGGCTATGTTCTGCTTATACATGTCTGAAAAAAGCTATTTACTTCTGTGCCCTTAACCCACCACTTTCTGAACTGCTGCCGATACAATGCCATTATTTTACATCTGTGCCTTTTAAGCCTCTTTGTGAACTGCTACCTATACAGTGTCAGTAAGCAGTTCAGCACACTTGGAGCAGAAAACTTAATGTTGAGTTCACTGTGAGAGTGTGGATGTCCCAGGCAACTTCTTTTACCTCTTAAACCTATGAAGGACCCATATGTAGACTAGGGCCAGACTGATATGAAGCCGACACTATGTAAGTTTTCAGGATTTGAAGACCTCTCTGTTGGAAATGTGAAATTGCACACAATGTGTGGAAAACATTTTGTAACGTTGTGTGTCGGATCCCTTCCCTGGATCCTGGATGTGAGCACACTGAAAGAATATTGAAAGAGAACTCAAAACTTGGTGAAGGACATGTCCTCCAACGGTGTAAGTGAATGATCTACTTCTGCCTTCATATCTTCGTCAGTATAGTGTTGATTTGCCTTTTAGACCTAAAAATGGAGTTGCACCTTCTTTTTGAGCCTGTGCATGTGACGTTAATATGTAAAGACATGGTCTGAAAAAATGCTGTGAAACGTGACTCGACACCTTGACTGTTAAATTACTATTTCGGGCTTTACAGATTGACTCACAGCAGCATATGGAGACCATATTTTTAGCCATAGTTTTCTTCCTCCTGACTAATGCACTTCTTTCAAAGTTAACAAAAAAAATCTGACAGCAATTTTAAGAGGTTAAAACTTTAGATAACCGATAATGTCATCCAATATAATTTTATATTTATGTTTTATATTTTATACTCCAGTATTTTTATTAAATAGTTATTTGGGATCAGATACCGATGCTTTTACCTCAGATATGCTCACTCATTTGTAAAGACATCACTCAAATGTGTGAGTTAGTAGAGCAAGGAGAAAACGTGAGAAATTGTTCAAATTTTCCATTTCACCATAGACGGAAAAACACAGTTACGTGTTACTGGTGAAAAGGAAGCCAATTTCAGCTGCTTCTCCCCACAGGATTTAAGCAGCTGCTTAAGTGACGATTATGCACTGGCGAAACAAGTAACTCACTCCATATGGATGTTAATAGCTACCATTTTACACCTCTATTCAGTTGTAGAGTCCACCTCTGTTTAGTTGTGAATTCTGCAGTTTGCTGGGAGTGATTGAGCTACATTAGAAAATCTCCTCTCACTCATTTCAGCCAGAATGTGAGAGCCACACTTATATAGAAACACAAGATCAGAGTGTAAATGAACTTTTAATGCACAATTCACCTGATGTATTGAGAATTTTTGTTTACTTTTATATATATATATATGTATATATATATATATATATGTGTGTGTGTGTGTGTATATATATATATATATATATATACTGCACTTTTGTTTATTTTCTTTTTTATTCATTTTCTGAGAAGATGACTTGTGCCAGTTATCCCATCTGTTGTCTTTGCAACAGTGAAAGTTGCACCTCTACCGTTCGGCATACATATTAGTTTCATAGTAGTTACCAAGTCGTTCATAAAAGTAGCTAACTACAAGTCTTGAAGGGTTAACAAAACCAGTACAAAAATGTATACATAAAAGCTGAACAATAAAAGAGAGCATTGCAGTCTTTTACCTTGTATGGGGAACAGGATCAGGAATGAATTTGAAGCCAAAGTCTTGAATTCACAATTCTCACTGTTTATTCATTACTTAAATAATGGACTAGAATGTGTATATTATATACACATCATAGATTCTGCGTAAATGTACACCACATTATTTTGCATATATACACATTACACCATCAGGCACTTGACACTCATTCACTCTATCGTTCCTTTCCTTTAATCTTTTCTTAAAATACATGTATGTGCATATTTAATATACTCACTCTGACCCACAGTGCTCATTCATTCATTCTCTTTTCGCTCTTTCTCACTCGTTCTCTTCATTCGCTGTCAGTGTTTTTTCTCAGTGGAGTAGAGGATAAACAGAAGGCATCAGGAGTTTGCCGAGTGCGCCGAACCCCTGCGTCTCAGCGCTGGTTATTAAAGGCTGCAGTGCCTGCAGGCTCCTTCTCCAGTCACGCAGGGAGCTGGCCGACTCATTCAGCTGCTCTCTTTAGCGCACCCAGACCAAGCCTGTTCCTGCTAAATCAACCGCCTCGTGCAGTCCGAACTCATTTGTACTCTGTTCAGATACCCACTACCACAGCTCCTAGGCTAAGTGGTGAAGCGTCCCTGTTGAAAACCTTGTAGTACAGAACTTCTTTGAACAATACTAGACAGAGAGGTAAGCCCAGAGGCTTTATCTGCTGCCTGACACAAAAGATTGTTTAGCAATGCAAATAGAAGCCAGTGGTAATAACCTAGGGCCCAGCTAAAGGCCAGCTGGCCAGTCAAGTAGTCAGATACATGTGTACTTGATACAATATACAGCCTTTATTACAGCTTCCATTCTTTTCAGGAGGCTTGCTTTCAGTTTTTCAAGCAGATCTACAGGATCTCATTCTGCAGTTCAGTCTTAGAGGTAGGTTGCATTTTCAAACAAAATAATCCGAAACACATTCAGTGACGTTATGGACTCAGGTGTGGTCTATTGTTCTGACAACGCCAACATCTTTTTAGTTTGACTTGCAAATTTTTTTCTTTTTGTCTTTTTCCCTGTTCTCAGTAATTGTTTCTTGACAGCTACACATCCTTTCAGACCCATAGCGTTGAGTTGTCTTCTTTGCAGTGGGGAAGGTCAGAAACACCTGTGGATTTTTTCAGATCTGAAGCATGAGTGGAGCTTGATCTCTCTTAGATGTACTGTACTACTATTTAAAAGTTTGGAATCGCTCATCTTATTGATGATCACTGCTATTTTGTATACAATAATAATTTGCACTGTGTAGATTCAAACATTATTGTATTTTGAAATGGGAACATCAAGATTTAAATACAAAATAATATACTATAATTAGTCATTTACAAAAAGCTGTTGGCCTGCAGGTTTTGTCTGCAGTGCATACAAGGCGTCCTGGATGTTCATACATTAATTGTAATTTCATTCTTGATGTTATACAGCTTCCTCAGTCATTTTAGAATCAGACTGTAAATACTGTAGATCTGTTCATGGTTCTGGATTCATCTAATAATCTTACAGCTTCCTTATGGGAAGCATGTAAGGATAATTAACCCATGCTTAATGAGTACTACTCTATGCTAAAGGAATGCCAGACATTTCAGCTTGTTTTCTTCTGTTAAAGTGACTCCAAGGGAAACTTCAAATAGTGTATTTCTACTGGCAACATGGGAAGTGATATTTTATGTAATAGAATGTCACTAAGGAAATACAGGTCATTGTCTTTCAATGATGCTAAACTAAAAATCAGTAATGATGTATGATATATTTATTAATGGTATGGATTATATATCATCCAGCACTAGACCTCCCCTGTTTTGGCACCATGAATTTGTTTTCAGTCAGGTAGCAGAGTCCCCTTGCAGAGCCTCATGCATTCAGTGGATGTTGTGGATATTATGGCTCTGCATTGGAGTTCTCCCCAGAGGTGGCCGTGGTGTCCGCTTACGCTTCTAGTGTTATGGGAGGTTCTTTTGTCTGTCTAGCCTGTACTCCCAAACAGGTGGTGGCTAAACATGCAGCTTTTTTCCTTGCAGGAAGTGGGTAGTTAATAGTACAGTCATATAACAGGGCTGAAGTATTCTTATTCTTAAAAAGATATGCATAATATTATTTATTGTAAGTAATGGAGGTAATGGAAGCTTAATCCACCAGTTAGCACTGGATTTCTTAACAGTGGTGATGGTGTCTACAATGCAAAGCCATAATATTTACTATCTAAAGCGGCCAGTGACACAACAGATGTCTGCGGAGTTTTTATATGTAATGTTGGCTAAAATAAAGTAAATCTGAAAAAAAAACTGTTTTGCTTTACAACACCTATTTTTTGCCTTCTGCCTCTATACCTCAAATGTATCAGCTTAAAATCTTACATCAAAAATATTTAAAACAATCTCTCAGGCATCAGGTGGCATATTCCTAAACAGTTCTTGTAATATCTTCCTGTGAAATAACCATTAGAGGCATTCAATGCTTTGGACATCTGGTTCCTATCACCACCACTGTTAACAATTCTTACTCGGTACATTTCCCCAGCATGGCGCATTTCACATTAAACCACTCAGGGTGACTTTGTTTACATCTTAACCATCTAATTATACAGAAATGTGTAAAAATGAATAGTACTAATTGAGAGGGTTATGTTTAATTACCTGTTAGCTGCATTAGCCTTGCAGCTCCAGTGCTAAACTAAAGAAGCAAACCTCAGACACCACATGTCTTGGCTGATGAACTGCATTTGGGGCAAAGAGAACATTATGTACTTTTGATGTTTTGCCCAAATATTCCTTTACCTGAAATCAATCCCAATCCCTTGCAAAATAAAACGGTTGTTAACAATGGCCCTCTGGTGCATAGCAGGTCTTCGTGTAGTGCCTTTAGAAATGCTCGAGGCGCCTTTGAATATTCAAATAGTGCTGTATGCCCTCCCAGGGCAGGTGTAGGCCTTTGATATAGATCTGAGATGAGTTTGGAGATTTCTCTCCTGGCTAAGGATTTGAGTAGGAAAAACTGTTCACAGATCAGCACAGAGAGGCCCCATACGCTCCAAGTCATTTCTACCCACGCCATGCAAAGTGTTCCTTGTCACTGCCTGTGGCACGGTAATGGGCTGCCTGCTTTTTTCATCTCTCTGCCCTGCTTTGAACTCAACAGCCACTCCACTTTTCGAGAACCGTGAGACAAAATGAGTCGTGATTGATGTGGGCCAGATGAGGAAGAGGTTACGCGCTCTTACGGTCGCTGGCGTTTCGAATCATGACTGCCTGGCTCCAGTCTCCGCTATTCAATTACAGAGGTGGAGGAAGCTATAAATTTGCATTTTATAAGTGAACAGCTTTTTTTCTTTCTCTCTCCCTCCTCCCCATAACATCCACGCATGCAGAGGAGGGAGACGCTTAGCAGCTAAATGCGCCTGACCCCAATTTTTTTTTTTTTTTGCGCCTGGGAAAGAGTGCAGCATACAGAGCTATCTAGCTGCTGGCTTGAATCAGGGAACGATATTTGCACTGAGGGGACTGGCTTTTAATTGTGCCGAGCTGTGCAAAGCCAGTTCCGATTTGCATGGGGGCTGCTTTGCATCTGGAATGGAAAAGCTAAAAACACAGACAGGCCCAGCTGGAGCCTTTGCAGAGCTTCAGACTGCCCCTCTTTCTAACAACAGACAAAACGTCCATCATTTCTGGAGTGAAAAAGGGTAGCCAGTAATTCTCAGAAGACAATATTTCGCTGGAGATTAATCACGAATGAGTGGTTACTGATCGCTGCTAAGTCCACAGCAGTGCTCAAAGTGATAGTTTGCCAGTTTTACAAGTCAAAATATAGCTTCTCATCACTGGAAGAACATTTCTGAATGAAAAGGAATGATTTAATGCACCGTGTGAATCCAACAAAAAAGGCTTAGGAATGTGATGTCATGATGCACTGTCTCATGGGGGATCCACCATTGTGGCAAGGTTAGCCGGTCTCAGCCGGTTCAGAATAGATGAATGAATTGTACTTTATTACAGGCTTCCCTTGATTTTGGTTGATCTGAAGGCCGTGGACTCAATAAATACATTAACAGAGCTTGATAACATGATTTATATGACTACCAGATTAAATATTAGAGCAAAGCAAAGAAAGCAGATCAAAAAGTAGGCCTCATTTAACGGTCGCAGCTCTAGTTAAACAGCACATAGAAAGCATCGCAGTAAGAGTGGCAATAAATATCAAGCTCAAACTCACTTATCCTCTAATCATACAGAGTTAATAGAATTAAACATTTAACATAATTTAGTTGAATTATCATGTTTGGAGTCAGCTAACAAACTCTTTACAATGCCTATGAGGCTATGGCCTCTTCTGATGCAGCTAACCGAGTCAGCGAGGGGAAGTGTGGCAGTCGGTCTGGTGTCCATGTTAAGCTAAGGCAAACCCCAAAAGATTGGTCATTCCTTTATGTCCGCTGTCTCAAAAACAAAGTGGCCTGCTTTAGATGCAGTGGACTAGAAAGTGGGAGGTGTTGGAGACTGCTGCTTTTTTATTTTCATCTAAATTATGCCTGACTCTTTCCCTGACAAAATCCCTGACTCAGCCACTTAGCTAAAGAGGTTAGTGTGGTTTGCACTGTTTGTACATCACATTATCTGTGCATATTTATGGCATATCTGTATGGCAGTTATGACACAACTGAAAGAATTTCAAAAGGTATTCTGGATGAACGAGTATATCGCCCACTACTAATCCACTACTAATTTGAATTATTCTTCTGTGATTTGTTTCCAAGGAGCCTCAATAATGGATTGTATAGGTAAGGACAATGCTTAATTATCCCTACTTAAAGAATCATAAGCTTGAAAAAAGAATCAGTGAATTAAAAAAAAAAGCAGGCACTGATTTGTGGACCACTTGTGGTGAAGACACAGTTGTGGTTTTATAACAGATTCTAAACTTTAAGCTCTTTGAATGTAGGTTATTGTGGAAAAAAAAGCTTAGAGAGGGGAAAGCGAACATGGAGAGGGTTTTAAGGGAGATGATAAACTGCAGGAGTGGAGGAAGTTGTTCGCTCTCTTCCTTCTCCTCTGGTGCTGGCAGGAACTTAGAGGATTTTATTTTTATACTTCATTTTCAAACAGAGTGGAAAAGAGAGGGAGGGGTGTGAGGGAGAAAGAGAACAGGAGCTTGAGGAAAGGAAAAAGAGAGATGGAGGAGGCCTTTTCTTTTGTTTGGACTGAAATAAGTTGTAGGGGGTAAAAGGCTCTGGAGAGTCAATACTAGAATATTTGAGCTGTGGCAGCCTGTGGTTAGCTATTCTGGGAGGATGTAGGCGTTTCTGCTCTAATTTGAGGAGACCGTAGCTAATGTATAATGATACACGCCTTTTTAAAGAGGCTGAGTTCAATAAGGTCCATGCAGAGTTCATATGGTAATGATTGTGGTCAGAGTGCAGAGTATGGTAAAATGAGTGGCTTTATTACTGTGATAAGGATCAACCTTAAACTCTGTTTTATTCTTTTATTTTAGTCTTTCAAAGGGGCGTTCTGGCCTAAAACTAGCAAAAATTGTTGGAGGAGGGATAATGGTCTGGCACTGTTTTTCAGGGTATGGGATGGTTACAGTTAATGCTACAACACACAAATACATTTTTGACAAGTATATGCCTCCAACTTTGTGGCAACAGTTTGAAGAAGGCTCTTTCCTGTTCCGGCAAAGCGAGGTCCATAAATGGTTTGAAAGTTGGATGTGGAGGAACTCAAGTGGCCTGCAGACCTCAAACCCACTGATCACCTTTGGGATGAATTGAAACATTGATTGCCAGCCAAGCTTACTCTTCTAACATCAGTACCTGAGCTCACAAATGCTCTTTTGACTGAATTGGCGCAAATTTCCACAGACACACTCCAAAAATTTTTGGAAAACCTTCCCAGAAGAGTGGAGGCTGTTATAGCTGCAAAGGAAGGCAAACTCCGTATTATTGTCCATGTTTTTGGAATTGGATGTCCAACAAGCTCATATAGGTTTGGTGGTCAGGTCTCCACATACTTTTGGCCATATAGTGTAAGTGAAGGGTGGTCTTTGACTTTTGCACAGTACTCTATACAACAGATGTACAGATGTTACATTTTTCATTGACCCTTTAAAAAGAATGGTCAGTGACTACATTGACCATAATGAAATGGGCACACGCATGCACAAGACAGCCCTCATCAACTCTCTTTCAACACCTTCCCTTTCCTCACACATGTGCTTTCACAGCTTTTCATGCTGGACTTTATACACACACACACACACACCGTACAGTAAATCATGAGGCTCCTGGAGCGCGAACGCCTCTGAAGTTACCAGATGGGTTCCTGCTTTTTTCTCTTTTTTTATACAGAATCAGCTATGTTCACAGAGCCAAGCATGACCGGGGTGAGGGGAGGGGGGGTTGGAGGAAAATGGTGGGCTAAGAAAGAGGTTTGATAGCTGGGACCCCTTAATTAGGTCTCCAAGTCGATCTTGACCTTTAGTCAGAATGTGCAGCAGAATGCTATTCCGCTGCCCTGAGCAGGGTGACAGGATGATATCCATCCCTTTACCTGCAGTCATTCATACTCATGTGACCAGCAAGGTTGACTAGAGGTCTGCTACCCAACCTGAGCCAATGGGGCCTGATAAAATATCTGTTTTCAGGCCTAGTTTGGGACGATTTTTCACATACAACGTCAAGGCTGCGCTCTCTCTCTAGCAATGTCATAGTCTGTAGCTGCATTTGTAACAGCTCTGCAGTATGAGGAGTGGGTGAACATGCCCCTGAGGGACGAAGTTCAACAGTATATCAGTTGGAATCACCCAGTGGTTGATGAGGGAGATATTTTGGGTTGGTGAAAGGTCACAGCAGATCTCTCAAGTGTTTGAAGCGTTTTTGCAGTAGCAGCAGTAGCGTTTGGAACTTTAGTGCAGCAGATCTAAAAGTTGTCAGGGGAATGTAGATGCTATTCTCTGTCATTTGATCTGGCCTACGGGCGAAGTGCCTAACCTCCCATACTCCCCCAGTCAATGAGAGAACATGTATTTTTATTATTTGTTAGCTTCCAATTTCTTTTTACATTGTTTTATGTAAGTACTTTTAATAATAATACATGTAGTGTACACACATATGTAACTAGCAATTACAAGCCAATATAGCATAACAGGTGATGGTACACAGGCAAGAGGAGATATAGAGACCACCACTGTGAAGAATTTTGTTTCACTGAATTCAAAGACAAGGTAACGTGCCTGGTCTGTAAAGAAACCCTCAGAATATTTAAAGTTCCTCCATGTATACTGACAGCTTGTAAAAATATTAAGATGACAAGTTGCTAACTAGCTGTTTTGTCATTTTCCCTTTCAGCTGACTACAAACATTATATCTGCCCTTCCAATGAGTTTGGGCACCTGTTCTAAGCCCCGTTTCAATTCTTTTTTTAATTTGCCCTCACTCACTTTGACACACCACTTGGATGTATGTCACGTCTAGGGGTACAGGAAAAAAACGATTCTTAGATGCATCGCGATGCGGACGTGAACGATTCTGAATCGATTCAGAAATGTCAAAAATCAATTTTCTAAATATTTTGTTTATAATGTAATGTTGACGGAACGCAAAAGGCGGAACTTGGAAGTGGGTAAGTGCAGCGCCCAGACAGTCTGTGACGGCACACACACAAAAAAAAAAAGGATGAGCGAGAAATCCGACCGGCTCCCTCTGCATTAAAAGCCAGGTTAGGTCAGGAGTCACAACACAAATGATAAGAAGAGCCATTTTGCCTTTCAACAAAAATCAAACCACCTTGGGAGCCACAACATTTAATGTCCAGTATGTCTCAGTATGTGCCAATGTCCTAGTATAGGATAAACAGTATAAACGAGAGCGTAGATCTACTTTGCTCTGCTTTAAGCTGTATCCGCTTTCCTCCCATTTCCACCAGAAAACTTTTCCTCAAAACTAAAGCAGTTTTTTGTAAAATGTCTCTCAACATTTGACTGTTTTACGAGGCTGAAGTTGCTTCTCATTCTCCAGCTTCTTGTTCAAATTTTCCCGTTCCACCTTAAATTCTGACTGAGGCGCTGAATGTAAGAAGCGAGTTCATCTTTGCGACCTTTTACTGTTTGACAGTCTCTCGTTGAAGATTTAACTTACCAGGAATCAACTGCGCTGCTTATAAATGCGAATAACGCATCGTTGCTATGTGACCTGCAGTCTGCACGGCAATTCCCAGTCGTTGCGAAACAAGGCTTTCGCGCTATGTTGCACACGTCCCGCCTCAAAGATATTTTACTGACAGAGCGATCCCCCCCGTCTCTACAACGAGACCAAAACCGAAGTTATAAAATCACTAAAGAAAACGGGCAGGATGGCTGTAACGCGCTGCATGGAGACTCATCACCACTGGATCTTATTTCACCGTAACAGCGCATTTTATTACAGATGAGTGGCAGCAGCGTCTCATGTGCTCCAAAGGCAGTGAATGAGAGCCTTCTAGTTCACTTGCCACATCACTTCCATTTGATTTATTAATAAAAGATATTGGACATAAATTCATTATGGATCATTACAAATACTTTGCTTTAAAACTACCAAGACCTCACACAGTGAGAAAATGGAATGATGTATATAAAAAAAAAGATGCATCGAGATGAATCGAATCGTGAGGTGCCTAGAGATTCCCACCCCTAGTCACGTCTATGTTACACAAGTGGCCACATTTAGGGCAGAGTGGATTGTTCGTACGGAACACACTCACCTTGGACAGGTTAGCTTCTGTGAGCTAATTGGCTAGCCATGCAAATTTACATAACGTGTCTGTATAATTGTTTTGTTTGGCCGTAAACTTGAAATGCAACCATGGTGAAATGCCTTTGTTTTTGGTCTTGTAAGCCATGAAGCCTTTAGCATTCTAGCAAACCAGCTAGAGGAAAGTTATGAAGTTGTTTCAGCAGTCATGTATAACAGATAATAAAAGCCCAGAAATGGGCTGAAATGTTTGAAATGTTAAGCACTTTAAAGTAGTTTATTGCTGTAGCTTATAAATAGCTTTGTCCATCATTATTTTCGGGTTTGAAAGGGGAAATGATGAGGCCAAGTGGACGAGGGCCTTTTAAAACCGGTGTTGAAGCAGGGGGATAGAGTATATGCCTTCCAGCAACTGCGATGGAACTGTGTAATGATCATGTCTTGTTTTGCATACTTCCCCAGTTGTATGAAGACAAACTGTATTTGTGTCCAAAATCACATATCGTCTAGGTTTATAGACTCATTGTCATTGTCATAATTTGTGTGAGCATCAGTTATCTTATCCATGCTACTCTCACTAACACATTCTTTGTAGCAATATTTGCAAGGTTGGACAAGTTTTACAGAAAGTCGTAAAAAAACCCATTCAACCTACTGAGTGTACATTCACTACGCAGTGTTAGCTGCTAGGCTGCTAAGCTAGACTGCGTTTCTGTAGCTAACTGAAAGTAGGCAGGTTGGAAGCAACACTGACTATAATAAATGCTGAATATATGACTATATTTATGACTATATAAGACGATGACTATAAACAACGATGATTATAATCATGTTGTTGCACAGCATACTAACAATAGTACAGCTGGAAGGCTTGTGTTCAAACAACGCTGTTGCACTAGATGGCATAATTAATGTCCATTCTCCATGATTCACTGTCACATCTCCATGACACATAAAGATTCCCACAGTTTTGCATTGTGATAATGCATTGCTATGCATTGTTGCACCCCTGTGTCACAATACGTCATGGATATTGCCAGTACCTAAAGGACATTGACCAGCTGTTTCATTACAAAGCGAGCATAACTAGTCCTGTTTAATTAGACTTAGTGCAGCGCTGGATGTGAGACCTTAATGAAAATTATGTTTTGAAGGTATTTTTGAATATAGTACTACTGGGGCCTTTTTGTCCCTTCCAACTTATCAAACCTCTAAATATTATGAAAAAGATTACAGTAATTATTTTGCTTATATGAAAAATATTGTGATCGTGTAACGTCTTCAAGTATCACAGTGTTATATTTTTGCCATGTTGCTGGAGGATTAAATTTTACCGGTTTTCACAGTTTCTCCAGAATTCAATCGTTAGGATGTAAACAAAGTCATTGAGAACAGCTTAATGTAAAATGTTTCACTGTAGAGAAACTTGCTGACCATGATTTTCTTAAACAGTGATGGTGATAGGAACCAGGGTTCACAATATCTATGCAAATATAGATATTTTATTACTGTACAAAATTAATAGTGAAGCTGTGTGTTTTCTGAATGTTATGTGTAATATTGATAATGATAAATATTGATAAAACTGGAAAAAAAATATTGTCTTTAGGGAATATTTGGCCTATTTAGCACAAAGATTAAAAAAAAAACACATTGAATCTTATCTCAAAACTATGGTGAAACAATGTCTCAGGTATCAGATATGTTAGTGTATTTGTGATTTTTTTATTTTTGTGATATAGCCTTTAGCTTCTCAGCTGTATGAAAGTGGCTACGTTTCTTCATTTGCTACAGAGGTTAATTAGTACTTGATCTCAATCATGGATCAGATTTTTATGATTTTGATGGCCTTAAGATATTCAAGAGAGGCAGTCTACATTTCTAGTCCTTGAGACAATTTAATGTATACAGTGCTCTAATGCTTCAATTCAGTTAATCAAGCTCTTCATGGCTAGTTGATGAGTAGAATTAGTTGTGGAAGAGCAAGAAAAGCTGTGTCTGTAAAGGAATGGAATTGCAGACTCCTGCTGAGAGTAATTCAAAAGAGCAGGGAAATTCATTAAAATTCCCCATCTTCAAATCTCTGCACTGTCTGGACAATGCGTGAGTCACTGTCCACAGCAGAGTAGGTCAACCAAGGTTAAACTGGCTCTTCTCTTGAGCCGGAGCGCCAGAGACGTCCACCCAGATGCCACAGCTGAGCCCCAGGGGCAGAAATGTTACGTAAATGTTGTTCACAGCTGACAATGAGGGGCCAGCCACATGGCTCGTTGTCAAATTCATCCAGTTGTCCTGACAGGCTGCTGAGAAGCTCTTGAGGTTGCAGATTCACCCCTGCATTGTCATGTCCAATGAAAAGGAACCTATCGGGAGAAGTCATCTTGCTTTAGGGGGCATTGCCTAAGGACAAATTATAACAAGCCCAGGTTCACAGGCAGTAGCGATTATCCAAATAATGAATGGATCCGGCCTGTTGGAACTCTAAGGTCTGCTGGGGGAGAAAAGCCTTTCTCACTGAAGTATGCCAGTGGATGAATAATTGGGGTGAAGCCAGCTGAAGGCAAAAACAGTGGTGAGACTGTGTCACTTCTGCAGATCAATATAAATGTAATGGCGGTAGTAGGATAATAGGGCTGCTTTTTTGACCAAGCATTTGTGAAAGAATAGGGCACGGGGCCCAGAAAACCGTTCTAGATCAATGACTTATGTGAGTTCAATCAATACAAGGTAATAGCCTCAACATTGCTACAGGTATTAAACCCGTCACATAACACAGTACAGCAAAAAACCCAGGTAGAAAAAGCTAGTATCCATGGTGACCTACACAGGGCCAAATGAAAAGGCTAATAAAGCCCAAACAAACAAACAGAAAACAACGTCTCGGCTATATGGTTGACATAGCTAAATAAAAAAGACACTAAGGGATGGGATGCCTGCATACTGGTGCATCATACCTCTATGCTATGGCATGTCACTGCTGCACTTGCCATCCCTGGGCTGCCAGTAGGGCATGCCAGAGGCTTGCATGGGCTCATCTGTGATTCCCTTTCAGTTCACTTTGATATGCAGACTACAGAGAGCTCGCGCCACAGCCGCCGAGACGGCTAATGTTAGTGCTCGAACGGAGTCAGAGGAATGGACAGAGTAGATTACAGGAAGCAGAAGACATGGAACAAACAGTTGAGGAAGGAGGTGTAATTACAGGATTATCTTGGAAACACATAGCTAGCTCAGGTCTCAGGCTTGTAAAAGAGCCACACTTTTGTGTTAGACTGCACGTGTGAATGTGGTGTTTTAAAAATAGTCATCTAGATAATTGAACGAATCAGAGTAGCCTAAAACAGTATTCAAGTAAAAGTGTAAACTAATTCCAAGTTCCAAGTTAGGTTTTGTTGTGTGGCAGAGAGCTGCCTACTTTAATAAACAATGGCAGTGTAGTTAAAATGGTGCTACAACAGAAACATGTGTGCCCATCAGCAAACGTGCATGTTATTTCGTAGTAAATCCTTTATACAAAAGTCTTGAATAAATTTCAAACACAGGATAGTGTGAAGTTGGCAAACTGTTTTCAATTCAGTCACTGTACCTTCGCAAAGGGCTTTGAGATGGCTTCTGTTACTTCTCTCTAGCTAGCATTTAGCTTTGTAAACCAAAGTTTGTTTTAGTAGTGGGTGGTATTCTAGTTCATCCAGTCTTAAGGTTTCAGTTTTGTTGGTATTTTTATACCAGTATGCCACTAATAAACATAGATAAAGCAACATAGAAACAGTGAAAAAAAAGCTAAGTCTCTCACTTCCTGTGTAGCAAGTTGCAGTCTGAGGTAAATTAGACCAGTTTGTTGTCAAAAGAGCAGTCATCAGATTGTAACAAGTTCATGAGTTAAAAGGGGCAATGAGAGTGGAAGGAAAAGCCAGTGTTTTGGGGTTAGCCGTTAACCTTTAGCCTAGCCAGGTTTCCTTGCTAACCACGTGGGCTGCTGAGAGGCTCTGTAGCTTCACAGCTAATACTGATAGCAGGAATGGCTTTTAGTATTTACCAAATTTGAGTGTAAGAGGCAAATGATTTGAGATGTTCAGACAGAAAACAACATTTAGCACAGTTTTTTCAGGACTCAGAGCTGTGTGCTTACATGCACTTCTCTCTTAGGTTTAGGGTTAGAAAGCAATGTTAACATCTGTCAGTAAATTGTTCATTACTGTTTTGCCCAATAAAAAACATTTGATGCACTGTAATTGTTAAATATAGTTCTTATTAAAAGTGAAGCGAAGCGACATTCCAGAGAAATATGCAACAATTAATCTACAAAAACAGGTTTACTTAAGCATCCAAAATGATTTTATTTGAAAAAAAATATATTGATATTTTGTATATTGATCTAATTTTTTGGCCACTGCCCACTACTGATTTGTTTCCCATCAGACAGATAAAACCAGTGCATGGAAGCAAAGATAGCAAGAACTGTGGTCATATTAGGGTGCAGTATGCATTAGATGGTCAGTGTATCAGTGTCTGAGCCTGAGACTAACTAAAATACAACAAAAACACCTCTGCCACGCAAATCCACCTCACAATGCAGTATTTGCCACTATGCCTTTGTAGCAGTCTGCTACCAAAATATTTCCATTAATGTCTGGAACACTCTTTTTTCTTTAACTATTATGAATGACAAGTAGTCAACAATTTTCTTAAACGACTAAGTGATGAGCAAAAATTAATCATCCATCATCCATGAATGTCCATCATCCATCAGCATAGGAAATGAAGTTTGTGTGCTGTTCTTGTATTTTGTGATGCTTTGGATCTATAATACTATGATAAATTTAATGTGTGACTAAATGTTACTACTCACTTCTGCATAGAACTGAAAATTTAGATTTTGGTGGTGTTCAAGCTTGTACAAGACCCAAGGTAGAACTTGGGCCTAATCGTTGCATTCACTGTTAACACAAATTTGATGTGATAGGATAGTAATGTAAAATGCACCGACATTTAGGCATACGGTTGTTGGTCATAAAGAGTGGTGGCGGAGATAACAGAGTGCGGTAGACGCTAACATGGAAAGTTAGCAGATAAGAATGCCGCCACATCTTTGCTGACTCCACTCACAAACACTAGCACACACACCTCCCCACACATCGCTAG
Organism: Colossoma macropomum; assembly: GCF_904425465.1. Taxonomy (NCBI): domain Eukaryota; kingdom Metazoa; phylum Chordata; class Actinopteri; order Characiformes; family Serrasalmidae; genus Colossoma; species Colossoma macropomum. The sequence continues at coordinate 34,426,869 of NW_023494795.1, read as the reverse complement.
CCTTCTGCAGTTAGATTGTACCCCCAGGCTGAGAAATATGCCCCCAGACAAAACCATGTAGGACAGTAGCATAGATAAGAAGAGAGAAAGAACCACATTGTCCCTCAGAGAAAAAATGCATTTGCTTCTCCATGTGCTGCCAGGAGCAAAACTCAAAACAGAGAAGGGCCTATAAAAAGAAGAGTCATCAGCCTCTTCTAGTATAACCACCTGTGAGATAGGAGCCTGTAAGGTGATAAATTGAATAGAAGAGGTTATATTAAGCAGAAATAATCAACAAAAAAATTGTTGCTGAGAGTAAAGCAATAGTTGGGGCAGACACATTGTCTTACATCTCTTTCACAATGCAAACCATCTGCTGGACCCTTCAGGCAAATGCTAGGATGCTTTTGATCAGTTTAGCATTTGCTCGATGGAGGCTACTAATAACGCCTTCCTCACTCTGCCTAAAATCTCATCAAGTCCAGGGCGGCACTGTCTGGCAGAGGCCACAAATCGATGCCCTGATCATTATTCAATATAATAGGAGAATAAGATCTCTAGCTCATTATACAGTCAATCTTGTGTGGGCTAGCCAAGGCTTGTAGCAACATAGCTTCCTCCTTCGGGAGAAATGTTTTTTACTCTCTCTCTTAGCTCCGTGCTCATTAATCAGGGTAAGAATTGCACAGCCGTGGGATGCTGGGTGAATTGCCAGGTGCATAATAGTGAGAATGTGTAGGTAGGTAACAGTGTTGTTATTTCATTGCTGACAGTGTGTCTACAGCATGTCACATATAAGGTAACTGCCCAAGCATTTACGTACTATAGATGGATGTAGAGAAAGGAGTAGCTTAACCAAGTATGCTAGCATGGCTAACAATGAAAGGAAGCTAGTAACTTCCAGTTAGCATGATGCCATTTGAACAATTAAATAATTGCAATGAACGATTTCATTTTTTTTGTTCATTGTATGCAGCTGTTAAAGTACAGGCCATGTCTACAGTTACACAGAATAATGTGACGAAAAGCTTACATTTTTTCTTGAGAGTGAAAAAATAGACAAAAACCCCACACGTTCTGTTAGCATACATGTTAAAATGTTATCTACATGGCTAACAAATACATTGCTCATTTTGCCCATTAATCGTTACAGCAACAAGTTAGCTCTTTTTCTGTCTTCATAAGACCCATACTGACATTTATTTGCCTCAACCACACACACTCAATTAACATTTCTTGTTGCAGCATGAAATGACTATGATATCTAATGACTGTCAAGACAGCGTAAATAATTGTGATTGTCTCAAGTCATTGCGATTAGATGATTATGTAATAAATGTGACAGGCCTATCTGTGATTTTTAATTCATAAAAAATCATTTGATTTATGTAATAGAATAATCATGTTTGTTGTATTTTAACTTTGCAAGTATTGTCATTCTGCTCTGTAAATTTTGGTTGCAAACAAAAGGGTTAAAATATTGATACACCCAGTATTTAAAACTTGACATTCCCAACAAAAAATTGTCCAATCAGATCTTTTTTTCTATGTGGTATCTCAGTAGATATAGCAAAGCTTCCTCTCCCGTTGGTTAGGATGTCAGGAGCACAACAGAAGGCCTAATGCACATAATTCGGAAGTGGCAGAAATTAGCCTGTCATGCTTTGATATGCAGTGTGGGACCAATTTTGTGAGAACAAATGTCACCTAGGTCTAACTAGATTTAAGTTTGGTGTTAGAGATGAAAAACAGAGGCAGCTTTACTCCAGGGCTCTTTACTAAAGAATACACATTGTACAATGTATATGTTTATAATATATATTTTATAATTTTCATATTATTTTCTAAATTTATTGTATGATATATATATTTTGCCTTACATAAAAGGTAAAATCTATAGTAATGTGTTTTCTGAGTTTCAGATACTCCACTGAACTTCTTTAACAAGATTCAAATGTTTGTGGTTATTTACTTTCATTCACTGTTAGCAACATTAGCATCTCTGACAGGGAACATTTCCGGCACTGTGGTCAACACATCTGGGAAGATACAGAGGTACCAGTTGTACAGTTGTGCTGTTATTCTAGTTGTGTTCTTTTCTTCTGTGTGTTTATGTTAGAGGGAATTTCATCATGTGATCTGTGCTGTCAGTGGAAGACTTTAGCCACCAAGAGACATAAGCTATGTGGCCACAATATACGTTTTGACCACAGACTTCAGTGAAAGCTGTTCTTTAAATTGTGAAAGCGTTGTTTGTCTCCACAAAATGAACTCCCACGTTCCCCTCCTTTTTCAGAATGGTATGACTCAATGGCATGTGTGGGCCTTTCTAAAGGGGAGTGCTGTGTGTTTGTTTGTGTGTTTGAAAGACCCTTGCTGGCTCATTTCAATAGGACCACTCTCTATCAAATAGCTGGGTGTCTATGAATTACTGCCCCCTCTTGTCCCATCAGCCTGATTGGCATACTGTGCCATTGGCAGGGCCACTGGCATGGAGCGCTGTGGTGGGCTGGAGGAACTTCTGGCGCCTGCCAGCTTTGTGTGCCCAGAATCACCCCATTCACAGCAGATCCAAAATGGCGGCTAGGTCCTTTGAAAGGGCGCAGTTGGATTTAATGAGCCAATCATGCAGCTGGTTCTCTGTGGACAGCTTCAGCCATGCTCTGGTGATAAACTGGCTAAGGCTTGCACTCTAGTAACCACTTTCTCTGTGCATAATAGGTACATCTACATTTACCTTCTTTAAGTATAATTTGTCTTATTCTAGTATTATTAATGTTTATAATTTGAGTAACAATCAAATGAACAAAAAGCATAGTTTGATTGTTATAAATATTGTTAGGGCTGTACTGATGCCACTTTTCCCCTTCTGATATTGATGCCCGTACCTCAAGTATCTGCCAATACCAAGTACTGATACTGATGCTAACTCCATCTCACAAAACTACTCGCTGGCTGCCTATAAGTCCTGATACTTCTAAAATATTTTGTTTTAGTAAAAACATTGTTCTGTGCCTGAATGAAGGGCATTGGAATGTATGTCCCAGTAGAACCAGTTTAAGAACTATAGAAACCCTGTTTTTAAGTAACTGGCTTATTAATTGAAAATGCTCCTTTATTTTTAATAAGAACCATATTCAATAACTTGGACAATTTAAAATATTTTTGACCAGAAAATATTTTCACAATAGTAAAATGTTCAAAATAGGAAAAAACAGAACTCAGCATTGCACAGATAAACCTGTGGTGCATAGGCTAAATGTTGTGCCACAGACCACAGCATTTTTGACGCAGCTGACCAACGGAGGCAGACTGCAGGTGATGCTAGAGGATAAACTAGCCAAGCTAGTGAGCTGCTATGCTAAAGCTTAACCCTAGGCTAAAGGCTATTATTAGTCCAAGAGAGCAGATGTTCCTTCCATACATCTCTCTAATGTCCACTTCTTTGATAACAACTCCGACGAACATAGTGAGAGATGCGAGATTACTAAAAGACCCCTGACTTAGCCATTCAGGTGAAGAGCTTCAGTTAGTTTGTTTTGCACTGTTTGTACATTTTGTTATCTGCATGTATTTGTGGCTAACATTTTAGGAAGACTTCCAACCAGTACATCACCCACTGCCAGTGCCTCCCCTCAAAATACTGGCGTTACAGTTTTTTCAGTGAGCATTGTTTACTGTTATACACCCAAGTTTGTATTGCATATTGACGGTTTTCAGAAACAACAGGCTGGCTGCATACTGCACACAGTTAACTGCACAGAATGTTAAAATAGATTCTGTAGGCTCTGAGCATTGGGAGATAATGAGTTCGATTCCCAGCAAGTGATCCACAGCTGTCCGAGTCAAAGAGAGAATAATTAGCCCTCACTAAGTGCAATAAACTGGGCGTCTGCTGATGCAAGAGAATTGGTAGTTAGCATTCTCCTCCAAGCATCTTGAGTTGTCCAATGATATTATGTTAGGGACAGTTCAAACCAATGCTGGTGGGTGGCTTTATGTGCCTCAGTATGTGCTACCCTTCACCCTCCTAGCGTCATAGGGGGAGTGGTTGCTACTGCTGAGTTAGATTGACAGAGATTCCCAGATTGTGCTAAAACAAGCCATTTTACTTTGAATTTGCCCTAAACATTTACAATATTGGCCTGGTCAAGGGTGTGAATATTTTCATTCTGTTGTCGAGTTACTTTGCAGGGCTGTCATCCTGTCATCTATAATGAAAGTTGGTCCACAGCCGTGTGTACTCCATATGATATCAGGGTTTGTAAAAAGTCATATGAATGATGTTAAATTGATCAAATGTCTGGAAAGGAAGGTGTTTCCAGTCATGATGTTTCGTGGCAAATTTCCCAGACAGAAGTCCTGCTTCCCTGCATTCATACTGACAGTGACTTTAATCTGTAGTGAGGAAAATATATTGGTTCTGGCAACTCATATCCATTTATAGGCTGACATCTGACACAGTAATGCAAAACTTTTTTTTGGCCTGTATTTAATAAGAAAACATGGTACTTGTCTGAAGAAAATTGGATTAATGAACAAGAACTGAAAAAAGGCAGATGAGGTTCTACTCAAGAGCTCTCAACACAGTCACCCAAAAGGGACCAAATGGACATTATTGATAATGAAGCTTACCATAAATGGCATTTTATACACAAGGGTCTTAGCTATCTGGCCGCAGTGGCACAGTGCTGTCATGCAGCTTTAGTGTGTAATTTGTAACAAGGTGTTATTTGGCAGTTTGGCAGACTTACCAGCATCTGTTACGAACACAACCTGTCTTGTTTCCCCACCAGCAGCCTATTGGAACACACCCTGCATCTACAAAACTAACAGATGAGGAAGGATTGGGACGAGCCAGATGAAGTTGTTGATTGCACTTACTGTTAGTACATTAATTATAACATTTCAAGTGCCGTAGTAGAGGTGCAAGTGTTCATTTGTGTCTGAGGTAAAGTTTGTCCTATTGGCTACTCTGAGGTGGAAAGAGGTATTGAACCAAGCAGCTTTCTCTCTCTCTCTCTCTCTCTCTCTCTCTCTCTCTTTCTCTTTCTCTCTGTTTCTCTCTCTCTGATTACCTCTTCCTCTTCTGTTTCATGTTTCCTTTGATATTTGTTTTTGTGCACAGTTTGCCCTGAGTCTTACAAGACTTTCAAGCACACAGGAGTGTGTGAGTTTCCTGTTCTAACATAAGGTTACACTCAGCCAGTATAGCTTCACCTGCAAGGAGAACATTTCTTCCTTTTTGATGGACATACAGTGCAGTTTGTAAGTATATTTTATGGCCAAACGTGTGTGAACACCAGGCCATCACACTTGTATGAGCTTGTTGGACATCCCTTTCCAAAGCCATGGGCATTAATTTGAAGTGGGTCCCCTTTGTTGGCCTCCACTCTTCTGGGAAGGCACTAATGCTGGACAAGAAGGCCTGGCTCACAATCGATGTTCCTATTCATTCCAAAGGTGTTCAGTGGGGTTGAGGTCAGGGCTCTGTGAAGGCCACTGGAGTTGCTCCACACCAAACTGGTCAAACCATGTCTATCTGGACCTCGCTTTGTGCACAGAATCACAGTCGTGCTGGAACAGCAGTAGCCTTTCCCAAACTGCTGCCACAAGTTGGAAGTATGTAATTTAAAGTCTAAAATGTCTTTGTATGCTGTAGCATTAACATTACCCTTCACTGGAACTAAGGGGCCCAAACCCTGAAAAAACAGCCCCAGACCATTATCCCTCCTCCACCAAACTTTATTGTTGGCACAGTGCATTCCGGTAGGTAGTGTTCTCCGGGCATCCGCCAAACCCAGATTTGTTCATCAAACTGCTAGATAGTGAAGCGTGATTCGTCACTCCAGAGAACACATTTCCACTGCCCCAGAGTCCAGTGGTGAGGTGCTTTTCACCACTTCAGCTAATGCTTGGTATAGTGACATAGTGATCTTAGGCTTGTGTGCAGCTGCCATGGAAAACAATTTGTTAAACTTCTGATGCAAAGTTCTTGTGCTCATTTAGAAGTTTTTCTCTAGCAGATCAAGCAGTCTACAAATTTCACGAGCTCGTGCACTTGTGGAAAGGGTGGCATCCCATGACAGCATGACAGTACCATGTTCAAAGTTAGTGAGGTGTTCAGCATAATCATCATAATTTGCTTTTATTGTTTGTCTGTTGCATGGCTATGTACTTGATTTTATACACCTGCAATGTGAGAATCTGAGACACATGAATTCAATAATTAGAAGGCCTGTCCACATGCTTTTGACCCTATAGTGTATTTGAACATCAAAACAGTTTTTGGTACCATTTTTAGGTGGCTAAATTTCTGATATCAAATAATATCAACTGATTTTATGATTTTATATTTTATATTTATATTTTACACTTCAATTGTATTAGTTAAATTGTTCTTTATTATTAGATGCACTTGTATTCAAATATCTGGGCACCCATTGACTATATTACATATTTTGTTGATTTTAGGGGAAAAGAAGTAAATAGAGAGTGTCTCATATTAGATTTCCCAGTCACAAAGCGGCCTAAGGTTCAATCTAAGCTATCAGCCAGAGACCGTGAGTTTGAATGTTGTTAATTATTGGCACAGTAAAGGTCATTATTGGCCAACTGATATATTGGTTGGTCCTAGAGATGGGCGATATGATGATATTTTATTGTATATTGTAAAAAATTTTGTTATTGTGACAAACATTATGCTTTTATGCATATATCGTGGATAATGTCAGATATTTCATTGCAGTGAGAGCCCAATTAATCCTGTTTAATTCGATTTAGGGCTGTGCAGTATGTGAAATTGTATAAATTGTTGTCTTCTTAGGTTTTGGTAGCAATTTTTAATGTGGCTCTACTAGAGCATTGTGTTGATGTCAAAATATTGTGTTACATACTGTGTATAGTGGCATTGTCTTTAAGTATTGTAATATGATATTTTTGCAAACGCCCCTAGTCAGGCCCTAGTGTACACCTGTTTGTGTCTATATTGTGTTCATGTAGGAACAATTTTGTTGGTAATATTATTTCAGAAGACTACACAGAAGTAGAGAGGTTTTTCTGTTAGTGCTCATGCACTAACAAAGGTTTTGGATTTGCTTTTCACCTTTAGTGCTGTTGTCTCTCAGTGTGAAGACCAAAGAGGTGCTATAAAAGTAGGCTACTGTGAGGTTGAAAATGCATGTTAAATCAATTGCAAAAATAACAAAAACAATAGGTATGTTTTGATCAGTTGCTTGGTCTTTTGTGAAGATGCAAGAACAAATGGGTAAGCGTAACAATAACAAATAACCTGGAAGACCACAGTCGTGGATGACTGAAGAATACCATCGATCATGAAGAAAAACTGTTGAACAGATCAAGAACACTGTCCAGATATTCCCAGAAGATGCAAACCACTGGTAAGAACACAAACGCAATTTTCAGCTTGTCAGAATGTACATGAGAAAGGGGCATTTTTGTGCTGGAGTACAGAACCCAAAAATAAATATATTAACACCTTCCAGTTACTTGTGGACTGCACTGTGTGACGGCAACAAACACATCCAACACTCAGATGCATACACCCGTACGCTTTGACAGGTTACATCAGTGAAATCAGTTAGTGTTTCACTGAGATATTCTGAGACCTGTGAGTGAGTATATATGTATGAGAGTGAGAGGGAGACAGAGCGAGAGAGCTGTAGGCAAGGCTGTGCTCTCCTTTCTTCCTCTCCTGTCTGATAGGCAGGGATGAGTGGGATTAAACGGATGGTCTGAGTCTCGTTTTGCTAAGGTGTCAGTTTCACATGAAAGTATTTTAGTCATACAAGGAGTAACACAGCTTCATCTACAGCAGTTCACTGATCCTACTGAGATCTCTGTGTGTGGTTGTGCTTGTTTTCATACATTTTCAGGACAAAAATGTCCTGACTTTGTGGAGACAAACAGGGCTTACCTGCCACGTCAGGACCAACAAAATTATATTTTTCTTAAACAGAGTATACATGTTTTACTGTCTAAAACTGAAAGGGCATAACCATTTCATATTGATTACTGAGGTTTAAGGTTACGTTTAGAGTTAGACCATCCACTTTATTAGGTACACTTTTTTGTATCTACATTATTGTCCATTTTACCAGGTCCGCATATCATATAGGTGCACTTTGTAGTTCTACAGTTTCAGAATGCCATCTCTACATAATTTGTTAGCCCCCCCTTTAGCCCACTCATCTATGGTCAGGACCCCCGCAGGTACTATTTGCGTGGTGTGTCATTCTCAGCACTGCAGTGACACTCACATGGTGATTGTTGTGTGTTAGTGTGTGTTGTGCTGGTACGAGTGGATCAGACACAGCAGTGCTGCTGGGGTTTTTAAACACTGTATCCACTCACTGTCTGCTCTATTAGACACAACTACCCTGTTGGTCCACCTTGTAGATGTAAAGTCAGAGACAGTAGGTTATCTGCTGCACAGTTTGTATTAGTCGTCCTCGAGTCCTTCAACAGTGGTCAGTTTCTGGCCACAGGAAGCTGGACATTTCTCGTTGCTGGACTATTCTCAGTCTAGTGGTTTAAAAACTCCAGCAGCGCTGCTGTGTGTAAACCGCTCCGCACACACACACACACACACACACAAACATACCACCACCATGTCAGTGTCACTGCAGTGGTGAGAATGAGCCACCACACAAATAATACCTGCTCTGTGGTGGTCCTGTGGGGGTCCTGACCTTTGATGAAGAAGGTAAAGGGAAGCCAACAACTTATGCAGTGAGACTGTTGGACTTCAGTCTGTAACTGTAGAACCGCAGAGTGAACCTATACGGTAAGTTGAGCTCATAAAAATGGACAATGAGTGTAGAGTGAGCTCGAGTGGGCGTTGTCATCAAAGCGTGGGGAAAAACACTAAGAAATTCTGAGATTCATGTTGAAATTTCAAAGATATTAGTGTCCAGTATATGCTGAGAATATAATTCATACTAAAAAAATCATTAAATTAGAAAGAAATTCAAAATAGAAGCATTTTCACTAGTGAACTCTGACTTTTGGACCCCACTGTAAAAGTTGGTATAATTGTTGAATGTTATTTTTATTCTTATTTTTTATTGCTTTTCACTATCTCTAGCGCTAGCTATGCTACAATTGCGGTAACCATTATTGTATAAATATGGGACATATGTATGACCCCATGTCCTGACATTGCACATAAATAAGACTATGGGTGTGAGGCAGTCTGTATCTTCTTATGTCTCATTGACTCCATTTGCATGTTGCTAGTGTGAGTGTGTTTATGTAATCCAGTCGTTGTGTCCTTCACGTCTGCATGAGCAGCAGTGGGAGCAGTTCCAGCATAATGAAGTTTCCCCACAGCTGAATATCGGCAGTTAGAAATTTCACAGGGTGCCATTCATTATTCACAAGCACATCTTCATTATTCATGACTGATTTCTGCCTACTCAGCACAGAGCCAACACAGTCATACGTTTTGTCTTAACATCAGCTCTGTTTTGAGTTGAAAGACACAGCGCAGTATTGTTATGTCTGCATGCTCATGTCGTGTCTGCTTAGTTTGTCTGTCATAAACTCATCTGCTTTACTGTTTTGCAGAGAAAAAGGTACAGATCTGATGTCAATCACATTTTTGTTTTTCAGATTGAACCAGAAAAATAGTTTCCAGCAAGCTCCCCTGTGTCCCTTGAAGTTAGATACAGCGTGTGTTTGGAGGTGGTCCAGCCGCTCTACACTGACCATCTGAATGCGCGTGTGTGTGTGTGTGTCTGAGCATCACGCCAAAACTCCTGCCGAGCTCCGTATTGAGCTGTGAAACTGGGCCCTAGTTAAAAACCAATAGAGCAGGGCAGAAAGAGAGAGAAGAATAGGGAAAGACATTGAACCAAGTTACGTGAGGAAAAATACTGCATAGGAAGAAAGACATGGCCAAGCGATACAGAAAAATGAATGGCGAAAGTTAGGGTGGAAATCATTACAGGCCCCACAATACAATATTATCATTGTACTTAAGCCACAATATAATTATATTGCAATCCATAAAGACTTGTGATACAATAAGTATACATAACATTGTATAACAGTGTATTCTGACTAATTTGGTTTTTGGATATGGATGTTCAGTTAAATAAGAGGATATTCCGTCAAATTTGACATAGGACTGTAGGATTACATGATAGGTGATCGCAATGGTGTTAAGAAGGTTGAACATTTAGTTGCACAACTATTTAGCAACACACAGAGGAGTACATTTAAAAAAAAAGGTTTTATTATTCAAAAATAGCCAAAGTTTTCACATCAGATTTATCAGTGAATATTGCATTCATATACACCATATGGCCAAAAATATGTGAACACTCCACTAAATTATTGAGTTCAAATGTTTCAGCCAAATTCATTGCTAGCAGTTGTATAAAATCAACCACATAGCCATGCAATCTCTATAGACAAACATTGGCAGTAGAATGGGTCCTGCTGAAGAGTGTGGTACTGTCAAAGAATGCCAGCTCTGCCACAAGTCAGTTTGTGAAATTTCTGCCCTGCTAGGTCTGCCCCAGTCAACTGTAAGTGCTATTTATTGTGAAATGGAAGCATCTAGGAGCAACAACAGCTCAGCCACGAAGTGATAGACCAACACAAACCCACAGAGCGGGGCTTCCAAATGCTGAAACGAGTAGCATGTAAAAATCACCTATTCTCTGTTGCTTCACTCACCACAGTTCCAAACTGCCTCTGGAAGCAACATCAGCACAACACCTATGTGTTGGGAGGTTCTGTAAATGGGTTTCCATTGCCAACCAGCTGCACACAAGCCTACTATGCTCACTATGTGCAATGCTAGTTGTCAGCTGGAGTGGTCTAAAGCACACAACCACTGGACTCCGGATGTCTGATGAACAAATCTGAGTTTGGCAGATGACAATAGAATGCTACCTACCGGAATGCATATTGCCAACAGTGCAGTTTGGTCCAGGAGGGATAATTGTCGGGGGCTGTTTTTCAGGGTTTGGGCTAGGCCCCTTAATTCCAGTGAAGGGACAATGTTAATGCTACAGACATTTTAGAGAATTGTATCCTTCCAACAGCCGTTTGGGGAAGGCCATTTCCTGCTCCAGCATGACTGTGCTCCTGTGCCCAAAGCAAGGTTCATACAGACATGGTTAGATAAGTTTGGTGTGGAGGAACTCCAGTGGCCTTCACAGATCTCTGGCATCAAGCCTATTGAACATCTTTGGGATGAATTGGAATGTCGATTTTGAGCCCGACCTCACAAATGCCCTTTTGACAGAATGGATACAAATTCCTAAAGACACACTCCAGGATCTTGTGGAAAGCCTTCCCAGAACACTGGAGCCTGTTAGAGCTGGTGAGGTGTCCACATACTTTTGAAATATATAAATATATTCCCCAGATCTGAGTTTCCTAAAAACGTGCTAATTAATTTATCTGTTTTTGTAGTTCTTCTAACCTCCGTGTGAACTCAGGAGAGCCTGTCGGTCAGAGATTATAGAGTGAAAGGCAAAGTAAAACACCACCATATGAATCTAATGTAGCTGCAATGTTCCAAATGTGTGCTCTGATATGATAGCACTGCAGACTTGCTGTCATCTGTGCAGAGCAGTGTATTTTTAGCCTGACAATAGAAAGTTTGTTTTCAAAGTGTGATAGCAGTTGCATTCATGCTTGCCAGGGTGTGAATGTGTGGTTCCTGGTGTTCTGTGCTCTGTTGTTCTACTTTTGCCCACTCACTCTAGGATTTATTTTGCTTGCCAGCTTTTGTGACTGTATGCGTGTGTAAAAAGGATGAGGGGATCAACTCAAAGTTCATCTAGCACTCCATCTTAAATTGGCGCTTTGGCTCACGTTTGGACAGCTGGTGACGACGTGATCCTCAGCCAAGACAGATATGAAAAGTGTAGAAAAGAGATGCAGGGCATTAATTACTTAAGTCACAGATGTAGCTTCTTCACAGTGAGACTTCTGCAAGTGCTGAACAACACTGAGCATTCTCTGTTGATATCCTGCATGTTACAGTGAGCCTTGCACTAGTCCGTTGGTTTGCATTTGCTGTAGCCTTCAGCATGTTTTCTAATTAGGCATGGACCAAAATAAAAAGTTTGACATTATGGTGACCTTAGGCAGTATGTGGCCTAACTGTTAAAAAATGCAGTTAGACTGTTAATAAAATGTAATAAAAAAGTCAGTGTCCTACAATAGGCTGTTCAGTTAAACCCATGGTGTTTTTCACATGTTTGAGTTTGCTTGGTTTCAATTTTACGTATTCTTACACAAGAGACCACCCTTCATTTACTTAATTACCAGCCATTCATTTTCAGGAGATATTTCTGAGGTGATACATAAGCAAGGGGAAAGTCAATGGAAAAATAAGAGGGGAAAAAGGGAGAAAAAGTAAAATAAAAAATATTAAAAGAAAATGGGACAATTTCGTGAGCCCAGCCTGACTCTTCAAACTATTCAGTGACCACTCGTGCCCTGTGGATAGGGACATTGTCATCCTGGAAGAGACCACTCCCTTTAGGACAGAAGTGTTTCATTTCAGGTGATAAAGGTGAAGAGTCAGTTTGTGCTTGTCCTTCTCTCCACAAATGGACAAACAAATGGAACAAATGGACCCAAACCATGCGAGCAAAATGTCCCCCACACCATAATAGAGCCACCAAACCCCCTCAATGTTTTCTCTCTCTTTTTTAACACAGCCACAAACATATGATGATTTCAATGTTCTTTATTTAGCACAATGATTTATTTGTGGTCGGAGATGACAGCATCCATTTACACAAATACATTTTGAGTGTTCATTTTCAGTTCAGATATTTGCGAGGACTTGACATTGTGACCGGGGACATTTTAATTTACCTGACATTTGGTGGTTACATTCACGTGTATTGTGCTTTACTTCATAGCCTACACTTTTCAAACTCCCAATGATCAGACTTTCATGTGAAATGACAAATGCCCTACATTAGCCCTCCATTAGCCCTCTGGTGGCCACTGAAGCGAGCCTGTACATTTGCAGTAAAGTGTGCTGTGGGGTCCAATCTGAAGTTTCTCCAGTGAGGTATTTATTGGCCCCCTTGCTAATATGCTTTATGATTTGATCAATTCCAATTTCCAGTTCCAAAGTGATTCCTGAAGAGACCTTCCAGGCATATTCTGTGTGTTCTGAGCTCCAAGGGAGGGGGGCTCTGAGAATAACGAGACGGTGCAACACAAGGAGGAACTGTTGAATACTGATGATGGAAAAGAGGCGGGGCAGTGGGAATGCAGCGGAAGATGGAAATGGAGCTGGAAGAGCTTTTTGAAGAACTGCTGGAGGCAACAGCACGTGCTCTCTGCATAGTCCCAGAGTGCATTGTGCTGGGTGTGCATGTATCTGTGTGCTTTATGGATAATCAATGATGTGTGGGTTCTGAGTTGTCAGTGGTCTGTGGTGCAATGTGCAAATGAGCCCCTAACCAATCACCAAGTGTTATTTTGTGCTGTGATCATCCAGGCCAATCAGAGACAGAGAGAGATGGCACTTGTGCTTTTCCAGTTTTCATCACTAACTCTGATACTTATATCAAAACTTTGAGTATTGACCAATACAAATGCTGATCCAATATTTTTTACATCTCACTTGTGTGAGGTGTAAACACCATAGAGATCCAGTCAAATCACACACTCCCACACACTATAGTGTTCTAACCTATACTTAAAAAAATAATTACTGAAATTGATGGTCTTGTTCATATGGTAGTTGCAAAGTAGCTCCTGAGACAGCTTTTCTCTGATATAGGGGTGAAAACTTGTGATTGTAATTTTGCTGTGGTCGATCTGCTGTTTGTGCTGTCAAGTTTTAAATCTGCTAAATAATTCAAAATAGAAAAGAATTCAAATTCCTGTCTGAAGCAGGTATATAATAGAGCTGAGTTGGAGTCAGTGCAGCTTGAGCACATGGTGGTACTCAGATAAGGATCACTATATTTGTGTATTTGAGATGATTCTTTAACTTGTCGTGTCTCCATGGTGAACCAGCCTCTTATCGCAAATTTTGCACTGAGCTTTTTTTCTGATTGTGTTTTCTAAAGTGATCCCGCATGTGACTCCTTTCTGAGGCTTCTTTGAGTCTCTTTCAGCTTCAGTGGACATGTGGAAAGCAGTACAGCCTGTTGGTGAGGTGATGTGGATGCCTGTACTGAATTTATAATGCATATATTTATATTGTTTATTGTGCATAACATTTATAATACATAGTTTATTCATTGTACTCCATATATATATATATTTTAAAGACTTGTGCTGATGATATTAGGACACTATGATCATATTTATTATTTTAATAGGATTTAGTGTGGTGCAATATGTGAAATATTGATTATAAATTATTTTTAACTCTAGTTTTTTCATAGTATTTAAAATGCAGCACTACTGGATGTATTGTAAAATACATTTTGGTCCAAAACCTTCTTAAAATGATCATAAAACAGTGCCCTAGCCATCAGGCAGTGTATTTATGACCATTTCTTTTAATAGCCTATTGTTAGGTAGCTAGTAAGTTTCTCTAGAAGGGAGGAGAAATTTCACATCAAATCACTCTGAATGACTATATCTTAAACTGGAACTCTACTGATTTTTCAAATATCTGCATAATTCAATATTTCAGATGTAAACAAAGTCATTCAGAGCGGTTTGATATTAAACGCTCTGTTCTAGAGAAACTTGCTAAGTCAGAATCGTTCACAGTGGTGGTGATAGGAACCAGACATCCAAAGTGTTTACTGCCTCTAAAAGCTACATGGCAGTAATTTTTACATTAAGTGGTTATAAATGTAGCTAGGTGGTTGCGGTGTTACCCCAGGTGATTGGTGGATGGTTGCTGTGATATCCCAAATGGTTCCTAGGCTGTTGCTTAGCAGTTGCTATGTTATCCCTTATGGTCACCATCATTCTTTTATTTCTTCAGTATCCAATCCAGTATTTACTGCTGATATCGGCCTGATCAGGATACCCGTCAATACCAACCAGTACCAGTGAGCATGTTGTGCTTTGTCCATTATGTGCAGCCTTGGTGTGTGTGATTTTGGTCGGTGGTCGGTGTGTGTGTGTGTGTGTGTGTGTGTGTGTTCAAGCTCCGGGGCTGCCAGCAGTGTGTCAGGTGTCCAGTCAGGCTGCTGTCCCCATTCTCGGCTACAGCAAAGCATCCTGGGCCGTGGGGCTGGCAGGGCAGATGGGGGTTGGGTTGGTGTGTGTCAGGTGTGCAGAAAGATAAGGAAACATCTCCTCCAGCAGCAAAGTAGCCTGGGATATCAGGGTTCCTATACTAAAGAGTGTTCGAAATGCAGTGTTTTGTAAATGCAAACTCTTTCTTTAGGGTCCATTTTGAGCCAATTTTGAGCAAAATGTGATGATTGAGTAAACAAAGAAGTGATCGTAATTAGCTACACAAAAATGTGATTATCATGATCGATTATTTTTTTTAATCATTTGACAGCCCTAGTAACCACATTTGTGTGAAAAAGTTTGAGTGCCCCTGGTCAAATTACAGTTTAAGTTTGGTTAAATTTTTGTTAAGTGCACATCTTCTACATTGAACACAATTACTGTTTATTTGCTGAATTTAACATATTGGAAAAAATATTTTAAAAAAGTATAAACTGTGATATTTAGGTTTGTTCCTGGTAGAGGAGGTGTTCACTTATTTTCACTTAGAAAATCCACAGAATATGTAAATTGAACACAGATATTCAAATTATTGCATGTAGTTATGAGAGTGGGTGGCAGTTACAGGGTTAAAAAGGATGCATTGGCAAGCTTCACACACATCAGAGAAGCTCCTTCTTTACTCTGGTTTATCTCTTTCTTTGTAATTAATCTTTGAACCTCTTTCTCTTTCTGTCTTTTGCCAGTGCCAAAGAATGCTAGAATTCTCAGAACTGAAAATATAGCTTGCACTAGGTGTGTAAAGAGTAGTGAGGGGGTATGAGTGTCTTTGTTGGGTTTTGTGTTGTATGTCAGGTCTTAGAGTGCATGGAGCCGTAGCTATTCTGGGCTAGCCAATGTTCTGTTCTCTGCTCTCTCTGTTGTTTTGACCAGTGAGAGACCTCAGGGGAACCTTGGTGGCTAATTGAAACCAGCTGTAGGCTGTAGGCCCCGTTACACCTCCTGTCTTTCAGTGCTGCTGTTGACTGCTGTGGTGCTAGATTAGTAGTTTTTACAGGTTCACTGTTTGTCACTGATTTCTATGCAAATTAAGCAACAAGCTTTTTTATGCTTGCTGTACCTTTGACAGCACAGAGGTAGGTGTCAGTAGTGCACAGTAGCCTTTGACTTTAGCTGAAATGCCCCTCCAGTACAGTATATATCAAATAGTAGGGGTGGGAATCAACAGAATACAAAATAGGAACCACATGATATGATATAATCCCAATAGTTGAGTCACAATTAGACCTGTTGTAATTATTACATAATCAACTTATCATAATTATTTGAGCCAACCACTGTTTTCCACAGCCTTATGTCCCAAAAACACACAATGTGAATTAGGTGCATTCCCATCTGTTGAGTTGAGGCAAATACATGTAAATAAAAGGTAGCATAAAATGCATTTATTGAGACATATCATGAGTCATGACTCTAAAAAAAAGTTCTAACTGATGCTATAAAACCTTTAGACAGCAGCACTGAATAATATTTGTTTATTTGAGCTCTTAATGTCTGATGTCACTTGGGTGCAAGCAAGTAAAGTCAGCTAATCATTAGATAGCTAATCAGCTAATCTGGCCACTTTATGCTTGAATTTTATTTTCCTACTATAAACAAAAAAAGTTTAATTTGTTAATCACAGTTTTTATATGGCAGATAATCAGTCAACATGTCAAAAACGATTTTGTTGCGATGATGTGAAAACTGAAACATGACATATGGCGATTGGGCCAGGCGCCCAAGCCCAAGCACCACTGCTATGCAGCTCAGGCCATGTCAGGTGTATTGTCGTGGCCTTGTTGCGGAATACAAGGCGGGGCTCACGCCTCATACTCACGCCATCTCTTGCGGTCTTTGTCTGTTCTTGGGGCTCAAGTGCCATCCTCAAGCCATCTCTTGTGGCCCTCAAAGGTTTTTCATACATATTCCCCCATTTTTGAAGCTGAAAGTTTGCACTCATAGCTCATATTGATTATTTTATTTCAAACGCAACATGCTGTGGTAGACAGCTAAAATAATTATAACTTTGTCAACGTCAGAATGTTTATGGACCTGACTGTAGGTGTCATTAGTTACTTAGTCATTACTCAGTTCCTCTTCCTTATCTACAAGTTAGAATAATTACAGAGTGTTTCTAGAATGTTCCATTGCAGACAGCGTTTAGTTTCATCCTGAGATGATGAGGTGCATAGCTGTTTTACCTCTGGATTGTAAGCGTACCTGCTTGTGTCAATTGGTTGTTGGTGTGTGGTGTAGAACAAATACTGGTGCCTGGTTGTGTTTCTAATGTAGCGTGGGCTGTGTATCTCTTTTTCTCTCTTCCTCTCCCTTCACCCCACCATATGGACACACTTCAGACTCTTCAAATGCGCTCTCTTCACTTAGTTTGCACATGCTAGCGATCTCTCTTCAGAAAGTACCAGTGCATGTGTCTAGTTTTCTTTTTTCCGAAAAACTGCCAAACCAGAAATTTCAGCGTGGCTGGCTTTCTCACAGGCGTTATCTTTCACTATCCTAATTAATTTGATTTCATCGTTATTCCTGTCTTCATTTAAGACATTCAGCAATAGCTTTAGCTACCATTTTCTCTTTGTCTCCTTTAATAATGGGCAGCAGAGATGGCAAGTATTGGCATTATCATCGGCATTTGTTTCTGACAGCTCCTCAGAATCACTGTCAGACCATGATTATGGTTAAGGGGATTTACACAGCAGAGCTCTGTCTGAGTCAAGGTTTCTCCTGAGGCCTGACAGGCCATGTTTAGCTTTTCCACGCAGTGCACGTGTCCTTAAGTCCATAAGTGCAGACTGGCCTGTCTGACATTATATATGGATCGTTCTACACAAATTAGTTCAAAGTTAGAGTTTAGAACACATTTTGGACTTTTAACTGACTTTTGCTTTGAGTGACTCTAAGCCTTAATTATGTTTATTTTATTAAAACAAATTTTGGAACATTCTATTTTGTCATCACCAAAATGCTACAAAGACTTAGCTAAATGTTTTGGTGCTGACAACTGTAGCTAATTTTGAGCATAACTCAATATAAGCAGTACATAACCAGTACATAATTTTATGTGTGTTTTGAAAAATTTACACACATAAACACAAAAAAGTTTACTTAATTGCAGAAAATGTGTTTCAGCAGTGACGGTTCTTAAATCAGTTACACACTGATTTTCAGACAGGGCTCTAACTGCTAACCATGTGGCCATGAGGGACAGGGATGCAGTCTCACTTCCTGCTCTAAACTGCAAGGGTGTGGCTAAAATAAGGCACCACCTACGGACTAACACTCTTTGTGTTTCGGAAGTGACATGAAAGCTGATGCAGCTTAGAATATTCCAGTGACTAATTTTAGTAACGCGACATGATGAGCTTTAGTGATGTTTGCCAGTAAACTCACAGAGAAAGACGTGACGTAAACGTAACGTAAAACTCAAACTTGATGCAGCGGCTTTTTTTTTCAACATTGCACCACTTTACCTGAAAAAATGAACATACATCATCTAGAAGATGAAGAATATTCAAATCCTAAATTTCGTCAAGCATGTGTTTGGTGTCAGCGTTGCTCCAAAAGTGTTTTGCTGCCATCTCGCGGCAACGCTGCTTGCTTATTTCCAGTACCGCCGTCTGTTTTTGCACATGCGCAGACTGAGAAATCTGAAAGAAATCCGAGTTTACATGCACTGAAAAATCTGATTACTGAGCAAAAATCCAGCTTTCTTTATCGGATTTCTTAATTGGACTACAGAAATCCAATTATGATCGGATTATTGAGCGCATGTAAACGCACTCAGTGTTTCTCAACCCTGGTTCTGGAGGCCCACTGCGCTGTTTTCCCTGCTCCCAACACCTGATCCAACTCGTCAGCTCATTAACAGCTCATTATTGAGTTAAAGTGGAAGGAAAAGCACTAAAATGTGCAGAGTAGTGGGCCTACAGGAACAGGGTTGAGAAACACTGGCCTAGATGGACTATAATAATAACGTTGATATAAATAAGGGCTGAAATTAGCTTTTAGGTTAGCTGCTTGTCTAAGTGCTGATTCACGTGGACAGAGTCTCCTGAGGACTGGATTTTGATATCCTTGCCATCAATGTGTGTGTGTGTGTGTGTGTGTGTGTGTGTGTGTATTTGTGTGTGTGTGTGAGATGGAGTGAGTGAGAATACACTGACATTTAAGTGTGCTGCAACTTCAGTATGCTAGTATGCTAGTTACCTAATGAGGGCGGAGTCAAGAGTGCTAAATGGAACCGGCTTGTGTTGGTGTGTGTGAAGCAGTCCTCCCCCCTCAGTAACCCTCTTTTCAGCTCTCATTATGGCTCCTGTATGAGGAGTAAACGCACCATTAGCGTAGCGTTAACGTGGCCCTCGCCATATTGTCCTCAGTGCATTGAGGCGTGACCGAGAGCGTGCAGGCGCGTGTGCCTCTTCTATTGTGTTCAGCAATACATCACACCTCCTCCATCTCTCCTTCATCTCTCCTCTCTTTATTTAACCCTCCTCCAGCCTTTCCTCCTGCAGCACCACCGCGCGGGTCCTGAGGGCCGGGAGTTGTAATTTGAAGCGTGTTGTTGTTACAGTGGAGGAGTCGGGATATGCCATTATTTCTGGACGCGATACAGTCCAGTAATAAATCCTCTAACCGCTGCCCCTCTCTCTTATTCTTAATAGCTCATGTCTGCATTCTTCAAACCCTCTGTTTGCATTTTTCTTCTGTTACATTTCTTTTATATCCACACTCCCAATCTCTCCCTTTCTCTCACTTCTTCCTCTCTTTCTCTCTTTCTTTAATTTCTCTCTCTCCACCCTCTCGTTCTTCCTCTTTCTCTTTTTCGATCTCTCTCCTTTTTTCTTTGCTTCTTTTTCCCTCTTCTTTTTCTTTGCTTATGCACGTCTCTCTTCTTTATCTCTCCCTCACTCATTCCCCTATCCACCTTTCTTTCTTCCACTTTCTCTTCTTTATTTCTCTCTCCCTCATTCCCCTGTCCACCCTCTTATCACTCTTTCTCTCCCCCTTTTTGAATTGCTTTCTTTCTGCATCTTTAACCCTCTCACTTTTTGTCTTTCATTCTCTCTCTCCTTCTCTAATTTTCCCTCCCCTCTCTCTTTCTCACTCTCTCCCCTTCTGACTCCCTCTGCATCTTTCTCTCTTTTTCTTTCCTCCCCTCTGTCTCTCTGCTTTGCCCTCCCTATCGCTCTGTCTCCCTCTCTCTCCCTGTCTCCCTCTCTGTCTGTCTCTCTTCCTGTCTTTCTGTATCCCTCTCTTTTTACATCTCTCCCTTTTTCTTTCTCTTTCTTTCTTTCTTTCTTTCTTTGCCTCTTTCTGTATCTTCCTCTATTTTTCTCTGCTTCTTCATCTTCTCCCTCTTTCTCCCATCTCTCCCTGTCTCTCCCCCTCCCTCTCCCCCGTTCCTCCCCTTTTTCTAATTCTTTCCCCTCCTCTGTCTCAATCTCCTCTCCCTCTTTTCACAACTCTTTCCCTCCCCCTCATCCTCTCTTTTTTTCCTGCATTTCTTTCTCTTTCTTCATTTCTTTTTCTCCTACCTCTCTCACTATGTTTCTGTCTTCTCTCTCCATCTGTGTCTTTTTCTGTTTCTGCATCACTTCTTTCTCCCTTGCTCTGTGTGTGTGTGTGTGTGTGTGTGTGTGTGCGCAGGTCAGGTCAAAAACTGACTGGGAGTGACACTGTACAGAGGGCTATCAACTGTGTGTGTGTGTGTGTGTGTGGTTGTGGTGGGGGAGGGTCAGTGACCAGCATCACAGCCCTGGGTTGCCGTGGAGATATAGTGGAATATGAATGAGACCCTGAGAGATCAAACACATGAAGATTTTTTTTTTTTCCTTTTTTTGCTTCACCCTCTGTGTCCCTCTCTCCCTCTGCTGTCAGCTCCATCCACCACTACCTGATTTATAAAGGAATCTAATCAAGATGAGCAAGAATAAGGCAGGCTGTCCAGCACACCGTCCATCATCCTCAGCGCTGGAACAATGGCATCAGCATAAAGGAATGAAATGAAGCAGGACGATATGTGTCATTCATTTAAAAGACAGACCCAACCTGTTTACTCATGCAGTCCCTCAGAGAATGAATCTGTCATTCATTTACCACACACTTAACCCATCTTCCCATGAAGTGCTTCATAGAAAACAGAACATTCCACGTCTGTCTGAACTCAGCATGTCACTCATACAGTCCTCTCTTTAACTCAATAGCATTTCCGACAGAGACATTCAGGCAGGCGTCTATGACTTAAATGAATCACAGTGTTACTCATGCACTGCACAAGTTACAGCTACGGTTCAGCCATAAAATCTACTTGACTTAAGTAGTCAAGCAGCCAAAAGTTTGCTTCTTTAGTTTAGCACTTTAGCTACAAAAGTGGAATTCCATTGATTTTATACAGGAGCAATCATTAATATGTAAACAAAGTTATTCAGAGTGGTTTGATATGAAATGCTTTGTTATAGAGGAACTTACCAACTCAGCTTTGTCCACAGTCATGGTGATAGGAACCAGACGTCCAGAGTGTCTACCTTTGTGGTCTAATGCCTCTGAAAGCTACTGCACAGAAACGTATCAGGCTGTAAGTATGCTGCCTGATGCTTTAGACATTTTTAGTTTTATGATGTTTAAAAATGCTTTCATGGTGAAATGGTACATGCAGGGTGTTGTAAAGCAAAATAGTCATTCATCACAAAGAAAACATATTTTTGTATATATGTATCTGTGTGCGTTAACAACTCAACCACTCAGCTATGCAATTTTGAAAAATCAGTGGAATTCCTATATTAGAGGCATATGAAATATTTCAGTATTTATGTGCAATATTTACAATACAACAATCATTAAAAATAAAAATAAAATGCTGTGAACTGAGTGAATACTGAGGCCTTTTCCAAGAGCTGTGTAGCTGCTCCAACATAAACTACAGCATGGAACAGTTTTGTAAGACCTGTACATTATCAACATATAAATGGCATATACTGCACTGTATCATTTAATGATCATAAACATGCTGAACCATCATGTTCATGTCAACCATCTGTCATTATTTGACAGTAACTGAAGTGGAAACACACTAGGAGCGAGGATGCTAATTTCTGCTGCCAGGGAAATGAGGCTCTACATTATATGATAGCATCAAACTAAAGACTGTGAAGTTTTCTTCCGTGCTGTGTTCAGTTCTAATATGCTCTGAGTCTACACGCATGCTGCGGACGAACAAAACTTAGAACAGACCTTTTTTAGTTTGTATGCTGTAGATATTCTGCAAATCATTCAGTAAATATTTCTGCTGCTGGATTTGCCTGTTAGCTCATTAACGCTGTTGTCTTCATACTTATGAAAGTTTGTGACAGCAAACGTAAGTATATTCATGAGACTGAGCATTTTTTCCTCTCTAAGCTGTGAGGGACATGAGTTTTCACCTTTCTGTTGGATAAAATGTTCTGCTCCTCCTTCTGCCATACTGTGACTATTGTGATTGTTTACAAGCTCTGCTCAGAGAAGGGCCCGCATCACATCAAGAGCATAAAAGCAGAGCTGCTTTGCATGCCTGAAAATACTCAGGTGAAACTGAATCTTGTTTGACTAAATTGCAGTGACGGTATTTAAAAGCGTCTACATTAACATTACCATGTGCGATTAATATTGTGGTACACTGAATTACAGAATACCCGCACATGTCTACTCCTATCACACTGGGAAGGTGAGGGCTAGCATATGCTTCCTCCAAAACACGTGAAGCTAACGTAATATAATTGGACAGCTTAACACACTTGGGGGAGAACATTAACCATCAATTCTCTTATGTTAGCTAACAGATGTGTTGGCTAGCATCATGCTGGGTGATGTGAAGAGAGAGAGGTCCAGCTTACCCACCCAGAATGAGCACGGCCAGAAGGCCTTTTTCACAAAAACGGAAATATATATCCTGAGTAAAATAAATTCCGTTATTGCTTTATGGACGGTTATTACCATCAGGAATACTGGCATTTGTATCACTTTAGCTTCATGTCATAGTTGCCAAGATTGAAATTCGAAGATGTATCCAGGGTTGCTGGAGAATACAAGACACGCAACATGGGAATCCAAGGCTATGTTCACATTACCAGGTTGAAGTGAAACAAATCCGATTTTTTTGCCCTAATGTGATGTTTTTAGGGCTGTGTGGACACACAGTCTGATCTTTTCAAATCCGACTTGAGCCACTTTCATATGTGGTCCTAAATCAGATACGTGTGAGCGCTCAGATCGGAATTCGTGTGCTTATTTTCCACTTTGCATGCGCCATCATTCAGCATTACTCTGGCAGCAGCGCCACACAGAACTTAAAGCCTGTAAACAGTGGAAAAGCAACACATCTCACCCTTTTCGCCTTCATCTCACACTAATAATGAACAGCTGAGAGCTGTTCAGAGTTAATTATCTTTGCAGCGAAGGCTCGTTCTGCTCTTTAGTTTGTTTGCTGATGATGCATGTGATTCATTCACGTGACATTACTGAGTAGGATGTGCGCATGCGGGTTGTTTCAGCATGCCAGTTTGTTCACATTAATGACAGATTTGAGTCACTTACCTAAACAAGTGTGAACCATCGGATCTGAGCCAAAAATCTGATTTAAGCAATGAGGCTTGTAATGTGAACCTAGCCCAAGCTGAAAAAGCAGATAATTCTTTTGTGGAAGAATTCCTTCATATCTGTCATATGTCAGCTAACATCTGCAAAGTGAAAAAACGATAGAGATGATATAACAGTAACCAAAAAGCTAGATTAGCCTTGTTAGCTGTCAGCTTGCCCACAATAAAATAGCTGGCAAAAAAGTAAACATGCACACACTGGCAGGGGGGCATTGTAGACGTTTTCCACAATGATGGGCTCCAGTAAACCACTTGCTCTCTCAAATGCATACAGCTTTTGAGTGGAAACATGAAAATACACCAAAGTGTGTATTCTTGGACCCACCCATCGCTGTCCTTGTTTTAGTGGAAGAAGCTTAACCCAGCAATGAGAACTTCCAGCAGAAAAAAACTTAATATGAAATATGAAAAGGGTATATTATGCTGTCTTGGACCCCAGCCAAGCATGGCTGTGAGATCGAACTCACGATCTCCTGACAAAAAAAGGCCAATGCTTAAACGGTTGCACTACTAGGAATCTCTCTTTCATCTATTTTTATAGAGGAAATTGGCATACAGACCTCCTTTCATAGACCCAAGTATCAGGTCTGAGCCCCTGCAGTTCTCCTTTGCGGATTCAGTCCAGTTTGTTGTTTGTAATAACTGAAATAATTGATACAGCTCAAAAAGTCAATAATAACTTTATCATCCCATCTGTGTACAAGTACGCAGTGGAACGTTCCTCCAGGCCCACGCAGTGCAAGTGAAATACAAAACTTTACAACGCACTAAATACAGCCCAGCAATAAATATCATACAGTAAATACTCAGGATGGTGTGAGAGACTCTTATATTGATTATCTTTTTAGTGCATTTGTTTTTCTGATGCACGTATCAAATAAACTTGACCAAAAAACATTCAAGCAACATTTTTGTGGGCACTGCCTTTTTGCAGATGTGTTCGTGTAGGAATGCATTGATCTGGTCTCAATTTAACTGCATCATAATTGATTATAATAATGTTCAGTAAAGTATGAGAACATTTCTACTGGACAATCCTCAACTTGCTTTAGTTATCCAGACTACTGAGAATGAACCTAATGCTGTAGCAACTAGCCATGATATACTGGCCCACTGCGATATGATACACTGTGATTAAATATTTCTCAATTGCATCAAAATCTACCATATAGTGATGAATTCTAAGGTTTCTTCATGCAGTGAATCATTTTCTAAAGAATCATAATCAAATTGAATCGTTGTGAGGTCAGAGGTTTACACCCCTATTACTTGTGTTTGCGTGTAGAGCGGTAGTGCTATGGCTAAGCTCCTCATTGATCAGGGATATGGTGTGCACTGCTGTAGCGGGGGGATCGGTGGGATTTGTTAAGTCTTGGAGCCTCTGACAGGAAGTGGAATTAACAGGCCTGGATTAACCTGCCTCTCCTCCGAGGACCCACTAAGTCTTCCCCCCACTGCCCCAAACCAGCCGCTGCAGGATAAGCACCACTGCACCCCACCTCGCCTTCTACATCATTACTCCTACTCCAATGCTGCTAAGCCCCTCTTTACCTCTCTTTCCTTCTGCATCTCCTTCTCCCTGTCTCTCGCTCTCTCTCTCTCTCTCTTTTTCTGTCTCTCTTCTGTATCTCTCCATCTATCTTTCTCTCTTGCTATCTCTCTCCTGTACCTGTCTCTGTTTCTCTCTCTTTCTTTTTCTCTCACTGTATCTCGCTTAATTCCCTCTTCTATGCCTCTCCCACCCTCTCTCTCTCTCTCTCTCTCTCTCTGTATTACTCCTGTACATTTATGTCTCTGTCTCTTGCTCTCTCTTTTTTCAATCTATCTCTCTCCTCTCTGTATCACTCTTTCCCTCTTTCTTTTCGCTCTTTTCTCTCACTCTCCCTCTGCATCACCTTTTCCCATTCTGTCTCTTTCTTTTTCTATCTCTCTTCTGTATCTCTCCCTCTATCTTTCTCTCTTGCTATCTCTGTCCTGTACCTGTCTCTGTTTCTCTATCTTTCCTTTTCTCTCTCTGTATCTCTCTCTTTTTCTCTTTTGATACCTCTGCCACCCTCTCTCTCTCTCTCTGTATTCCTCCTGTATATTTCTGTCTCTTTCTCTTGCTCTCTCTCTTTTTGATCTGTCTCTCTCTCCTTTCTCTGTATCTTTCTCTTTCCTTCTCTCCCCCCCTGTCTTTGTTTTCTCTGCATATTGCTCTTTCCTTCACTCTCCCCCCTACTTTTCCTTTGCTCTCTCTCTCTCTCTCTCTCTCTCTCTCTCTCTCTCTCTCTCTCTCTCTCTGTCTGTACAACTATAGTGGAAAGTGCAGCTCTCTCGTTCTCTGACAGGGTTTGTTTTAGACGGGTTCCGTCCCTCTGCTGTTTTAAAAGCACTCTGTGCGTCATTCTCAATGAAAAAAAGCTAAAACGCATGACAGGGCACCGTGTGGGAGGGAGCAACAGTAAAGGATCCATATGTTCTTTAGTGAAGGCGTAGTAGAGAGGGAGCAAAGGAGGAAAGGAGAGGAGGAGGGAAATAAGAGAGTAGGAAAGGAGGATGTGTGAGGAGTGTGGAGAGAGAGAGAGAGAGAGAGAGAGAGTGTGTGTGTGTGTGTGTGTGTGTGTGTGTGTGTGAGTGTGATAGATTAGTCATCCTGCCCACATTAACACATTTTGAGAGGAACGATCGACACATGCCAACATAGGCTGTGTAGAGAGCTGTCTTGGATTCTGATATGTGTGGTTAGGCACGTGGAGGTTGACCTCTGGCACCGTGGCAACCAGTCAGTAGTAGGAAGGTCATAACACACTATCGTCTGCATGAGTGGAGGAGAGTTTAAGGGAGGGGGATTATTAGCGGGTGCTAGAAGTGAGCATGGTCATGGAAATATATGAATATTCAAATGTATAAAATGAATACCTAATCTGTTGTTTGGATAAGGCGTATGTTCTTGACTGAGCATTTGCCATAGAACTGCAGAGAATATCGTGACATTAGCAGCTTAAATTGTGTCTCAGGTTAAGCAAAATGGCAACTTCTACACTCTTTAAAACCAAAGGCTTCTGAATGCGTATCCTGAATGTATGGCAGTAAGAAAACAACACCTTTTTGTACAGAGCCTTTACATTATGTGGAGGTTCACTGAGCTAGGCTGAAAGATTAATTGTACATTATCTGTCCAAAGTTTAACACCTGCTCATCCAGCGTTTCTTCTGAAATCAAGGGAGAGACTCTACTTTTCTGGGAAGGCTTTACGCTAGATGTTGGAACATTGTCTGCGAGGATTTGATTGCATTCAGCCACAAGAGCATTAGTGAGGTCACATTGTGTGGTCTGCTGCTTCTTCAATACAATCTCTTCAGTATGACCCATCCAACTGCCATTGTTGGTCTGAGTTTGTCCACATGCTTTTGACCATGTAGTGTAGATTTCACAGATGTATGTTTATGTTGCAATAAAGCAGAAAACACATTTATTTAGACTCATCATTGGTCTTGCAAAAAGTATGAAAACTCTAGCTTTTAACTACATTTAGAGGGCCAAAAGCTGTTTCCGTGTACAGTTTGGAGCTACTAAGTATCAACAGCTAGAACGCAAGATAGCTAATCAGCCACTTTCACTGCGTTAGGTTTATACTTTAATAGCTACATACAACACATGCAACAAAAAATTGTATATAGAAATTATTTATGTGGTAATTAATCGTCAGCTGAACTTTCATAAACAGCCTAGGTATGGATTACCTTTTAATGTAGCTGCACATAAACAGATATTACACCTTCTGTTGTCATTTTTTGATCAGAACAATATTAAATAGTTTGTGGCTGTGATGTTTGTGTACTGTATGTTTTTTTTTTTTTAATTTTTACCCGATTTTTCTCCCCAATTTAGTCGTCTCCAATTCCACCCGCTAGTTAGGACTCCCAATCACACGATGCCATCAGCGCTAGGAGGGTGAAGGCTAACACAGGCTTCCTCCGAGACCTGTGAAACCAGCCACTGCTTCTTTTCGAGCTGCCGCTCACACAATGTCACTGGACAGCCGAACGCGCTCGGAGGAAAGCGCCAACCGCCAGATCTGTTACGTCAGCTAACAGACGCCTGCGCTGACTAGCTGCGCCCACCCACCCACCCAGACAGAGCGAGGCCAATTGTGTTCTCTTGGACTCCCGCCTACGGATGGCTGTAGCATCACCAGGGATCGAACTTGCGATCTCCTGATGATAGGGCCAACGCTTAGACGGTTGCGCCACTCGGGAGCCTACTGTATGTTTTTAAGTATGTTTGAAAGTGCAAATATCTGAATAGGAAAACTTGTAAAAAAAAAAAATTGCCCTAAATTTCTGGAGAGACATTGAGGTGTGAAGTGTGCTTCTTTAGGTGTGCACTGAAACTATGAGGCTCATGTAACAAACATTTTTGTTTTGACTGTTTTTACCTCACCAAACTACCACAACTGTATAAACTACACTACATTCTTCAACCACAGTGGGTTGTTTAAAAATCTCATATAGTCTGTCTTGCGTGGTTTCTGGTCTATAAAAAGTATATTGCATAGCTAATAACAGTAGTAGCAGCCATCTTGGAACCTGATTTTTTTCTCTAATTTTGTGTCACGTGATGATCCTGATTCAGTGTGATGTCATTATGGATGTCATTTAAAATGAGTGAGAAAGATTATTACACTAACCATAAACCACTAACCATGAAGAACCAGCCCCCCCATTCAGCTTTATAT
The DNA here is from genome assembly GCF_904425465.1 of Colossoma macropomum. Lineage (NCBI taxonomy): Eukaryota > Metazoa > Chordata > Actinopteri > Characiformes > Serrasalmidae > Colossoma > Colossoma macropomum. Next base: position 34,398,327 of record NW_023494795.1, on the reverse strand, counting down.
CAGACGTAACGCATCACAGGTTTTTAGATTAGCATATATGATCGCGTGTAATCTATGATGCACGTAAAACACAGTCCGCCAAAGCTGTCAGAATTTATCAGGAGCTGACTGAATTTTAATTTACCACAATGTAGCATGCTAGACATGACAAACTACCTTCTTGTAGCCATACAGAGCCTATTTATATCACTGCAGAGACACAACACACACACACACTTACTGTCAGAGCTCAGACTGATGTATGTGTGTGTTAAATAGCAGTAGATAGGCTAAATCAGAATTGAGCTAGATTATTCAGATTTAGTGTGCTGTGTCTCTTATCTGTGGCTTTGCTCTGAAAAAGTCTGAATTACTAAATATTTCACATTTAATGTGTTTATATCTGTACTGCCTCAGCAGACCACCACTACCCACCCAATACCTGTACCTGAGTTTAGAAGAGAATATCTCTATCTCTGGTTCAAGTATGACTAGTATTTCTGAGTATGTCAAGTACAGTATTGTTGTGTCTCGTCTCTCTTTTGTTTTCTTTCTTGCTTTCTCTTTCTCTCTTTTCTCCCTCTTTCTCTCTCTTTCTCTGACTCTCTCTCTTTCTTCTCTCTCTCTTTCACTCTCCCCCTGCCTCTGTTTCAGTGAAAACTGTTTAATGATGTGGAGATATTTGAGAATAATGTTCAGAGTGATGTATTAGATGTATTAGTGTAGATTCTGGTGTTTTAGAGATTCAAAAACGTTTGTTTAAGTGGGAGGTGTGGAGATGTCAATGTCAGTATCTCTCTCTTTCACACACTCACTCTAATCAACTTCCTTCTGTTCTTGAAAACTCTGTTTAAAATAAACACATGGATATAACCTTATTTTTAATCCCCCTTCAACTGCAGGCTTTTTTTACACTGTAAACAATTACCGTATATTTACAGAATAACATACGACAGTAATCTACCGTATTCCTTAAGCACAATAGATTGCTGTAAAAATGGGGCATGCTGAGAGATACAGGTCAAGTTTCTTGTGAAGCATCTAAAATATCATGCTTTCAGGCTACGTGTGGATCACGTTCATTCTTTCTTCTCTGTTATATCCAGTCCAGATTTTTCCTGGTGATATCGGCCTGATGCCAGTATTATATTTGACCAGTGCCATTTCTGATCTTTAGATATATTATTCAGCAGCTGCTCTGAATTATTTGGAAATTATTATGAAGCTTATTATGTAAGCTATGTAGATATGACCGGAAGGTGTAGGCCCATGTTCAGATCCCAAAGGGGTTAATGGTCTATTTGTTAGTTATTTTGTTATTTAACTCTCTATCTTTCTCCCTCTCTCTCTCTCTTTCTGTCTCTGTCTGCAGGTATTAGCAGTGTTAGGTCAGGATGCCGCTGGTGAAGAGGAGTATCGAGCCTCGGCACCTGTGCCACACAGTGCTGCCCCGCGGCATCAAGAACGAGCTGGAGTGTGTCACCAACATCTCACTCGCCAACGTCATACGCCAGCTCAGCAGCCTCAGTGAGTGGGTTTGTGTGTGTGTGTGTGTGTGTGTGTATGGGTGTATGTGACACTGATGGCTGCCATCTGTAGTAGGGCCTGATCAAATCAGATATAACAGTTCCATGAATCTTTCTGTATCACCAGAAATTCCACCAGCATCAGTAATGTCTGATGTATTATCTGTTGTATTATAATACGTAACTTTTGAGCCAAGTGATTTTTGTGGGTGTGCACAAGTCAATTGTGAGGGGTTTTGGCTAAGAACAAACACGGATTCCAAAAACTTTGGGAACATATGTGAAATGCAATTTAAACAGAAAATAGTGATTTGTAAAATTGATCCCTGCAACACACTCCAAAAAAGTTAGAACAGGGGCAGTTAAAGACTAGGAAAAAAACATCTTACACATATAATCATGCTTGTGTATGAAGGGACGTCCAAGAAAGTCTAGTCCTTTATGAGTAAGGATGAGTCGAGGCTTTCCACTTTGCCAAAATTGCATCACAGAATAATCCAACAGTTTAAGAACAACGTTCTTCAACAAGCAATAGCTAAGACTCTAGCTGTTTCACCCTGTACAATGCGTAACATCATTAAAAGACTCAGGGCACCCAGAGAAATCTCCATGCATAAAGGGCAAGGCCAAAGGCTGCAATTGAATGCCTGTGACCTTTGATTCATCCAACTGCACTAAAAACTGTCATGCATGTGTAAAGAAATCCCCATGTGAGCTTGGAAATACTGAAAAAATGGTCAGTTAACACACTTTGCTGCTGCTTCCACAAACGCAAGTTAAGACTGTACTATACACAGTGAAAGTGTCCAAATAATCATTAAGTGTTGTAGTGTTGTTGGCCTTCAGTGTCCAAATAATTATTAAGTGTTGTAGTGTTGTTGGCCTTGAGTGTCCAAATAATTATTAAGTGTTGTAGTGTTGTTGAAAGGAAAGCGATTTTAATTTATTTTAATTATTAACAGTTTATTTACAAAGAAAACAATACAGCACATAAGGTACAACATTGAATATTGTGTTTTTGGAGTTTAAATTTAATTAAATACAGGTCAAACATAGCTTACTAATCCCTGCTTTCTGTTTTTATTAGCATTTCACATACTGTCCTAACTTTTTTGAAATTGAGGTTTAAATATAGAAACAGAAAATGTATCTTGATGCACCTGCAGTATGCGTTCACAATGCATTTGAAATTAACCTTCAGTTTACTAAGACTGTGGCTTATCACGCTAACTATGCACAAGAATGTCTACTAACTGTACGCTCACGAGGGGCAGGGTTTAAAAGAGGCTGCTAGTGTTAAACATGTTTTGTGAGACCCTTAGACAGATGTGCACCTCATGTTAAAAGGAGGAGGAAAATTGGTGCAAAACCAGCCATCATGAGTTCCATGAGCGGATGTATAGAGTGAATCTCCACCTACTTTTAGTGTGATCTTCTCATGTTTTGCTCAGTTCTCCTTCAAATGCATATGAACGAGGAGAAGCATATCTTGTGTTTTACCATGCACTGCATCCAAAAAAGCTTAGCACATTTAGTCTTTTGGTCACATGAGACTACTGATTTTTTAACAGAGCAATAGAAAATCCACATTTGATTGTGAACAAAAGCATGAAAATGACATGCAATCAAAAAAACGAATGTGTTATGGTTACTTTATAAGGCAATTTATGAGTGGCGGGTTTTATATTTATACCAATGAGCCAGAAGCTTATGACCACCTGCCTAATATGATGTTGGTCCTCTGTGTGCCACCAAAACAGCTTCGACCCACTGAGGCATGGACTCGGCAAGACTTCTGAGGGCGCCCTGTGGTATCTGGCACCAAGACGTTAGCAGCAGATCCTTTTAATTCTAAGTTGAGAGGTGGAGCCAGACTTGCAGATCAGACTTGCATATCCCTCAGATGCTTGAATAGCAGGGCGTGATGCACTGTGTGTTGTGACAGATTTTATCAACATTAAAAAAATTGCGTGACTTGTGTCACAGTAGCCCTTCTGTTGGTTTGGACCAGAAGTGGACCATTTCTTCCTTCTACATGTCGACTATGAGAACCAGTGGTTCGCTCACTGTCAGACCTTTGCATGTGCCATTGTTATGAGATGATCAGCATTATTTACTTCATCTTTGAGTGGTGATAATGTTTTGGCTCATCGGCTTATATTATTTAAGACATTTGTGAGTTTTAGAAATTTGACAACATGATTAATGTAATGTGTTCCCAGTTCAGTCAGTCGGTATCAGTCAGTGAAGAACTCACTGTTCAACTACAACTACTGGAGTCTGTTTAATTCATGGCCATATTAAATTATATCAGACCCTAATGAGTAATTTAGAATCTAAGTACCAACTGTCCTAATTTTTAGCAGTCATTCACAGTGCAGTGTGTGGACTGCAGACTGCACATCTCCTTCCTAAGGCAAAAAATAAATGGCAAGCTACTGCTCCATTTCAGCCTTTTGGAAGAGACAATGCTTTGTTTACCCATGAAACATTTAAGCTGCAGACTAATGAACCGTGAATTGGTCTTTTTTTAAAGGCTTCTTCTATGTGGAAACAAATAAAGTGCAAAAAAGTGTGAATGTGGGGGAAATGAGAGTTACAGATACTGCATTGTTTGTGAGTGTGGTCTTGTCCTTGATAATACCCACTCACTGATGTGTGTGCATGTGTGTGTTCTCTCTCATTAGGTAAATATGCAGAGGACTTGTTTGGGGAACTCTTTAATGAAGCACATTCCTTTTCCTTTCGAGTCAACTCCCTCCAGGAGCGAGTGGATCGCCTCTCTATCAGCGTGACACAGCTCGACCCCAAAGAGGAGGAGTGTAAGTATACACACATACACACACACACACACACACACACACACATACAGAGACACATACACACATTGAAGGAGATGATGTGTGACATACTATGTGGATAATTTTACCAAATTGGTTCAAACTGGTTCAGAATTCAAAACACATTTCAGACTTTTAACTGAATGTATGAGTTGTACACACAAAATCATGATAATTTTCATTAAAACACAAAATAATTATTAAATTCTTAAGGGTTTACACTGACTTTCAGATTTTTGGACACATTTACTTCAAAACAATGATATCTAACTGCTCACCATGCAGCCATGAGGGACAAGGATCCCTTCCAGGTTTCACTTCCTGCTCTAAACTGCAAGGGTGTGGCTAAAATAAAGTTCCACTTATTGACTAAAACTTTTTGTGTTTTGGTAGTGACGTGAAAACATGGGACAGCATTTTTTAAATTTTGTTTTATTTAAAAATTAAACTCATTGTAGAACAAAGTCTTCCAGTTTTAGTTTAAAAAAATATTTTATTTAAAAACATTGAGACATTTTTCAAAAAATTCTCACAAGTTTAAATTTATAAGGAGTTGGGACAGACCCTCACAACAGAAAGTAGCCTTTAAATAATAATTTTGTGTATATTTAGTTTAACACTATCTCAGCTGATGCAATGGATTTAAACAGACCATAACATAATAGTCCATATGCGCCCATTACACAGTAGAAGTGAAAAGTTCCCTGGTGCAAACTGACTGTATGTTTACTCCCAGCCCTAAAAACACTTGATATCAGATAACAGAGAGAGAGTGAGAGAGAGAGAGAGAGAGAGAGAGAGAGAGAAACCCCCCCCACACTACACACAGATAACCTCTTCGTCACTCCTCCGCTTTTTTTTAATCACTGAAACAATTTCAATAACCACTGAGTGCTGAGCTCTGTAGCCTCTTAATGGCCTTATTAAAGAAACAGGCTCACTGTAGATTCTGCCATTTTTCACCTCACCCATTCCTTTTCTCCAGCCTGCTCAAAGCTTCCGTTCAGTGGCTTTTCGAATGGGCCTGCCACAGTCCCTGGGATTTCAAATTAAATCCCCCTCCGTCTGCTTTTTGTTGGCTGTGAAACGGGCGGCGAGGATCATAGAGAATGAAGAGCCATTGTGTCCGGCTCAAACACAGGTAAAACAGGTTCTAGCACAAAAGGGGGTGAAAGGCTTATTACTGGGGAGAGACATGAATACTGTCCCAAAGACTTCTATAGGGATGTAAAGCGTCAGTCAAGAGACTATTGACTGTACTTTCTTTCTCTGGGGAACTACTTGTAATAGTTCTAGTAGATCTATTTGAGTCAGTCCTGAAGTTAGAAATGTAAGTAGGGCTGCAACAATTAGATAAAAAAAGTTTGATATGGCTTTTTTTGTACTTTTCTAAAAAAAAAAGCTCTGTGCAGTGTTGTACCTTGTTCGTATGGTGATGATTGCTCTTGTAACAGAATTGTGTCTGGACTGGTATTTGTAATGGAGAAGGAAAAAGGAGTTGAGAGGTTTTGTTGTGACAAAGAGGTTGTCATCCACATATTTTTATGAGTATTTTGACACATCAAATTGAAAAAATAGTTAATAGTACTGGCAAAATACTGAACTCTCATGGTTTGTACACTCACTCGGTGGTTATCTTTTTGTCGATGGACAGATAATTGGTCTCCATGGCTTTGAGATGTGAAACACAGCCATGACATTAAATAAAAAGCAACTAGAAGTTGCTCAACATTAAAGGTTTGTGTGGAAACTCCTTTCATATTTCTCTGAAGTGAATTTACGAAGGTGAGGTGGAAAGCTCTTTTGTACAGAGCTGAAGGAAACAGCAGGTGTGGAAGGCTACTTTGATATATTAAGTAGTGGACTGCATGTTGCACAGTTATGGCATCTGGTGTGAAATGGGCTTTAGGACTTAATCAGGATGTATTTTAAGTGCTTAATTTGACAGCTGGGTGAAAACCTGGTTAAAGACGTGACGCACACGACCATTCCAACAGATAACAGTATATTAAAGGAACCACTGAAGGCAATATGTCATCTATTGTTTCAATTGTACCATAAAAAAGGGACGTAGTTGATTAACTGAATAATAACTTACATTGTCTTATATTGTAATTAGACAGCCATTTGTTATTAATTTGTTTCTATATAAATAGAACAAACTATATGTGTAACAAACTATATGTGTAATTCTGCAGATTTTATTACAGTTCAGTATATGCAGTTGACACACGCAAAACATTTCAACCTCAGACCGTGAATCAAACCACTTTTGTTAGCTCTGCGATCATCAGATAGCATAGGGCTCAGTCGCATCCCCTTTCAGACTCTGAGCCATTATGTGGTTACTGGCAAAATACTCTCTAACGTAATCGTCTTCTGTCCTCAAGAAACATGTAACATATGAGCTACTCAGTATGTTTGACTCTATGCAATGTTAGATCGCATATTAGGGCCACTTCACAGTTTTCTAATCAGCATTTTATTCCCCACTGAAAGAACTCTCCACAGCAGTTACCAGTGAAAATTACTTTGAATATTAGAACACTGCTGGCAGTAATACGTCACTAAGTTAGCTTGGCAGTTCTCAAACTAGCTAGCTAGCAGTTAGCCACAAAGCTTTATGCAACTTTCTGGAGATGCAGCTAGCAGTGCCTCTTTAAGACAGTCCCAGAAGAATACAACCTCAAATTTGCATCTTTGACTGGTTAATGCTGGTTATCTTTCCTGTTTTTCTTTCTTCTTTAAGTCGACGGATCTTGTTATATTGCCAGCATGCTAGCGCGTAAAGACTCCGCTCTGTTACAAATGAAAAGCAGATTGCTCACCGTAATCTGTTTGTTTGACCTAAACAACTTGATACATCCTTGGCAACTTAATTTGTAAATCTCACATATGGAATTATAATGTAAATAATAGACATCTTAAATGATTTCAAAATAAAGTAGAAATGGGGGAAGGGTACATTTCTCATGGCTGGTCACCAGGAAAACCTACATATGTTGTGTTTAGGCTTTTGGCTTGCTGGTCATCAGCAATGGAAGTTAATATGCAAGTCATCAGCAAAACCAGCATATGTTGTGTTTAGTAAATATTTATTTTTTAGTAAAAAAAAGTCAGCTTTCACATGATTGAACTGAAGTTGCAGTGGGTCACTATTATCCCAAACGAAAACTTTAATGCAGCTTCTCTTTCTCACTCTCCCAGACACATAGTGGCTCATTGGGAATTGTCTGGTCTTCTCAATGGCCTGTCCATCCCTGCCTGTAGCGACTCCAAAAAGTGGGTAAACTGTGTTCAGGATAGTTTCATTTCTGCTGTATACCTTTATTAAAGGCTCTGCTGATGTCTTTTTAAATCATGTGAACTTATTTTAAGTGGAATTTAAGTGGAATTCACTTAAATTAAGTGAATTCCTCCAGGGGCAGAAATTAAGAGTCAGAGTCAACTCAAAAAATGTGCTCAGAAAAAGTCATGCATCACTCTTAATTATTCTACTAGGGTGCCATCAATGCATTTCACTGCATTTATGTCTTTATCAGACACATGCACACAGAGCCATTCAGTACCACAACTAGGAAGTCCAGTGATGTAGTGCACATTCATTATAGCTCTTTTTATTAATTTTACTGTTTTTTCTTAGTCCCTATCTATTTATTGTTAATAAAAGCAGTGGATCACCCCTCTTCCCTTCCTTTGTGTCTCTCTCTTTGTAAGAAATGATGTAATGGAACCTAATTTCAGTGCAGTAAATTAATGAGTTAGCGGAAAAGGTTGATGCCTTTAGCACTGCTCCACTCGCTGTGGCGGTTTGGCACAGTGAGTGTGTTAGTGTTAACAGTGCAGATGTGCTGTAGAGGCAGCTATAGGTGAGCAGACTGAGTGTATTTAGAGAGCATTATGTGTCTGGAGCTGTATAAAGCAGAGTGACAGGCTTTAGATTGCTTGTCCATCTCTCACCTCCACTGTCTAACCCCATTCCTCTCAAACAGCCGCGGGACTCGTACACTCTATCCACCGCCCTAATGGACACTGCAGTGTGTGTGCTAACTCACTGTGGGTGACTTTTATCTCTGTGTGTGAGTTGCCATAAAATCTCCCAGATGGACTGGCAATACAGTACTGTGCAAAAGTCAGAGACCACCTTTCATTTCTTTTAATTTCCACTCAGAAATGGCTGTTAAGTAGAAGATATTCATGTTTTAGCAGGAGGAAAAATGCAGAAGACATTAAGTCGACTGAAATCTACACAGAAGCCTAAATGTATAATATTTACTTATTTTAGTGTTTCCTGTGTTCAGCCTTTGTCTTTATTAAAGTTCCTTTTTTTCTACAGCGATTTTGAGGTCTACCAGTGCTAAGTCTTCCACAGTTGTTGAGAGTCACATTTTCTTTGTATCTTTCGGTCATTTTAAGCAGTTTTTGGATGTAGTTGTTGAAGCTTCAGTGTATTTTCCTTTTAAATATGTTTGCTGTATTTTTCTGACACCCAAAAATGAATAACTTGTACTGATGTACAGGTACTGCCTGTTTTGACTGGAAATTAAAGAAATGAAGGGCGATATTTAAATTTTGCACAGTACTATATATTTGCAAACCAACTGTCCCACTTTACCTGAAAGAAAGCAGTGAAAGCAGTGAAACCAGGTTCTGTAACATCTAAATTCAGTTAACTGTATATAGTAGAGTTTTAAAGAGAGTTTAGGACAGCGCTGTGAGGAATGACTAAAGGAGTAAAGGTTTTTTACTCCATCTACTGACTCTTTCCTCTGTTTTTTTTTTAGGTAGAACTGTAATTATTTCATCTTCTTACTTTCTCTCTTACCTACTTTCTCTCTTTCTCTTACAATATCTGATTGTACGGAGTATCCATTAGAGATTCAGAGTTTGTTTTGTCTTACTCTTAAGCTCTCTCTCTCTCTGTCTCTCTCTCTGTGTCTTTCTCTCTCTTTCTCTCTCGGCAAACTAAGCAGGGACTCATTATTTATGAAGGTCAGCGGAAACGAGGGAGCGTACAGCAGGGACAGAGAGATAAAGCTGAGGGAGATACAGAGAGAGAGAGAGAGAGAGAGAGAGAAAGAGAAGGGGAGATGGATAGATCCAGGGCAGTATAGAAGTGAAGAGGGTTGCTTACCTGCCAGTAAGAGAGACAGTAGAGAGAGATAAGCTAGAGAATGGAGCATCAAAGGAAGAAGCCAGAAGTGGAGGATAGAGAGCTGGTATAAGGAAACAAAGGAGAGAATGAAGGAGTGCATAGAGCAGAGGAGAAAAGGTGAGAAAGTGAGGGAGAAAAGAGAGAGGCTGTAATTCTGAGCCCTGCAGTTAAACTCAGTGGAGTGTGAAGTGTGTGTGTGTGTGTGTGTGTGTGTTTGTGTTTGTGTGTGTGGACAGGCTGCAGGTTAGTGTCTCCAGAGAAATGCGGAATACTGCGCACACACATCTAAACCAGTATAGGACAGCTCAGTGCTACTGCTGTTCCTAATCTGCACCAGAGAGAGAGAAACAGAGGGGATGAGTGAGAGAGAGAGAGAGAGAGAGAGAGATGGAGAGAGAGACAGAGAAGAGAGTACATATTAGGAGAGAAGAGTAGGCTGTTCATACTCGCAACAGGATGTGTGACAGCCTGTCACACCCTGAGAGACAATCAGTGAGGAATATCAACAAATGATTATTGATTATTACATATTATTATTACGAGTATTACGTAGGTCTATTTGAAAATTCTCTTTGCTCTTTTATTTTCACACTTTTCCTTTATTGATTACTAATAATGATAAGATACTGTCTAGGGTTCTATTGTATCTTATGTTTATGTGTTGCATGTTAACCGCTTTAGTGTATCACGAGGAGAGAAAGGAACTGAGACACATAGTAGAGGAAGAGAGAGAGAAATGGAGGGAGAGAGAGTGGAAGTGGAGTTGAAGTTAGAAAAGACAGGCAAGAGGGATAAGCGGAGAAAGATAAGAGTGATAAAGAGAAAAATGGAGATGTGGGAATAAAAAACTAAAAAAAACTGAGAGTAAGAGAGTTAGTGAGTGAGGGAAGAAAGAGAGCAAAAGAGAGAGTACAGGTGGAGTTGAAGTCAGAAAAGACTGACAGGAGGGATTGGCAACGAAAGACGAGCGATAAGGAGAGAAAAATGGAGAGGGTGGGAAGAAAACACTGAGTGAGAGAGAGAGAGAGCAAGAGGAGTAGAGCAAGAAGAAAGCATCTGAGCTTCATTTACTGGTAATCTTCACATTTCCTCTTCACTCCAGCAGCATTGTGGGTAATGGCTTATGCTGGTCTGTGGTCCATGGATGCGTGTATGTGTGTGTGTGTGTGTATGGCTCTGTGGTCTGTGTGTATATGAATGGATCAGTGGTCTCATAAATCAGGGATGGGGGTGATGGGACACTTTACTAGATGGAGCCGGGGCAGGGGGATTTGAGGGGTGTGTCTTACAGTTCCACCCTTAGATACGAGATGTTCCTTGGCAACCAACAGATAGGCGCATTCTACAAACCACTCGTTCCACACGCCTCTTTCTCTCTCTCGCTCTCTCTCTCTCTCTCTCTCTCTCTTATTCTCAAGCCTCTTTTTCTCATTATTGTCACCCCTACTTACCATACAATCCTACAATCTTTATATAAAAGATTGCACTAATCTTAAAAGGGATTAGTCACCACCAGTTATATTAGTAATTAACTAATCTACCAAATATATTGATGACTGATCAAATAATCAGAGTTCTAAAAATATAAATCAATATGCTTAACTGAGCAATGACAACTGCTTTTCATAGCCGTATCGTGGATATCATCAGTACTTAAAGAGCACTCACCACGTTTGAGGTTTCTTTACAAAGAGAGTGTAGTTAGTCCTGTTTAATTGGATCTGGTGCAGTGCAGTTTGCAAAACATTGAATACATGTAATTGTAGCTGTAGGTTTATTATTATTATTAAAATATTTTATAGGTGGCACTACAGGTTCTATTTCTGTTCCAGCTTATAAAATCTCAGAAAAACAATATTTAGATGCACATCATGTAGTGTGAAAATGTCTTGAAGTATCTTGCTGCTTTTTGCCATATCGCCCACCCCAGGCTAAACGAAGATACAAACTAAGAAGCCTTTAAAAACAACATATCTGTTGCTGGGACAAAACCTCGTATCTCCATTTTTGACGTTTTTCAGATTTTTACATAATTTGAAAGTACCTGATGCCCTTTACATTGTGTGTAAATATGATGATAAATGGACCAAAGGAAATGGCCCAAAATGACTTGGAGAAAAGTCTGGTTCCATTGACTTACATTAACAGTAAAGCATGTTTTTTCCTTCTCCTGTAAAGTTACATTTTTGGATCCACCTATTCAGCCTATAGCCCTGACCATTTATATTGAAGTACTAAGGAGTGTTTCAGCTCTGAGTGCTTTTTGAATAAGGCACAATACAGTGCAGCCAATCTGAACAGAGCTCATTTACATATATTGGTCGTAAAGGCACAATAACAAAAGCAGTTGAATTCTAAGGGATAAAAAGAGGTTGGAAAATGGTCCTTTAAAGTCCATTTAAAATCTCTTATAAGACAGTTCAAACATCTGATGAGAGCCATTAGCTGAAACCTCTTTAGATCTTTAAGTTCAGCTGGTAAAGAAAATCTGATAAGAAAACATAATAATGCACAAATACTTCCCTCACAAATAGGTTTAAATAAGGCTTATTTTATAAACAACAGTGCCAGACACTGCAAGCTAAAGCACCATTACTGGATTCATTTGTGTGCATGATACACATTTCAGTCAATAGCATGTGTCTCAAGGTACAATAAATATTCAGCAGTGGCTGAAATTACATGCAGAGGTGGAAGTATTATGTTATATTTTTCATTTTCCCGCAACATATAATAAATTTATTGGGTTTTAAAAGTAAGCTAGTGCTATTCTGCAGTCTATTCAGCAAGGATAGCAAACAAATAATCCAATCTAACAAATAAACAAGCAAAGAGAGACTCTTCTTAAAGAGTTTAACATATTCCTAGCACAGTACAAACCTACAAATCCTATTCCAAAAAAGGTTGGAACAGTATGTGAAATGCTAATAAAACATATATATATGCATGTTAATGTATGTTTTGCATTATGAACTTTTTATACATTCCAAAAAAAGTTGGGACAGGATCATGCCTACCACTGTGTTACATCACCTTTCCTTTTAACAACGCTTGTTTGGGGACTGGAGACACAAACTGATCCACTTTTGAAGCTTTTGAGATTTTTTGCCATTTTTCAGCTACACATTTTCAGCTTTGCAGCTGTACAAGTCTTTTGTTGTCCCGTTATAAATTTAATAAGACACATTTCTGGTAGCACTTTACAGAACGGTAATAATTGGGTAATGATATGGTAATATTACGGTAACAAGTTGTATGTACCTAAATAATGCATGATAATTTATAAGTTGTTACTAAATAATAAATCACGATAAGTTAAGACATAACAGGCAAGAAACTGAGTAGAAACAAGCAAATTACTTCACATAATTTTAGCAGAACTACTTCATTGTTTTTGGGGTAATAATTTAATGTTATAAAACCCTATAAGGATTTAAAAGAATCTGAGTGGTGTTGATTAAGCAGATATTATGATATAAGAGCTGATATAAGATGTGATATAGATATGATATAAGACCTCATGCCTGCAAAAATTAAGATTTTATTTATGGGTAATTAGAGTTTTTTACCATTATTTTTCTATTTTATTACTGTGTGTGTGTGTGTGTGTATGGCTCAGTGGTCTGTGGTCTGTGTGTATATGAATGGTTTAGTGGTCTCATAAATCAGGGATGGGGGTGATGGGACACTTTACTAGATGGAGCCGGGGCAGGGGGATTTGAGGGGTGTGTCTTACAGTTCCACCCTTAGATACGAGGTGTTCCTTGGCAACCAACAGATAGGCGCATTCTACAAACCGCTCGTTCCACACGCCTCTTTCTCTCTCTCTCTCTCTCTCTCTCTCTCTCTCTCTCTCTCTCTCTCTCTCTCTCTCTCTCTCTCTTATTCTCAAGCCTCTTTTTCTCATTATTGTCACCCCTACTTACCATACAATCCTACAATCTTTATATAAAAGATTGCACTAATCTTAAAAGGGATTAGTCACCACCAGTTATATTAGTAATTAACTAATCTACCAAATATATTGATGACTGATCAAATAATCAGAGTTCTAAAAATATAAATCAATATGCTTAACTGAGCAATGACAACTGCTTTTCATAGCCGTATCGTGGATATCATCAGTACTTAAAGAACACTCACCACGTTTGAGGTTTCTTTACAAAGAGAGTGTAGTTAGTCCTGTTTAATTGGATCTGGTGCAGTGCAGTTTGCAAAACATTGAATACATGTAATTGTAGCTGTAGGTTTATTATTATTATTAAAACATTTTATAGGTGGCACTACAGGTTCTATTTTGTCTGTTCTATTAAGTAGATATTATGATATAAGAGCTGATATAAGATGTGATATAGATATGATATAAGACCTCATGCCTGTAAATATAAAAAAAAGATAAATATAATGACAGACTAAAAAGTTATATTTTACTTGCTTTTCATTTTTACTGTAGTAGATACTAATGAATTATTTTGTAGCAAAAATTAAGATTTTATTTATGGGTAATTAGAGATTTTTTACCATTATTTTTCTATTTTATTACTATTTCTTTTTGTAACTAGTTTCCACCACAATCACTACTTTATTATTTGGTAACAACAAAAAAAAATTAGCATGCCATTTTTGAGTAAGTACAACTTGTTTCTGATATTACCGTATCATTACCTACGTATTACTGATCTGTAAAGTGCTGCCACATTTTACAGTAAGAGACAGTTCAGGACGGCAGGCCAATCTAGCACCCACACTCTCTGATCCATGCTGTTGTAACATGCAAATGCGGCTTTATGTTGTCATGTTGAAATAAGCATGGACATTACTAAAACAGATGGCACCGAAAAGGCAGTATAAGTTGCTCCAAAATGTGTTTTGTGCCTTGCCCTTTATGCATGGAGATTTCTCCAGATTCCCTGAATCTTTTGATGATTTTTTGCTCTGAAGAGTGTGAAATACCTAAAATTCTTGCAATCCCTCGGTGAGGAACAATTTTTTTTTAACTGTTGGATTTTTTTATGCTGATGCATTTTTGACAAAGTGGTGAACCTCAACAAAACCCTGCCCATAAAGGACAAGACCTTGCCTGGATGCTCCTTTTGTACCCAAGCATGATTGGTTTTTGAACATTTCACAATGTTGATAGTCTTAAATTGCCCCGTCCCAAATTTATGTTGGAACATGTTGCAGGGATCAATTTCAGAATGAGTGTATATTAACAAAAAATAATTAATTTGATAAGGTAAACTTTATATATCTTGTCTATGTACTGTTTTTGTTCAAATACAGGTCAAGGTAGATTGATAAATCACTGTAGTCTGTTTCTATTTGCAATTTACCTACTGTCCCAGCTCTTTTGGAATTGGGTTTGTACAGTAAGCCAGTTCAATATGTTATTTGAAAGCCAAGTTAGATAGTAATAAAAGAGCAAACAGCTAAGAGGTAAGGCTGATTTCTACTTCTGCGAAGATGCAAATAAATATATCTGCACTGCAACGCAGAGTCAGGGTTCATGTTCAAGTGTAGTTTGCAGAGGCTCACAGAGGCCTTGATGTGCACATCTCCAAAATCTCAGCTACACATCTTGGGAATTTGCAGAGCTGTTTGTCAAGCAAACACTGACTTGCTGTCTGGTAGTGCTGAAGGCAGGATGAGATCGGAACAATACTCCATCCAAACGGAACCAGCTCAAAATCAAACAGAGCACCTAGAGGATTGGCTGGCAAAAGAGGTGCGACCTTATGAACTGTTCCAGTAATCAGTTGACATATTGTCTCATATTGTTCCTTTTTCTCCAGTCCATGGTTGTCCTGAGTGAACTTTCTTCATCATGCACTCCAAAAGCCACACCTTCCTTCTGTCACGGAGTGGTGCATCACTCACAGGCCTAAACTAATGGTCCGTGTCCTTCTTTTTATGGCCACATTATATCACTGCAATGTCTTGGCCTTATAATGGTAGACAACATTGACTCCCCTAAGGCCTGTTCTCTCTCTTTCTCTCTTTATCCCCCTCCTCTCTCTCTCTCTCTCTCTCTTTCACTTTCTCTGCCTGTCTCAGTTATAAGGAAACATTCTCTCATCCTTTCAATTTTTATCAAATCTGTTTGTGTGAAATTGGACTGATTTGTTTCATTTTGGAGTCCATTCTGCGAGGCAAGCTGAAGTGCATCGGTTCTAGATGGCAAATTTAGAGGCTTTTCTGAAGTGGCACATCATCGCAAATCAACTATATCAAATCAGTCTGTTTGCTGTTTCAGCTTTGCAATAGCTTTGGCAGTTAATTGATAATATGTAGGACTGGACAGTATTTCGTGCAAATATTGCAAATTGTGCTATTGTGATATGAAATTCATGTTGTCAGGCATACAATTAAATGGCCTATATGCTGTCTTTCTTCTCATTTTGAGAGTACATTCCGTCCATTGTTAATAAGAAACTACTGAAGAAAATATTGTACGTTACGCCACAGTTCCGACCTCGCAATTGATTGGCTGAGCAACATTCTATGAGTGCCAGTTAATCCTGACAGTGGCATTGCAACAAGGCCGCTGAAAAGAACTGCAACCAATAACATCTCGTCTTAAAAGCAAGCAAAGAGAGTGAGCGCCAACAACAAAACTAAAGCACTTCCAATTTAAACTATGAAGCTGTCTACACCTGCAAGCAGCAGAGCGGCTCTTTTGACGGACACCTTGTTTCTCCTTTGGCGTATCGTGCTGATGTTCTACCTCAAATAAATACTGCGGTCAAGCCCACCACCTTTTGGCAAAACAGCGACCAAAAACTAGGTAGCATTATCTCGATATAGCACTCCCTCTCATGTTTTGTTGCGTAATACAAATCATTTACAAATTCATATTGTTTATAGTTACATTTTTGATGCCTGTAATTCAAAGTGGATACAGCCACAGAGCTACAATCGTGCACATAAGTTTGGGCACCCCTGGTCCTATTACATCTTTGTCAGAAAACAGGCAGAGGCGAGGGAGGGGTAGAAAGAAGGTGGGTGAGGTTTTAAGGATTAAAGCCCATCAATGTAGACAGGAGATTATACGCAGAAAGGCTAATGATAGCAATGACAACACCTCACAGAGAAACCTATAGCCAAATACATGTGCATAGATGCATTGGCGAGCCAAGCTGAACACTGCTCAGTAGTGCTGGTGAGCGGTGTGGCTCAGGGTGGGGGCAGTTCTGATGGGAGCTGGGTTTGTTTCTTATCTCTGGAGCAAAATGCTGGAGGTGCAGATCAGCAAACTAATCATGCTATGGAGACTAAACATACAGAAAGAAACACAGTGAAGTTGATTAAGTTGGGGCCTCCAGTCATCGCTATATGGCTGCATTACTGTTTTTCTTAGTGACACTCCAGAAACATGATGCTGCTTTCCTTTAAAAAAGTAGGATGGACTTCATACAGAGTTTATTCTATTGAATAGTTCTGTCCCTCTCTCTCTCTCTCTCTCTGTGTCTCTCTCTCTCTCAGAGAACCTGCAGCACTTTTACTGAGGAACATGCCCAATAGTTTTATGACTTTTATCTCTTTTTGTGTGTGTCACTGTAAAACATATAGACAGTATATTCTTTTTTGCAGATTCTGTTGTTATTTGTTTATGGTCTCCTTTCTTTATATGTGCAGACAAAAGACTGCACTGTTACACTTCATACTTTTGTATTTGCATACAATACTGTACAAAAGTCTGAGACCTTCCTTCATTTCATTTCCAATGAAAACCGCCTTAAGAACAAGTTATTATTCAACTTTTTGAGATAGTAATAAGCAAAATATATCATTTATAGGGTACTTTTTATTAGGAGGTGGCTGTCCCAAACCCTAACCCATAAATTTCATGTTTGACTTTTCGGCAGAATGATACAAATGTAAGATAATCCAGCTACATAAAAAGGCGAAAGCCAGAAGTTCAAAAAAGCTAAAAAAGACACAAGGAAAATGGGTCATCCTAACAACCATGCAAAACCTGGTAGACCACCTAAACTGTCACCAGATAAACAGTACTTAAAGCTTTAATTGTGAGACATTTCTTTTTATTTTTGGATGTCCAGACATGCGGTGCTGGAATCCAGATTTTTTTTTTTCAGGTCAATATAATGTGCAATCCAAGCACACCTAACTTGAGAGAACTTGAATGAATGAACTGAAGTATATTCTGCACGGAAATGCTTCAAATACAGCCTGTACAGACAGGCAGCAAATGAAAGAAAAACCCAACATAAAGTGTCTTACTAAGGTATTCAGCACCCGCGGAACAGCATCTGTGCACCTTGTTGTAGATTCTACAAGTGTTAATGAAGAGCACTGTCTAACATGTTAGTCCAAAATTTTCCATTATATTGAACTGAGTTGACATCTGGTGGCTGTAAGTCATAGCATATATTTTATAGCATTTTCATACTCATCAAACCATTTACTGACCCCTCGTGGAATGGGGATGGGGCATTGTCATCCTGTAAGAGACCACTCTCATCAGAATACAAATGTTTCATTATATGATAAAGGTGATAAATCAGGATAACTTTGTATTGATTTGTAGCAACGTTTCCCTCTGAGGTAGTGGTCACCAACCCTGGTTCTGAAATCTACCTTCCCACACAGTCTAATTCCAATCAGTCGACCATG
The DNA here is from genome assembly GCF_904425465.1 of Colossoma macropomum. Lineage (NCBI taxonomy): Eukaryota > Metazoa > Chordata > Actinopteri > Characiformes > Serrasalmidae > Colossoma > Colossoma macropomum. The sequence goes on along the minus strand of NW_023494795.1, from coordinate 34,380,193 downwards.
CCTGCTTCAGCTAATTAACTTCTTCAGAAGTCCGTGATTGGCTGGGTCAGATGTGTTAGTGTTAGGTAAGGGGGCAACATGTTAGATGCAAGTTGGAACTCAAATATACAGGAAAGTAGATCTCCTGTGAGAGGGCTGGTGTCCACTTGTCTAAAGACTGGACCCAAACCATGCCAACAAAGTTCCCCCCACATCATAATAGAGCCCCCACACCACCATTCTGTAGAGGTCAAGCATTCAGGCCTGTGTAGTTCTCTTGATGTACGCCACACATTCCCTCGCTCACTTGTGGAGAAGATGGTGAAAGATGACTCATCTGACCATCTCACTTTAATCCTCATCTCTGTAGACCAGCGTCTGTGCTTTTTATACCACTGAACTCTCAAATGTGTAATAACTTTGTAATAAAAGGTTTATGCGCTGCAGCATTACTATAATATCTCTCTCTACGTAGTTGTGGACAGACTGTTCTTGCTGACGCAGTCTGGTCACATCTTGCATTGACACACTTAGTCGTGACTGTTACTCTTCTGTTTTTCCTTACGTATTGCACTAAAGTATGAACATCATCATCACTGTATGTTTTCTTTTCAGCAGATCACTTTAATCACTGCTCCTATTAAAACACTAGACAGTTGAGCAGCCTTTGCGACTGAATTAAAAAATAAAGAGAAATAAAGAGAAGACCTTAGCCGCAAAAGGGCTGTGGAAAAATGAGCAAATAAAGCATTTGAACAGGGACTGGCGCAAAGCAGAAAGGCAGTGGAGGAAAACTTAACTAACTATTCACTATGAAATTCTTGAAAACTGTATTAACGTTTATAACAATGAACAGTGAACAGAGAGACAGACTTATTAATGGACACAACTCAAAAGTTTTATTTTCAATAATTGATTGCCTTTTAAATCCTAAATTAACCAATTATTATCTCACTAAGGCTTTGACATCAAAGTGTAATGATTTTGCATTATATTTTAATACAAAAATCATTAATATTCAGTCACATTTTATAACTGCAAACCTACCAGTGCTACTCATACAGACTATTTTTATTCACAGGCAAAACCCTATGAACAGAAAAATTGTCATGCAGCTAAATTCCTCCACCTGTGTTTTAGAATCTATTTCACAGACTTTGTCTAAGTGGGTTAGACATTGTAAATTGTTCTTTGGAAACAGGCAAAGACAGAGAAATGCTTAAAACAGCAGTTGTAAGAAGTTGTAAGAAGAAACATAACCTTGATTCCTCATTTTTTGACAACTACAGACCAATCTATAACCTCCCATTTTTGAGAAAAAAAAATTCTTTGAGTAAAAAAGCTTAATGATTTCCTAAATGAACGCAATATTCATTACGAAGTCTGTCTTCAGAGCCTCACAGCACTGAAACAGCCTCAGAGAAAGTAGTAAACGATCTGAGAATAAATACTGATGCAGGTGATGTCTCTATACTTATGCTTTTGGATTTAACTACTGCATTTGATACTATGGACCATAGAATGCTTCGAAATTGGCTTGAAAATTTTGTTGGTCTTTCTGTAACCATATTAAACTGGTTCTCTACATATTTAACTAGAAGACACTATGTTGTAAGGATAGGTGAGCATAATATTCTCTGTGGGGTACCACAAGGCTCTGTACTTTGTCCACTTTTATTATCTTTGTATATACTGCCACTGGGTCAGTGACTCTTTGAAAGTCACTTAGAACCTTTTCTCTTGGTATCCTCATCCAGAATCAAGGTCAACTGGAGGCATCTGCACTCTTTATGTTTCTCCACTCACTTATTCAGGTTTTTCCTTTCATTTCTCACTCATTCTATAGCATAATACCACTTTTTTTCTAATACTGATATTGAAACCTTGAATATTCGCTGTCAATATTTTGTTCTTTAAAAGAGCTACATTTAACTGAACTACTTCATTTAAGATGGCCATTTATAAGCACAATGTTCATGCTCTCACAATAAAGAGGTATCACAGTGCAAATGTGTGCAAAACACAGGTTCAAATACACAAATTACATTCTGGCATAAAAACAAGTAGCTATTTGTTATTTTTATGTTGATCTTAGGCTGCTAGACGCTCTTGGTTGTTGGATCCATGCCATCTCTAATCGTAGCTTGACGTTGCGTTTCGTCGTGTTCATTTTGTCAGCGATCTTTTCCCTCAGACCACATGACTCAACTGTGACACCTTTTTCTCCCTTGATGGTTAATGTCTCACTGATAATGGTCGACATATTGCTCCATGTACTCACTTCCATTGTAGATTGCACTAAGTAGACCGGAAAGTACACCCTTGTGGTGATTAGAGTCACTGTTTAGTGCCCTTATTTGCTATGGAGTCCCGCAGGTGACTGTAAATGGCACTTAGTACCCTCAGTGATCCTCCAATGGGATCTAATTAGACATCGTGTGATGCATTTGGGTAAAAGACAAGTTAAAAGGGGTTCAGGCATATTTGTGGTTGTATTTATTCTCTGTATGCAGTTTTGGATAAGGGCAGATAAGAGTGGTGAGCTTGTAGCAAGGCTTAGTCTATGGGCATTATAATTGTAATGCCTTTGCAGGGTTTCACTTCAATGGAAACTGTATTATTGGATAATGTTTTTCCTTGATTGACCATTCATTTTGTTTCATGTTCAAGCCCTTCATGCACCTCACCCCTCCTGAGTCCCCCTGGCTATCTTTGAGATTTACTTTCTTTCTCCAGAAGTGGTCATTTTAACTACAGCATTGATTTTTTTTCTGGGGCATCTCTTGAGCCTTTATTCTAAATGGCATGAAATGCCACAAAAAAGAACATTTTCAGAATGGATATTTCATCTAAGGTTTTGAGAGCTTCCTAATTAGTGGATTGACACAGATTGCTTTATCGGGTCACTCATGAATGGGAACAATAGCTAAGAGCAGATCAGCATTCTTAGACATTAATTGTGAGGATAATGACATAGATGATCATTAAGACGATAGCGGCTGCTATTTTGATGCTGATTGGCTTGACTCTTTTAATGCTATTCAGCTCAATAATGTCTCCACGCAAACATGCGATTAATTTTAGCTCCCTGTTTCTACCCTGTCGACTTCAGTGTCGTTAGCTGTCCATCAAACAGAGAGACGGAGAAAGAGAGTGAGGGAGAGAGAGAGAGGATGGAAAGAGCTAGAGAGGAGAGAGCATGAGCCATTTTAGTCACGAAAGAGTGAGGAAGTGATAGATCAAGGGGAAGAGAGAAAGCAGAGGAGTGACACGGAAAGACAAAGCACGTAGTGTGGGTGGACAGATGCTGGCTAGGGTCCTAACTGGGCTCTGAAGGGCCAATTTGGTGCCTGTTAACATGGCTGTCGTGTGTGACACGCCACAGGAGAGTGTCTGCCTGGTGGGAAAGTGACATAGATTAAAGACAAGCTAGTGCGTTTTAACCCTTACCAGTCACAGTTATCACTAGCGATAACAAAGGCATGGTGACATTCGATACGAATTACTTCTGACTCATAGCTCATTGAAACAAGCAGAGTAATTCTGTTAAAAATGCAGATTCTGAATCAGTTCCTCAGTAGTGTTAGTGAGTAACAGAGGAGAGAAGAAACATATTTTACGTTTCTGTCTTCTTATGAGATTGAAACAGTAAGAAAAGACAAAAACTGAAGATTTGAGCCTGTCAGTGTATGTACACACCAGAGGGGAACCCCCAGGGCCTTCCAGGCCTTCAGAGTGCTACTCTTGTTTCATTGCCCAGTTCTGGATGTAAACAAAAGGGTTCAATTCTTCAGACGGCAAGCAGAAAATTTGTCAATCAGGAACTGTGTTTAATCTAGAATGGCCCAAAAATGTTAACGCACTAACGAACTACTGGAACCCGGTACGGACGCTGGCAGAAGTTAGTATTACCATGCAAGTGTTTTTTCTTACAAAAGAAGGTTCTTCAAGGGCTCTTTAGTGAAGAAAATGGTTCTATATAGAACCATGAACACTCAAAGAACCTGTTGCATGATTAAAGGGTTCTTTGCATCATGAAAGTGTTCTTCAGACTGATGGAGAATGTGTCATTAATGGTTCTATATAGAATCATTTAGAAAAGGGTTCCATATAGCACCAAAAAAGGTTCTGCTATTGTGGCAATGTCAAGCTTGATACAATAGAAGAACCCTTTTTGGTGCTATATGGAACCCTTTTCAAAAAGGTTCTGTATAGAACCATCTGTAGCACATTCTCCATCAGTCTGCACAACGATTTCACCATGCAAAGAACCATTTAATTATGCAGATGGTTCTTTGAATGTTCATGGTTCTATATAGAACCACTTTCTTTACTAAACAACCCTGGAAGAAGCATTTTTTTAAAATGTAGTTTTGACATTTATGGCTATGTTATTTTATACATAATAAAAGCTTATACAATGTGCATTGTAATATCATAGGCTACTAGATGTTTTATTCCATAATTCCATATTATTTAGCATTTAATAACTTTGTGTTTCGCAAAGTGCTTGAAATATTAAATAGAACGTCTAACAATACGTTTTGGCAAATAGCCTTTGATATTGAAATCCACATTGTATAAGTTGCATTATGTATAAAATAACAAACACTGTTAATGTGGCATGTAGTGTAAATTGAATGTATAGCAAAATGACTGTAATAACTGTCAATATTTAAAGGTTAAAGTTAAAGCAGTCTTTTGTCTATGGCAGGAATTTTTTAAAGTCCTACAAAAATCAGTATTTTATTTACAGAAGCACACACTCACACAGTAGAGTTTAGCTTGGAGATCCATCACTATAGTTAAGATCAGTGCATTAAACTTGCCCTCAGATTTCATCCAGCTACGCTCCATGAATTCACAGTGATCTTTTATTCTCTCTCTTTCTCTTTCTCTACGTCTCTCTCTCTCAGTATCTCTGCAGGACATCACTATGAGGAAGGCGTTCCGCAGCTCCACCAATCAGGACCAGCAGCTGTTTGAACGTCAGTCCCTGCCAATGCCGCTGCAGGAGACTTTCAACCTCTGTGAACAGCCACCACCGCTCAACATCCTCACACCCTATAGGTCAGTATTGTGATATCACTACTATACCAAGAAGGTTTTGCTAAACTTCTGAAAAAAAAACATTCTCACATCATTGCTGCAAATCCTCAGATTAAAAATTTTAAAGTTTAATTTTAGATTGAGATGATTTTTCAGATGGATACCAATTTCTCATAAAGCTCATTTTTCATATTTCTGAAGACTTCTGTAGATAGTGGATTGTAGGGACGATAAGCAAAAAATCAATAAGTCAGGCCTCTACTGTTCTGGGAAGGCTTTCCACAAGATTTTGCAGTGTGTATTCGGGAATTTGTGAGGTCAGACCATTATTCCTCCTCCACCAAACTTATTGTTGGCGCTATGAATAGGTTGGCATCAGCCAAATCCAGATTCGTCTATCAGACTGCCAGATAGTGAAACGTTAATTCATCACTCCAGAGAACATGTTTCCACTGCTACGGAGTCCAGTGCTTAGCACCACTCCATCCACTGCTTGGCATTGCACATAGCAATCTTAGGCTTGTGTGCAGCTGCTCTGCCATGGAAACCCATTTCCTGAAGCTCCTGACACACAGTTCTTGTGCTGATGTTGCTTCCAGAGCCAGTTTGAAACTCTGTAGTGAGTGAGGCAACAGATGATGGGAGGATTTTTACTCATAAAATGCTTCAGCTCTCTGTGAGTTTGTGCAGTCTATCACATTGTTCTTGAGCTGTTCTTGCTGCTAGATGCTTCCATTTTACAATAATTGCAGGACAGAGATTTCAGGAACTGACTTGTGACAAAGGTGGCATCCTATCTGACGGTCACTGAGCTCTTTGCTATGACCCATTCTACTGCCAGCATTATTTTATACACCTGTTAGCAATGAGGGGTGTCCACATACTTTTGGCCATATATTGTGTAATTAAACACAAAAAATGTTGTTTCTCATGGCCTTTTCTCTGCACAGAGCAGCTAACGAGTAAAACTAGGACTGGAGTTTCAGCTAATAGTAGTAGTAGTATAACTGTGCTCAGTGCGTATGTATACAAAATGTGCAGAAAAAAAACGATAAGTTTTAATTATTGATTTTATGGATATAATCGGTCACCGTCAGTGATTTGACTGAAGCCCTAATTCATTGTGCATTGAATTCTTTGCCAGTTTGAATGTATAGAACATGATAGTCATCCAGTTCCATTATGGGTGCACTTCTGTTTATTTATTCATTTTATATTTGATCTGTTTCTTTAAACAAGTAATGTATTATCAGATATTCAATATATTTAATGCTCAATCAGCTATTGGTTGAATAACTTTTATTTTAGCCAGTGTTGTGGCTTTATGTCATACATAATGTGTGAATGCTGTTGCTGTACTGGAAATATTTCAGTGTCTGAAGAGGATATTAAAACTGCAATCTGTAATATCTGCAATGAAAAAGAGGACAAACTACACTGAAGGCTTTTGATACCTGTTACTGTAAAAAGAGCACTTTGGTTTGTAAAAAGTACCTAAGAAAACTGGCCATTCATTGATCAATGCACCCCTAATAGCTGACTCAAAAGCATAAGAATGGCCAGAAAAATCCCTACGGTCAAGAAGACAACATAACTCTATTCTGTTCCAACTGCTGACTCACATGAACCACACTGGCTGCCATGTCATTCTGAAACAGCCACTTCATTTGAACCTCAATTTTTATACCTCACTGGTTTAACAACAAACTGGACAGGCTTTAATTTTATTTAGCCATAAACAAACAAAATGAAAAAGCCAGTCAAGCAGAAGACAGCAGGAACTGTAAACTCTTTATGAGCGTAACAGGTTTGGGTATTTTTCCGTAAGTCTAAAGCTCTTAACTTGCAGTCCTGCTTGTGTAGATAAAAACAACTGGGCCTCTGGAGTGATTGGCTTTTCAATTCCATTTAATATTTCGTTTTCATGTTTAGCCATGTAAATTAGTTTTTTATGTCTTCTATGAGGTCAGTCTGTGTGGAATTTTATAAAGACCTGCAGATACACAAAAATGAATAGTCAATAGGGTCAAGTGGAAATCACAACTCTGTAATCTTCTGTATGTTTATGTGCGTAAAAACCTCACTCTCTCTTATCCAAGCGCAGGCTATCGACCCAGCCTGTCAGCCTGTGTGTCTAGATAGTGGGTGTTTGGGATCCTCCTTTCTGGATCTTGACCTTGGAGGCAGATGCAAACAAATGGACAGAACGTTACGGTTGTAAATTCAAAGCGCGTCTCAGGAGCGCATGTATAAAATCACAAACTTTCCTGAGATAAGCCAATGTAGGTCAGGGTGTGCAGGGACTGAGCTGAATCAATTGCTCTGATGTAGTTTGTTCTGCCAGAGTGGATTTTTCAAGTTACTGTTGCTCACTGCGGCAGAACGCTAAGGATTCAGAATGAATGAGCTGTAAGTCCTGTGATTAGTGGCTTTTATTTATGGTTATTAATGGTTTTGAAACAAATGCAGTTGTATGCAAACAATACAAATAACTAATGCAAATGTTAATGCACACTTACTTTATCAGTGATTGACTTAATAGTAATTGCTAATTCCTTTAGTAATTGTGGCTTGTGCAAAAGTTTGGACACCCTGCTACACTCTACCGTAAGTCAGTACTTAGTAACACTCCCTTGGGCACTTTTTGTAGCCAGCTAGGTGTCTTTCCGGTCTTGTTTTAGGAATTTTCACCATTTCTTCCTCACAGAACACTGGAAGAGTCAGAGAATTTACTAGGCTCTAGAACTGTCATCAGCTGATGATTCCTAATGACAATTCTTGACCCGCTTAACCAGTCCTAGAGTCTATTAAGGCCAAATGAGTTAATTAAGTTCTGAGACTTTACAACTTGAAGGGTGTCCAAATGTTGCACATGCCACAATTACTATTTTATGTTTCTCTTTTTTTATGTTCTTTATAGGTTAATCATATTTAGTGTAACTGTAACATATTTTATGCAGTAGTGTGGTGCAGAAATTCTGTTTACTTCTTCTCACATTAATAGATAGATAATAGATAGAATGAGTCAGATAAAAGGTACCATAGTTACCCTTATATACACATCACAGTGCTTTATAATGTACCTCTACCTTTTCTCTCTCTCTTTCTCTCCCTCCTCACATTCACTCATTACTTCAGGAAGACGACTCTAGCACCTCAAGCTGTTTTTGCTAGACGTGACAGCTGTTATGCTCTTCTTCCCTTCAGCTCAGCCTCCCTCCTCTCCTTACTACTTGTCTTCCTCTCCTGTCTTCCTCTCCTGTCTTCCTCCCCTCACTGCTGCTGATTCCTCCACAGGAGGCCTCAGCTCCTCTCTCTTTCTCCTCATGTGCCCCACTCACACTTTTCCACTTTGCAGTCCTGTTTGACTTGATTGATTTTTATTGTAAATGGATTGCACTGTGCTAGGCCATTTTGCAATATCGTATTTACGATAACAATTAGCACATGATGTATTGGACAGCCTTAAATCGATAGTTGGCAAAAGATCTAAGTTGCATAGTTTTCTTTTTACTTTAAAGGTGGTCGATCAGCCAAGTCACATTTGGTGTCTGAATTTGGCTTCCTTGCTTTTGTACTGGAGCTGTGAGGCTGCGATGGAGTTAAAGTAATGGAAACTTGTGACCACCAGTTAGCATCGCTCAGTCTGCTGTGTAGTCGTCACTGCAACGTTGATAATACATAAACTGCATGGAGTTGTTAAGTAATCTCAGATAGTATTGCTTACGTGGTTTTTATGTATGTTTGAATACCTCTGGTCAGATGACATGTTTTGTTGATTTTCTAAGTGAAGATAAGTCAACATCCTCTATAGAGGACACACCTCTGCACATTTTAATGCACTTTTACTATTTATTTGCTGAATTCAACATATTCTGGGGAAAAACAAACATAAAATGTAAAAATACATATTTTTTATATTTTTTCCAATATGTTAAACTCAAACAAATAGAAATTGTGCACTAGTTTGCAGAAAAAATGCCAAATTTGAGTTTGTTTCTTGTAGAGGATGTATTTGCTTATTTTTGCTTATTTGATTGGGGTGTTCAAACTACTGCAAATGACTGTATCTATAAAAATAGAAAAAGGCTGTCGCATATTTATACAATAATTTAGGCATGCAAGTAGGTGATGATTTAGGCATGCTGTTTGCACAGTGCTAATAGGTGGAAGTTTCCATTACTGCATAACTAAAGAAGTAAACTTTAGACACCAAACAAGTCTTGGCTGATCGATTACATTATGACTAATGTGAAAATTGTATCACTTCAATGTTCAATGGATAAATCCATCTCTCAGCTCACTTTAGTTGAGGGAGTGACACGATTTGAAAAGTATTTTATGTGAGGAGCGTTTGCAGGCATTTCAACTGCCTGTCTCATAAATGTCTCTCATCTCTCTCTCTTCCATTCTCTCTCTGCATATGGGAAATGAGGTTGACCAAGCATTTCCATTTATCCCCCTTAAATTTTGAGTGCTTTTTTTCAGTCAGATAACATTTTGACATAATCATGCAGCCATGTGAGAACAGTGAAGATCTGGAGACAGACAGTATCTAAGAATGACGCAAGATTGCAAGAAAAGATGTTCATAAACTAAAAAGACAGAAGAACTGTGAGAATATTGAAAAAGACCGGAGTCTAGGATGAGAGATGGACAGGCAGACAAACAACATAAATAAATAAATAATAGGCCACAACTTCAGAGCTGTTTTCTCCCACGCTGTCCGCCTGAACCCTGTGATGATGACTGTAGAACACTGGAACAGCCTGTTCCACCATTCTGACGGAAGAGTGATATATCTCTCTGTGTCTCTTTCTGTAGGGATGATGGGAAGGAGGCTCTAAAGTTTTACACTAACCCGTCCTACTTCTTCGACCTGTGGAGGGAGAAGATGCTGCAGGACACCGAGGACAAGAGGAAGGAGAAGAGGAAGCAGAAGGTAAGGAGTGGAAGAAGCACACACAGGAGAAGGCAGGGTCTCAGCAAGGGGTCTACCATATTTCTTTGACATGAGATGTTCATAAGACATGTAAGACATGTTCAGAATCAGTGAAAAGTAGCTACGCACATAACGAGTTTTAGCTACTCAAAATCCCAAACCTCTGAAACCAGCCTGGACAAGATATATAGCAAAAATGCCTGTGCATGAATATGGGGTTTAAAAAACGCACGTTATTCTATTCTGCAGTGAGAACTAGGAGAACATTGTACTACAATCTGGCATGCTTTTAAGTACCGGTCACTGTAGTCTCAGCCTCAGATGCTCCACCCACACGGATTGGGATTGTCTGATATCATTTGCACACAAAGTTGGGCACAACATATCAGGATTTTGTTATCAGTTGCTTTCAGATTGGCTATCCACACATTCATGTTAATGCACTTCTGTGCAGAGTTTTTATCATTCAGACAGGAAACAAAGACTGAATTCTAAAACACTGTTTTTCCAGTTAAACTCTATTCAGCAATAGCATACTGCTGCCTGCACTGGGCACTGAGCAAGATACAGGACTGTGCAAAAGTTTTAGGCACCTTTATTTAAAAAAATATATTGCTGCTGTCGGAACAAAACCTCATATCTGCATTTTCGTCATTTCTCAGTTTTTGACATAATTTGAAAATACCTGCAGTACCCTTTTTATTGTGTGTAAATTTTATGATAAATGGACCAAAAAAACTTGAATAATATATATATATATATATATATATATATATACACATAAAGCATAAATTTAAACAGTGTGCATACTTGCCTACACCTTTTGCACAGTACTGTACCGTGACAAGGTAAGCACTCCTTGGCCATGTTAGACCCTGGTACTTTTCATTCCTTGTCAGGAAGAGGCCATACTTACTTGAGCCCTGCTATATAACATGCACATAAATGTCATGGCAGATATCATATGCTGTCAGGAGTTGTTGTGGCAGATTATGTGCAGTAATAGTATAACAGTCTACATGTTTTAATGAATGCATGTTAATATGCTATATATGTTAATAATATACATATGTTGAGATATTAATATATATATGTTAATACTTTCTTCTATTACTTTATTGACTTCATTAATTATTGACAAACAACTTAGAACTTTAGATGTTATCCATTAATGAATGTATTATGTGAGTTTTTGCCAAAGACATCTAAAATAGTAATACCAAAAAATGTGTTTTTTATAAACCCCTTTAAAAAGAATGCTAAAATCGTAGGCCTCCAAATGATTTGGTAAACATTAACAAACAGCACTGGTTTTCTTGGTCATATTTTACAAGTGATAAATTAGTTGTATGTAAATTATTTTTGCAGCCTGTACTCTAAATGAAAACAATTTAGTTTATAGTAATATCTATAAATGCCCTGAAGTCATTTACAAACCTCTTTACACTAGAATAGGAGATGTTAGTCCATAAACAGCCACAATAAATACTCTTGTTTGTCAGTTATGCAATAACAGTTAATGGTTGCCTTGTAATCTATTGTCATTTTAGTTAATTTGCATGTGATATAAGCCATCATTGCATTTAACATTATGGCATTTTATGACAGTTACTGATAATGGTAACATAACACTGTTATATTACTGAACAAAATCTGTCATGACAACATAGGACATGTTTAGCCATGGTTATGTTATGTAGCCGGGTAGTAAAGCGAATGGACAAAAATTGTGCAGAACCAAAGTAGCAAACTTTAACATCAGGCTAAACAGAGCTAATCGATTACATTAGAGGGGTAAGAGGAAAATTGTGTTTGATTTGAAATTTGCCGAACTGTCGCTTCATTAAGGTTCATTATCTGCTGACTGCAGTATACTTTTTGCTTTCTGAGTGAAATATCTCTGAGCGTTTGCTGAACAAGAGCTCTCCACTGCCTCATAGACGAGATGGAGTTGTGGGGGCGTATGACTTCGGGGGGTAGTGGACTGATTGGGCTGGTGTGTGTATGTGTGTGTGTGTGTGTGTGTGTGTGCAACACAGACTAGGCTGAGTGAGTGCTGATTAGATGTTGGGGGTTATGCTGGGCTTGGCTGAATGTTTTCAGTGATTAACAGTTTTGGCTGCCCTCTCCACCTTCCCCATCATTAGAGACCACAGCAGAATGAAACCCCTTACATTGACTGCTTCTAAATTACAGACTAACACACATACATATACACACACACACACACAATGCGGACCACCCCCCAACACCAGGGGCTAATCAGAGGCTAATCAGAAGCAGATTGTGTTTCTGTGCATGAAGGCAGTCTCTCTCAGTCTTTCTGCCTTTCTCTCTCTTTCTCTATCTATCTTTCTGCCTGTACTGCCACTGTTTCTCTCCCCCTCTTGTTGGCCTGTAGCTGTATTTCAGAGAAAAGAATCTGTGTGTGTGTGTTTTTATGGTTTATGGCTTTAATAAGAGAGGGCTGGACTTCAGTGTGAGTAGACGAGACTGCTCTCTGCTCGGTAATTGAAGAGAACAATGCGATGCGAGCGTGTGAAGCGTGTAATGCATTCTTTGCGGAAGATGTCATTCCTGCTGCCCATAATGATACCCCAGCGTCGAGAGCCCTTAAACCAAGTCGCTGTCCACGGCTGTGGAGGCCAGCCTGCCCCCCTTTTCCTGAAACAAAATGGCCCCTGTCAGTCTGCTGACAAACACCAATCCCAACACTGTCATACAGCAGACAAATCTCAAGCGCTTTAAAAATGGAAGTGGAAGCCGGAGATGACAGAACAGACGATTTATTCTGGCTTGTGAGTAGTGTTATTAAGTGTGGTTGTCAAATATACTTGTAATTTTTCAAAAACTGAAAGATCCTACGCAACGGCTTGTTTCAGCATAAAGAAGGAAAAGGGGGTTCCACTCGACTACAACAGAGGTGTACAGAAAAACATTGGGCTTTACATAGAGGTGGGCAGTACAGAAGAAATGATAACACTTTACTGGAGGGTGGTGTTCATAATTATACACGACACCTACATAAGTCTTTCATGACAACCGACATAAACATATATAGTCCATTCTACCAAATTTGTTCAAACTGCAGTCTCACAGTAAAATAGCTGTTTTTAAAAAATTACTATTAAATCGAAGGCATTAATTATTGGGAGTACTATTGGAAGGCAGCTGTCCGAAACCCGAACCCTTAAATTTCAACTTGTGAAAATTATACATTCTTTTTTTTTACAAGATCTTTTGGCTTTCTTTTAAGGCAAAGTTTAAAGATTTAGATTTATCATGAGTTTAAATTTGAAATAAAAAAACTTTATTTAAAAAGTGCTGTCCCACGATTTCATGTCACCACCGAAACATGAAGAGTTTCAGGTTATAGGCAGAGACTTATTTTGAAGTAATTGTGTCCCACAGTCTAAAAATCAGTGTGTAACTTTAAGAATTATCTCCACAGAAAAACATATTTTCTGCAATTAAAACTTTTTCGTGTTTTAAATAAAAAATTTTAGAAAAATATTCTAATGTTATGTGTTTACAACTGTTCAAAACTGTGTTTGGTGGTCATGTACTGGTCATGTACTGCTCAAAATTAGCTAAAATACTGGATTGGTATTTCCAAAATAGATGACGAACATACAGTAGAATACAGTGAAATAAGCCATAAAAAATCATGTTATTTCAGTAAAATATAAATGTGAATGAAAATTGTGATTTCTGCCCAACTTAATAGCCTTACAATAAATTACTGTAATATTACAATTTTATTTTTCTCTATGGTTTTCCACATTGCTGTGGTCAGGTTTAAAATATAATGGGATAATTAATTATTCATTATTTTATATTACTTCATTGGATTAAAAAGTTTTTTTAATAATATGAATTGCCAGATGCTTGCATGGTTAATTCACAATTGTTAATGGTTAAAACACTTTATTGGTCAGTTTATTTTATTGGTTGTTTTAGCCAGTGCTTCCTTCAGGAGTGTTGTAGTACTTCAATCTGGTCTCAGTCTCGGTCCTGTCTCAGTCTTAACATCATTTTGACTTGGTCTTGTTTCGGTCTCGGGGTAAGGTGGACTCAGAAATTGTTCTCGTGACCAGACTCCACCTGATGTAATAGTAAACTGAACTTGTTTTCTATCATTATTGAATATCAAGAATACCTTCAAACACAATAAAGCCATTTCTCTACATATTTAAGTAAAATCTGTTCATGGCTTGTGGATGATCTAATTAATCCTTTCCATGATGGCTTAACTGGGTATTATTTGTTTGTTGATGTTCATTTGGTTCCAAAATTCAAACATCCCCTGAGGGCAGATCAGAATTACTATGTTTTCATTCAGTAATAAAAATGGCTGTATGTTATTTATATTCAGTTGACCTTAGGTGGTGAATAAGTTTTGGAGAAGAAGGGACAGAGAATAACCTTACCTTATCATCTGCTTCCAAAAGTTGCAATGCAATGTTGGACTAAGACTATAATATAATAATAATAATTCATAATATTTTTACACTAAAAATGTTACATTTTACAAGTTTGATTTACAGAGATAGGTATGGTATCCACCTTATTAAAAGAGCTACTTGTTATCTAGACATCTCTGTTCATAGGCCTTCTCAGAGTCAGACTGCTGATCTAGGATCACATTTACTTCAGTCCATATTAACATCAATGGATGGTAAAAAAGGAGATGTGACCCAGACACAGCACCCTAGGTAGCTGTCTCTGTCAGTTAAAATCATTTAAACGAAATTATATTAGAGTACTTTCATGGAGTCTTTGAATAAGGATTTTTAGGCCGTCATGTCATTTCATATAAACTGTTGTGGACAGTTTGGCTGTTTTGTGGTGCTTTCTCTGCCAGTTACCATGGTTCAGTTTTTCACTTACACACCTACAAATGTCATATAACATCATTACAGTAGGGCTGCGACTATTTCTATAATTGATTCATTGTATTAGTATCAACTTTGTATCAGCTGAAAATTTCTGGATCAGATATTAAAATAATTATCAGATTTCTATATCTATATAAAATTACCTGATAAAGGTGTAAGTAGGCCTGTGCTGGCAACAGAGTCCCCTTATTTGGAAAGTAACCACAATAAATAGTTAAACCATTTTTTTTCTGAACTGTTTCATTCTGCATTTTTCTGACTGTCCCTTACATTGAAGTGGATGTGGGAGAAAATACAGTGATATAAAGTGAATTGAGTCTTTGTCAAAGAAGAATATGTAATGAAGCACAGTTCAGTGAAAGCTGTGGTTGTTTAAGATTTCCATCTTTAATTTGGCCAAAACCCTAATTAATCTAGCAAGAACGAACAGAATTGTGAATGTCACATGAACTGTATTGTCTGAGAGTTGTGGATGCTTAGGCTGGCCCTTTGCTACCTTCTCTGAAGTAATTTCGGCTGAGGCCATTTGAAATGACTTGTTTTGCCTAATGAATGAGAGCTGAGACATGTTTTTACTCATATTTTTCCTGAGAACAAAGTCGTTTTTCAGACTGAAACTTGACTCTGTGGTGTGAGGATGTCCTAAAATATACACCGTACCATAGAGACAGCTTTTTGTACAGGTATGATATCAGCCAGCAGCGCAGAGCATGTTTAACCAGCGCAGGTACATTTCTACAACAATCTCATCTATCCTGGTACAATAAATGTGGTATTAATGTAGGATATCACATCACCCAACATTTAAAAGTTTAGTTATGTTAACATGTGGAAGTTTTGCTGTCTTGCTGTGGTTTGCATGCAATAAATCAGCAAACGAACAACAGTTTTTTAAACTGGTGGTAAATGAGTTTTTGCCATCACTGTGGACTGTTAACATTTCTTCGGGTACAGGCCTAGACGTAAGTAACGTCATGCATAGTGGTTTAATGTGAAATGGTTCAGAAAATAAACTTACCGAGTCAGAAAGTTATTACATGAAATGATTATAAATACACTGTCTAATACCTGAGACATTGTTTTATGATTTTATATATGTTATATTTTTGAAAGCCATGCAGGGTGGAGAGGTGCATACAGGGCATTTTAAGGCAAACTAGTCAGAAGACACATGTAGATTCCCTGGTTATTTTAGTTAGTAAATTAAATGCCTAAATTTGTGTTGTTGACGTGGTGACCACCACTGTAAAGGAAACTGAGTTGTCAAAGTTCTCTATAATAACTCATTTCACATCAGACTACCCTCATTATGCAAAAATTTTGAAAATTGATGGGATTCCCTTTTGAAAGAAGTGCTTCATTTAAAGTAGCTTGTTTTAAAGATTTAAGATTCAAGAGTTTTATTGTCATATGCACAGCAGAAACAGGCAGTTACACTGTACAATGAAATTCTTACTTTGCTGTTCCTCCATTCACCAAAAAAATCGAAATATAAAAACAATATATTAAATACACAGAATAAGTGGAAATACACTAAAAAATAGTAAAAAAGTACAGTTATGTGTGCAAAGTTGAAAGAAAAATTAAAGTTATGTGTATGTGTTATGCGTATGTGCAAGTATGTAGAGCAGCGGTCCATAAAGTGCTATGTTGCAAGTAACAGATGTAAACAGTAGTATTCTGACAGCAGCAGTACAGTGTATGTAAGGTGCAGTTACTGAGTGCAAAGTTAGCCAAAAGTTAAACCAGTTCAGAGTGGGAGGGGGGGAGAGGTAGTGAGTGAGGTGTTCACAAGCCTGATGGCCTGTGAATAGAAACTGTTCGTCAGTCTTGTAGTCCTGGACTTCACACTCCTGTAGCGTCTGCCTGAAGGTAGGAGTGTGGAGAATGTGTGCTGGGGGTTTGTACTGTCCTTGATTATGTTGTGTGCTATCCTCTCGAAGCACTTCATCACGATTGGGGTGAGCGCAACGGGGCGAGTCATTTAGGCAGGTCACACCGCTTTTCTTTGCGAGGGGCACAATGGTGGTGGTCTTGAAGCAGGATGGCACAAAAGCTTGCACAAGGGACAGATTGAATATGTCCACAAACACGTCAGCCAGTTCTGATGAGTAAACCCTGAGTGCACGCCTGGGGATGTTGTCTGGGCCGGCTGCTCTCCGTGGGTTTATTCTCTTGAAGGTCCTGCGCACATCCACTGATGTCACAGTGAGCGATGTGTTCTGCGTGTTCTCCTTGGCCATAACGTCTCTCAGTCGGCCAGGGTTGAGGGCCTCGGAGTGAGCATAGAACTCATTGAGCTCGTCAGGTATTGTAGCGTGGCTGGTTGTGACCACCCTGCTGGTCTGTTGGTAGTTGGTGATGTGCTGCAGTCCTTGCCACATGCGCCGGGAGTCTGCGGTGGTGTAGTAGCCCTCCAGCTTCAGCCTGTACTGTGTCTTTGCCTCTCTGATAGATCTACGCAGGTCATATCTGGACCTTTTGTAGTCTTCAGCGTTGCTGGTTTCTGGTTGGGGTATTTTCTGCAGCGCTTTGTAGGAACAATTGTTAGTAGTTTTTAAAGAAAAAATATTGTTAACAGAAAAAAGCGGAATCCTGTCATCTCTAATATGAACATTATTGTTTTTTTCAAGCAATCAATGCATCAGCAAAATCCATGTGAACATTTTTTAAAATCAACATAGTTTACTTTGTTGACTAATCACTGCAGCCATACATTACAAGTGCAGTGAAGCAACAATGTACAGTGATTACAGTATGTGCCATGTATTTCTGCAGAACACCAGTACCATCTATCACACCTGATCCTGCTAATGATTAGGCATGAAGCGGAGTATATCTCCTGAAGTAGGGTCAGTTACCATGCAGACAAAGCACTGGTCATTTAGAGCCAACATTATTCGCAGAGTATGATGTGACAGTAGCCAGCCCTGCTTAATCAGTAGCCAGATTCATGCAGAAAGAGAAACCAGGAGAAAGCCATTCATTCTCATTAGATTACCCGTGTGTGGGAAAAGCAGGCCTTGGATTAGGCAGCATTACATTAGGGTGGGATAGATTAGGTTAGCGAATGACTGATGGTCACGGCGCTGGTGAAAGTGCTGCAGCAGCAGTCTCTGCCTTTCTCTCTCCACCACTCATTCCCCATTGATATTAGAGCTGACATAGTGACTGACTCGCTTTCTCAGTCTCTGTGTTCTTTTCACTCTCAGTCTCACTCATTCTCTCTCTCCCTCACACGTTTTAGTAAAATGGTTGTGAGCATGTGACAGAATAATTTAAGAGGAAGTGTGTTGCATTAATAAAGAAGCAAACCATGTTCAACAACTATATACCTTAACTTATATATATATATATATATATATATATATATATATATTTTGTATCTTGACCATCTATATCAAAAGTATATTCACAATATATCTTAACCTATATATTGTAATATATCTACTATCTTAACCACCTATGTCAAAAGTATATCTACTGTATATCTACATTATATCTACCATATATCTTAACCTATAGATGGGTGACAAAGAACTGAACAAATGAGTGGAGAAACATAACAAGTAGAGATGCTTCCGGGGAGGTGTACTACATGATACAGTTATTTATTAATTAATATCCCACCTTGCTCTGAGGTATGTATTAATATGCTGGGTAGGCCTAGTTGACCTTGATTTTGGATCTGAGTGAGATTTTGGACTGATGGTCAAGTACATCAGCACTCTCCACCAATATTATCAAATTAAGGGAATATATTTTTTGGAAGAATGGCTCATCCCTCCAGAGCAATTCCAGAGATTTGTAGAATGTATGCCAAGGCTGTTCTGCTGTCTTTTCCTTTACTGTACTAAAATACTTCATGACGACTATCCTTTAATATATATAATCCAGTATATAGTAGATATACTTCAGATATACTGCATATATGTGCAGTATATCTACTATATTCATTTCTATAGATTGTCATTGTCCAAAAAAAACATGCATTTCTATGTTCTTCATTATTTGAACACGACAGCTGTTCTTTACATTGTGTGAAAACTTATACTTTACAGTCCTATACAGTTACTATTTTGGAGATGGATTTTTTTTTGGCATAGCGACAATATGTACATCTACTAAATATCTAAGCCGATATATTTTAATCTCTTTTGCTATTATACAGTAAATGTATAACAAATACTAGTGTACAGTTTCATGTTTTAAAGATGCAAAGCATTTGAGGTGGCTGTTCATTTCTAAATGCCCTACTTAGATTTATAAAAAGGTCTACAGTGACGTGTGTGTATTTGTGCGTATGTGAGAGGAAGAGGACAAAATAAAACCTCCGCTTTTGACACAGTGCTCTCAAGTCTTACTACGAACTGGACGAGAAGACTTCTACTTCTGTGAGCAGTTAAAGAGAAACGAGGATGATAAGAACATCAGACACACACACAAACACCTGCGGTGCCATCATGTCTGAGGCCGTCAGTGTGACGCACAGTCTGTGACTCGTCATTCCAGGCAGAAATATCGACACTCTGCATGTCATTCAGGGTTCATACCAGGAGACGCAAACAGACTCACGCTTTTGGCTCCCACTGACACACACACACACACACTCACACACACACATCACTACAGACCTTTTTAAAATTGTTTTTACACATCACCTCAGTGTTGGGGAAAAGGCTGTAAGTCACAAAGTCTGTCAGTCCATCCTATGCAAGTCCAGCTTGCGAGTGCTGTGAAAGTGTGAAAGTGTTGTGCATGCACTTGAAGACTTAGCAGATCCATTCGTCACCAGACTGTGAAGTCAGCCATTCACACTCAGCAACTCTATGCCCCTGCCATCCTGCAGCAGGGACAGTGTCAGCCTACCAGCCTCACACCACTCCCACAACAGTTACCCTGATGATGCCACCGCTTGCTCAGCTGTGGCCACTTGCATAAAACATCTTAAGTATTGATCTTAAATGTAAATGTAGAACCGTCAGAAACATTAGGGTCGCTCAACGTAAAGGGAGCAGTTCACTGACGTTGTTTAATTCAAGTTGGGCTTTTTTTTTTTAATTATTGAACGTTGCACATTCCAGTTTCCCTAATAAAGCTCTCTTTATAAAGACACATGCAGTTTGAGTGCACTGACAATACCCACAAAATCTTTGAAAAACCTTTATTGTGACATAATTTATCACAATAACAATAAATATTGTCAAATTTCCCCCCAAAATACTCAGTTGTGAGTCGGAGTCAAGTTGCAAGTGTGACCCAACATGTGACCCGACTCAAATCCTCATCTCTGCTGTTTATCCTTATGATATCTTCACATCACCCACCCTTAGGCTGCCTTACATGATGAACCTTTCATACAACTTTAGTTGCTTGAAACTTGCATGAAACTAAATAAACTAGATTTGCATAATGGAAAGCATCAAGCAACTCATTCGAAACTCAGCCTCAACAAATACAAGCATCTCAACCTCGTAAAACAAGTTTCATGAAACAGCCAATCATTATGCAAATAACACATCATGTTATCACGTTGAAGAACATACTTTCAAACTATTGATTTCACTGGATCAGTGGATGGGAACATAAACAGAAGACGGTTTATTGGGAGGTTGAAAATGAGACCCCCTCCCCAAACCACTCACTGACTCAAGGTTGGTAGTTAATTTTGTCAGTTTCCTGAGCCATGACAACAAACATGAGTTTCTTAAAGCTAATGTTTCTATAACCTGCTACATTTAAACAACTGCTTGTGCCATCATTTCTTCTTCTTCTTTGGTAGCCTGCTGCTATCTTGATCTGTGTAGCTAGATTTTTGTTCTTCTTTATGAATTTTACATATAGCTGAGATTTATTTGGAATCTCAACAATGAAAATTATTACAGACATGTGCTCCTTAATAAACATGTTTTTCCAGGACAGGGTGAGCGAGACACTAAGTAGGCTATAAGCATAATGGCTGCTTAAACATTTGTTTTCAAAGGCTTAACAAACCCAAACCCAACTCACCCGCAAGATATATTTATATAGAAAAAACTCACATATACAGAAAATAACGCTGGATAGATAGATAAAACACTGATATATAGATTTGGGAAAAGAATGGCACTGATGTAAAAGACATACAGATGATAAAAAAAATACAAAACATATAGAAAAATACAAGCTAGTGGAGTATTTGAATGTGGTGATGGATTCATGGTCAAAGGCACATCCTTATTTGACATAACTGAAGTTATTTCCAGCTATATGTGCTATGGAATGTAATATAGAAAAAAATCTTGGCAGGCTTTGTTTACTTTGTATGGACAAACACTTTTGTAATACAGTTCCAGTGTAGAGTTACTGTATGTATGTGTGTGTGTGTGTGTTTGGCAGAAAGCAACTGGTACTGAGGGCCCTGATGCTAAGAAGCAGAAGATACAGTTGTGCCACCTGTAGAGGAGAATCACTCATTAAAAATGAATGATCGCATATAATCTGATCTCTCTACACTCCATTCTGGAGCTGTTTGTCTGCACAGAACAATTTACCACTTAGCTCAGTGTGAGGATGTGTGCAAGTGTGTGTGTATGTCGTATAATTGAAGCATGGACATCAAGCCATATTTTCAGACGGATTCAACCAGTGGTCTCTACACAGCTGCTTCCAGCACAAACGGGAGCTACCATGAAATTCTCCTTCTGTCTTCCTCTCTTGTTCCCTTGTCTGTCACTCCCTCTTTCTTTCTCTCCTTCTTTCTGTGCCTCTGATCTCACCCTCTCTGTTTTCTCTCTCTGTCTGGCTCTGAGCAGCTTGAGGTGCCTTATCTAACTTTGCCGCAGGGTTTTATGGGTAGCCCCCATGAACTCATCCCACTCATGCCTGAGGTAAGACAGCAAAGAAACCCACCAGGGTCCACCAGCCTGCTGCCCACTTCCCCTAAAACCCAACTCACCAAAGCCCTGATCCCACTAACCCCCACTCTACCAACAACCCACAGTAACACAGCATGACCTGTTGGGTACATTTAGCAACATCTTAAGCACAAAGCCAGCTGTAGTAAAGGCTGCGCTATTGCTCGTTCTTGGATGCCAATAATTTAGTCCGGGAAGCTTTTTGAGTTAGAGTTTGTGACAGCTGCTGCGGC
This sequence comes from Colossoma macropomum, assembly GCF_904425465.1. Lineage (NCBI taxonomy): Eukaryota > Metazoa > Chordata > Actinopteri > Characiformes > Serrasalmidae > Colossoma > Colossoma macropomum. The sequence continues at coordinate 34,358,196 of NW_023494795.1, read as the reverse complement.
CAATTCATTTGATTTCAGAAGATTTATTTGAGTTGAGATATGCTACTGAGGTGATTTTGAGAGATTGTGAGAATAATATTAAATATTAAAAGTTGTAAAATAATAAAAATATAATACATAATGGTTTCCCAAAAGTATCTAAAGCTAAATTCCAGAGTGTGTTATTTTTTAATGTATAAAGCACATGGACGTGACTTTGGAACTCACACCTAGCAGTCTCTCCAGCGACAAGCGCTATTAACACACAAGTTACTTTAGTGTTTGTCATTAACAGAAGAAACAGCCATAAACCTCAGCAGGATCTGACAAACACACGTTTGTAGTAACTACTGTCAAAACGAGAGGATAGTTTATTACCAAAAGATAGAGTTTCTTAGTATTATGTATGTAATTTAATTAAAGGATTTCATAACATCAGTTAATGCTAAAATTGTCATGCTCGAATGTAAGCATAAGACCACACTGAAGCTGCAGTGGAATATGCAGGGGAATATTCACTGTTTATCTTATGCTGCTGAAACTGTTTGAATGCATCTGTGCTGACCAGTGCAGGGGAGTGAAGGACCCAAATAGCATTTTAATACATTATTTCTCATGTTCTTAACCATTTAGACGATTTCTTAAGTGTTACAGTTTGACACTTCATTACAGTCCTAATCTGTGTTTCATTTTTTTTTTCTGCAAAATTTGTAAGAATTTTTCGGCTGAAAACCAACTTTTTTCACTTTTTCCCGTTTTTGGCTGAAAACTTTCACTGCATCCCTGGTTTAATCTTAATGCTAAATATTGGCATCAGCCTCACCTAAAAGTTGAACAAGCCCATCTCTAAATCTTTGTAGGACCTAAAAGGCTTTTAAAAACTTTTTTTTTCTTAAAAATGCAGTAAAACTGTTATTTATGTTATTTATATATGTAAATAAACAAATGACTGTCAATTAGCATTTCCCAGTGGCTGCAAGTATGAAAAGCAAATATCCACACTCACTATTGGAATAGATGGGAGTCCCTTTATTTTGAGAGTTCCACTATAGATTTTGTACAGCAGCTGTAATTGTGCAATTTCTCCTGTTTCCTTTCTGTTAACATCCTTAGAATATTTCCTCCTTTTTTCTGCTTCATGAAGCTTCTTATCTATTTTGGTGTAGACAGCTTCACTGATTACAGTGGGTGGGTTTTGGATTTGTCGTTGTCGCTAACTTGCATCGCTTACTGTTATAACAAGGTGTAAGGTTTAGGTTTAATAGATTTAATAGAATCTATTACATCAAGGTGAGCATCTACAAAGCATCTATAGAGGGCTCTCAGATTTAAATGTAACTACCCAAAATCTGACCAATATGGCATCAGAGTGAGAGGACTTTGTCTGACTTTGGGTTGAAATACAGGGGATTAAGAACAGAGGATGATGAAGGATCATCAACGTTAGCTAAGAGAGTGGTAGCTAGGGGAACAGGAGAGAGCAGGCCTGAGGTTTTAGAGCAAGGCAGGCCTATATGTGAACAGCATTAATGCAAATGCACACACTGCTGACATGAGCACCTGGCACCACTCATTAAAGAATTAATAAAAGGATAGATGAAGAAAGATTGAGATATTTCATTATGTCATGTTTCCACTAAAAAAATGTGTGGATGTTTAGCACTGTGAGTGTGTGTGTATGTGTGTTAGGAACGTTAATGATTAACTGATTAACCATTAACCAACAAATACATAAATGTACAACCAACACTTTCAGTTAAAATGTAATTAAATATTCGCTAAACAGTTGATAGTTTGGTTGAATAGGTTGGTTTTTCATTCAACTCAAGTGGTGTTGTTGAGTTGTTTGCATGATGCCGCAACAGCACTGCTCATTCTGGTTAACCTGTACCACCAGAGCTGTTGATAAAGGGATATAAGAGAGATAAAACCATCCTAAATGTGTATTACACAGTTTTTGAGTAGCTACAGATCTCGCTGATATAATGAAATTCATGCTTTTTGGCTCTCTGAGTCATTGGCAAAGACCCTTTTGTTAGAGTCAAAGATTGACCCCTGCTCATGTGGATATGTTGGCCATTTCTCAACAAAAATGACTAGCATATGATATGTGCTAAGGTAGGTCACAACTGACTATGTTTTAAACATCATGCTGCTTCTGTTGAGTTTAACCTTAAGCTATAGCTGCAAATGTGGTCCCATGACAAAAAAGCTTAAAAGCTGCGAGCTACTGACTTTCTGTTGATTGTTGTCAAATCATATCTGATCTACTTTCATTTGTGGTCCTAGACCGTATACATATCCGCTTTGTGGCCATGCAACCCTCGCTCAATGCTCAGACCAGAATACATGTTTTTTTCACTGCACACGTAGCATGATTTAGCGTTAACATGGCAGCAGCACCTAAAGGTCAGTATAAACAGTGCAATGCACCTGACCCTTTTTTGCCTTTTTTGTTTTCATGGGTCATGCCCTTTGTTTTAGATTTGTTGGTTAATGATTAAACAGAATTTGCCAAATTTGCATCCTGTGTGTGTGTGTGTGTGTGTGTGCATGTGTGTTTGACCAGTTTTTAATAAGGGTAATGGACCTTAATCAATCTTCATCACTGCTTGATTTCATTACGTTCCATTGGTAATGTATGAGTGTGACAGAGAGAGAAAGAGAGAGAGAGAGTGTTTGTGTGTTCAAGGGTGTCACAGCAATTAAGTGCTGAAGATGAGCTTGTTTATGAGAGTAACTCCACATCTCTGGTCATCACACACAAGATTGCCCTCCAAACCAGCAGCGTGATAATGAGCATGCCACAGCAGTACTAAATATCTCCCCTCACACTTAATTCATTCAAAACATGCCGATATTTCAGCATGTGTTCTTTAACCTAATCCGAATCAGCATTCTCACATGACTGAGGCCTCACTAAAGTGAGCAACCAGTGCAAAACAAACACAACAAACACACTTTTTATTTATTTTAAAAACTATTACTTTTAGTTTCTGTGGTTTTTCTTTGTTTATTTGTTTAGAATATTTGATTTATTTCTGATGTACACTACCGTTTAAAAGTTTAGAATCAATTTTCTTAGCATTAATTTATTATTTTATATACAACTCAGCCCCACAAGAAGAGCTTTGTTATGTGGGCTATCTGTCATGCACAGGAGGCACAAAAAGGATACATTTTATACATTTTCCAAACACATAATATCCCTCGATGTCTTTCTAGCAGAGCAGTGATCACCCTACCTATTACAGGGAGATTGTGTACACATGAACAAGAACACAGACTTCACCATCATAGCTGAGATATAATCGCAAAATTGAGGAAAAACAACACCAGCAAACCTAAAAACCTCAACAATCAAGCCTCCTAGACTAAAGCATACGGCCATCGTTTATACAGCTTCATTCAAAACCTCTACATGACCACCACAGAGCAGGTATCAGTTGGATGGTGGGTCATTCTCAGTGCTGCAGTGACACTGACGTGGTGGTGGCGTGTTAGTGTGTGTTGTGCTGGTACGAGTGGATCAGACACAGCAGTGCTGTTGGACATTTTAAACACCTCAGTGTGTCTGACTTTACATCTACAAGGTGGACCATCAAAGGTAGGAGTGTCTAATAGAGTAGACAGTGAGTTGACACAGTGTGTGGCAGCACTGCTGTGTCTGATCCACTTGCACCAGTGCAACACACACTAACACACCACCATCACATCAGTGTGACTGCAGTGCTGAGAATGATCCACCACCAAAATAATACCTGCTCTGTAGGGGTTCTGTGGGGGTTCTGACCATTGAAGAACAGGGTAAAGGGGGCTAACAAAGTATGCAGAGAAACAGATATAAATATTGCCTTCCCGTTGCCATCCCACCACCATGCTGGGCCAGATACAATAATAAAGTACAACGTATATTTAAAAATTATAATGTAGACAGCAAAAGGTAATTTTACCTATTTTATTCAACACTGAAGGCATTGTGCAATCAACGAATTATTATACAAATCAAATAATAAATCACATGCTGAAATTACATGTTTACAGTCATTTTTGTCAGCTTTTTTGCCCCATTTCTGAAATAAGCAGTGCATGATTTCCATTTAATATCCATGCTGGATATAACATTTAACTTCATTCTGGATGTTATACAGCTCCAGAATCATCTACAACCCTGCTCAATATTCTGGACACATCTTACATTTCTTAAAATTAACAGCCTTTTCTAATTACTATTTGAAACATATTAGACAGAATTTATACTTTTTTCTGTCACAAAATTGGTTTATTTTACCGAAAACATTGATTTCAAACTTTTGAATGGTAGTGTTTGTCATTTATTTTAGAGAAAATTGTTGCATGCCACATATTTTATATTGTCTTTGTTCCTGTTATTTTTAATTGTTAAACTGTGTTCTCTGTTGTGTTTTGCAGGTTTGTGTTCTGCCTCTTTTGTGTTGTGTTGAACATTTATTTGCCTCTTTAATTGAATTATGTTTAATTTTGCATTTAAATATGTTTCATTTTGTTTACATTTTAAGTCTTTTTGTCATTACACATTCTGTTAACCTGCACTTTCCTTCTGTTATTTTAGCTATTTTTTTTTTTATTTTTGCTCGTCTCTTTTGCTCTTGTTTGACAATGTGAACCCATCATTTAGCTTGAGGTTTTGGTAAACAATGCTTCAGTGCTCTATTTTGTGCTTTTGCTGTGTTGTGCTGTATTAAAATTGTGCCTTTGGTGCTTCTCTTTTTATTTTGTTCTTGTAGTTACAGGACCCCCACTTGTATGATCAGGTCTATAAGTATTTAGACCTCCCAGGGCAGGTATGTGAATTAGAAAACTTTGAAAAACAATAGTACACATGTAGAACTTGTATTAACTAACCAGTAAGACTTAAACTCATCATCGGGGAACAAAGGAATCTATGGCTATTATATTCACTATTATGTAGGATTTGATCAGCTTTTCAGAAAAGCAAATTGCCAAATTACTGTGAAGTATTTGAAGTGTTTTTCATGTATGAAGGCTGTCCTAGAAAACCTTCTAATCCGGGGCTGTTCTATCCTTCTTAAGAATGTTAAGCATACTGATGACCTTTACACTGACGGTTTGAATGAGTTTCTCTGAGAATCCTTCCCCTGGGTCAGTTACAGTACTGAAAGTCAAGATGAGAGTCAAGAAGTCATTTAACAAGTGAAGAGATGGATAAATCAAACACCTCTGTAAACTGTCCATCAGAAGTTTGGGGACACCTAACAGTTCTTTTTTCTGTTTACCATAACTTTGCATATTAAATATAAAGCTGTTTAGATGTTGCCATTTTCTTTGCAAAACTACTGAACCAAACAAAGTGAGAATAGTGAGAATAATGCTAAATCCTGCAAGCACTCAAATTTCAAGTGTTTAAACCACTTTTGGGCCAAAAGATGTCTAAATTGTGCCTTTAACAACGGTTTGAAAAAAAGAGAACTTTATTAGAACTTTATTTATTGCCTTGTAGGCCCACCTTGCTGGTGTTCAGGTGTAGACTATGGCCCATCTGTTGATGCACAGTTTTTTAATGTAGTTATGTTATAACCAAAGTTTGGGGGGAGGAACATGCCTGAAACCCCTCCTTCTTCCACTTTTACACCCAGTAAATTTACATTCTCATCTTCCGTTCTCAGAAGACCACTTACCGCCAACATGTAAACGCAGCATTTCACTGAAATTTTCAAAAGAAGGTAAGGTGTCCCCAAATTTCCCATTCAGGTAGTCAAAAAAGCTGAGCTAGGACAGAGGTCTGTGTTTTCAGGGCATATCCCGAACAGACTCACTGAAACAGAGCCATACAGATTGATTTGTTTCCTGTATTTTGCCATATGTGTGTGTATTGCTATGCTGTCAAGCATTCTGTGGTGTGCGTTTGCAGAGCTGGCTGCTCACCTGAAACTGCTTGATCTCCTAATGTATGGATGACTTTCGTCTCACTATACATGTGTGCACAAATGTGTGTGTGTGTGTGTGGGCGAGTGTTTTACCTCAGCTCACAGGTAGCGCTTACACGACAGATTATGAAAGCACTGTCTGGGAGGAAAAATAAAGATGTAGTGGGGAAAAGGGCACACCTGAAGTTCTGTGTGTGTGCGGGCTTGCAAACGTACATAAACGTGCAGCACAGGAAATGGATTCCTATAATAAACATCTGTGGACGTACAGTACTGTCAGAGACCACCCTTTTGTTTATTTAATTTCCACTCAACATGGCCATAAAGTAAAAGTGATTCATTTTTCATTTCATCTGGAAAATAGCAGGACACGTATACAGTACTGTGCAAAACTAAAGCACCTAAGCACATTATTTAAAACCACTTATAGTATCAATAAGTGTGTTTCTGCTTGTAAAAACACAATGTATCATTAGAATAAATGCAAAAAAAACTATGCTGGGATGTAGCGGAATACAAACCTTGGGAATACATATTCAGAATACAAAAAATTAATTATCTATTTTCAGTCCACATTACATGCTGAAAAGACAGTATTCAGAATATAGTTGCTTTGTGGTCCTAGTAAATTTTTAGGAGAGTACTTTTAGGATACTTTTCCACTAAATAAAAAACATATAATCTTTTAAAGAAAGACCATAAGTGCTTGTTTACTAAGTATTTTAAAATCAGGGCATGTGTTTCAAACATACTCTTTAGATTCTAAAGAGGAACTCAACAAAAAAAAAAAAAATTAAGTTCCTGCTAAAGCCTGAGTAGACTGATAAATCACTGTGATGAGCCAGTTGATTTATTTCAGTGTTAAGCTCTTTTGAGGGATAGTGGAACTGAACAGTGTCCTCAGTAGTGTTCAGTTCACAAGTGATAAGCTCAGCATCAGTGTTGTACTGGTTTGTGCATGTGTTTCGTGGCATTATGTTATACTCATAGACTGCAGCTGAAAATTGCATAGGTACTTTGTAGTCAAATTTGCAAGATTTTGTTATCGGAATATTTGGAGATTTGAAACTTTATTCACATGATGAAACATTACCAGACGAATTACATTAATAAAACTGCCAATTATCAACAGTAAGCCAGCTCCATCACCAGCACACTGCATTTAACATAATGAAGCACTGACTGGCCAAACTATTTAATGGTATTGGATGATAACCACAAGTAGTACCAGGCATTTGGAAATGGTTAAACGAACATATTTGTATACGCAAAATCACTTTTTATTGTATTAATGTTCTTTGTATTTATAGTAATATTTGTGTTTTTTTAGCTTTTTAAATCTTATTTTCTCAGGGCCCTAAAAAACTGTATCCACAAAACTCTATATAATAAAAAATGACACAAAAGCCACTAACACTAAGCATAGCATCAAATCTATCACTATTTAAGTTGTACCTACTTCTTTAAATGTGCACCTACTTCTACTTTATCTCTTCCATCCCTCCAGTCTGAAAGTCAATAAGGTACAGCTGTGTCCTCTCAACAAAAGCTGTTCCCGAAGCTCTCACTGACATGATATTCCATTTTAAAGAGACACTAACAATCACACAAGCAACTACCCAAACTCACTTTAGCTTCCTTGCGAATTTGTTTTAGAGTTTAAAGTTTATCTCTGAGAAGATTAGATATAAGATAATTTTCTTATGTAAGGAATGGGAAAGTTAAAGGAAAAAAGTGGAAAAATGGGTTTCCAAATATGGAAAAAAGAGATGAAAATCAACTCTTGCTTCAGATCTGAAAAAATCCACAGGTGTTTCTGTTCAACCTTCCACTGAGATAGAACAACTCAATGCTGTGCATCTGAAAGAATGTGTAGCTGTCAAGAAGTCTCACTGAGAAAAAAAAAGAATAACTTGTAAGTAATGGCTTCTTGACTGGACTCAGTAATGGCCATCTTGACTGGAGTTTAGGTAAGCGAAAGGGAGGGTTGCTGACTTTTGCCCAGTACTGTTAATGCCGTGAGTGTAAATGAGTGAATGGGTAACTGTAAAATAATACTATAATACAATAAAATACAATATTGCATATATGTTTGTACACATGAATAGCATTCAGATGGTTATTTCACATTTGGTAGTGTACACATTGTAGATCTACACATCTAACATATTCTCTATTTCTGCCCACCTAACTCTCCATCTTTTGCTCTGCTCTCTCCATTTATAACTAAGATCTCTTCATTTGGCTTTCTGCGGTACTAAACTTCCAGATTTTATGTGTTTGACAGTAAATGTGACCAAATGTAATAATCATTTTCATATAAACTCTGTAATCCCTCAGTAAAAATTGCATACTGTTTCTCTCCTTTTAGCTTAAGAACATAGATCGCCCTGTAGAACCAGAGAAGGTTCCGCGAGCTCCTCATGATCGCAAGAAGGAGTGGCAGAAACTGGCTTTGGGGGCGGAGCTTGCAGAGGACGACACAGACGAGAAACACAAAGAGACCACCAATGGCGCAGTATCCTACCATGACCCCAGGTGTGTGTATGAGCACTTCATTTTAATCTCGTTATGGAATCAAAACATCTGCGTTGTATTAAGAAAAAGATAAATCATGAGAACAAAATATACATCATCGCTGTCCAAAAAAACGTGTTTCTATTGTTGTTGATTTTTTTTTTCTAAATCATTTGAACACAGTGGCTGATGATGAATGATGATGAATGGAGTGACAGAAATTCTACAGGATCACCTGCAATAAAACCTCTTTCTGTTAACTTACGTTAAAAGTGAAGAACATTTTTGCCTTCTCCTGTAAAGTTACTGTTTTGGAGATGAAAAAAACCTTGTTACTTTTACATTCTTAGTGTTTATTTGTACTTATTCTAAAATTACAATTTTTTGTTATAACTGAAAAAAGAACTGCTCGTATGTTCTGGACGTGCACACAAACTATTGGACTAATATATCTATATGATATATATGATACACTTTAGCAAGCCCTTAAGTGTGATTTAGCATGTTATTCAGCATGTTATTACCTCTACCACCTACTGGCTAAACGTGTCACTCTTTGTAAAAGGAAACATGCCTCCCGTCCAGCACATGATCAATGAACCCAAGAAGTTCTATTTTGTTAAGCTTAAAAAGTTATGATTCTCTCCCTGGAAGTAAAGTAAAAAGATTCTGAAAAAAAAATGCTGAGATAAATTGTTTTATTTGGCCTCTACTGTAATTCACTAGAAATGACCCCATAGGATTGTATACTTGGGGACAAAAAAGCCAAACATGTGTACACACCTGCTTATCTGGAGTAATAGTAGAGGGAGTTTGCCCCATTTGCTGCCATACAGGCTCTACTTTTCAGGGAAGGCTTTACTCTAGATGTTGGATCATTGGTGTGAAGATTTGATTGCATTCAGTCACAAGAGCCTTAGCAAGGTCAGGTTCTGATGTTGGATGATTAGTTCTGGATCATAATGCAACTGAAACTCATCCCAAAGGTATTGGTGGATGCTCCAACAATCCATAGAACTTGAACAATGCTGGGGGGCTTTATACACTTCTATCCGACAGGCGTGGTGTGTGTGTGCTTGTGTGCTATATTTAGTGTGGGTTTGAAATAAGGAATTATTATAAACCTTCTTTTTCCTTCCTGCTTCACTCTGTTCAGGCAAATGTACATGGAACATCTGGATGGTCCATACTCTCTGGCCGCTCTTCCATACTCTCAGATGAATGAGCTGCTGAACCGGACAGGAGACCGCATGTATGGCCGGCCACACGAGCCCCCACCACCCCCACCCTCACACCCGTCAGACATCAAACCAGCCTCAGCCATCAGGTACACACACACAGCCTTTAACATCACAAATAAACCAGCCTCAACAGTCAGCTACTTTACAGATTTAAATATTTGTCCAAAACCACTCAGTTTCTGTTCGGTTCAGTCAGGTTCAGATGTCATTTCCCAAATATGTGTTGGGCTCAGGTTGGACCGGATATCTACCCTGATTTTAACAGATTTCGCCCTGCATTTCTCCCTGCTTTGGTTTTACACTTTCAGTAGATTTTGCCGTGTATTTCCTCAGCTGTGTGTCAGCTGTATTCTTTCTTTCTACCATCTTTACCGTGAAACAGTTTTTAATCTGGCATGCTGGAATCACCCACTCATGTTGTTGCCAGAATTTAGCACTGAGGTCCACAAGGCCCACGCTTGTGAGGAAATAGATGTGTAGGACATAAAACAGTTAATCGATTCAGGAGAGTACAGTTTAGTGCAGTCAAAAGTACGTTTATATTCAGTAAGTAAGTAAATGTTATTTATAAAGCACATTTAAAACGTGTTGAACAAAGTGCTGTACAAAGTGCTATATGCAACAAGCAACAAACTCCACCTACCACCACTGTCCACTTCTCTAATGCACACACATAATTACATACTTACATACATACTCTTTTTGGTACATTTAGGTGTTCCCAAAAGCTAATTAATTAAGTTTTGATTTAAATGACACAGATGAAGCATGTTTGGGATCAGCTGGTAACTTCTTGTTGTGACACTCAAACTGGAGTTATTTGAATCCCCTTCACTTTGTACCTGACAGTGTATGTTTTGCAAGAGCATTGCTTGATGGATACATTATCAGAATTTAAGTGTGATTTTGGGCAGCTGGTTTCATTATATAATAGTATTTCAGATAATAATTTATCGATGATCTAATGATGAATATTATTGACGCTACATCGTAATTTAACCAGCACTCTCTTCTTTTTGGTTAGGATGGGCTGGTTTGGGTCAGTTTTGGATGGAATATTTTGAGCCTGGGTCAGTTTCGGACGCAAAACTTCATGATGTGGGTCAGGTCAGGTTGGGCTTGAATAAAAAGCTTTTGGGGCATATTCAGTTTCAAACCCAAATTTCAGACCAGATTACAGCTGTAAGCTACACACAGACACATCCCACAAGTAAAAAAAGTATATAGTTACACATAGTTTTACACCCTTTAAGAAACACACATGTAATCACACTCACACCTCCCAAACATCTCACCAGCATCTGTCATCCAGCATACCTTGCAAATATGCAAATAAGACTTAGGTGTACACTACCAAGTCAAATCAGTCTTTGCTATTGCACGCATATGTGCACACAAGCATGCCCACACACATTAGAGGTCTGTGACTTTGAGATCCAACCAGGCCCAACTGGTACTGCTAAATTTGAAGTCTGAACCTGACACCCACCTGCACACTCTAACAGAGGCAGACATGGTTTTACAGCACATTGCTTTGTTACTATGTGCTTTAGTTAAGCGACTGAAAAAGCCATGCTGGGATAAAGTAGTATTTTACACGTCCACATTTTGGTGGAATTGCTGATCATACCTGGAAGAGAACAGCATGAACTGTTATTCCTGCTATGCTATAGTTCCTCTCACTTCTGCTTCTACTGCAGAAATGCTGAACAAACTTTGGGAAAGAGCGGCTGTGACCTTTTCAACAACCCAACACATCCCTCTCATCATCCATGGTTTTATTGAGGGGCAAAATCACCCACTTTTGCAGTATCTATGTATATTTTGTAAAACTGTGAAAAGGACAGTAGCTGCGGTTCCAAAACCTGTTAATTACAAGTTTACAGCTGTTGGTTTCTCAAAGATGGTAAAAATCTGTAAAATTACAGTCGTTTAATTTATAAAGAATACTGCATTTTACTGTAACTCAATACTAGTTCAACTAGTTTTTTTGACATACAGTATTTTACCATAATAATAACAGTGAACAGAAATGTCTGAAATAAAGCTGATAATTTGTTTTTGTAAATATATATTCTATTTCTGTGAATGAACAACAGCAGTGTGAAAATGCAGTATATATTTTTAGATGCATTTGACATTTTTGGTATTGACTATTTTTTTACAGTTTACATACAGCTATGCAAGCTCTCCCATTGGTTAGGCCTTTAGGAGCTGAACTGAAGTCCTCAAGTGTCAGATTAAAGACAAACATAATTAGGTACACATAGTGGAATCAGCCAATCAGGTTTAGATTTCCAATGGGTGGGAACAATTTTGTGAGAAGAAAACATCACTTTAGGCAAACTGCTACAAGGTAAAATACATGCTAATATGTCCGTTACAAGCTTCAAATAAAACACGCAGTGTCTTTTACAAGCTTCAAATGTCCATGTTTAATTTAGAATGGCCAAAAATGTTCACAGGAATCGCTGTTAACTTAGCGCTAAAATACTTTGGAAATCCCATAAGGGTGCTATCAGAAATTAGCTTTTACATAGAGGTGTTTTTCCCTTTTTTTGAGCAAGTTCTGAAATGAATGGCCTAAATTGAAGACCTAGCGCTAACAGTCATGATTCATCACTGCTATTTAGAATATATAAACCTGAGCCCGTCCTAAACCCGATATTTATGTAAACAAGGGGCTAGAACCTGGCCCGAAACTCGTTATTTTGTGGAGCTTCTTTAGGCTCAGGTCAGGTAGCAGACCTCTACCACACACACAGATTTGCACTCAATTCAGAGACATAAAAAATCTTATTCATTAAGTGAGGACATACAAGACCCATAGTCAGTATGCCTCAGTGAGTCACCAGCACACGCACACACAGCACTTAGCAAAAGAGAAATACATCATGCTAAATAACGCGCTGTAGGTAACATGAGTGATGACTCACGCCATGGGAAACTTGTTCTCACACTGATATGAAGGTATTCTACATTGTGTAGGCATTATGTTGGTCTCCTTTAAGAATAATGTTTCTTTTTACACAACATGCAGCTTTTTTTTTTTTTAAAAAAAAGATTTTATTTTGGTTTCTGAGCTTAAGCTTGGGTAAAGACATAGCAGTGTTTACTTGCAGTAATATATAGTTTAGTAGAACCCTCCATAAAGATAATAATACAAAATTGTGTGTTATAATACCTGCTGCTTTGCTCTTCTAGTCTGCCTTTCTTATTTTTTTCATTCTTTGTTTGGGTTTGTTTGACTTTTTACTCTGAGGCATTTCTCTCTTCATGAGTTAGCATTTCTCTTGGCTTTGTAGCAGGGGTGACCTAGTTCAAAACACATGAGTAATAACCCCTGCTCCACCCTGCTGTGTGTGTGTGTGTGTGTGTGTGCGTGTGTGTGTGTGTGTGTGTGTGTGTGTGTGTGTGTGTGTGTGTGTGTGTGTGTTTTCTTGTTTTATTTATAGTTCCGAGGAGAAAAAAAACAAAAAAAACAGCAAAAACACCTGACTTGGGTTTTCTCTCGCACTCCATCAGTACATTTCACAACTCTCTTTAACGCCTGAGCCTTTTAGTCCTTTTCACATTGTTGCTGATACGAACATGTTTGTTTGCGCCAGGCTTCAGGAACAGAATACAAGATTGTGAATACTGTAACATGCATACTGCATGAAAATTTTTTTCACACCTGAGTAGCAGCAGGTGTTTATGCCATCATTTTCAGCTTTAAGACTGAAATAAATTTTAGTTTTAGTCAAATTTTAGTCATTTGACCTGAGTTTTCAACTTCCTCTTAAGTCTTGTTTGAGCTGGATTAGTTTACATAGGGAGGCACTGTAATTTAAGCAAGTGCTGGCAATATGATTCTAACTGAGTATGAATCTCAAATGACCACATGTCTGATAGGTAATAATTATAGGGAGAATTAGCTTTTGTAAGTTTTTTATTCTGTTTGGATAAAGTCATGGTAATGTAGTAACAAAACCTACTAATAGACACTGTGATTGAATGTGATGACTTGGGTACTAACAGAATATAACGACATTACTTAATCAGGATACAAAAATGGAATCTGTATTGAAAAGGCAATAGAGTGATTACTAGCAGGGTTACCTTAAAACCACTCTTGCACACCAAACATGATTTTTTGGAGGTGAAAATGCAACTTTATTTTATTCACCTCCCTGTTCAAGTTTTGTGAACTTTGGCAGGCAACATGAGCCCACTCAGCCAGTAACTTACCTGTGTGCTGTATGGTTGCTGACTGGTTGGTTATGTTTAAGCAACTTGTAACAAATGTCAAAAGATTTGTCCTCTGCTTCATCTCGTATGATCTGCATTCTCAAAAACAGCTCAGAATAGGCAAGACGTTGAGGCTTTGTGCCAAAATACTCCCAGGAGATCCAACTTCTGAACGAGAGGGTGAAATTCTCCATGTTGCTTTTGCTTTTCCAAAATGGAAAAAAGCCTACCCAGTGGCACCTTTTGCCTTTTTTGAGGAGTAAAGGATACTTTTTTATTTAAAGACATTCTGCTGTTTGTTAGTTAATTTACAAATTTGCTTAAATTGACCCAGCTTTACAGGTAACTGTGATCTGTATTGCAATACATTTTAAAGTAACCCTCCCAACCCTCAGTATAAACTTCTGGGCTATTTGTGGTAGTTTCACATTACACTGGTATTTTATCCTGTATAAATCAGCCAGTCAGATCCCTCAAATTTACAGAACCTCCTGTGCTAAAACTAATCTTGCTTAAGTCTTTGGACAGTATGTTACTGATGCATATATTTGGCATTATTTTTGATACAATGGTAGCATCACTAGTGGCAGCCTCATACCCTTAATGCAAATACTGCAGTCCTTTAAAGCCCTCTTCAGTCTCAGAAATGCTGAGTTGAGTTACAAGCGTATAGAACATAGCTGGGACAAGTAATGTCATTAGATCAATAGCAGGACTGTCCGTTTTATGTAATTGGTATGTGTGTGTGTTCTCTGAGGTTCATCTACACACAGTCAAGCTGTGTTTGGAACAGTGATGCAGGTGGACAGATACCCAAGAATCAATAAAGTCATCTTGTAGAAACATTTAAAGTGCTGACTTAGCAACGCACTGATTGTCTTTCTCTCCCTCTCTTTCAGCTCCAGTTCAGGTTTCTCAGACAGTCGTCCTCAGTCTCCAGCCCGCACTCCTATCTTCCTTAACCCCAATGCCCCGCCCCCTCCACCTCCCCCATTACCTCCGCCTCCACCTCCTCTCCCATCCACCCTCTCAGGGTCCAGCATGCGGGGCACACCGCCGCCCCCAATCCCACCACTACCCTCTCAGCAGCCCCCAGCTATACCCCCTCCTCCAGCACCCCTTCAGATCGCCCCTGGTGTGTTACACCCTGCACCTCCTCCTGTGGCTCCGCCCCTTCATTCCTCTCCAGCGCGCCTACAGCAGGATAAAGCTCTGCCCCCTGGTATGGGAGATGGGACTGTTTTACCCCCTCCTCCACCTCCTCCTCCTCTGCCCCTCCCAGGGGCCAGGAGCTCCTCCCCCTGTCCACCTGCAGGCCCACCCCCTGTGCCTTCCTTCCCTGGAGCAGTTTCGTCTCCTCCTACTCACTCGGGTCACGAGGTCAAGAGGCATCCTGCCAACCTGCCGCCTATCAGCGATGCACGCAGCGTCCTATTAGAAGCCATTCGTAAAGGTAGGAGCTTAGCCAGTCCTCATTGTGAACTCTCTTTTGAGCTTACGTAGTGGATTGTTGTTGTATGTTCGGATGGTGAATTTGCAAGTTTACCACGAGGAAGTTACTCACACATGGCTAACAAAGTGGTAAATCCAGACAGGTTTGCTGTAACCTCAGTCTACAAAATAAAGCACCACAAAGAACTCAAACTCACTGGCCATTTTATCAGGTGAACCTACATAGATGTAGGTTGGTGGGTTACTGTAGCTCCTCATCTACCCTGTCCAGCAACAGAAAGAGACCAGCACAGGATCTGGCTGGTGGATCATTCTCAGCACAGCAGAGATACTAAAAAAGCTCTTGGCGTGTTAGTGTGCTGCACTAGTCTGACTGCACAGCAGCATTGCTGGGGGTTTTAAACCTACTTTGTTGGTACACTTTGTAGGTATACAGTTAGAGACTACAGCTAATCTGTTTCCATGCGCAATTTGTGCTGGTCATCCTGTAACCCTTCATCAGTGGTCAGTTCCTGATCACAGGATGCTGTTAGCTGGATATTTTGGGTTGGTGGAATATTCTCAATCCAGCAGAGATACAGAGGTGTTTGAAAATCTCAGTAACACTGATATACCTGATACATTAACCAGTGCAACATACACTACCATGCCACTATAGTGTTACTGTCACTGCCACCCAAATAATGTCTGGTTCGTGGTACTGTGGTGGTCCCTTTCTATTGCTGGACGGAGCAGAGGATGGCTGATAAATTTCCCAGCAGAACATTGCATCAGACTCCATCCACTGTCTTGTCTTCTTCCGACAGTGCTTCCTGGTGCGATCACTTCCCCAGGTAAATGGTGCACAAGTACCTGGCTGCCCACATGATGTAAAAGAAAATGGGACTCATTGGATCAGGCAGTGTTCTTCCATTGCTCCAAGATCTAGTTCCCATTGTATACGCTTTTGACAGTGGACAGGGGTTAGCATGGGCACTCTGACCAGTCTGCAGCTCTGTGTGTTGTGACACATACCTTCTATATAACCATCATTAAAAATTTCTGCTTTGTGCCACAGTGGCCCTTCTGTTGGTTTAGACCACATGGGATAGCCTTCTCTGCCCTCTCACGTCAATGAGACTTGGGCGCCCAACATCCTGTCACCTGTTCAGGGTTTGTCTGTTCCTGCACCACTGCTGACGAGCCTTGTCATTTTGTGGGGCTGTAATAGTTTGCCTGTCCAAGTCGCGTTTAGGTCCTCACGCCTGCCCATTTTTTCTTGCATCCAACACGTCAACTACAAGAACCAACAGTATGCTTACCATCAGCATTATGAGATAATCAACATAATTCGTTTCATCTGTGATTGATCATACCACATAAACTCCTCGGTGTATATGGTCGCTGTGCCAGATAAAATGGGCAATGAGTAGTTCATGTAGCGTTTGTTATTTACTACACCTCTTGTATCTTCAGCCAGTAAATTCTCTGATACCACAGTAATGCAGTGGCATTGATTGATCTCAGTGGGTATGTGTTGTTGACATGATGAATTTACCGGTTGTTGATGACCATATGAATGCAAACAGCTGGTAGTTACGATGTGGCCATGTGACAGTTTTCGTACTTCATGAGGTAACTGGGACTGTCCGATGCAACATTACACAGACCACGTCTTGAGTGATCTCTCTTTTCTCTCGCTCTCTTGCAGGTATCCAGCTGAGGAAGGTAGAGGAGCAAAGGGAACAGGAGGCCAAGCACGAGCGTGTGGGCAATGATGTAGCCACTATCCTGTCTCGACGCATTGCCGTGGAGTACAGCGACTCGGAAGATGACTCGGAATTCGATGAGGTTGACTGGATGGAGTGAGAGAGGAGAATGTGAAAGAGAAGTGGGGGATGTTAAGCAGGGAAGGAGAAAGAAATTCCCATTTAACAGATGTGTCTCATTTAACTCTTTGTGTCCCTCCTCCATGGTTCTCTGTGGTACGTTTGGGAGACTTCCTGACTGCGGTCGTCTTTTTTCTGAATGCTTTGCTACACTATATAATTCAATCTATGTTGCCATTCTCAAATTTTTTTAACTGTTCTTGTAGGATTAATGAATGAAAATAACCCAGCTGTTTTTTATCTTGTAGCTCATTTTAAAGGGGGGACAAAGATTCACTGTCTCATTGTTTATTCGTATGAAGCGTTACGTAAAGGGGCGGTGAGGAGCACCTTATTGAATTCTAAGGCAATGCTGCCACCTTCTGGTTGTAAACAAAACTGGAGTGGCATTTTTTTAATTTTGTTGTATTTTACATGACAAGGAAACACATTTCATATCTTAAATAGGCCAGTAAATGCCTGTATGGACCAAGGCACATACCTTGAAAATCAGCGTGATGGTTCATAAAATAAAAATCGGACGCAAATCTTTTTTCATATCTTTGAGGAATATGTGATATCATGTTATTGTAATGATTGTAATAAGAAAAAAAGTGGAGATTCTTGTTTGTTGTAAAGATTTGAAAATTCTTGGGCATAAGATAAATAGTAAGTGTTAAAATGAAGCCTGTGAGAGGCATGAACTGCTGTGCTTTATCAGGGCTCTAGAAACACTGTTCTGGCCTACCCATCGAGGCATAGATGTCTAGCACTACAGCAGAAAAAAACACTACAGAAGAAGACACAGATATGTCCTTGCTGTCCCAGTGCTTAGTGATAATAATGAGGAGCATCGTGTTTGAAAACAGTATTGAACAAAACAGATGGACCATCACAATTTATCATTTCTACGATTTAAGTTTGTCGCCACCCGCCGGTCATCAGCGAATGAATGACCCGCCATCTACCTGTGCGTGTTCTAACTGAAAAAGACTTTGCAGTTCATTTCTCTTTCTTCTGCCTTATGGTTTGCATAGACGTGTCGTTAAGTTGATGAATGTACTGTGCTGTTACTACTTTTTGCCTGCGTTCCTAAGCATTAGCTGTTTCTATGTTCCAGCCAGGAAAATAATAAAAAAAAGAAAAAAGATGAAGAAAAAAACAAAATATGAACTAAAAGTGTACACCTTGTAACTTATGTAACTGTTTAATGTAACAGTTTGCTTGAATTAATAAAAGCTAATGTTATGTTTGAGGTTCTTTTAAATGTAGTTGTATTGCCAGCTGGTCATATGTAGGCATGTCCTGTTGGTATTTGTGATATCCTTTACTAGTATGGCTCACAGATTGTATTGTAGCGCTGTTCAAAGAAAAGATTAGTGCTCCAAAATTAAACTCTGACTGTTGTAATTCACCAGAAGAGGGTGCTACAATATCAAGGTCAGAGCAGGATGTCTTTAATCCCTGAAATATTTAAATCAAATTTGATTCAAATTTGATTGAGCCAACTAGGCCTCTCAAGACATTGTCATTCTGTAGTTGGCATCATGCATACATTAGAAACTTAGGTCTAGTCTTGTTTTCTCTATGAGAAAAATTAATTGCATTTTTGAAAATTGCTGCTATGTTCCAAAGCTGATATGTTTTGTCGTACAGACATTTTCCCTCCAAACGTCCACAAGGATCTTCCGAATTATAGGCTCATTAAGGAGCCAAAATACCATTACCCCCCCATGCAAACTACTGTGTGCTAAAGTGACCCCATAAAACAACCTCATAGAAATATCCCACACAAACCAGCAAGCTTCGTCAAATGTGGATTGTATATATGCAGCATTTTTCAGGTTTGGAGCATTTTAGTTTACCAAAAAACAGCATGAATTTTTGTCTTCTGCTTAGACCCAGAGTTCCTAATAGGGGCAATAAATCATAAGCACATTTTTTTGACAGACAACAGTGTGATGCATAGCTGAAAACAGTAGGACCTCAAACCATATTGCATTGGTAAGTTATCTCAAATAGACTTGCTTATGTGACTTCTAACACTGTTTGACATACTCTTATTTATAAAAATGGACAAAAGTATGTTGCTAGAATAGCCATTATGAGCAAACATCTTAAAGTCCTACTTTTGTCCATACTTGTGTCAGTTGTTATATTGTTAGATATAGTATGTCATACTGTGTCCAAATTTAATGCAGGTGCTGCTTACTGCACTCTTTAGCGGTATGAAGCTCAGATCTGAGAGCTCTGTGGCTGTGAGGGATGACTGGCTGGCAAAATAGCATACTGAGACTATTTCACCACATTATATAACCCAGTAGACACAGTTTTCTACTATGTTCCATAATCTTCACTTTTGACTGCATTTACAGATGACTTTTACGATAAAGGTAAGGCTAAAAAGTACTGGTACTCCAAGATGGACTCCACACACCAACCACACCCCATCCTGCTAAGCATCTGAGATAAAGAAGACCAGGGGAGTGAGGACTTGTCAGCAAACCAGCTTATTCAAACTCCTTCACCACATTATACAACCCTAGATGAAGAATTGTTTTTAACATTTTAACTTTTTTTGTTTGTTTGATAATATCACATATTTTTAACTGTATTCAGTGATGACTTTCATAAAAAAGGTTGAAAAGCTTACATCACCCAGTAAGGTAATCCCTGGTGGTCTTGCATTCAAATATAGACCAAGTTCCACCCTGCTTAGTTTTTGAGATCAGACAAAGGGGTCCAAGCACTGACCAAGCCCCACATTTCTGAGATTAGACAAGATCAAGGGTCCTCAGAGCTTTTGAGCCATTGTTTGACTGTTCGCTTTTATCTTCTACAATGATGAAAATAGTGCTGATGTCACCACTTGGTCAATTTGTGCAAATTTTGATGTGCCTGACTTCAACTTCCAAGGGCATTCAGGTGGTGCTTCCTGGTGGAAAACTTGTTTTTTCAATAAAATCAAGACCACTTAAAAGCAGCATGACACTGAAGTGGGTCAGCTGTCTCGTTTCCCTTGTTACTGCTCGTTTTCTTAGTTCCTCCTGCTCCTTTCCTCTCCATAACTCCTCCACAATCTTCCAGGGAAGGAGAGGGGCAGAAGGAAAGGAGAGAACATGAGCAGTATCAAAAGTTTCTAAAGAAGCCCAAGGCTTCTCAGGGCTTTTAAGATGCTAGCTGTTGCAAAGCCCTACCCCGCTCCTCTTCTGAGATCAAACAAAGTCGTGGGGTCTACGAGCTGTTGATTACTTAGCTGATGCTGTTTCACAATACAGGTCTTTGAATGAGCAATTTTCTACTTTGCCTTGTGAAACAACTAGTATGGCAATGTTCTGTCAGTGCGGGTGATACAGAGTGTCTACACTGCCCAGTGTGGTGAAGAGGCAATCGCACTCTCCTCATTTGATAGTGGAACAACAGTCTACAGCAGTGTTATCCATATCAAATGATGTCTGAGTAAGAGGTAAGTTAGTGGTACCTATAAGAAATGTTTGTTTTTAGATTTTGTGCAGATAATAATAATAATAATAGACAATTTTTAAAATAAAATAGACTTGATAAAACAGATTGTAGCTTGGCTGACTAAAACAAGTTCCTAGAATCTTCCTGATAAACCACCTATATCAGTAATGACATCTTTCTCTGCTATCAGTTATTAGAGCTTACAAATGTTATAAACAAATTAAGTTTGTCCACATGTGACCCTTTCCCTACTTCTCTCCTTAAGATGGTTTTTGATCATGTTCATTGTTCTCTGTCAACAAGTGCTTTTAAAACTGCCTTGGTGAAGCCTCTGCTAAAAAAGAGTAGCATGGGTCCTTCTGTACTAAATAATTTTAGACCAATTTCAAACCTTCATTTTTTAAGTAAAGTCTTAGAAAACATTTTGTAAAAATTAAATGCAGATCTGGTATCAAACAAGCTATATGAGAAGTTTCAGTCAAGTTTTTGTTCTAATCATAGCACTGAGGCAGCACTGGTCCGTGTTGTGAATGACCTCAGGCTCAGCACTGAGAAACAAAATTCTTCTATTCTGGTCTTATTGGATCTTGGTGCAGCTTTTGGTACACAAGTTTCAAGATTCCACCATCTTGAGTACTGGGTAGGCCTCTCAGGCACAGTTTTAGAATGGATTAAATCACATTTTGTCAATAGACAGTTAATGGTTTCACTGGGATGTAAACCATCCAATCCCAAAGCGGAAAATTTTAGCCTGTAAGGAAACAGAAAGACAGAGAAAACCACTTAAAGGTACATTACACTGTGGAAGTAAGGTATTGTTGCATCAAAAAAGGAGAAGACGTGGGAAACATTGTGAACAGGGAGCAAATGAGAATCGCCACTCAGTGCTAGCTGACACTGCCAGAAAGCAGACAGGTCACTTCTAACCATACAACTCTCCTTTATAGTAGACACTCCCTAACTGCCCTATAATCCAGCACAGAGTTGCACAACCAACATGTTAACACATGTTAAACAAGCATCAACAACTTAAACAACAATAAATACCCTACCGCGAGCGCATCAGGAAGACTAATTAACTGGCTAAGCTGTGTTGCTGTCAGTCACTTTCAATAGTTTCTATGTAACATCAGCTTCAACTGTAAGTGTGTCACACTCTGAGCAAGGTGAATGCACGAAAGGCAGCTGGCCCTGATGGAGTACCTGGCCATGTGCTGGGGTCTTCATGGACATTTTCAATCTGTTGCTGGCCCAGGTAGTTGTTCCAACTCGCTTCCACCATTGTGCCAGTGCCAAAGCATTTGACTGCTTCAGCTCTGAATGACTTCCACCCTGTCACACTCACCTCCATCATCTCCAAGAGCTTTGAAAGCTGCTACACTGGACCTACACCAACAGGTCAGCGGAGGACACCATTGAATTGGACTGGACTGTCAAAACTCAAATGACAGAATGCTGTTTAAGTTCCTTGACATCCACATCTCACCTGGTCCCTAAACTCCGCCATCATGGTCAAAAAAGGTGCAACAACATCTTTACTTCCTATGGAGCCTCAAGAAAGCTTACCTGCGTCCTAGGATACTGGTGGACTTTTACTGCTGTACTATTGAGAGCACACTCACAAACTGCATCTCAGTGTGGTACTGCTCCACACCTGACCGCAAAGTGCTCCAGCAGGTGGTGAAAACTGCCCAATGCATTACAAGTACCCAGTTACCCACCATATACAAAAGTCTAATAAAAGGTGGAATTGAGTTCCACAGTGTAGAGTATAGCACAATAACCAAAAGAAGCCTCTCCACATTTTCTGTATTTTACTGAATGTATTTGCAGAAGTCCAGTATCTGCAGATCTAAGATGACATGCTGGAACATAAACAGACAGACATTCAGTGATATAAGCAGGTGTTAGGTCACTTAGAGCCTTAAAAACTAGGAGCAGAATTTTAAAATCTATTCTGAAAGATGCAGGTAGCCAATTTTCCGCTTTGGTATTGGATGGTTTACATCCAATCCGCGACATCCAATTGATCATGCCTTATGATTTGTAAACAACATTGGTGCAATGCTGAAAAAGCCCAAACCAACAAGCAGCGGCTACATGGGGTGTTTTAGCCTAGCGACAGACACCATGCGACCGCAGCAGTTTGGGCTCTGAAATACTTGTTGTTCTCTGTTAGATTAATCTTGTTGTTTGTGTTGATTGCTGCCTTTTATGTGTGTGTATATATATATATATATATATATATATATATATATATATATGTATATACATAAATATTTATATTTTCCTAGACCCTAGGCTAAAGAGCGGGGTTGATTGTTCCATAACCAAAACAAAAGCTAAGTCTAACTAAGTTTCAAGAGTCTAGGAAACCAACTTGGTTCCCATCCAGTCCCTGAAGAGGCTGAGCCCAGCTTAGTTTCTTAAACCAAAAGAGATCAAGGCCTCCTAGAGCTATTTGGTCATTGGTAAGAGCTAGCTGCCAAAAAATCCTATTTAACCAGTATTTAACTTTAAAAGCACTTGGTAATGCAACATGACCTTTTATCCCAGTACTAATCTGGCCCAGAAGCCACTTGGCAATACTATTATGACTCAATAGATGAAGACTTAAAATGTCAGTCCTCCTTAGTTCCACAATATAACCAATTTTCATTGTGTTCCAAGATGACTTTCAAAATAAAAGTAGAAAACTTTACAGCATGACCCAATGCAGGTTGGTCTTCAATCCAAGCACTGACCAAGCCCAAGCTTCTGAATTAAGGCAAGACTAAGGGCTTTCATAGATGCTTATTCATATGGTGCTGTCAGGCAATAAAGGTCTTTTCAGGTATTTCAGCAGACTATATACATGTGTGTATATATATATATATATATATATATATATATATAGCTGAACAGATGCTGACTTATTTTAAAATTATTTAAGTCCTCTTGTTAGTTCCACAACATTATCTACTTTTCATTATATTTAAAGTTGACATTCAATTCAGGTTACTTCAAAAAGTGTATAGCACCTGTTAATGCTTCCAGCCAAGCACTGACCAAGCCCAGGCCTGTTTAGTTTCTGAGATCACACAAGCCCAAATGTTCCCGTAGCTGTTGTCACTTCATAAGTCTTCTTCTTTGTTCTGCAATGTCATCTACTGTTCACTGTATACAGATATAACTTTCAAAGGGAAGGCTGGGAAGAGATCATGGGTTTTCAGAGCTGTTTGAATGCATATTAGCTGATGTTGCAAGGTAAGGAAATCCTTTTGAAGTATGTCTGCAGTATATATAACCCAATTGATGTGGACGTTTCATTTCTTTTAAACTTTCTTTTCATATTCAACAATATAATCTACTTTTTTTACTATTTTAAAAGATAAAAATAAATATATTTTATAAAAGTTATAAAAAGATATAAAAGATATAAAAGTTAGCCTGAAAAGCCAACAGGATATCATAACACAAGACTGTCTGTGGATCACCACTTTCAAATGGTGGCAAGACATAGATCAGGGCAATATCTATAGCCTTCTCATACATAAAACAATTTCTAAAGATTTGAGTGTTTCCAGGACCATTGTGGCCTCAATAATTTTGAAATGGAAGCTGCTTGGCACAACATTGAACAATACTAGGACTGGCCATCCTGCCAAATTTAACATTCGGGTAGGATGTGGGAAGAAAGAACCCACGATCACTGTAAAAGATCTCCAAAAGTCCTATGCAGAGATCAGCAAAGCTGTTGGATGGACATCCATCTCTGCAGCACTCCATAAAGCAGACCCTTGTGGCAGAGTGACAAGATGAGTAAAAGGCATATAATAGCATGCTTAGAGTTTGCTAAACGGCATGTAAAGGACTCTAGAACAGCAAGCACTATGTCTGGTGAAAAACAGGCACCGCACATTACCTGGCTGATACCATCCCTATGGTGAAACAAGGTGGTGGTAATTTCATGCTATGGGGTGCTTCTCAATGACAGGAACAGGGAGACTGGTGAGAACTGAGGCACTCATAAACACAAAAAAGCCTTAAAAAGCAAACTTATACAAAGAATCAAGCTGTCATCAGCTAAATTAAAAAAGCCAACTAGTTAGCTAACTGCAATTAATATTTTTCTTATTATTTATAAAAATATTAATATCAACATCATATTAAAATCTGCAACAACCCAGTAATACAGTAACCCAGATAAAGCTTTTTCAGCTTCAGGACTAAAACAAAAACAGCAGAAGTTTTTTTGTTTGTTTTGTGTTTTTGTTTGCTTGTTACCCCCAAAATGTGTTACATTTCACCAAACATATTGTTGTACAATTATTAGCAAAAATACATTTTACGTTACATTTATATTAAGCTTATTGATCATTCTGGCAAAATGATATGTTTATATTTTCAGTGCAACTCGAAGTTTCACTTTTCAATCGTTTGGAATTCATTGATTATGGATAACTGATTAATATCAGGGTCTTTCAAAGGGAGAGATCCCAAGATTTGGCCATCTACAAGTGAAGCAGTCACTGAATCCAAGCATGAACTGAGACAAAATACAGCAGTAAGTACATAGTGTGAAGATTTACATGTGTGAGAACTAAAAACGAGTAGCTACTGCTCAGAGCTTTCTGCTTACAGGTCTTGTTAAATGAATGCCAAACAATGTCAGTGCCAAGCACTGTTTGGAGACCAAACCTAGCAATGATGTATCAAATTGAGCCAGAACTTGCAACTTTCTTTCTGACATTCAGCACTTGTAAGCTGCCAATCAACATCAGCTATCTCATTAGGTGAGTCAAAAAACATAATTGGGGTTGGGTTTCCTGAAAGCGTCTCAGCACAGAGATGATACTTCAGTGGTAGAGCGAACATCACACTGAACACTCTCTCTACCCATTAAGATGACCTCTAAGATGTTTTTGCAAAAATGGGCCCTGATTAGTAAAATCTTCTTGTGGGCTGCAGAAGCTTTTATGATTGTTTGTGTGGGCCACAGTGACAACAGTGGTAAAAGTGAAAAAAACAAAAAAACAAAAACACTTATGGAGGATGCAGTGAATTGTTCCAGTATACTGAATATAAGTAGGTGGGCAGCGACAGGCTGACAGGAATTTAGTTAGCAAGCATTAGTTTGTAGCATGTTAACCACATAAATGGCCAGGGCCCATCAGCAGGGCCAAAATGTATTACACACTTCTATAATCTAAGAATAACAGCCAGTTTATACTGAAGTCTCTGTACTTAGTAAAATAATAGGCCTTAGAATGTAATAAGCCTGGGATTTTAAGGCATTAAATGTTGTGATTTTATCACCTTTAAAATAAAAAAAAGAATTAATGCCAGAATTAATCAATACTTATCATTACTTGACCAGTGGTTATTTCACTTTATCAAATACATAAGAGTAGGAATACATAAGAGTAGGAAATGAAGGAAATGAAATTAAGAAAACAAAACAACAGTGATTAACTAACCTTTCTCTGCTGAGATAACAAATTAACAAGTTATACAGAGAAACAAATGGACTACAATCTTTGTAGAACTACAAAGTACACATACACCGACCGGCCACTTCATTAAGTACAAACTCCTTGTATGTACACTTATCTATTTTATCAGGTCGATTTACCATAAAGGTGCACTTTGGTTGGATTAAAATGTCGTCACTGGTTAATAGCTGCGCTGGAAGTGAGACAATGATTATCTTAATAGAGTTTGTCCTTTATGTAGATATAAACATCATTATTTAGAGGTAGAGATAACATCAACAAATTATTTTGGGGTGTAAAAATAGTATTTATAAACAGAGACCAAAGTATTGATGTCTTATTATTTAATCATTAATGTTTTATCAAACATTAAGCCCATCACTGGACGAATAAGATGCCAAAATGCATTACTTTCTTAGTCCACATGATGGTGCTGTGAAGTCATCTCTATATCTGTTATTTAGACAGTGTAGAGCAGTTGTTCTCAATCCTGGTTCTGGAGAACCACTGACTTACACATTTTAGAATTTCTTCAATAAGAAAAATGGAATTGAGATTTGCAATTTGTTTGTCAAGATTATTAGAGGTATACATTTCAATCACAAATGTGTCATATTACATCAAAAAAAGTAATGTCTCAATCTTTAAAAACTGCACATTATTATGCATGAAATATAATATCATACATTTTTACTTGTTATCCTATTGTACATCTAGTTTTGCCGTTTGACTGTATATCTGGCTGTAAGTAATACTAGTGTCTTCTACCTGGTTCCTGTGGAATACTGGTGCTGTTCTCAGCTCCTCAACAGATTTCCTTTTACTGGCTGATGTCTAGTTTAAGGGCTGAAGGCCGGCATTCATAGGCATGGTTAAGTGGGACTTTGTGTCAACAACCAGACGTCTTTGGTTTTTGGTCTGAAATTTTCCTACAGATACAATATATTGAAGGTTACTGCTGAAAATTCTAGGCTTAATATATTTTACCATTAGCATGTTGTGCTGATAAGGCAAATCTCAAAAGGCAGACGCAACTTAGTGTATTGATGAATGTAAATGTGGAGCAGTTTACAAGAACATTCAAATGAAGCTGAAGACTTGGTAGACTTTTACTAGCAGTGGGGACAAGCCACTGTTCTAGATGTTTGTGACTAAATCATCAATATAAAATATGTGCTGCTTTGAAAGCAGCAGGATTTAATTAGATTATAATCAGGCCTACATTTTGATATTTCATGTAGAAATACCAATTCAATGTTTTAAGAGTCAGGAGCACCAAATACACTAAATATGATGCATATTGTATGTACTGTACTGAAATATTCAGTGTGTACAACAGAGCCCCCAAATGGCACAAAGATCTTACTACAAACACAGTGTGCTGGTTCTTTGCATTTTTGGCTTGAGAATGAGAGTTTTCAAAGGTTATTTTAGAAGCACGTGCTACAAATGTTGCTCAGTGACACTAAATGAATAAACTAAGCATTTTTGTCTCATAACCTTTATTTCATTACACTAATTAGAAAATCTCTGACGGTACAAAAATCTTGAGGATAAAATAAACCTCATTACAGGTGGTACTTGTCTGCTTCCTATCTCCACCGCTGTGAACAACTCTCTAGAATGGAGTAATTCATATCAAACTGCTCTGGATGACTGAAGAACATAATTACACAGATGTTTGATGTGATATAAATAGATACAGATCACTGCAGATGAAGAGGCCCATTAAACAAACAAACAAATTTGTGAACATTTTCATTTAGAATCTCTTCAGAAATAGCCTACATTCTGAACAGAACATTCATTACCTGTATGCGGCAGCGTAATGCCACGTGCAGAATTTTTTTTTTTTTTAAAAAAATCTGAGAACAGGCAGCTTTCAGTGTGTTCAGTGTACCCAGCTCAGACCGCTTTGAGGAGAGGTATAAAGTGCTTTACTGAGCACTGCAGCCAGGCCTGTCTGTGTTTCCAGGAAGAGAGGTGGTTAATCATCATACACTCATGCACACACACACCTGTGCCTGCACTAAAAAATCATGAACTAAGCACTCTGGGTGCATTAAGAAAGTGGTCATGGAAGAAAAAAAATTAGATATTCCTAGTCACTAACCTGTCTTTTGCTTTGCCCACAGATTTTCATTAGCTAAGTAACGGAAATACCACTGTACAGAAAAGTCCAGAACACACTGACCCAACGTTTTCCAACAAACACTGACAAACTCAAATGTTGGGTTGGTATGCCATACTTGTGTGTGATGGCTATAATATCTCAAAAATGTTCTCCCCTCATTCACAACAGAATGCTTTCCACTGTTCATACAGTTCCAGAACATCCTTTATCACACTGATCTACAAACCTCTGGGACAGTGTGTGTAATGCTAATAAAAAAGAAAGGTGATTATTGTGAATTAAACTGAAAACAGTGCAGTACAAAAACATGACAGAATCATGCTGATATCATGTGTTACACTGCCTTTCCTTTTAATGGCACTTAATAACTGTTTTGGGGTTGAAGATACCAACTGAGCCCATTTTGAAAGCAGATTTTTTTTTTGCCATTTTCCTGTTATACAAGTTTTCAGCTGTGCTAAGTACGCAGCCTTCATTGTCATATTTCCTGCTTCATAATGTGCCAGTTGTTTTCAGCAGGAGACAGACCTGGACTGCAGGCAGGCCAGTCTAGCTGTTGTAATGTGCAGAACATAGCTTGCGCTGTCTTGTTGAATAAGCATGAACATCCCTGAAAAAGGCAAAGCATGTAGCTGCTGTTGGAACAAAACCTCATATCTCCATTTTTGTTATTTTTCAGTTTTTGACATAATTTGAAAATGCCTGTTGCCCTTTACATGGTGTTTAAATTTCATGATGAATGGACCAAAAGAAACCACCCAAAATTATTTAGAAAAAAGGTCTGGTTACACTGACTTACATTAAAAGTAAAGTATGTTTTTTCCTTCTCCTGTAATGTTGCCATTTTGAAAATATGAGTTTTTGTTCTGACAGCAGCGATACATTAGCAACACATATTGCTCTAAAATGTGTATATATCTTTCATTGTTAATTGGCACTAATACACTCGCATACCACATAACAGACTTAGTTTTTGAACTGGCTGGTAACAATCTGAATGGGTCTTTTCTTCTTTGGAAAACACAGCGTTCATTATTTCCATAAACAATCTGAGAGGTTGTGTCATCAGGCCACATTACATGTTCCCACTGTGCTTCAGTCCATCAGATGAGCTTAAATGAGAACCAATTTGTATTTATAATTAAATAGTTGAGATGTAGACAGAGTCGTTTAGAGTTGTTTGGTGTGAAATGTTCCATTCTAGAACAACTGAGTCAGAATTATTCACAGTGGTGGTGTGGAACCAGACATCCACCTCTAAAAGCTCTCTCACACAAAGTTATTACATGAAGTGGTTATGAATACAATGTCTGATGTCTGATATGTTTTACGACAGTTTTGAGAGAAGACTTTGATCTAAAACATACTTTCCAAAGAAAAAACTTTACCACTATTTTACTATCATACCAACATTCCATATAAAAGCTTAGACATGTGTAGGTTCACCGGTGGTTAAGGATAGTAAATTAAATGGCTATATTTGTGTTGTAGACATGGCATGGCATTCAGAGTGGTTTGGTGTGAAATGGTTGATTGTAGAGAGTCAGATTTCCTTACAGTGGTGGTGATAGCAACCAGGGGTCAACATGTCTACAACACAAATATAGCCATTTTATTTAATTTCCAAAACCACCAGTGAACCTACGCGTGTCTTCTGAGTTTTTGTATGAAATGTTGATGATGGTAACATAGTAGTAAAATCTGAATATAAAAAGTTTTTTTGGGGGACTATTTTGCCTCACAATGACCCAGGTCAAAAACTTCTCAAAAGATAAACAATTAATGTAATAACTTTCTGTGAGGGAGCATTTCACACCAAACCACTCTGGACAACTTTGTTTACATCTTTACTTTGTTTACATCTACCATTTAATTTTGCTGAAATTATGAAAAATCAGTGGAGTTCCTCTTTAAGCTCAGAGAAGGTGATAGTATTTCTGGATGCTGTTGACATATGGCTTTGCTGTGCATAGTACTTGCATTTGTAAATGTACCGACAAACAGAGTTTATTGATATTGGTTTGTCAGAGTATTCACAAGCCCATGTGGCGACATCCACCACTAAAGAAAGCCAGTTTTTAACGTATTGCTGTCCAAGGGATTGAAGGTCACATGCATTCAGCTGTGTGGCCATTTCAACAGAGTCCCTGAATCTTTTAAGGATGTTACGCACCATAGAGGATGAAGTACCCAAAATTCTTGAGATTGCTCAATAAAGAGCGTTGCTCTTGAATTGCTATATTAGTGGCTGGCACATTTTGTGGTGGTGGGCCTCAACCTATCCTTGCTCATAAAGGACCAGGCCTTTCTTGGACGCTCCTTTTAAACCAAAGAATGATTACATCACCTGTTAAAGATGTTTTTTTTTACCATTTTACAACATTCCTAATCTAACATATAATTCTCTTCCCATTCACACTTTTCTACGCTCTTAAAAAAGATGGTCCTTTAAGAGTTTTTTAGCAAAGACCAATATAGAACAATAAACACGCAAAGAAAGGGTTCTTTGCATCATGAAATGGTCCTTCAGATTGATGTACAATGTGTTTTATATATATGGTTCTATATAAAACCTTTTTGAAAATGGTTCTATATAGCACCAAAAAGGTTTCTGCTATTGTTACAAGCTTGATGTCTTTTTTTAAGAGAGTAGAATGTTCTCTTCCCATTCACTCTGTTCTACAATGTCCAGTGTTCTCTTTCATTCACAACTCAAGCAAGCTGTCCTCCCGCTCATACTGTTTTAGAATGTTCTCCCCATTCACACTGCTTACAATGTTCTCCCCAGTTCACAGGATGTTCTAGGAGGTTCTCCCCAATCACAGTGTTTTCTTCCATTCATGCAATTGTAGAACGTTTTCTCCTGTCGTGAACATTCTCCTTCATTCACACTGGTTCATTTGGTTTATGAGTTGTTTTTCTAAACATTTTAAAGCCCATGGCCAACATAAGAATGCTTTTGTTGCTTATGTTTGTTGGGTCAGTGTGCACTGGCCTTTTGGACATGTAAACAATACAAGTGGGTGAAAAAACATTGATGTCATTCCCAAAGCCAAGCCTGAGGACCCACTTGCGTTGCAGATTTTTACAATTTCTCAACTAATGAAGAGTCTGGTCACTGGCTGACATGTTGAATGATGTATTGTAGCGTCAGCTCAGAAGACGACACAAAAAACATAGCACATATCGGCGAATGCGTTTTTATTTTGAACAGGCACTTCAACAGGCAGCAGAGAAATGCCCAGTCCAGAGCTAACCCCAGCGTGGGAGGACACGCCAAGCAAGGATAGACACTTCTAACAACTAGTTAACTGCAAAGCCCACCCTCCTCAGACACTGTTTACTCTAAGCAACACAACTACACTAAAAACAGTAACAAACAGCGACAATAAGCGTCCTTCTTACCCGGGAGGGTGACACGCTCCGAGAGCCTCTTTGCATGGCCTCACCCCCAAAGCTCATCACAGCAGCGTGGTCCATGGAGGATGCCACAGTATATAATAGTAGCAAAAGCTCATAACTGTTGCAGAACATAAAGTCCAGGAGCATGAGGAATGGCAACCACTGAGTTAGATGCCAAAGGTCATTTCTCTACACTTGAATGAAAAGTCAGCTAGAATCAAAGGCCACAAAAGTCTCTTCTTCTTCTATCGGCAGTTTTCTAAAGACCACCAAGGCAAGGCTGTCCAAAAAAACTGAAGTCAAGAAGATGAAGCAGAGAAGAAAGAAGCTCACCGATGACTGGAAAGTTCAAAGAACTGCTGTCTGTAAATTTCACTTTTTTTAACTTAGTCTGCCAGAAAAGGGTTTGAAGGTTTCAGGGCCAACAGGTAACATAGTTAAGCAATAAAGTTAAGCGGCATCCTTTTTGACATACCCTCTCAGACTCTTAATTAACTAAGCTAAGGCACTCGTTCTTCAAACGATGTGTCAAGACAACCCTTTTACTATAGCCTAGATGTTCAACATAGTTGCAAAAATCACTAAACAGCAGTCATTTGAAACATGGATTAGTAGATTCTTTAGAAAGTTGTTTTATGTTTATTACATTTTTATTTTAGGTTTTAAAAAGCTAAGCTGACTACAAAGTTATTGTTGGCAGAACAGAATGAGTGAGCACTGCATGTGCACAGAGACTGAAGCATTTACTACACTTTGCACTCTCCTCAGCCATCGCTGCATGCATGTTTATTTTAGCAGTACTCCGGATATTTCTGGAAAGGATGAGTAGTTGGCTGAAATCCATATGTGTTTTATTGTCAAGGTGTAAGTGGTTGTTTCATTCGTTTTTTTCTTTTGGTTCAGGGAGGTGAACTCTATCTTGAGTAAAATATTGAGGCGAGTAAAATCTAAAAATTGTGACGCAGTATATTACAGGCAACTTTAGTTCCATATGCAAGGCACTATGTTGCATGACCGATCACTAATTAATTGTTGGCAAGTGAGTTAGAATCAAAAGCCACAAAAAAGTCTCTTCTTTTTCTTCTACTGCCAGTTTTCTAAAGGCCCCTAAGGCAAGGCTGTTCAAAAATAACTGAAGTCAAGAAGAAGAATCAGAAAAGAAAGTTTACCCGTGACTGGAAAGCTCAGGAAAATGCTGTCTGTAAATTTATTGTGCCTGAGGTATGTTGGCAAAACTGACCTCATAGCATAGATGTTAAATATCGGATGGACACCACATTCCCTGAACCTTAATTGTTGGCTTACAGAACAGGAATAGATGTTTACTGTAATTACCTTAGTATGATTGAAGTTGCACACATGTTGCTGTTCTGCCATAATTTCAATGCAATCAATTTATACACAGTGTAAAAGTCAACCTGAAATCAAAATTGACCTTTTTTAAACTTGTTATTTCATACCCCTAGTCATATTAAGCTCAGATCATTACTTGACAAAATTCTTGCTTTCTTAATCTTCCAACAAAATGACTCTAAAACATTATCTGGGTTTTGGTTATGTCTTCATGCACCAGCAGGCAGGAAAATTAAAATAAACCATAATCTTGCACCTCCCTCTCTCACCACCTCCACCCATCATCGCCAGTAACACTCAGCTAACTCAAAGACACTCCCTGATACTGTGTTTCACTTGGAATCATGTGGTGGTACAGAATAAAAAGCATTATGATTTCTGATTCAGATTGACTTTAACAAGAGTAGTTCAAGTTATATTTTATGCAAATATTCTGGACAAACCTGTAAACCTCAGTATTGTTTACACCTGCAAAACTCAGAGAAACTCATTGCCTTTTGATGACAAAGAAAGAGAGACACATTTTGTGAGCTGTGAAGTTGGTTTTATTTTTGCACATTTGGATTTATTTCTTGAATAGCTTTTGAACAGTAGATCAAAAAAGATTCTTGTGTAAAACATTGTTGTTAGCAACCAAGAGAGCCAGCTACCTTTTAATTTTTGCATCTGTAATATATGCAGAACACGGTGACTTCTGTCAACTGTTGTAACCACTATGAGAGCTAAAAGACCATCTACAAATTACAGCATTGGGGAGTAAGCACACCATGCCTTATAGAGTTTTTATTTATAATAGATGTGGGGTCTCAAAAGAATACATCTGCAAAAGAATTTCATGTTAAAATCACAAAAACGTTCTCCTAGAAACAAGTTCTCCAGAACTGCAGAGGATTGAATTCTGAATTTACTCATCGAACGTGGCATGAATATATATCATGAAACGCGAAATGTCTAGATGAGATTTTTCACATCAAGACTATACAACTAAACACACTATACGATTATCTTCAAGTGACAAGTGACAGTTTGATCTTCTAAACTGGCAACTGTTGCTATCAGGGAGGCTATTTTCCATTTTGGGAAAGGAAAATGAGAACAGAGATTAATCACTTTGTTCAGGAGCTAAAACTTTATGAATAATTTTGCAGATAGCTTGTATGTCTGTAATCCAGTTTGAGCTGGTTTTGGAGATGCAGCACCACCCATGAAGAAGCAGAAGACTAATTCTTTTAATGGTTGTCCGAAAGGTTTTGTTGCTGGGACACAGTCGATCGGCCATCTTGGGTGTCACCATGCCAACAACAGAGACAACAGTGGTTCATGTCACCAGCGAAGGTTTGCAAAAATTGAACAGATCTCACTTTCTATCTATCACTGTATGTGTATACATTGTATACATTGTTCTGGAACTGGCAGCATTTAGCAGCAGATAGTAGAAGAGTGTGTGCGTGAGTGAGAGTGCTGGGTCAGTGTGGGGTACTGGTGTAAGATTTTCAGTAGCTGTGATTTTTCTTGACACATCAAAGACAGAAAGGAACGGGGGCTGGAAAATAAAACCATCTGCTCTGCTGCTGAACTGTAAAAATATCCTGGTTTTGGCTGTAGTAATGACAGTATTGCTGATGCTGCAGGCTAATGGCGATGACGCCAGACATGAGTGTGATGTTTCACAGTGGGACTGTAAAAGATAATTAGAGATTCAGATAGAGCGAGTGGGCCCAGCACCACTGAATTAAACATTAAACAGCGAGTCAAGAGGAGCAGGCTGCTGGGTGACAAAAACTCCAAAACGCTAATGACCGAAAGACTCGGTCATTCGCATCTCAACCACTGCCACAACAGCACATTTGACATGATTCATGCCTTTTTACAGTTATTCCTTTCAAAAATGCAATAAAGTGCAGTCATTTCAGAAAGGAAGAAGACAACAAAGGACAAGAACCAGGACAAGAAGAGGAAGAAAGACAAGGAAAACAAGAAGGGCAAGGAGAAGAAGAACCAGGACAACAAGAAAAAGGATGACAACAAGAAGAAAGAGGGCAAGAATGACAAGAAGAAGTAGAAGAAGAAGAAGAAGAAGAAGAAGAAGAAGAAGAAGAAGAAGAAGAAGAAGTGGAAGAAGAAGCATAAGAAGAAAGAGAAAAAGGACAGCAAGAAAGAAAACAAAAAGAAAAAGGACAAGAACAAGAAAAAGAAGAACAAAAAGAAGAACAAGGAGAAGAAAAAGACAAAGGATAAGAAAAAGAAAAAGAGAACAAAAAGGACAGCAGGAAAGAAAACAAAAAGAAAAAGGACAAGAACAAGAAAAAGAACAAGGAGAAGCCTAAGGAGAAGAAAAAGATGAAAGATAAGAAAAAGAAGAAGGAGGATAAGAGGGACAAGAAGAAGAACAAGGACAACACAAAGGACCAGAAGAACAACAAAATGAACAACCAGGACAAGAAGAAGAACAATAAGGACAAGAAGAAGAACAAGAAGATGAAGAACAAGGACAGAGAAGAGAAGAAACGGAAAGGAAGAAGAAGAAGAAGAAGAAGAAGAAGAAGAAGAAGAAGAAGAAGAAGAAAAGTGCTATATGTATGTAAACAATGTGTGCACAATTGAACACCTGTGTCAGCAACGAGTGCACCTGTAGCTGAGTTCACTAGTTAGAACGGCTGCTTAGATAGTTTTGGACATGTAATGTATCTGCTTGCTATGACTCTAAAGGCCCAGAAGGTTCGAGGCTATTTCAGCACAATGGACAGCGGCTGTTGAAGATGACAACAGAGGTGTTCCAGACACGAGCCTGCTTCCTATGGTTTTAGAACAGTCAAGCTGGGGGCTGATCAGTGATGTCACTTTTTATAGAAGCCAGCAAAACAGTGAGCCATGTTCTCGTGTGTGTGACAACACTGAGACTAGTCCCTCACACCAGCCGCCAGAGCGCGTCATTCAGCACTGCTACAGACCATCACACACTCCCACGTGCGCGCTGGATAAGCAGAGCCAACTGATTCAGTGCGATGTGCGTCCCTGCACCCACTGATCTTGGAGGGGGCAAGAGCCATGAAATAGATGGAAAATGGTGCTGTGAGTCAACATGGAGACCGCATGGAGATTTACTGTGCAACACAACACCCGTAACACACCATTTACAAGGGTGGCGAGTAAAGGGGGGGCATCCCCTGGCTTTCTCTCTTCTCTCTGCTCTAGCGTGGGCACACGAATCGCTGTTTAAACATGGTCTTAGATAAGCCCTGCAGACAGGGTACATCTGTCTGAAACGCAGCGATTTGTTGTGCTTTTTAAAGAAGTCCAGCCAAAACCATGCACATGAACCTACTAGTGGCTGAAAATGCATTGTCCACAGGGTGTCGTAGGCATGAAGTTTTATCATGGTTTACCAAGTGAAACAAACAAAAAACCCAACAAACTATGTAGTAAGATTTATAGACATACATGTAATATTCTGAAGGTTACTTTTAATACCAATTATGTGTTGATTGTTATACCTTTTATAGAATTTGTTCCTTGTATAATGACATGGCATTCTTTATTTTCGTTCTGGAAGCCTGGTTTTCACAGTCTTTATGGGCATCATGTCTTTGGGTTCCTCTAGATTTTTCTTTTTCAGGCCAGGCCTATAATACTGCACCTTTTAACCGTGAGCTGTGAAGGTCACCCTAAACAGCTGTACAAACATTAAATAAAGCATGGGATCACAATATGACTGTAGTGGGACTGTAACTAAAGAATTTCTGGTGAAACTGCAACTCATTTGATGAAAAATGTAATAACATCCGTAACAACAATACTGTGTGTGTTGAATATCATGGTATACCTCAGTACTGAATATTGGTCTAAGTGCTTGTAAAACTGTCATAATTGTCATTGCCCAGTTATAACTGTAGTCCAATACACCCTTAACACCTTAAATTTCAGACTGCATTCCATCAGCTTTAATTCTCATCCTTATTTCTATATTTAAAATCAACACACAAACTTGCTTTCAGAACAAGCATTGGAAACTTGACTTTTCAACTGAAAAGTTGACTTAGTCTTTTATTTTCTTCAAGAAATGGCCCAGAACTCAGTATAGTACAAGGAAAGAACAGGTGTGTGGAAATGCAAAATACCTTAAATAAAACAACAAAAAACAGGGTTTGGGACAATTTTTGGATACAACATCTAAAATAAGTAAGTTTCCTCCCTTTTTTCAAGAGAGGTCATTGTGTCTTTTGAAGGTTGGGTCAGTCAGAGGACTAAGTTTCTCAGCACAAAAGCTATCAAGATGTTATGGCTATGGTCCATGTATGCAAAACATCCCCTACAGGGAAAAACTTAAAATATGACATTTTTCTGCAAATCTTTGTGCACACATTGTATTGTCTGCTGAGTTTAACATATTGGAAGAAAAAGAAACAAATAATAAATGTGCCATAACTTCTGCACAGGCCACATTTTATGTTTTTTTTCCCCCAATATGTTAAATTCAGCAAATAAACAGTAATTGTGCATTACAATGTACAGACGTGTGTTCTCTGTAGACGATGTGTAATTATTTTCAATGAAACATGTTGTTTAACTAGGAGCACCCAAAGTTTTGCATATGACTGCAAATGATGGGGAACACTATGAATAAGGTTTGGGTTGAAAAACAGTGAACAACACCTATAAGGATCACTCAGTGTGAGAGAAATGAACTTTTAAGTACAAAAAGAACGTTTTAGAATTGTTTTATTTATGTTCTCTGTCTCGTATAAAATACAGTCATAGATCATTTTACAAGATAAAAAACTTCATCACACAAATCACTCTCATCTTTAAATACAGGCCTACACAATACTGCTTTGGCATTTAAAGTCTTAAATAGTGAATAGTAAATGGTAAAGTGCTATTTTTCCCCCACTGTCGATGGTTAAAAATACATTCTCGATGTTGAGTTTGTTGCTTCGTCGACCACAAAAAGTCTTAAAGTCTGTTGTTCACAGCATTGGGACAGACTCTTGGCTGGCTCGAGTCTCATAAAGTGCAATTGCGCGACAGACAAGCGTTGGATTCACACCTTCTTTTAGCAGACACGTCAACGTGAAGCAGGGGTAAAAGGCAAAGGCAACACTGCGTCGCTCTCGTAACAAAACCTCGTAACATCGAAACTTTACAGGAGCAGGAAAAAGCACTAATATTTTTGTTGTGTAAAAAGATTTTTTCCTAGTAACCTTGTACCATTTTTATTGGCCCATTAGTTCACACCATGTAAAGGGTAGCTGGCGTGTTCAAATGGTGCAAAAACAAGTGAAAAAAAGGAAAAACAACTGTTAGGAGGTTTTGCATCGAGAGCGCTGATTGGGTGCTGTTAAGGAAACTCTGCCGGCAGCTCTAGACCTCGCTTGGTGATCTGGAGCGGTAGGACACGTTGGCGTGAAAGCAGCCGCAGAAGAGCACATAGATCGAGCGCTGGATCTCGGCGTTGCGGTACGCGTAGATGATGGGGTTGATCATGGAGTTGTAGGTGGCGGGCAGCAGCGTGGCGTACGTGTAAACGGCCGGGTACTCGCGCTCGCCCACCAGGCAGTAGACGGCGAAGGGCAGCCAGCTGGCGCCGAACGTGCCCAGGATGATGGCGAGCGTGGACACGCCCTTCTTGGTGGCCACGTAGTGCGAGGTGGCGAAGAAATGCTGCTGCAGCGCGATCTGGTGCGCGTGGTGACACACTATCTTGCAGATGCGCACGTACAGGCTAAGCATGAGCGCGAAGATGACGAAGAAGGAGGCAGCCAGCAGCGTAACGTTGGCGCGCCGCAGCGGCCGCACGATGCTGCAGGACTCGGCGTCGTCCAGGCAGTTCCAGCCCAACACGGGCAGCAGGCCGAGGCCCAGAGACGCGCCCCACGCGCCCACCAGCATCAGGTGAACATAGTGAAGCGTCTTCTCCGACACGTACGTGAGCGCGTTGTAGAGCGACAGGTAGCGGTCCACCGTGATGGCCAGCAGGCTGCTGATGGACGCCGTGAACGAGGCCACGAGGAAGCCCACCGTAATGAGGCTGATGGTCTCAGAGGAGATCACGTACTGAAACACAAAGTTCAGGATGAGCCCCACGCCCGCCAGCAGGTCCGCCGTGGCCAGGCTGCCGATCAACACGAACATGGGCGTGCGCAGCGTCGGCGTGTAGAAGATGATCGCCACCACGATGGCGTTCTCGCACGCGATCACCGTGCCAGACAGGCACAGCATGATGTCCCACGGGTTCACGGGGAAGTCGAGGAGGGATGAGGATGAGGAGGAGGAGGAGGAGGGGGAGGAGAGCGCGAGGCTGCCGTTGCCGTTGAAGGCCTCGGCTTCCACCCACGAGGCCACGGAAAGCCCCGCTAAACTCTCATTGGCTGTTGCGCTCTCGTTCATCTCTATGGTGATCGCCCTGAAAGAAAGTTCAGAAAGGGTCTTAATGTAAAGTCAAGCAAGAGGGACAAAATGCGTGATGGATGCATAAGTTAAACGAGTTAGATTAGCCTTCAAACGAGCCGTTTAATGAAAAAAAGGGAAAAAAAACGAAGACTGGACAGCTAATGCAGCTAATTTTATAGGCATTAAAAGAGAGTTAGAATTATTATACAGAAAAACAAACCGTGATGGATATTAGTTTGTTCGCGAAAGAGCTGAGATTAAAGGCAATGCCTTTTACAGACTGTTAAAGAAAACTGAGCGCGATAGGTTTGAATCTTTTAAACATGAAACCAAATGGAGTTAAACTGGCTGCGGCGCTGTCCGCGGTGCTGAAACGAGGGACTTCTCCAAAACAGGCGGGCTGCACGCTTACGGAGATCAACGCAAGGTTGAAAATGTAAAACGATAAGAAACCACAAAAACTACCCCAGAAATCAACTAATGCATAGAGTATCAGTTTTGTGCGTACCTTTTCTTCACATGGAGGAAAACTGGACTCGCCTTCCTTGCAAAAACTGGTCAATAGGCTGCTTCTTGGTCCTTCAGCGCTCTCTTAGGTAAAACCCTTGTTCCTGCTCCAGTTCCCGGGCATGGGAGAACTAATGTAGAAGGGGGCCAAGCACGGCATTGACCATACACTTCTGCACAGAGCACAAGGAGAGTGTGACTGGTGTTTGTGGGAACCGCGAAGACCGCTAATAAACCTGAATGACGTCAAGACTCTCTCGCTCTCTCTCTTTCTCGCTCGGTCGCGCGCTCCCCCCCTCCCCCTCACTCACTCACTCTCTGTCTCTGTGAGTGGGTGATGTTAAGACAGAGCATGCTTAATACTGAGAGAGGCAACGTACCAGTTTTCTTTAATCTCATTTAATGCAGATTTGTATAACCAGGCGCCATGATTTTGCTAGCATTATAACAACAACAGGCTTTAATGTTTATCCACCCTCTAAATTAGTGTAAATCAGCACCATTTAGTCGAAGTGTCGGAGTCCATTTATTCTGAATTGAAACAAAGCCAACACCTTCTAAGATTTCCACATCTCACTAAACTAGTAATGAGTTTTTATCGATCCTGGTGCTGAAGTGCACTATTTGTCCAAAACTCTGCACATACCTGCTCATTTCTTCTGAAATGAAGGGTATTAATAGGGACTCCCTTCCCTTTGCTGCAATAACAGCCCCTACTCTTTTGGGAAGGCTTTATACTAGATGTAGGAACATAGCTGAGAGGATTTGATTGCATTTGGCCACAAGTGCATTAGTGAGGTCAAGTACTGATGTTGGCTGATTAATTCTTCTGTTTTAACTAATCCCAAATCTGCAGTTCTGCAGTTCAAACCTGCTCCATTGCCTGATTCTGGGAGGCGCTTTATACCCCTTTTAGCCGACACTTGGCATTGGGCATGGTAACCTGTCTCCTACCATTCTATTGGCAGTCCTTTCCTATAGAGATAATAAAATATATTGCCAGCAGCACCTTAAAGCCCCAGTCTACTCATTTTCATGATTTTCTTCTAACTATTATTTATTGTTTTTGTGATGTTTTCAGACAAAGAAAGAATGTTGTTGGTCTTTTCTGTTGAGAATGACTTTTTTCTGCCATTTTCTTGTTCTATTTGAGTTGGGCAGGACTAAATTTGGTGCAGGTGATGGCAGATCTAGTACCAATCAGAAATAGCAATATGTATACGTAAATGCACAGCACACAATCAGACACACAAGAATTTCTCCACAGTGTCTGCAAATATGAGTGTTGACTTGTAACAGGAGCTTGTGTGACCTTCATTTTAGAAGCACAGTCCAGTAGTTAGCTAGCCTCCTATAGGTTATGAATGTAACATGAGTGCTGAGTGTTCAGATATCTGACATGACATGTCCATGACCTACCTGTCATAAGATGAAAGCATGAGTTATCAATCATTAGCTACAAAATGTACACAAATCTCTAAAATGACAATTAGACAGCCTGTTTTCCATTTTGCAGTTTTTTACTCACCTTTTAGAGACCAGTCAGGAAGAGTGATGTGGTCTGTTTTCCTATGAGGGGTCTCTTTTTCTTCAAAATCAAAGGTGTAAGTCTGAATTACACTGATACTTTGTTCTGAGTGTGCTACTCTACACACCTTGCTTCCTCAAGGGTTCTTTAGTAAAGAAGATGATTCTACATAGAATCATGAAGAAAAAACCCTTTGCATGATTAAAGGATTCTTTGCATCCTGAAAGGTTCTTGAGATTGATGGAGATTGTGCTGTAGATGGTTCTATATAGAACCTTTTTGAAAAGGGTTCTATATAGCACCAAAAGGGGTTCTTCTATTGTTACAAGCTTGGCATTCTAATAGCAGAAGAACCCTTATAGAACTGTTTTCAAAAAGCTTCTATGTTCTATATAGAACAATTGTCTTTACTAAAGAACCCCAAACGAACCATCTTTTTAAAGAGTGTACAGCATCGTTGGTGGTGTCGTCACCACTGCCGCTGGTGTCATGTTGTTTATGTTGCCAGGGAGATGCCACTGTCAATTATTATGTATTATGTATCCTGACATGCCCACATATTTTAGAACATCTTGAGATAACAAATGTTACCTTGAAATAACGAGTTAGTTATCTTGTTATTTTGAGTTAATTATCTTGGGATCTCAAGATAAAGTTGTTATCTTGAGATCACAAC
This sequence comes from Colossoma macropomum, assembly GCF_904425465.1. Classification (NCBI taxonomy): domain Eukaryota; kingdom Metazoa; phylum Chordata; class Actinopteri; order Characiformes; family Serrasalmidae; genus Colossoma; species Colossoma macropomum. The sequence continues at coordinate 34,316,074 of NW_023494795.1, read as the reverse complement.
ATAATTAACTCCTTATCTCAAGATAAAAATCCAGAAAATTATAGCAACAGCTCATGGCCTCTCCAGACTTCTGTATATATTTCTTGAATGTAACGCTGGTAAACGTTTTTTTCTGTTACATATCTTTATTATCAAAACAAAACTTTAAACATTTGAAACAATGGTGACAGGGGCTTTAAAGTAGCTGAATTCACTAATAACAAGGGGTGTCAATACTTTTAATGATGTTCCTGCTCCAACACACCTGACACAACCCAATAGCTACGTATCATTCAAGCAAAGTTATTACTCACTGCTGCAACTAGAAGACTACATAATTTTGCATTATTTTCATGCAATGGTAAAAAAATGTATTATTCTTCAAATAACACTTTGACAGAACGCACCATACCGAACACTGTTCTGTAAACTTACTATCACAAGTATTAAATTAACTCAAACAATTAAGAGAGCCAGGACACACATTTATAACCGAAAACAACAAATGTTTTTACACTGCTGTTCTTTCTTCACCGTGTGTAATTAACAATGAGCTCTAGGATGTGAAATCTCGTGGACGTTCAGAGCGCTGACGTGCTCCAGGACCCGGATGGACAAGCGCCGCTATAGAAAGCGCCTGCACTCCACACGTGCGGACATCCAACGTGATGTACAGGTAAATACGGCTGATTTAAGCAGCGCACTTGTGTTCTCCGGGTAAGAAGAGAGGCGGCCTGTTTTGTGTGTAGACCATTCACACGCGACCCTGACAGCGCCGATCATTTCTGCTGTAATCCATCACCGCAACCTTCTTACGTAACAGCGCTGAGACACGCACCTCCCTCTAGTGTGAAGAAGAAGCGTGAAAAGCCCGTGACATAAAACATATTCCTCAAAGAGCAGAAGGCCAGCAAGAGAGAATGATGAAGAACTCCGAAATGTCATTTTCCTACACAAAATATAGAGTCACAATAATAATAATGATAATAAGGTCAAGCTTGTGACAAAAGAAGAACTCTTTCTGGTGCTATATGGAACCATTTTCAAAAAGGTTCTATATAGAACCATATAAAACACCATTTCACCATGGAAAGAACCATTTATTCATGAAATAGTTCTATTTAGAACACATGGTGTGTTCCCTCCATTTACTCCTAGTGAGAACTCCTGCAGCTGCATATTGAATCAAATAAAGCTATTTGATTGTCATTTTTGGGAGTCCAGTTAGGAGACCATTACAGTGATCAATCCTGCTAGAAATGAAGGTGCACATGAGTATCCCATCCACTACTACCACTACTACTACTAATAAAAATAATCAAATAATATTTATCTAATAATGCTGGGTATTTTGTGTAGAACAATTTTTATCATTCTCTCTTGCTACCTTTCTATACTACGATGTACAAATAATATGACTATTATTCATACTGTCACATGTATTTTGACAAAGTGATTAAAGGTGTTGTTTATTCAGCATCAGTCTGAAGATTGTTAGCCAATAATAGATTAGTTAACAGTAGATTGATTTAGTATTAATTCAAGTAACAAAACTTCATTTGGTCACCTGTGTCCAACAACTCTGCAAATGGCCTTTTACGTATTCTGTGACTTTGTGAACATTTTTACTTGTCACAGGCCCATCTAGTTTTAGTATTTTGTGCTAATAGCACTGAATGCTTGGTTCCGGCTACAGTCATATGCAAAAGTTTGAAGTGGCACAAATAATACATTTTGTTGATTTTCCTCTTTTACAGAGAACACAATTTAATGTGGCATTTTCTTCTAATTTTAGTGCAAGAGTTTAACATATTGGAAAAAAATAAACATGAAGGAGAAAATGTGCAATAGCGTTCGCACAATTAAAAACTCAATATGTTAAATTCAGCAAATAAACAGTAATGGTGCATTAAAATGTGCAGTGCGTTCTCTGTAAAGAATGTGTACATGTTTCTACATTATAAAAACATTATTATACCGGGGTGCTCAAAAATTTCCATATGACTATATGCAGGCTCTTCCTGAATACATCGTATTGGTTTACACAATGGCCTTTGTCTTTTTACTGTCCAGCTGGAAGATCCCACACAGACACAATTTAAGCCTCTTATCTTTGTGTGAAAGTAATAATAAGAAAAAGAATATAGCCACAAGCACCCAAAAAGTGATGTTAAAGCATGATTTGCCAAGTAATCTCCACTTTACAATTACTCTTATTGCACCATGCTAATCAATATCTACCCGTCTCTGTGGTCTGTTTCAGTGAACTGCAGTAAACAAGTATATTATGCTTAATGACAATCAGACTAGGTGTCACTGGGTTCATGCTTCTGCGGACAACATTTAGAAAACACATCTGCGGCAAACGCTGTTTATCCTAAAGAGTTGCGCAGCTTGATGCCATTAGTGTTTCTGTATTTTAGACAGAGTGAGAGATCTAATTTTACTTACTGGAATAGTTTGGTAAAAATCTAATTTACATGATTTTCTGCCTACCCCAAATGCAGTCAGTCAGCAAAACATGTTTGGTGTCCGAGTTTTGCTTCTTTAGTTTAGAATTGGAGCTGCCAGGCTAATGGTGCTAACAAATGCTGAATGGGCACCAAACCTGTTTCCACAAATACATGCTAAAATCTTCACATCCTTGCTTCAGATCAGGGGTTCCCAATGGTCTCTGGTCCTGGAGATTTACACTATAGGGACAAAAGTTTTGGGACACACCTTTTAGTCACAGAATTCAGGTGTTGCATTCAGTCCCATAGTCACAGGTGTATAAAATCAAGCACCTAGCCATGCAGCCCTTACAAGTATTTGTGAAAGAATGGGTCTTTCTAAAGAACTCACTGAATTTGAGCATGGTACTGTAATAGAATGCCATCATTGCAACAAGTCAGTTCACAAAATTTCTTCCCTGCTGGAGATTAAAAAGTGGAAGTGTTTAGAAACCACAACAACTGCACAACAACTCAGCCACGAAGTGTAAGTCCACATGAAGTTACAGAGCAGCATGGCTGAGTGCTGAGGTGCATGAATAGCATGGGTTTCCATGGCTGAGCAGCTGCATGCCAGCCTTATATCGCCAAGCACAATGCCAAGCATTGGCTGGAGTAGTATGAAGCACGCCACCACTGAACTCTGGAGCAGTGGAAACATACTCTGTGGAGTGACAGATCACACTTCTTTATCTGACGAGTCTGGGTTAGGCGAATGCCATGAGAATGTTACCTGTCTGACTGCATTGTGCCAACTGTAAATTTTGGCAGAGGAGGGATGATGCTATGGGGTTGTTTTTCAGGGGTTGGCCTAGGAACCTTAGTTCCAGTGATGAGAAATCTTAATGCTTCAGCATACCATATACCATATTGTATGTTTTTTCCTCAATATGTTAAACTTAGCAAATAAATAGAAGCTGAGCACTAACAATGGCATATTTATCTTCCCTGTAGAGGACGTGTTAACTTATTTTCACTTAGAAAATCAACAAAACATGTAATTTGACCAAGGGGTGTTTAAACCGTTTAAAATCAATTTTGTCCCAGACGTCACTGATTGTTTTGATTACCTAATAAAATCTTTAACACTAGTTAGATGATGGGCAATAGTGGAAAAATAATAAACTTTATGAAAGATTTGTACTTGCCTTCGTCAGTCACGTGATTTTTTGTGTCCACAAGCTAAACGCAATGTCTCATTTTAAAAAAAAACTGGCTTTGAGGACACAAAACAAAGGAAGTACAGCACCTGGGCATGTGTTTGTAATAACTTTACAGCTGATAGGAGCATCACAGAGAGCAATCCAACCTCAAATAAGGAAAATGAAATCTCCAAACAAGATTTAATTCAATCGTAAAAATGTCACATCGTTTTCTGTCTTGTTGCCAACCTAGTAATGATACTAATGGACATCATAAAGTTGAGGTTTATCAGCAAATGAGCCTAAATTCCCCTACCTAGCATTGACAATCTCTTCTCTTGGTTCCACAGTATGAGTGAATAGAGCTTTTTATTTCTGTCTAACAAAGCAGTTCTTACTGTTGGTAGAGTATCAGAGCACTCTACATAATATACTTACTGTATGCATCAGTTCACCATGCTTCAGACCTTCCTCTCTTCTGAAGGAGAATCTGGTGGTGGAAGTCATCTCTTTCCCTGGCTGTTTCTCTCCTACGCTCTTTCTATCTCCTCAGGTCTCTAATGCTTTCTCCCTTTCCTGGAAAGAACATAGCAGCCATTGTCTTGGTCAGGCAATTTAAAGGCAATTCCCATCAAAAGGCATTCGAGCAGGGTCAGAACGCTCACCCGTATGACTGCAGAGCAAGTTGGCCTTCATCGGACACTTCATTAGCTTAAATGAGCACAGCGTAATAAAACTAGCAAGGTTTGTCAAAACACAAGCAAAAAGGAGTATGGAGCAGTGAAACTGTATGCTCTGGAGTGATGGAGCACCTTTGGGATGAGTTGGAGAGCATTCGTGATTCAGAACTAATTATCCAACATCAGTAGCTGACCTCACTAATGCTCTTGCCGATGAATACCATTCCATTCTCACAGCAATGTTCGAACATCTAAGGTAAGGCCTTCCCAGAAGAGTAGAGGCAAACTCTCTATCGATACCATTAATTTCAGAAGAAATACTGGATCAGTAATAGACATTTAGTGTACTTTGCCAAATTATTTGATTAACAGTTTTGTGTATTTAGCATCAGCTGGAATATAATAGATTACTTACCAGTACATTGATTTATAATCAATTCAATTATCAACACTTCAAATTGGCAGCTATGCCCAAGAGGTTGGTCTTTGACATATTCTGTTAGTTTGCCTAGGAAGTAAAGCGCTAGATCCTCCTGGAAAACGTCACTATGACTCAATCTAAAACTCATATGATTGGCAAGCAGATTATATATCCTGATATTCTATTTTATGATGAGCATCCTAATAAGGTTTCCAGTACGGATGTAATGATCACACTTATTCTCTTCCAATATTGATTCCGATATATAACTAATACTCGTGCTTTGTTAAGGTTTTCATGCCTTGGTAGCAAAGTACATAAACATAAACATACAGTAGAGGCAACTGTAACATAATGGAGACGGTCATACACCAACACTCTATTTAGGAATACTTTGCTTTAGAAGGTCAGCCAATAAGGTCTACAGCCAATAAGGTCTCTATCAGTGCTGATAATGATCCAGGTACATCTGATCGGTCATGAAGTAACTACTGCTCTCTAAAATTTACTAAGAACCGCTTGAATATTCCACAACTCTACTGGAACAGTGTTTTAAGGTCAAACAAAACAAAAGCTGCACTTTTTCATAAATATATACTGGAAAACAAACACTGCAAACAACACAATCTGATCTTAATTCTGGGGTCACTTTGCTGTCTTAGGGGCCTGGTTAGTATACAATCATTGAGTCTAAGGCAGCTCTTGTTCCAAGCTTTAACAAGAAATTCTATAGAAGTTGAGAATATTGAGAACTGAGTACTGAGTTCCTGATCTTATTATCTGAAACAAGCTGTTCAAGCAAGAATCCAAAAATTACGTAGTCGTAAGTCGTAGACACCCAAGAAAATTATTTAAACTTATCTCAGCAGGAAGTGTAAATGTATTTTGCCTGTAAAAACAGTTTATAACAATTTAATAAATACAAAAAAATACAGTAAAAAAAAGGTAACATTATTAATACCTTGGTCAGAAGAGTACAGTTAGAATAATACGGGTTTGGTTCCTAATTTCTCAATGTGCTCCAGCCATTGCAGGGATTTGTTATATTCCATCAGCAGCGTGACTGATAAATCAAGAAATTCAATGAAGGACGTAAGTATTGGACAGTAACTGTAAATACTGGGTTTTTTGGAAATGGAACATTTGGAGATGGTTAAGCTCAATGGATTGTTTATTTGTTGGTGTTTTCTGAACAACTGAATATCCACACAAATGGCTTTACATATTATACCCACAGAAGACTTTCATATAATACTGTACATATGACACATTAAAATGTTCTATTTTAAATATTTCTGCACATAGATCATATTTTTGAAATTTGATATACAGAAACCCATTTAATTATTAAGAGTTTGTTAATTTTTTTCTTAACTGTAAATGAGTATGTAAATATAAATGAGTTAATATTCAGATGACTTCTCTGCACATTCACAGTGAACCACAGACTCCTCCCACCCATCACAGAGCTAGTTAACCTGACCAAGAAGAAAGAAAATGAAGTAAAGAAGTAGTAATGAAAGAAAGAAGGAAAGTAAGAAAACAGAAAAATGAAAAAGCAAGTGAAAGAAAGAAAAAAAACAAGAAAAAACTAAAGAATGAAGAAAACAAACAAAAGGAAAGAAACGAAAGGAAAAGAAAGAAAAAGGAAGGAAAGAAAAGACAAAAAAATCAAAGACAAGAAAGAAAAAGTAAGGAAGAAAGAAAAAAAGGAATGAAAGGTAAAAGGAGAGAAGTAGAAGAGGCAGAAATAAAGAAGAAAAGCAGGAAAGAAAGAAGAGTGAAAGAAAAGGAAGAAAGAGATAGGATGGACTAAAGAAAAAAATACAATGAAAAAAGAAAAAAGGGAAAAGAAGAATAAAATGAAATAAATGAAAGAGAAAAAAGAAAGAAGAGAAAAAATAAAGAAAAATAAAAAACTGTAACTCTCTTAAAGGAAAGTTTAGTATTCAACCCACAGTAAGCAATTCAATATGTAGATTTGTTCAACGTCACAACCGTTTTGTATAAAGTATAAGCAAAATAGGATCATGTGATCAATGCTGACACCAAGAGTTCCACACTCTTCCTGTTATGACACCTGTGGAAAAGAGGCAAAACAACAAAAACATGTGCTTGTGCAAGTCCTGCCTCCTTTCTCTTTCTCTCTCAAACACATACACAAACAGGTGATTCAGAGCTTAAACTGAGCAGTTTGGGCACAACATGTTAAAGACGAGAAAAAAAATGTAATGTAAAAAGGGGAAATGTAAAAAGATGTGAAAAAGCAGAAGGGCCAAAAAGAAGGAGCTAACGTTGGGAATGAAAATAGTGTCAGTGATGTCTTACACATTTATAGTGAAAGTGAAAGAAGTAGAAGCCACTGTAGAGACCAGTCTCAGGACCATCAACCCCATTTGCTTTATTCAAGCTCCATAAACACCAGGAGCCAGAAAATTAGTCAACAGAATAGAGAATGACAATCTGAAACTGGTGCTTCTTGCCATGAGAATGAAGTGTTACTGGAGCAGCCCACTGAACTGAACTCACAGGTTATGAAGCGGAGACTGAGCAATAGTCAGAGTCACGGTCATGTCTGTGCAAAGCCCAAGTTAGAGACGGGCTTTTTTCACTCTGGACACGTCAGAAAACAGCACTAAAGATTCAGACCTACTTCAGCTCAAACGACTATTTTTTACTGTTTCAAGACATGCTATTCTCCACTGAGTCACTGTATCACTCACACTATGTACAAGACCAACACGTGCACACACATAAATGGAAACACACACGTTTTCTGTCTCTTAGAAAATGTGCAAGGCTGAAAACAGGTTTTGTCTTTTTTTTTTTCCTTTCCGTCTCCCGGGTCATTATTTCCTGGGGTTTAATAACTGCTAATAGCAGCACCACTTTCATGTGTGATGACCACAGAGCAGGAGAAAGCAGCTGTGTGCGGGGGTGTACCAGTGTCCAAGTGTTAAAGCTGTGTGTGTGTGTGTGTGCGTGTGTGTCTCAGTTCGACTGAAGGTGAGTGTGTGTTCACCTGTTCATTTTTGTGAGAAAGCATTGTCTGCTATGGAGAGCCATGTGATCCTCCTGTGCTCTCGTTCCCGAGGCATGCTGAGGCTTGTGCGCCCACACTCACGAGGCACAAGGCCAAAGAAATCAGGGACTGAAGAGGAGATCAGGCCAACTATGCTACACTCACCTTCAACGCCTGTTAGCACAGAGAGAGAGAGAGAGAGAGAGAGAGAGAGAGAGAGAGAGAGAGAGAGAGAGAGAGAGAGAGAGAGAGAGAGAGATACAGAAAGAGACAGTGAAAGAGAAAGAGAGAGAGAACAACAGAGAGGAAGAGAGATGCAGAAAACGAAATAGGAGACGCAGAGATGCAGAAACAGTACGAGGTGGAAAAAGACATATAGAGAGAGGGACATAGAAAGAGACAGAAAGATGCAGAAAGACAGACAGAAACAGAGAGACAGAAAGAGAAAAAGAGACAGACTGAAGCACAAAGAGAGACAGACAGCAAAACAATAGAGGGGAAGAGAGAGAGGGATACAGAAAAAAGTTTGAGAACAAACTGGAGATGCAAAAACAGAGAATGAGAGCAGAGACATGAGAGAAAGCAAGAGGCACGAGAGAAAGCAAGAGACATGAGAGAAAGCAAAATACAGAGATGAGAGAAAGCATAAGAGACAGAAGAGAGAAAGCTAAAGAGACAGGTGAGAGAATGCAAAACAGAAACAGATGAGAGAAAACAAAGGAGAAAGACAAGTGAGAAAGCAAAATAGAAAAGCAGACAGATAGATGCGGAGAGAGAGACCGGGAGAGAAACGAGAAAGGAAGAGATGCAGATATTAGAAAAAATGAAAGAGAGAAGAGAGAGAGATGCAAGTAACAGATGAAAAAGAATGACAGCAAAACAGTGAAAACAGAAAAAAGAGAAAGAATAAAAGGAATAGAGAAAGCAAGAAATAAGAGAAAAAGAGAGATGAGAAAGAAAGACAGATGCAGAAAGAGAGAGGCAGACAGGAAGAGAGAGAAAGAATAAGAAAGCAATAGAGCAAGTGAAAGAGGGAACAAGTAAGAAAGGGAAAAAGAAAAAAGGATGGCAAGAAAGAAATGCAGAGATAAGAAAAAGGGACACAAAAAGAGTGTGAGAGAGACAGACAGAAATGAGAGAAAAAGAGATGATTAAAGAGAAAGAGATGAAAAGAGCAAGAATAAGAAAGGAATAGAGAGAGCAATAGAGAAGGAAAAAATAGAAGAAGCAGATAAAGGGGACTGCTGAGATTGTGAGGGTGGAAAAACAGAGAGCAGAGAGATGATAATAGGCAAAGGGGGACAAACAGAAAGATCAATAGATGGATAATGAAGGTGTGTGAGAGAGAGAGAAAAGGCAAACAGCAAGACAGAGCAAGCTGTCTGTCTCATCTCTGTAACAACAAGCCCAAAGGTTGTCATCGTAAACAAACTAAACACAAAACTCAAATTTCTCAGAGAAGTGTTTAATAAATACATAAATGCAATGTTATTACAGAGCCTACAGGAGCTCATTCAGCCAAGACAATTTACACAAAGACATCAGATGCAAGCATCGTGAACAGAAGACAATATAAACAACACAAAATAAATAATTAAGGCAAATTAAAAATAGAAAAGTTAAGAGGTGCCATGGTCTATACGTCAGCCTGTATAACTAAGACCAGACAGTTATTATGTTTAAGTGGTAACAATCTACTGAAAGGCTGCGTTTATAAGGCTACATGACACTCACATAAACTTTTCATGACAACTGACATAAACCCATATAGACAGGTTTGAAGGCTTATTCCAACAAGCATCAATTGTCTTAATACCGCCTGTGAAATGACATTAAAATGGGCGAAAGCAGCTACCTGAACTGAGCGACTTCATGAAAGGCTAATGTAAAGGTCATGTAGCCTTATTAATTAATTTAAACATATTAAAAAAAGAAACAAAAAAAACATGATTTGGTGAATCAGGAACAGCTGGTATGCAAAACAGACTAGCATGATATGAAGTCTCATATCCATTTATGTGCTGCTATACCCATCAACACTGTTTCAATACAAAAAAAAAATAATGTGATGAAGTAAAAAGAGAATTAATCTTATAATTAAACTCCAGACTGTCTTGCTAAACTATTATGGGATCTATTTGTTCTAATACGATCACAATAGTCCACAGCACAATAATCACAATACAGTAGAGAGAGCATTCAGACTGATAGTCACTCACCCACTTACCAATGATTCATTGAGCTTCAATGGATTTGGGAAACTGGCCCTTGGGTGCTGGGAAACCATTGTTATTCTATTTTTCATTCTTCTTATTCCATTTTTATTTAGTTCGTTTTATAAAAGGAACGTTAGTGAAAAATGCTATTTCTACCAAGACCTTCTAGGGCCTAGCTCAAGTATATCAAGAAATTCTAAACTTAAATTACAGTGTAGACATTAATAGGTGCTATCACACAAAGCAATCCACCCACTGCCTGTTGAAATGACAATGAAGGAACATGTGACTAACATTCACATGTATCTGTTTTTGATGTACTCGCGATAAAGGAGTAGATCTTCTCTGCACAGTGGTCTGATCAGGCCTCGCCCTGCATGAATGTGGTCCTCAAACACGATCCGGCTCTCCAGGTCAACTCGGGGAGGCATCATCTCGTAAATACTGTCTCCGTCAAACGATGACACCGGAACTCTAAAGTGACCACAAATACGAAGACAATAATGAATTACAGACAAATTCATGAAACTATCCACTTTTCTGCCTATGTGACAGTTAACAATGTGAAATATTCACACAAAAAAAGAGGGTGTGTGAGAGGGTGGATGTGAGGGAAGAGGAGAGTAAGAGAGTGCGAGAGCGACAAAAGGCATAAGTAATACCCAGATTCTCTTAAGGATTAATTAGAGGAACCAAGTCTTATTCAGTAACTACCAGATGAGGACCCTCAGGGCCCTTAGAAAATGCTTAATGGCTTCTGTGGAAAAAAAAACCCTGTATTTTTTAGTTTGTTTATTTTATAGAATCATCAAGCTGTACACAAATTGTTGTAGCTGTACTCTTCTAATTTTCAATTTAACGTTGGAGACAATACTTTCCAATCAGGATTTATTTTCTCTATGGTATCTACAACCTCATTTCCAAAAATTTGGGACGCTGTGCAGAATGTAAATAAAAATAGAATGCAATGACATGCAAATCACGTAAACCCTATATTTAATGGAAATACTACAAAGACAATATATCAAATGTTGAAATCGAAAAATGTAATTGTTTTTTGAAAAATATATGCCCATTTTGAATTTGATGCCAGCAACACATTCCAAAAAAGTTGGGACGGGGGTATGTTTACCTCTGTGTTTCATCACCTTTTCTTTTAACAACACTCTGTAAGCGTTTGGGAACTGAGGAGACCAAGTGCTGTAGTTTTGAAAGTGAAATGTTTTCCCATTCTTGCTTAACATAGGATTTCAGCTGCTCAACAGTTCAGGGTCTCCTTTGTCATATTTTTCATTTCATAATGCACCAAAAGTTATCAGTGGGTGACAGATCTGGACTGCATACAGGCCAGTTTAGTATATGGACTCTCTCATTACGGAGCAATGCTGTTGTAACACATGCAGAATGTGGTTTGGCATTGTCTTGCTGAAATAAGCAAGGCATTCCCTGAAAAAGACGTCATCTGGATGGCAGCATATGTTGCCAAAACATGTATATATCATTCAGCATTAACGGTGCGTTCACAGATGTGCAAGTCACCCATGCCATGTGCACTAATGAACCCCTACACCATCATGAACACTAGCTTATGAACTGTGCACTGATAACAAGCTGGGAGGTTTTTTTACTCATTGGAGACAATGTCCATGATTTTCAAAAAGAAATTCAAATGTTGATTCATCAGACAATAGGACACTTTTCCACTTCCCCTCAGACCATTTTAAGTAAGCCTGAGCCCAGAGAAGATGGCAGCATTTCTGAATCCTGTTTATATATGATTTCTTCTTTGCGTTTTAGAGATTCAACTTGCATTTGTGGATGCAGCGATGAACTGTTTTCACAGACAGTGGTTTTCAGAAGTGTTCCTGAGCCCATGCAGTGACTTCCACTAGAGAATCATGTCTGTTTTTAAGGCAGTGCCATCTGAGGGCTCAAAGATCACGGCCAGCAAATACTGGTTTTTGGCCTTGTCCCTTGCATACAGAGATTTCTCCAGATCTTTTAATGTTATTCTGTACCGTAGATGATGAAAAGCAAAAGTTCTTTGCTATTTTATGTTAAAAAACGTTATTCTTGAATTGTTGCACTATTTGCCTGCGCAGTTTTTCACAGAGTGGTGAACCCCTCCCCATCTCTACTTCTGAAAGACTCAGCTTCTCTGGGAGGCTCTTTTTATACTCAATCATGTTACTGACCTGTTGCCAATTAACCACTTTGTGTTTTTTTAGCATTGTGCAACTTTACCAGCCTTTTGCTGCCCCTGTCCCAAATTTTTTGAAATGTGTTATTGGCATCAAATTCAAAATGGGCAAATATTTTTCAAAAAAAGAATACAATTTCTCAGCTCCAACATTTGATATGTTGTCTTAATAGTATCTTCAATGAAATATAGGGCTTAAATGATTTGCACACATAATTGCATTTTTGTTCTCTTTACATTTTGCACAGCATCCCAACTTTTTTGTGAATGGGGTTGTAGTTAGTTACAGCTAAGTGAGCTCTCCCACTGGTTGGGCCTTCGGGAGATGAACTGAAGGTCTAACGTGTCACACTGATTGCTAACCTTATTAGTGGAGTGACTGAAGTGCAGTGGAATCAATCAATAAACGTTTTGATTTACAAAGGGTGAGATTCAAATTTGTGATCCGCCACTCTAGTCCAGCTGTAACCAACTCTGCTCCTGGAGATCTACCTTCCTGCAGACTTTAGCTCTAACAAATCATCTAATTACCTAATCATCTAATCAATCAATTACCAGATCATCTAATTATCTAATCCATCTAAATACTACTGTCAGGAGTCACAAATTAACTAAATGAGGTGTGTTACATTTGGGATGGAGGTGAATATGCAGGAAGGTACATATCTAGGAAGAGGGTTGATGACCAGTGCTCTGGGCTCTCTAGGTTTTTAGTCAGCTGTTAAAAATGTAAAACACCAGCAGCTCTATGCCAAGACTCTTAGCTGAACAAGTCACTGTAAAACTGCTACAAGGTAAAATATAGGGTAACATCTGTTACACACGTCAAATAAAACATGAAATGATTTTCACAAGCTTCACATGTCTGTGTCTAATGTAGAACGTGCAAAAAATGCTTAGCGTTAACCAACTACTAAAATCTCATAGGGGTGCAAGTAGAAACTAGCATTGTCACTTTGAGTTTTGATACACATTTCAGAAGTGTTTGTTTATTGCCATTTGTTAGTTATAGATGTGCATACATGTTTACTGTGTGTGGCTGTGGAGCAGTTAGTGTGGGTTTGTGTCTCTACTATAAAGTGGAGTTATATGGCTTGAAGTGACTTTCCTGCTATTCTGGCTGTTTTTCAGTAGTGCTGGGCTGGGGGTTTTCCTTTGCTAGTTATTAGAGAGTAGAACTGATGTGTAGACCCACAAGCAAATCCTTAAGGTTTAAGGAGTCAAGTTTGTGTGGTTGGGTGGTCGTTAACTGCCCAGGTCCAGGCAGGTTAGAGGTATTAACAAGCAGGCTCAAAGCTGAATTTAAGGGAAAATCCACCAATTTTTCAAAGTTTTGCATAATTCTATCGTTGCATAGTAAACAGTCATTCAGAGCGGTTTGATGCTAAATGGTCTGTTGTAGAAAAAATTATAGACCTTTATAGATTTCTTTACAGTAATAGGATATGACAGTAACCAGAAGTCACAATGTATACAACACAAATATAACCATTTTATTCACTACCCAAAACCACCAGTGAACCTACATGTGCCTTCTGACTTTTTATATGTAATGTTTATTAGGGTAAAATAATGGAAAATTAGAAAAAAAATACTACACATTTTGTATTTTGTCTTACAACACCCTGCATGTACTCCACTATAAATAGATTAAAATAAATGAATTCAAATACATTTAGGCCAAAACTTTATTCATAATCATTTCATGTAGTAACCACCATTGTAAACAATTCTGACTCAGTAAGCATCTCTAGAGTGGAGCATTTGAAACCATTTTGAATGACTTCAAACAGATCTTAACCATTTAATTATGTAGAAATTTTGAGGTAGTGGTGGAGTCCCCCTTTCAAGTCAATGTGAACTGTAAATAATAACATTTTTTATGAACTGTGATGGATTTCTGAGTGAAACATGGTATCACAAGTGTCTGAGCTACAGCCTTTTAGTTTGATGATGGGAGGGAGAGGTAAAACATGTTATTGGTAACACTGCTTTCAAGTGGTCTTGTTTTGACTGGAAAAACTAGTTTCCCACCAGGAAGCACCATATAAAAATCCTAAAAGTCAGGAAAAACAAGAAAAATAAAGAACATGGATCCTTCAACATGCAGTATAAACCCACATTTAATTTCTGCTTTGTGTTCGAAGACACCCATAAAATGGGCCAAAACCGACAGATGCCAGCTGGCCAGCGAACTGCAACAACCACTTTACATCTTCAATGTTTTGTTAACCTCACAAACTTAATATATTAAAATAAACCAAAATAACAATACTATTAAAAAAATATTTATTTTATATTGTATACGTTTGTGTTTATTAACCATTTCCAAACCTTTCCTCAATGAAGCCCAGTATTATTTGTACTTATTATCTAGTGCTTTTTTGGCTGATCAATCCTTCATTAAATTAAAGCAAGATCACAGGTTGGGGAAACTGACAAATCCACATGATGGCTGGGGGCATCGAGGAGAAATCGGGAACCCAATTTTGTTCATCAACTACTTTATTGAAAATATGAAAATTATTGCTACTTTTTACTATTTTAAAGTTTGTGTTTACATATGGTGTTTTTATTGGCAAAAAAGTTTTAAGTTATTATAGTTATTAGTGCTTATGTGCTCAGAATCCTTGCACAGTACAGTATCTTCAGTTAAGAAATTAAAGATTAACAGTTATTTATAAAAAAGATACTTTGAATTTCAGCACAACACCTGCTGCCTGTTTTATTGCGTTTCATAGAGCACAGTAAGTAATACTGTGTCTTAAACCACCCTGACAAGACTGCATGGCCTTAATTAAGACCCGGAAGTGGTTTGAGAGGGTTAACAGAAGTTTTAAAATATATTTATAGAAAAGAATTTGGGTGATTACTGACTTTAAGTCTTTGTTAGTAACATTACTCTGAACATTACACTCAAACTAAAGAAGCAAAATTCAAACAATAAACATTTGATGGACTACATCTGGGGTAAGTGAAAAATTGTGTTTGTTTTTTTACTAAACTATTTCTTTATTCTTTAAGATATTAAAAGATATAAAGAGATATAAAAAGTCATTCAATGTCATTAAAAACATCAATAATTCCAAGTTGAATCTGGATACACAAACACACACACACAGAGACTGACTCTCACATGTCCAACACAGTCGTGACATTTTAAATTCCCCTAAATAGGTGTAAGCCAACACCGAACAAGCCAACTGGCCATAAAAGTGCTGGCCAATCAAATCACTGCTCACAGCTCAACCTGCAATCAATAATGCTTTTGTTCTAGCACACTCTGGACCAATAAAGCATGGCTTGACATGGATAAAGTCCAAGAGAGACTGAAAAAAAGAAGAGATGCCTTTCAAGTGCTAATGTAAAGTATCCAAGGAGTTACATAACTGCAAGAAAAACTCAGCACACCTGCTGAAACCAAACTGTGGTGCTGACATGTGTGTGCTGGATTACATACACGCAAACGGATGTGTAAGAGAGGTACTGAAGACCACCACTGTGAAGGATTAGACGTGTTATGAGCATCAAATGCTTAATGCACAATGCACCGCCATACACAAACACACATGCACACAGGAGGCCACAGTAACACCAACACTAAAAACTATCACTGTAACAAGTAATATTACATAGATTTCTTCATGGACGAGAACTAAAAATGGGCAATATGACAATATGATGTCAATGACATCACAACGTGCTTTTCTGAGCATGTCACGGATATTGTCAGTGCTTGAACACTGACCAACTGCATGTTTCCTTACAAAGAGAGCTTAACTGACCAACACTAACTGACATGCCTCTAAAACAATTACAACCATCTCTAAACACTTCTTCCATCAAATTAAAGCTCCTCAAAAGAAACCTGCAGCAAGAACAGCAGTGGCAGTAAATTACTCCGAATTTTTTTTAGTTTTCAATAAAACTGGGGGGATGATTGTGGTGTCAAAATTATTAACAGACAGTCTTATGCTAGCTTTTCTTAACTTAGCTATTAACTTCACAAATAAGTCAGATTAAACCATACTGTACAGTGTTCACACTAATGATTAAAAAAGTCTGTTTAAAGATAAATAGTCTTCCTTAGCATCTAACATTGCTTTGTCCAGCTCCAGTATTAACTCTCACATTCGCTCATCTGAATGGGCTGCTTTCTTAAGTTCAAAGCTCCCCTTATATTAGACATGAATAAAAAGGCTTCCAGAATCTATTTTTGCTTTAAATTGGCCAACATGCATAATCACTAGTCAAACATGTATCAAACACAGGTTCTTGTCTGTGTACCTCTAAAATACCTCTAAATTTTTCCTCTGTACTACTGAATATTTAGTCTGGTAGCTGAAGCGCTACAGCTGCTACCAGAAAGCCTGAGCTGAAAGTCTGAAGGACATAAGTGATAGTAACAAATGGAGGCTAGACTCAAATGGCCAACCAGTACTGCTCACCACCGATCAGAACCAAACTGATACATGAGTTATATTACAGCAAATTAATATATTTACTGCTTTTAATATATTATTCAACCTAAAAACATTAACAAACATCACAAACTTGCCTATTAAAAAAGACATTTTGTCTTGAATTTTTATAGCCACTTACATAAAACCTTCATTTAACCCAATTTAACCATGCATGAATGGGACTCTTGACCTTGTTTCCCACACGTGTGATTATATGTGTTTTGTTCAACATCGCGCAATAAAGCTGGCAGTGTATATTTCAAACGATGAAAGACAGAAAAGCGAAATAGAACTACCGCTGAACACAGTATACTTAAGAAGAACTCTCCTTTGCGTATGTCTCAGCACCACTAGAAGTCCAAACTAGTGCTTCATTTGGCCATAAAGATGTTGTTTTTCTTCAAAATGTTGTTTTCAAAGTATATAGCTGACTTACGAAAGAGAAAAGAAGGCTATTCCACAATTCAAAATAATAATCTGTGCAACAAACTGTAATAAGTAGTGAAAATGTTTAAATGGTGTGTTTGTGGTTTCTGGGCTTATCCAGTATCCCACAATATTTTTAAATCAAAATTATTCACTTTTTTTTTACTAGCATACATTATACTTCCCACCCTTAAAATTAACATGAGCAACAGAGATGTCTGAAAGAAAAACTAAGCAATTTGGAGGCTGGCACAAACCAACAAAAGGAGAACCATAGAAACTGGGCACAAGAAAATTAGCAATTTAGAATTCCCCAAGGAATAAAAAAAAGACAAAAGCAGCATTCATAGACGAACAGCAAGGCAGAAAACACTGTTAACCAAAAGAAACATGAAGGCTTGTGTCCCATTTTCAAAAAAAGTTTTTTAGACAATGTTTGACAGACAGATCAACCCAAAATGTAACTTTTTGCATAATACATGTGCCTTTATATCTGCTGTAAAACAAGTTCAGCATTTCACAATATGAACATCATGGCAACATTCAAACATGGTGGTGGTACTGGGAAGGTGTGAGAATGTTTTGCTGCCTCAGGACCTGGACAACTTGCTATTACTGAAGAAGCCAGGAATTCTGTTCTGTATTCTGTTCAGAGAATTCTTAAGGGCAGAGTGCCTGTTCATTTGTCCATAGGTTATGCAGCAATACAATGATCCAAAAAAAAGCAAATCTGCATCTGAATGGCTAAAGGAACAGAATTAATGTTTTGTAGAGGTCCTGTAAAAGTCCTGACTTAAACCCAATAGAGATGGGGGCTCAAATTCCTCCATAATGTAAAAGGCTGATATAAAATAGGAAATGTTGGTTGCAGTCATTGCTGCTAAAGATCATGAAACAAAGTGCAATTACTTTTACATTAGTGATTCACATAGCTCCTTCAAAAAAATAAAAATATTTTTTTGTTTGAAAAGGTTATCCTTATCATTACAGTTTGTTTAAACATCTCAAAGCATTCACTTTGCTAAATGCAGTAATAGACAAAATCCAGAAGGGGTCAAATATTTTTTCCACTACACTGTATATGGCATGTGTTTCTGATAAAATGGCCAGTGAGCGTAGGTTCAAATTTTTCTGACCAAAATTGCTATTCAGATTAAAATTTTTTTTTAGCTCCAGGTCATTTTTTTGCCAAGAAGTTCAGCGATCCATTTTTTATTGGAGGCTTGAGCGTTAACTACCAAACTCCTGCAGCTGTCATGCTTAGAAAACTGCACTGCGATTCCAATATAAAAACGATTGATCTTTCAGCCCTATAGGTGAACCTAGTAAACTGACAACTGTATACAACAGTCTGTATTTAGGATAATAAATGTATGAGCTGAATCTCACTCGCTTCTGAATCGTTCCTGTGTAACTCTGTTTGACCTGTTCTGGAGTTCTGTCCACTCTTTCTTCCCTCTCAGAATTCACAAAAACAGGCTTTTTCTTTCATTCACTAACCACCTGAGTGCTCTCATTGCTTCCTAAACACTCTCTTGCACATGGTCCTCAGAAATGGTGGATAAAAAAAAGCATAATTCACTTCCAGAGAGATACTAAGAACTGTGATTAACCCAGCCAGACACACACTTGTGTGTGTGTACATTTACAATAACAACACTCATTCATTGTATTTGATATTCTACACATCCATGTTAGTTCTGCAGGCTTTCCAGTAAAAATGACAGGAATCAAATATTTATGTATACAGCAAACATACAGACAGTGTCCAACTGACCACTTACAGAAGAGAAAGCATGTAGAAAGAAAACAGCTTCCCATAAGTGCAATGTGTCTATCAAAACCCACTCTGCCTTCTCCTTCTACATCAAACACAACAGCTTGGTCAACAGCTTTATCTGCCAAAACACACACTATTCACGTGCCAGTAACTGGAGACCAGTTCATTGTTATGCAGATTTCTCCTACCTTCAGCTATGACAATGAGTCAAACACAGATCAGACCCCTAAAGAGTGTTTATCAGTGTTAGATCAAAAGGCTAAAGATTGACTCATTTCCTCTCTCATGCAACTAGATCATATTCACTGTCAAGCCCTTTTGATGACTGTAACAATTTGTCAGAAGGGGCCAATCAAGGTAAAAACTGAGCTAAAAATCGTGCAGTCTAAATCAAGTATTATAAATGAGATTCCGTTTCTAAAGTCTGGCTAACACACCTAACCACATTCAAAGCTTTAGCAAAGCACTTGATATACACACACATCACTGAACACACCTCCAAAACTAAATTTTGTATTATTTTGCAATATACTTTTAAACTACACCACATGGAGTAAGAATTGTTAACTGAGATAATTACTACTAATACATTAAATTATTTATTGAATATTTCTGTACAGTACCATATTGTATTTTGTCACCATTTTTAAAAGTGATGTGTCTGTCTATGTGTAAGGCATCACCTTATAGTGGGTTTACGGCTTTGCTTACACTTTGGCCATACTTTCCCCAAACTGTCCCATTTGTGAAAGGAATACATTGGTGCAGCACTCTTTAGAACACCTTTAAAGCCCTCAGAAACAGAAAAGGTTAATCTTGTGCAAGTACACCTACAAAGTATGTGCTATGAATGACTTTAGAACAGCCAATACATGGCCAGTTTATTTTGCCAAAATTCTGCCCTTTTGATATAAACTAAGTGGTCCAACTCCTGGGTAAAGCTTGATGCAGACTTCTAGGGTGGAAGTACTGCGTGTGTGAAATTTTGCGTCAAGTTCAACTCTGGTAATCTATGACGTGGATTTGCACCCTCTACCAACAGAGCTACTGCTTTGGCTGTGTTGACCTTTGCAGCACAATGTTGTGGTATGTAGTTATCTAATATAATTATGTTCACTTTTGTGCTTTTACTGTGTATGGTAGGTGAGTTAGCCAGCTTGCTAACTGCTGTGTCAGCTCCTTGTCGCTGCCCCTAACCATGCCAGTTATCTATACACTGGCATGTATCTATACATACATATAACTGGACCAACATGGGGTACTTTTTTCATTGCCAATCTTCCAGACCAGACTCAATCACAAACATTTCGCAGGGTGATGTGAAATACAAATGTCTAGTGTGACTGAGGCTTAAGACTGCCACATGCTTACAGTACGAAGCAAAATTACTTAAATTTCAACGAAAAACATAGCTCAATGCACTGCTTATACAAGCAGCCCTGGGAGCCCCTAGAAGGCTAGGTTAAGCCATGTGAGGTAGATCCAGGTCATCAGGTGTTCTCAGTGGGGCATTCTATTACATCATTACATCACAATATAGAACCACAAAAACGTGAAATAGAGGCTTTGCCTCAGGGCACGTGAACAGAACGTGGTGGCAGAGGAGCAGTTCAACCTACTTTAGAGAATGGAATGGTTTTTGGACAGTGTGTTTTTGTCTGCTGTTCTGCTCTGTTAATAAGCACCATATATGCCTCTGGGCTGCAACTGTGATTTCCCTCTCCTTCTCACTTGACTCTTCCATTTCGTGACCTATTCAGGTATATAATAGGATTTTAGTGTCATCTATCACCTTGTTTACCTTTGCTTGAAGTTGGCGAGCTAACAGAACCTTTCACATGCAAGATCATTTAGCAAACAATTTTTCTCTCAAACTAATAGCATACCAGAGAGACTGTTTAGAGTATAATATGTAATACTAAAATGTAAGAGAGCTACCAATTCCACATTTCAAGTTTGAAGGTATTTCTTTATTTGTGATGAAGGAGAGAGAGAGCGAGAGCGAGAGCGAGAGCGAGAGCGAGAGAGAGAGAGAGAGAGAGAGAGAGAGAGAGAGAAGGGATGTATTAACAACAAAAGGCCAACAGGTGCTTTTTGTGTGTGTAGCTGGTGCTACCTGAACAAAAGGGATGAAAATCTTTTGTATAAAAAATACTGACCTAAGGCACTCACGTGGCCCATAAAATGGAATTTTAATTAACAGGACTCAGATATAAAATATGCTGGTGAATAACGTGGCTGAACAGCCTTTGTTAAAAACTCACTTTTCAAGTTTTAATCCAAAAGAGTGACATGAGCACAATAGAGTATTTGAGCATATTTTATTTTATATTAGAATATTTGAGGGCACATTAGAACAAGTGGCAATTTGTGAATATTGTTGGTGCCTTGTATTGCAACCTTGTCTCGCAATGTTTTTGTTTTTTTGTTTTTTTAATAATATTTTTCTTACACCGTTTCCTGTCCTTACTTTGTTGCCTGCTGCCCTTTACATTATAGGACAATTGTGGATGATTCAAAATGGCTTTCATGTCACAATAACTGGCAAATTCTGGAAAATTTTCTACATAATTAATGTTTAAGATGCAAACAAAGGTGTTCAGAATGTTCTGATGTGAATCTCCATAGTAGAGAAACTTGTTCACAGTGGTGGTGATAGGAACCAGACGTCTGAAGTGTTTAATGCCTCTAAAAGCTCCCTCACATGAAAAGGTTATGAACATGCTGACTAATGCCTAAGGCAGTGTTTTATAGTTCTGAAATAAGGTTTTGGCCGACATACATATTCTTTACTAAGTATTATGGCAGAAAGGTACATGCAGGGTGCTGTAAAGCAAAATAGTCCCTTTTTAATTTACCACTATTTTACCAATATCAACATTACAAATTATGTCAATGATTTTCCCTGTAAGGCACAATTTCACACCAAACTCTAAATGACTTGGTTTTGGAATTGTGTAATTAAAACAAAAAACAAAAAAAAAATGGGTCAAATTTTCCTTACTGCTTTTTTCCTTAAAAGTTTGTTGATACAAGGTTTTGTTCTGGCAGTAACAATGCTTGTGTGTATGTGATACTCACAGACTGATCACATTTTCCAGAGTCTTTTGGAGGCCCGTTGATTGCTCTCTTCTCTCTACTTTGTGCTGGTTTTGGCCGAGGTGGGCAAATCTGACATAGCATAACAAACAAACACACATTGTTACATAATTGCAGAGCTAAAATTAGCAACAAATAAGCCATATAGCATTTCACACATGTAGCACATGCACAGGATGCAGATAATTACATTAATAATACATGTAATAATGTGTCTGATTACTGCTTCGCAACGATTACAGAGAAACACAAACAGCATATGAAAGAAGAATTGACCAGATAACATTGTAATCGACAATTTCTGTGTCATATACCTTATCTCTGTTTCTTTCTATCATTCATCCTATCTTTTTTCTATTCCTTCAGTCCTGTTAATGCTTAAGTGAAGCAAGTGTTCTTACACTACTGTGACTATAAACTAGTGCTGGGCGATATGACCTCAAATCAATATCACAATTAATTGAATATTTTACCTCGAGTACTATTAATGAACGATTATTTAGTTTTAGTTTTTTTTTTTTTGACAAGGTTTGTACTGTAAATATGTTCTGCATATCTTAATGTAAATCGTCTCAACAGCCAGATCGGAATTCACACGTCTTTTACGTCAATCCAACTCGACATTCGGCATAATTTCGCGCTGCTGGGACATAATTAACATTTTGGGCGATATTTGTGTGCAAAAATTAGTAGAGCCTTATCCAAAACACCTCCGTGTTTGAAGAGATTTCGAAATAAGAAAGCACACAGCTAGCCTTACACACGTGACAAAAGTACAAGCTTTCAAACAGACTTATGAGGCACAGGTCTCCAGGCAGAGCACATGAGAAAAGAGCTGACCTGTTGTATCTGTGTTATTACTTAAGCACATAGGTATAGAATACAGCTGATGGTATTATGCTTTACAGCAGGATTAATCTTTGGTTTATATGATCTCTTTTGAGGGAAATGTGTCAGAATAAAGAAAGTCATGAACCTCCAGTGGCTTCAAAGAGGCTCTTGGAGTGGTAGCAGTGAAAGGGATAAGGGAATACAGAGAAATGAGGGGTTGCCGTAGGTCCCAGAATGAACTCTTCTTCTGGAAGTGAACTCAGTTACACCCTGCAAAAGAAGTTGCACGTATGTGTGCACAAAGGAGGCGGTTGTCAGGCCGTGATCAGTCACTGATGGCTTTGATAACACACAGGATGTGTTCAAGAGAAGGCTGGGGGAGGGACAGTGAGGGCAGACTGTGACCACACTAATCAGAACATTCTGGGAAAGTCAAGCAGAAAACTAGACACCTGCTGCTCCAGCCAGAAAATAAGAACAGAAAGACATTAAGACGGAAAGAAAGAAACAAAAGGAAGAAATGAGAAAAAAAGGAAGAAAGACGTACTAAAAGAAGGAAAGAAAGAAAGAAAGAAAAAGAAAGAGGAAAAATAAAAGAAACAAAGAAAAAATGAAGAAAAGAGGAGGAAAGAAAGAAAGAAAATGACAAACAACGTACAGACAGTAATTTCATTATATGCATGTATAATGACATTGCAGCCCAGCTCACTATATTACGACAAGAACAGAACATATAATAAAATTATAATCAACAAATTCTTTGTCATATATCTTATCCCTTTCTTTTTATTATTCATCCTTTCTTTTTAATAATTTAAATTAACTCTATAATTAATCGATAATTATTTAACTGGAAGTCTATGATCATTCTATAATCATTTAACTTTTAACTGGAAAAGATGCTTGCAGCGTTCATATGAGATGGCTGAGGTTTTCTGAGGTATGGTGACTATGGAGTTATCACCATTAACCAGAAGCAGCAGCAGTGAGAAGTCCAT
This sequence comes from Colossoma macropomum, assembly GCF_904425465.1. Taxonomy (NCBI): domain Eukaryota; kingdom Metazoa; phylum Chordata; class Actinopteri; order Characiformes; family Serrasalmidae; genus Colossoma; species Colossoma macropomum. The sequence continues at coordinate 34,292,325 of NW_023494795.1, read as the reverse complement.
CACTGCTACTGCCAACTGAACAAAGAAAATACAGAAGAGCTGGAGCTAAAGGTGTTATGATAAATAAAGAAGCACATGAGACACACAATTAATTCAATGTATGGCTGCCATTAAACTAGGCCTGTTATAATAAGGTAAAATAGCAACATTGTTAAAACAAGCAGTAAATTGTTTGCACATTAGCATTTCCATGTGGCATTCAGTTCAAAGACTATGAGCTTTGAGCTAACAATTCATTTGACATTATAAAAATGCGATTCCCATTATAGAAAATTGAATGATAAAATGTGCTAGCCTTCACATTCCTGAGTAGGTAGTATAGGAACATACATAATTATATACCTTATATATCATTTATATTAATTACAAGTTATTAAGTTTTAAGCATCAGTGGAGAAAAGCAGAAAACATTTAACAGAAAATTACACAGAAGCTTCAATAGTAATGTTCTCAGAGTATAAATATACACTGTATTTAGTGTGCATTATGTTTTACAGCTCTCATTTTTTCAGAGGACTTGCTTTTTCTCCAGGGATATTTTTCCAGGGATATATTTACTTCTTGTAAACAAGTCCTAAATTCAGTCTTAAATGTTGGTTAAATTTTCTGCATCTAATGATCCAAGTTATCTCAATTACAAATTTAGACTTCCACAAAACCTTAATACACATCAATAGATGTTTACTTTTGGTGTTCAAGTGCAAACGTTCTTCTTCTTTAGGATTCCTAATTCCTAAAAAAATCTTTTTCTCAGTAATGACACCTTGACAGCTGCAGTCATATGCAAACTTTGAATTTAGCATCCTCTACAAAGAACAAATGTAAATATGGCATTTACTGCAAATTTTAGAGAATAATTTCTATTTATTGGCCGAGTTTAACATTGAAAAAGAAAAACAAAACATAAAAAATGTGATATAACTTTTGCAAGGGCAACATTTGTTTTCTTTTTTCCCCCCTATATGTTTAGCATCATATGTAAAAGTTTGCGCACCCATGGTCAAGTGACATGTTGATTTTCCAAGTGAAAATAAGTACACATCCTCTACAGAGAACACACTTAATTGTGCACAATTGTGTTCTCTGTAGAAGATGTGTACTTATTTTCACTTAGAAAATCAACGTCATTTGACCAAACTTTTGCATATGATGTCCCTTCAGATCCGTGTTGTGTTGTCCTCTTACAGTGGAGGGATGGAAAGAAACGCCTGTGGATTTGAAGGATGAGCTTGATTTTCTCCTGTCTAACAAAAATGAAAGCTTTAATTACTGTTTATGTGATGGTAAGAGTTTTGGTGGTCTATCAGGTCTTGTATGGTTGCTAAGAGTCCCATGCCCTCTGTAACCTTTAGCACCTTGCTGGAAATGTTTTGTTTTTTTTAACTTATTTTCACTTAGACTTTCATCTTTCTTATGCAAGTGGATTATCTTACATGTAATTGCCTCCGAAATATCTCCTTTAGCCATTTTAGATGCACATGAGAAAGATATTTTCAAGGTGGCTAAGGTGAGTTTGGGTAGTTGCTTGTTGGGAGGACACAGCTCCTAGGTTTTTAGATCGGAAAGGTAGAAGAGTTAAAGTGGCAGCAGGGTGCATAGAAGCAAAGAGTGTACCAATTTTATAGCAACAGATTTATTTTATATTTTGTGTAACTTTCTGTTAGGTATGTTTCTGCTTTTTTCTGACACTAAAAAATGAATAACTACTACTTAAGGCCTGTTTTGACTAGAAATGAAAGAAATGAAAGGGTGGTCTCTGACTTTTGCAAGGTACAGTGTATTTCGGGTGAATCAGATGGATTTTCAGTTTTGTTTAGTATCCATTTGACTATTGTAGACAATGGTTTAATCTATCTAATCTACATGTGCTTCCCTTCTGGGAAACTGCACAGGGTAGTCCAGAAGCACACAGGAATGGCGTTTTCAAAAAACTATCTGCTTTAAAAAATATAATGCATAAAGACTGTTTTTGCAAATAATATTTTGCATTTAAATGCCTTTTGAGCATGCCCTCAATAATGACGAGGTCACTATGCAAATTATGCACTGTCCGCCAAAGAACAAAGCCCTGGTCTCATCTGCATTTTAAAAGAGAAGCTGTGATAACAGTATTTGTGCATATGTGAATGCGTGCATATGTGTATATAAGAGAGAAACCTTCAGCGTGGGAACAGGCCTTCTTCCAAGAATTACGGACAATCGTTACTCAATGATAAGGTACAGCGAAAATGTCCTTAAGTAGGATGGGGTTGAGCTAGGATTAGTCTCAGCCTAGGATGCTCAGCTCACATGTACATGGAGGCTACATCCTTTTGTATGGAAGTAAGAAAACATGGCAGAATCTGGTAAGTAACCTGCGTTCTGGAGAGGAAAAAATGCTGTGCTGACAAAATATTTGAGAACAAATTAACAATCAACACAAAGTGCTTTTGCAAGACAAAGTGAATTATAACATGCGAAGGGGAAGAATTGCTGATGTTCATCATGGAAAGGAAGTGCTGAACTGTTTGAATGGCTGACTATACATAACAATTTAAGCAGATAAATCTTTATCACTCAGAGAGCCAGGTAAAGTAATGCTTTGGATGAACCACCTTTATAGAGATGTATGTAATGTTATTTCAACTGCACCCAACTCCCATGCAGGTAATGATGCTAAATAGCTAACACAGATAGTGACAGTTCGCTGAAAAAGTTGTGCAACCTCATTTCAAAGAAAAAGTGGATAGCATCTTCACTATTCTCACAGCAGCAAACTGGTATGAACTGAGTACCAAGCTTGTAGCTTTGCAATCAAGCAGTTGAATTTCCTAGTGGGCAACACATGTTGGTAGCACAATCACAGTGCCTGCTACACAAAGAAGTGTTTGGAGAGTACCAAAATAGTATGATTAGCTGAACAGTCTCTCCAAATAAGTGAAATGTAAAGTATGTTTGGCAAGCAGAATAAATAACACTTTGTTAGGGGGAGGCAGTATTGTAGCTCTCTTGATGCTTATATCTTTTAGCTAGCTTCCTTAAAGCAAGCAAAATCCGAAGATGGTATTCAGCGTTATTAACAATGATGAAATTGTTGTTTTAGCTATAAAAAAGGGCTAAAAAATGCCATATTTTTATCATCTATATCTAAATAATAAAGTAAGGTAATAGCCTTAATAAACAGTCTGCCTCACTGCTAGAAACTGAAGTCATGACAATGTTTGGTACTGCTAGCAAACTCTAAATGAACTTCAATGGGCCCTGTTGATTCTAGGGGCATGCTTTGTGTTGATGCGCAGGAATGGGAGGCAGATCCAAAGAGTAAAAGAAATCTTCCAGTGTTGTTTTAATTCCCCTTCTTAACCGCTAGAGGTTGAGAATACTGAATCTGGACTAATTCACATGATGGGAAAGACTGAATAAAACATTGGCTGACTAGAGAGCTTGGAGACCTCGTAAAAAGGTAATATAGGGGAGCAGACTATGGACTGTATGCAATGGACTCTCTGACAGGGGTGAACTTCTGAAAGGACAGAAGAGAGTTGTACCAGATGACAGTTTAAGTTATAGCTATGGTAAACTTTTGAACGTATATGGAGAGTTGCACAAGAGGGCCCTGTAAGGAGGGAACGCCCTGGTAAGAGGTAGACCTGAGTGGGTTTTTAAAAAAGACATTATATGCGTTTGGGTTTAAGGGTTACCAAAAAAGGTGTAAGGTTTGGATATGATGGGGACAAAAATGGTATGGAATTGTGCAAAAGGGGCGGGGAGATTACCTCATCACCCCAGAGGGGAATAAAAAGGGATGTTTTGAGATGATATTCGCACTGTGGTTGCCCGGGAACCACCTTGCCATTTGATGCTCAATAAAGCGAAGACCTTTTCCTGCCTTCCACAAGAACTTAGCGGCTGAAGTCTTTTTCATTCCTTGTTATCCTTTTTCATTTTCATTGATATTCTTTGATTTTTTTAATTCTTTTTGAAGACGTTAGATTACAGATAGTTATTAGGGCAATAGTATAGACAATATTAGAGCTACTTATAAATGTTCAGACCCTGGGCAAAAGAGATAGCTCTTGGCAGTGACACACACTAAAAGCTATTCAAGAGTTTTCTTTCAAGTACTAATAGATGAGGCGCTCCAGACTCTCTGACGATGGCTATCGAACAATAACTTCTTGATAATCTGAAATATTGAATAAAATATCAAAAATACCTTTTGGTGAATAGTTTTACATAATTGTAACACTTACTTGTACATAAGATAACAAAAAACAAGTTATTCCAAACTTTTGAAGGGTAAGTAAATATGACAGGTTATGCATTTAGAAATAGCCTAAATAAGATGAGTATCAGACTTGTAACATCTCTGACTTCCAGTTTAGTGCTTTCCTTTGTTCAATACACCTGACACCAAATTGTCAGCTAATTATAAAGCCCATCATGAGCTTAATGTGGTGTATTAAAAAAGAGAAAACACTTAAGTGTTCAGTGCAGGGATCCTCCAAGAAAGGCACTGCAAAACAAGAGGATAACAAAAGAACTACTGTGTGGATCAGCCTGGACAATTTACACCCGATGAACACCTCTACATATCTTGTTATGTCAAACAGACCTTTTACACGAGAGGCCTCCAATAAACTACTTATATATTCTCTATCAAGGCTCTATACAATTTCTTCTGCATAGAAACTGAGGACACCGTGCACTGTGGTGTTGCAGAGTGGAGGAAGCGTGCTGCGAGCGGTAAATTTTCATGAAAGAAAAAAAAATTAGATGACAAACAGCATGTTTACCACTATGAACAATTTGACTTATACCTGTTAGACTCAACTTAAACTAAAAATCACTTTCTTTATGTGGTAATTCTTAGTGTCCTCCAGAATTATCGGCACCCCAGAAGAAAAAAGAAAAAACTGATACAAATCTTTTACGTTAAAATGATCTTTATAAGCCTTATAAATAAAAATATTTTAAAGATGCACCAGATTGCTAACTAGTTATTAAACTTCAGGTTATATTATTTAGAGATATAAGATTTACGAAGAAGAGCATCAGTGGTATCATTATAAAGGAAGGCATTCTAGACCAACTGACCTGTGGTATATGAGAAGGTCCTCATCTTGGGGCAAAGCGGACAGGTTCAGCCCATACGTCTCTCTGGCTGGCTGCTGCTGATGCTCCTGAGGGGCAGAGGCCAACAATTATATAAATTCCAGGTCCATAGCTGATAGTATCATACTTGGACCTTGATATATGTTTGTAGGTCAGGACCGGTGACTAGGACCAAATAAACAGCTGATGTTGGTTAAGATGGTGAAGGACAAATAAACTGTGCCTAGCAAACAAAAGAGATATGACATAAGTACTATTTGGATGGGATTCATTTTAAATGGTGAGGTGAGGTAATGTAATTTTACCACAGGACATGTATAATATTTATATTATAGAGATTTTTGTTTACTCAAACCCTCCACCTAGCTGACTTGGGTAAGAGTTATGCATCATTAGCACTGCCGTTACCCTGGGAATTTACAGCCAACAGTCAATACTATTGCAAAAAAAGAAAAAAAATTGTCTTTTTTGGCATTCAGCTTGATCTGCACCACACATAATACAAGTAAATGCTTTTTTTGAGTGCCTCCATTCTTAAAAAAATGCTGAAACTTATTTTCTACAGGATATGATGGAATATTTACTAATGTGACAACTTGCACGGGATTTCCATTACCTATTTTTTTCTAGTTCATTTTATAGCAGGTAAAATTTGCTAGAATCTTTACTGATGTGGGTGCATGCAGTCTGAGCAATCACTGAGCAAATCAATAATTATTACATTACTTCATCTTCCCATTTACAATTAATCCCATCTGAATTTTACTATAGACATACACTATTTTCCAAATGATCATGTATTAAACATTACATCATAGGAGATGTAAACCTAACAGTCTTGAGTACAGCAAAACTGCCAAATGCAGAGAAAAAATTAGCAATTTTGACTGTAGCTATGTAAAATATGTTAACCATATTAGCAGGGGTGTCCAATCTTATCTGCAAAGGACTGGTGTGGCTGCAGGCTTTCATTTCAAATAAGCAGAAGCACACCTGATTCCATTTGTTTAGTCTACAAACAATTGTCAGTCTACAAACAATTGGTCATGTGAGCTTCTAATTGTTGGAATGGAAACCTGCAGCCACACTGGCCCTTTGTGATTAAGATTGGACACCCCTGCTATAGTCCTTCATTAATGGTCACTTTCTGACTACGGAACCACTGGATATTTGGGTAGTGGACCCATTATCAACCTATTATGTGAGTATACATCTGCGGACAACCTGTTAAACTTTTGGTGCTGGATTGCGGCTGGATTGTGCTGCTAATAGGAGTATGCCACCTTTAAAACCCAGCCCCAAATTCCACTAGTCGATGCACTTTTAATGTCTGGAATACAACGATAATACAAGCCAAACAAGCTAGTAAGTACCTCATAACCCTTAACTAACAGAACTTTTTTCTCTCACAAGAGGTAATGTTTCCGCATTCAATGTGCTGTCCGCACACACAACACATCGGCATACTCAACCAAATTTTTTTTTAAAAAGAACTTTTCAGTGATAAGTTTAACTACATCCATTAATCCATAAACTTTACATTCAATTTGTTCCCATCCTAATAAGTCTACATTCCTACCTACATGTATCCCAAATTTCCCATGGTTATCCACAGATGTTCCCATTGCAAGATTACATCTGGCCTTGCAAGACTGGAGTCATTACTGTGTTGTCATTACTTGCAAATAATATCTGGTCAACAGCAGCAGAAACTGGCCAAGAATAAACGAGGCAGACCAGGGGTGCTCAGTTCTAGTCCTGGAGATCAACCACCCTGGAGAGTTCAGACCCTGTACACCTGGCTTTAATATTAAGATGCTCCAGAAAGCCTTCCTTACCTGCACCAGGTTTGTTAGATTACAGCTGGAGCTAAACTCTGCAGGGCTGTAGATCTCCAGGACTAGGTCTGGACACCCATGAGGCCGAGAGTGACTGACAAATGTCGCTTGAAAACAAAAAAGTCCTTATTTGAAGGGCATTGTTCCAAAACACACTATAGAACGTTTTCAAGAATCTTCTTGAAATTACACCGTATGTCCATAAATAGCATCATCATGACTCTGCTAAAAATACATAAACAAAGCACAATGAAAATGGGGGAAATTTGCCATGTGCACTTGATGTCTTATAACCCAATGATGTTACGCAACACAGTGGAGTAGAAGGAGAGCAATTATCACTACTGTATTTTCTCTGAAGGCAGCGAAATGCACAGTAGCAATCTGCTAAACAGAAACTGTTTTACTTTCACTGAAGTCTTATTGACCCAGCACTCACAAAGGATTAAGGCAGCACAGTTAGATTTTCAGCCTCCATCTGCAAGAGCTTATCCATATTTCAACATACCAACACACACAGGCTTTTGGAAGCAAGTCTGTAACCACAGAAACATGTACATTACTGGACAATAATGTGTGTGTAGCCACTCCCACACTATGAAAAGGAACCGAAAGGGTGTGTAATTACTGTATAAGGCAAGTAATGAGTTTGATGTTTAAATATTTTATCAGTTTTTCTTTCGACGCCATTGCCAAGGTGATCCATCGTAGCATATGGGCTTCCAGATGAAGCACGAGACGCATGCGGATGCATGTGTGCACAACACGTGAGCCCACACTACGCATTCTAACACTCTGCTCCGGGCTCCAAAACCTTAAACATGAAAAATGAGGCCATGCTATTCCAGAAAGGCAGAAATCTACAAAAGATGGATGCATTAATTAGACATATTGATGGAGTTGAAGATATTAATCTTGATATTAAGGCACTTACGGTCTGCTGTTAACAATAAGACCCCAAGGAATGACATTATGGGGGAGAACAACACTGTATGAGGAATGATACAGGCGGATTTTGGAATTGAAACACATATATAAGAACATTACCTCAGAAGTTCTTGCAAATAACAAGTTACAAAAGATTTAGCAGTCTTACTTCTCTAAGATATACTACCGTGGAAAAGTCAACTAAGCACATTATTTAAAGCCACTTATTACGGCAGTAAGTGTAATTTTGCTAATAACATCATTATCTATCATTAGAACAGATGCAAATAAATATAAACAGTAGCAAGATTTTTTTTCCAAAATAAATGTGCTTGACATCTTGTGAGCTAGATCAAAGTTTGGCTCCAGATTTCTTCTCAACAGTCTCACCACCCACTGAATGAATTTGTTAAACTCCATCAGCAGCAAAGGGGCAATACCAGGCTGCCACAAGAAGAGCTTTGGAAATGGTTAAATGAAGACACTGACATATGTACTACTTATTGTATTAATGTTATTTGTATTTGTTGTAAAAAGTGTTTTTTTCTGCACAAATAAATGCTGACTACGTACATAGCTTTTTAAATCTTTTGCACAGTGCTGTATGTGAACTGACTTGCAGTATGAATACAGATTTACATACACAAAGACTTATGGTCATATCTCATAATTAGGTTTATTATCAACTGCATTTACAATCATATTTCATAACAGTATAAATATGTTGCAGAAATATGTTGATTTCATCAATATATATATATAGTACGAGAGGTAATAAAAATAATACATATTGGTGGACTGAACTGAAATATATTATTGGTACAGCATCTATTACTGCTTGTTAATAGAGTCTCTTACTTGAATGTTTTATATGTGCAATAAACGCTACACGACGACGTTTATTCAGCAGTGAATTTTGAGTGGAGTAGAAGGTCACAGCCCTAGAGCATCAAGTAATGTTACATTCGACAGCGGTGGAAAGTACTTAAGTAAATATATTTTGTTAGTAAGTATTATTATTTTGATGATTTATATTTTACTCTGCATCAGTACTCAGCACATTGATGTTTTTGTCCACGACTATGATAATTCATTTTTGTGCAAGAACCAGAACCGACTATTAGTTACTGCACCCCATACAGTTTGTTTAAGCGCATTAAGAACAGATGGATTTGCTAGTCTGGGTTATGTGGCAGTTGATCAGCTGTGTGTAGCCACTCCCACACTTATCAGCATTACTTATCAGCATTACGTTACTCTGATGTCACAAAAAATGTACGCTCTAATTTTTAACTTTGTGTGTCAAATCATTTTCTTTTCACTATATTTAAGATATAGACACAATACTCATACTACAATTTCTCTGTACTTTTTCCAGCCCTAGCATTCAATAAAGACATCCATGCCGGCAAAATGTAGCGTGAGGTTTCATTCTCTAATTAGCACCTTATTGTTATTTACTCACCAATTACTGTGACAGCCTGAAATACATACATGCATACATACATACATTATCTAAACCGCTTATCCTTCTGGGTCGTGGTGGGGTGCTGGAGCCTATCCCAGCTGTCATTGGGCGGAAGGCAGGATACACCCTGGACAGGTCGCCAGTCCATCGCAGGGCAGACAGACAGACATACACATTCACACACTCACTCACACCTAGGGGCAATTCAGCATGTCCAATCGTCCTGACTGCATGTTTTTGGACTGTGGGAGGAAACCGGAGTACCCGGAGGAAACCCACGCAGACACGGGGAGAACAGGCAAACTCCACACAGAAATGACCCTGGTCACCCGGCTGGGAATCGAACCCAGGCCATTCTTGCTGTGAGGCGAGCCTGAAATACTGTTTACGTATTTTCATGTCCTAGTAGTGGGTGCACTGAAAGAACAAACAATTTCTAAAATAATCGCTGTCATAACAAAACCTTGTATTTCCACTTATCAATTTTTACTGTTATTTATTTACATTTTTTAGAACATGAAAATGTATTACAATTTCATGATAAACAATCAAAAATTACTCTTGTACCATTAACTTCTATTCAAAGTGAAGAGTATTTGGTAACATTTTACTGTAGGTCAAATTTATAAGGCTACATGACAATTACGTAAGCCTTTCGTGACAGCTGACACATACCTAGATAAACAATTATAAAGGCTTATTCCAATAAGCACCAGTTGTCAAAGTTTGGCCGCTTGTCTATGGTTAAATTGGCACTCTCCATAAATAAACTGCTTGCTCAAAAAGACATATTCATATTGGAATATACTAATGGTGATGACTCTTTATTAAACTTTCAAGATCTAATTTCTCAATATAATATCCCAAATCACAATTTTTTCCATTATCTTAGCTGGAGATCTACCTTGAAAATCAAATTTCTTGGGGCTCACAGCTAAGATATCCAGTAGCAAAATGGATTTGTAAAACCTCCAGAAAGACTTTGTTTTTACTTTCACATTTGAAAACTACCACACATAATAGGAAAGCCTGGGAAGCAGATGTTTCTCACAGAGGCACAAAGTTAGATTGGGACGTTATATGGAAAAATGTAGTTGATTTCTGTAATAATCCAAACCAACGGTTCATATATTCCAAAATGTGTCATAGAATTTATATAACTCTGCTGAAAAGACATCTGAAGGAATCATTTTCCTGCCCTTACAGTACATTCTGTAATAATAATAATACCTCATGCACATTCATGTATATATTCTGAGAATGTCCAGAGGTGTTAATTTTTAATTTTTTTTTTTTTTAATTATCTCTCGAATAACTGACATGGGTTTCCCAATAAGCCCAAATAAGCCCATCTCTGCATTTTTTGCTTGACAACTACAATGTTCCTATTGCAAAGAGAATACACAAACTATGGTTGGCAGACTTGATAGCTACCAAATTCAGTACTGGCTTCCACCTCACCCTCTTATAATTACACACTGGCTCCAATCCTTTCAGATATCCTTTATTTAGAATTATCTTCAGCTAGAGTTAATAGAGTAAAACTACAATGAGGATAAGGTTGAATGGAACTTAAGATATGAAGACTCTGATTTTATCATGAGGTTTTATAAGTATGCATATACGTGTATGTATGTAGTGGCTTGGTGGGATGGGATGGGTGTGAGTGGAGGGTAAAAGATGCTTAATAATATGTTTGTTGATTGTCTTTTTATGTATGTTTTCCCTAAAAAACAAACCAAAATCTGAGTATCAAAAAAATAAATAAGGGCTGCTTGTCAACTACCTTTATGACAACTGCCATTTATTGGAATAAGCCTTTGTACATGTTTATGTAGGTTTATGTCAGTTGTCATTAAAGGCTTATGTAATTATGATTTAGTCTGAACCTGACCTACACTGAAGTGTTAGAAAAGGTTTTTTTCTTTCTGCTTTAAAACTGGAGATTTTGTTGCGAACGTGAGAACACTGAACATATCTCTTTAAAGTACAGATTAAAAAAACAAGCTAAAAAAGCTAATCACAATACTTTCTGCAAAATTCCTGGGGACTCCTGTGAGCCTCAGAGGGCACAGCTGACATGTTGTGCGTATGTGTGTATGCAAATGTAGTGGGATGGCCACTAGCAAGCCAGGGCTTTGATAACCGCCTGGCACCTGGGCAACGGCAACTGTGGCACATATTCCCCCTCTCCATGGCAACAGGTCAGGGCGAAAAACAATCAGGGCTCTTTCAATGGGAGATGGCGACTGACGCTTTTATTGGGTTTGGTTTGCGTCAGCGGTGGTGTTGGAGATGCCGACGTTTGGCAGATGCATTATCAGCCTTTGATCTCTCTTCCTCTCTCGGCCTGTCTGTGCACACTCAAAATTACACACAGACAAAATAACAACAAACAGCATCGAGAGTAGCTGTCCTCTTCCATCACTCAGATCAAAGAAAAAAATGCACAGCACAGTGAGAAAGCAAAGAAATGGTGGTGAATGGAGCTAAACAGTTAACCGAGTGCATGGTCTCATGGTCTGTAGTGAAAGGGTCACGCAAGTGCATCTGCAGTGTCAGTGAGTGGGCAGTGCACACACTGTCATGTCGTTTCAGCCATCATTAAAGCCATGATAACAAACCAACACAGTCAAATTCCTAACACTGAATATCCTAAAAGGAAAGAAGGGGCATGCAGCCTGAAGCTCTGACTGTAAAAAAACAACACATAGATTTTAAAGCTAAAATGCTTTGGTTTTTTGCCTTCTGTTGTTTGCAAAGTAATGAAAACCTTTTTGGCTTATGATAAGGTATGCCAGTTGTATTCTGGGAAATGTCATCTTCAAAAATCACTGAGCCTACTGATAAGAGATATACAATGACTACAATGTTTAAAAGTAAGACAAATGAGTCATTTAAAAAAACGACACTGATATAAAATACATTTTGCTGAATGCAATCTAAAACGGCTTTACAAATAGGTCTCCAAAGTCAAAATACAGCAACAACGTCCTTGCGTGTGGGTAGACGGTTAATGGTTTGTAAACCTTCAACTAACATTCAACTGAACTTTCGTTTACTTAAATATTTACCTGTTTAGTTGCATGTTGACTTTAACCATGACCTTAAAATATAACCATTACTACAGCCGTTGTAAACATGCCTACTCGCCTCCTACAGCAGTACCATAGTAGTCTCTAGAGCAAGATTTAACGACGAAGTAAACCCCCTTCTCATGATGTATCTTGAAGGTGGGATGGTTACTGCTAGGAAGCCGAATCTCATGTCTTCATTTGTTATTATTATCAGAGGGTATGCTAACAATAAGGAATTTCTTTTTGCCGTAAAAGGGAATTCCCAGTGGTTGGATAATGTACTTGCGTAATGCATGCTGGGATTGTAGTGAGAGAACACGAATGGATGAAAATACTCAATGGACACACAATCATGAATTCTGTCAAACCACTGAGGATAAGGGGTATAACGCTGTGTGACATAATATTACATAACATGACAAATAACAATATTAAATGCTAGTTTTAGGCCAGAATGCCTAAACTTTTCTCTGAACTCTACTTTACTTTGTCAGGTTGTCAGTCTAACTTGACAGACTTTGTCCTAAAGCTAAACCTGCAGAGTCAATGATGTATTAAAAGCTAAATGACATATTAATACCATTCAAAACTAATTTCTTGTTTAAAAAAAATAGATAAAGGCCATGTTGGAGTATGTACAAGTAAAAAAGCATTTCTCATATAATTCTTCACTTCATGAACTTCAAATCCAAAAAATAACTCTTTACTTTTACTATTTACTTTGCTTGGGGTTTTAATGCATATGAGTAATATTGATATAGCATGCTGCCAGTGCTAGTGTAATTTATCAGACCATAAGTGGGTGTGGCTTAAACTAAAAATGATTGAGTTCTAGAAGTGATTATATTTACTAACAGCAAAAGACTGCAGACAAATGAAAAAAAGCACTGATATTAAAGCATGTATATACACTGTTAGAAATAAAGGTACTGTGCAGGTACATTTTTCGTTAATTAATTAACAAATAATGTAAATATACCCGCAAAGGTACAACAGTGGTTTTAAGGTCCAATTGTGTACGGTAAATAAGTTTTTCCCAGTGGAAAAGTACATATTGTACATTTTCATAACCTAATGTTTTAAAACAAAACAATAAAATACAAGCCTGGAGACAAGACGGGGTGCGAGGAGTCAATACAAGCTAGAAAATATAATTTCAATAGATTGTGGTACAATTATGTTCCCTGACTAAAGGTACTGAGGTGTACCCTTGAGGGTACTATGCCAGTGACAAGATTTTCATATCTTTTTTTTTCTGAGAGCATAGAATGTAATTTAGACAGCTAATCAGCAGTAAAGATTTTGGAATAAGCATGCTTATTGCCTCACTGATGCTAATTAGACCAACTAACTAGGTACTGAAATCTAGTATTGGATAAAATGGATGTTTTTTTTTAACACAGTAGGACTGAAATCATTTGGTAGGTATCATAAATTGCCAAATTTTGATGCCCACCCCTAATCACATACACTTAAAACGTAAAGTCAAGTCATTAAATTCAGCATACAATAAACCAACACTAAATCTTGCATGTTTTCATTATTTATCCACGAAAATACAACATTTTCTTGATGGGATATATGAATAAGATTTGTTAAATAAGAAGGTATTCGTACAGCAAAAATGGTTAAAACTATCATAACCAACTTTAACTAGAACCCAAGAAGTATTTGCCAACTAAGTTATACTACCGGTTAAAACTTGGGCATAGTAGCCTGGAGTTAGATTGGGACAGCTCCAATAAGTTGCAGCACAATACTTTAAAAGCAATGTTCAATGAACGTGAGCAGGAACAATTAATCACTGAGATTTAGTTGTATCTAAACACAAACATCTAATTCAATACACTGACAGGGTTTTTATTCAAACATTTTGCAAATTTGAAGTGAATTTCTGCAAAGTTGGTCAAACAAAATGGTCAAACAAAATGCAAATTGTGGTTACATGAACGACTGCTGTGTGCAAATTCATGTAGAGAACATGTAAGACAATCGCTCACCATGTGCGTCAGGATTTGAACTCTGAGTATAGCAGCCCTCTGTCAACTGTATTTAGCCATATCCCTAACAGTTCAGAGATGCCGAGTGGAACAGGGAGTCGCCCACTTAATGAAGGCCTAAGTTGTCCACCGAACCTCTAGGAACATCAGTTCAGATGTAGTGCTGATCATTTTGATCTGATGCTGCAGTAGTTATTAAGCAGCTTTTGTTCCTACTACGTCAACACTCATTTGAGAAACCCATCAGTTTCCCTCATTTTTTTGCATTACTACTTTTTCGATGAACCAACATTTCCACCTCATCCAAGCAAGAACTTTTTTTTTAAAGCATTTTTTTCTTAAATACGGCTTTGTATGCGGGCTTTTCTATAATTTTTTATGCATGTTTTCAAAACTAAATGGATAGAAAACCCTCTATACTGAAAAGAAAATCCTGTTTACATCATCAGTGTGCAATCTAACCGGTGCTATGGCCTCAATTAAATCCTAATTACCAACTAGCTTAAGTGTTAAATGTTTTATTAGTGGATGTGTGTGTGTGTGTGTGTGTGTGTGTGTGTGTGTGTTTTTGTGCAAATGTCTGCCACTGTGTACATGAGCATGTGTGCACATGCACTCTCCCATGACCTCTGCCTTGGCCCTAAGGGGGAGATCCCTAATATACCTCACATGTGTGGCATTTACTAGATGAAGTCTCGCAGGTGAGCTGTGTTGGCTTGGCTAATTGGTTTGTGAGGACGTGGAGAGAGGGGTTGAGTGGGTTCAGCAGCACCGCGGGGACGGTAATGAGTGTGTCACCAGCTCCATCTCTGTAGAAACCGAGCCCTGAAGCTACAGCTCTAGCAGAAACAGACAGATGCTGAAGAGCTGTGGCTCAGCACGGGCCAGCATTCAGCCCAGCAGACAAACAAAAGCACGTGGGAAAGCATGCAACACACACACACAGACATTACACTAAAGCTACTGCGCAAACACACAGAAAAACGCATTCAACTACACACATTTGCACGTGCCCACATAAACACACACAGTGCACTAATGATGCATTGCCATGGTGTCCAGACTGTTTTTCTATGATGTGAAGAGGAAGAAAAGAGAAGAGAAGACAAGATCAGATGAGTTTGCAAGAGAAGAGAAGAGAAGAGAATGAGTTGAGAGAAGTGGAGAAGAGAGGATAGGGACAAAAGGGAGGAAAGAAGATGAGGAGAGGAGAGGAGAGGAGAGGAGAGGAGAAGAGAAGAGAAGAGAAGAGAAGAGAAGAGAAGAGAAGAGAAGAGAAGAGAAGAGAAGAGAAGAGAAGAGAAGAGAAGAGAAGAGACAGACAGTAAATGTGCATGCATCATCCATTGAAAAATCTTCTCTTTCTCCTTCCATTCCATTCCTCCCATGCTGTCTCTCTAAGAAAACAAAACCAGACAGCCTTGTTGGCATGGCAACATGACAAAAACCTTGAGTCACACATGTGGGATGTGCGCCTCCAAAGAAAAAAGTGAGATAGAGAGACAGAGAGAGAAAGAGAATGTGTGGGTCACAGTATCTTTGTGTGATGTGTAAGTTGTGTCTCTGTGCATGTGAAAAATATTGGATAAAAGACAAAAATGGCGATAAGATTTATCCATCATTAAATTGTTATTTTATTCATTAAAACATTCAGAATGCTCTACTCTTTTCCAATCTGTGTTAAGTATTTTCCCAAGGTCCACAACTGGTCAATATCATTATGCTACAAGTAGGTCTAGGTGTCTGTAGGCAGGATTAGCCCAGACTATGGCATCAATACCTTGGTAGCAGAACTAGCAGATAATATAAATAAAACGTGTTCCTCAGGCACATGCAGAGATAGACCCCAAATGTCCTTTTGCCTTCAGACTGTTTTGCCTTACTGTGTATAATGACTGTATTTTATATGTTTAACTTCAACTCAGCCCTTGTATTGGCTTAGGTTTCACAAGCTTCATTGCTCTTCGAAGTCCCCTCAATTGCAGCACCAACTGCCTACACAGATTTTCCCTCAGTCATTCCAACCTGTCAGGGATGCATGCATCACCACAGCATTGGAAATCCTGCCAATAAAGCACTAAAGATGACTTTATGCAAGCATCACATTCCATAACGCAGTTATTTTGAACAACCAAACATAAGTAGGGCAACAAGGGGCACTGATAACGTCCTAAAAAACGTTTTCCATCAGTGTAAAAACACAGACTTTATATGAGAACCTCTAGAAGAGACTTCCTGCAGTCTGTGCCAGAGACAGAGTCCTCTTATTTCAGTAACCATTTGAATAATAATGTGTGGATAAAGAGTTTTGTTTTTTTTTTCCATTTTGCTTTAGCGTTTCATCCCATAATTTTTAGATGGTATCTTACACTAAGTGGACAGAGGAGAAACATGGCAATGCTGTTTGAATTTTTTAATCTTTATCAAATAAAGGAATAAAACAGCTTTACTCACACTTGAGTAAAAGCTGTGGTTGTAGTTGTCATCTTTAAATTGATTGTCATCTTTAATTTGGACACAAAACTGTAATTAATCTAGTAAGAAAGATTGTAACTGCAAATGACACATAATTTTACTATCTCAGATGCTTGTGGCTGTTTAGCTTAGCCAAGACCTTTGCCTTCTTCCCTTTAAAACGACTTGTTAAACTAGCATAATTTCCTTTAAATGTCTGTTTAAAAGTCTCACAACAGAGACAATATGAGATATGATCATTAAAAAAACATTTAAGAGAAAATTGTGCAAGTGCTATCCATTCTATATTTGTGACAGCTTCAAAGAAACCTTACTACCTAGAGGTGGGTGGTGGAGAAAGAGGTCGCGTGGGAACAGAGGTGAACCTTCTAGAAAGTTTAGGACTGCGTGACTGAAGCTCTGATCACAGCTTACTTCAGATCACATCAGGAGAAACAGTTACACAAGGTGTCATGTAATTGGTCACTCATAGATTTCCAAAAAAGAGCTGAGAGGGCAGCTCAGTAATGCTGCCTGACACTTATTTGTGTAGTGACTACCTAACGAGGAGACACCCCTACCTCCTGTGTGCGGACGTTGTCGCCTAACTCAGCAAGTTTGATTGGCGTGGAGCGCTGGGAGGCAGTGGCGTCTTCTTCGCGATCTTCCTCAGAGTCATCCTCAGAGCTGCTGGAAATCTGTTCTTCACTGGGCGGAGGAGGAGCACTAGCTGCTGTCTTGCGCTGCAGTACCGCCTCCTCCTTATTAGACTTATTACTGGAGAGGAAAAAAAAAAGAGAGAAATGCACAATGTGGAAAGAGAACTAGGGATGTAAAAATGCATCAAGGTGGCGATTCAACTACATTGAAAGGCAGTAATGATTTTAATTGATTGTAACACTACTATGGATGATGCACTACTTTTTAAATTCTCAGTATCAAATATATATTTTTATATGTCTGAAATGTATCAAAATAATGCATTAAAATAATGGTTAAAATTAAGATTTCATAATGCACTAATAAGGCACTGTGTCAGACATGTACACCACTAAATAGATTAATGAAAGAAAATGAGTGAAGAATACAGTCATATGCAAAAATCTAAACACTCCTGGTCAAATGACACGTCAAATTATAACCTCATTGAGGTTATGCACAATAAATGTGTATTAATGAAGGATATCACATCACCCAACCATTTAAAGGTCAGTTATGTTTATGTGTGGGAATACAGCTGTCTCACTGGTTTGCATGAAATAAATGATTTAAAATAAAAAAAAAAAGTAAAATAAAAAATAAATAAATAAACATAGTCTGAAAAATCCACTTTCACAACTACAACAATTGATGTCCACAATTCCCAAACAATTCCTGAAAGGTGATGTAACACAGTGGTAAACATGCCCCTGTCCTCTTTTTTGGAACATGTGAGCATGAAATTTAGACTAAGTGTAAATATAAAAACACAATAAAGATTATATAACTTGTAATTAAATATTGTGCCTTTGTACTGTTGTCAATGTTGTCAAAGTCTGTTTTTATTTACATTTTACTTCTGTCCCAACTTTTTTGGAATCGGGTTTGCAATTAATGTGCAGCACATATTGCGAGGCATATCGCAGTTAGTGCTGGCCCATTATGTCTTAAGATGTTGTATGCATGTTGCATGTACATAAAATAAATGATACGAAATGCCTCCCTGTAGTCCTTTACAGAAACCAGGGTTACCATAACCTGCCAAAGAATCAAAGATACGGCAATGGGTCAGGTAACATACAGGCCTGCTTGAGGTTCACTAAATAGACAGAGTGCTGTAGTCATTCCACATGTTTACAATCATGGTGGCTCAATCTGGCATGCTATCCTACACACTCCTGAGTCAGTGAACCTAGAGTTAATAATGAGCACAGGCCATGTATTGCTGTTTCACACCTGAAAAACAACAGTCAGGTGCAGCACCACAGGTTAAATATTCACACACTTCAAAACATGAGTAGAAGGCCTTCTGTGTATATGTGTGTGTAAAAACTGGTTTCCTGGCAGTGAAGGTCACTGACTATGTGACTGTGTTTTGAGAGAGCTTGTGTATGAAATCACACATTGGCTGGTGTTTTTGTAGGTTAGTTTTACCAATACATTGCAGTAAAAGTTCATAAAAACAAACAATACTGTCCAAAAGTCAGACACCAGCCTTTTGCTAATTTAATTTCCAGTCAAAATGGCCATTAAGACAGATCAGTGCCAGAAAAAGCAAGAAATATATATTTAACAGAATTCTTCAACACACTATGTATAACATTAAATCTATTAGCATTTGTCTGTTCTTTACTTTTGTGCATTCTACTGCCACTTCAACTCTTCAATCCTTCTTTTTAAGTTAAAGCTGTGTCCTCCCATCAAAAGCACTTCCTAAAAGTGTCAAAGGTGCCTTCCTAATTTTATTCTTAGATTTGTTCTTGAGAAAGGTCTTAAGCAAAAGTCTACGTCAGATTCATGATGTGTCCTTAAACCACAGAATTGTTCACACCTTTGTGCTCTTCAGTGTGTGTAGAACAAATCCCAAATAAGAAAACATTGTTAAATGTCAGAATCTTTGTAAAAACTGTAAGTGGGTTTTAAGAAGAAATTTCTTCTTAAGAACAGTTGGTAAATGAGACCCATGGTTTTTAAATGTAACAAATCTTTCTTTTTGAGTAAATAATTTGAGCAAATAAGGCAAATGCCCTAACATACAACTTCTAAAAGACACAAAAAAGCAATGGCACAACACTAATCTCAGCAAAATTTCAGTTTAACAGTTGCTGGGTTTCGTTCTGGCATTTCATGGTTTCATACTATTCCACCAGGACAAAAATTCATTTGGTGATTGGATGAGCCATCAATGCCAAATGCCATCATTGCCAAACACATTCCAAATGTTGCCCTTAGAGTTGGCACTTCATATTGTTGTTGAGCTGAAACACCCCCCATTGCTTACAAAGTGAAGAAGCAGTCAAGTCTGTGTTAAAATTGAAGGAGGAAAGTACACGTAAAATTAAATTAAAATTAAACTTAAATTGGTCAAAAAGAAGTCTGACCAATGCAGCCAAAGCTGGCACCACATGTAAAGCCACAAAGCATGACAAGGCAAGCGAGATAATGTCACACTGGGAGTTACTGTGCTTGCTGAATGTGCCAAAAATGCTGCAGAGGAAGAAGCTCCAGGGAAATTAAGTAAAATCATAGCTCAGTGCCTCCATCTCGTCTTTCCAGAATCATACTACGAGAAGGCAGAAAAATGGGAGTTAGAATGCATGAGAATGACATCTGAGGGCACCACTACTAGCGCAGAAAACCTACTCTCTGGCCGCTGGACTTGTTGAGGTCAAATAAAAGAGTGCCAGGTGGTACTCTTAAGGGTACATCTCAGTACCTTTAGTCAGGGAACATAATTGTACCACAATCCATTGAAATGATATTTTCTACACTGTATTGACTCCACACATCCTGTCTCGTCTCCAGGCTTTTTATGTTGTTGTTCTGTTTTAAAACATTAGGTTATGAAAAGGTACAATATGTACTTTTCATCTGGAAAAACTTATTTAAGGTACACAATTGGACCTAAAAAACACTGTTGTACCTTTGAGGGTACACTTACATTGTTTAACAAAAAATGTACCTGCACAGTACCTTTATTTCTAACAGTGTAGATGCACTCTCATTAGTTCTAATGTCAGTAAGAGCCATCTCTGATTTCTGATTGATAAGTTTTTGCGTAACATTATCTGTGCCTGTTTACTGGGTGAACTGGAGGTAAATTAGAAAAAGTCGATAATAGACTCTTTTGTTAAATTGCATAAAAATAAATGACACTGCACTCATATTAAAACGTCCCCACCTCTACAAGTGCACTCAATGGCACAAAGACAAATTGGAAAACAGCTAGAGTCTGATTGGAAATGGAATTAAACCTCGGGTCCTGCCATGGCCTTAACATGGGCAATTTCTTTTGATAATCTTCCTCCATTTCCTGAACTATGATTATGTTTCAGTTCATGCTGTAACTAAATATGAAGCTACAGGTAAGCATGAATCATTGTTTTATAAGAGAGGTTCTGGTAATCTTGGGCAACTGCTTGTTAAAACACTAATTTTTAGAATAAATAGCAGGGGAGAGTGGGGCACAACCTAACATGGGGTAAAAAAGAAGCTTTAATGCATTTTTTGTTCAAGTTCAAGTAGAGCATGCTTTTGGTTATGTTCCACAGCAACATCGTCTGCAAATTTTCACAGCATTCTAACATATTCTTAGCCCCGTTTTTGTGCCATAAAAGTAACTTTTGTTTTATCATATGTGTTTGATTGCTGCGTTATGTGTAATAGCTGCAGAATTCACACCTGTATTATTTTAATCACCCTCTAGGCAAGCTGAATACAGCCTCTACATGGCGGAGTTAGTTTTAATGCAGTGTTACAAAAGAAACAATCAGAGAAGTCTATATCCCCAATTTGAAGAAGAAAAAGAAAAGAAAACAAGTTTTAATGCACTCATCAAAAAAAGCATTATAGATGTGATGTAAATTAAATATATTTCTGCTTAGGTGTGCTAATCCTAGCTCTTGTACTTTGTGGTCAAAAATATATAGGCCACATTTGGGACAGCTTCTTTCATATTCATTTTGACGCATGTATTTTTACATTTTGAAGTTGGGAAGCTCATTTGGTTCAAACAACACAGATTTCTGTTGAATTCATTTTGTTTACATTAAACTTATAGCGAATGTTACAACTAGTCCCTCAGTCTGCTACAACTGATCCTGCCTATGTTGTATGTTAACACATGCACTTGCAATGCTTTCAGCTGAATTATTCACAAATTATTCACAAAGTTATTTCAGTTCCTTGAATAGCTAAACAGAACCAGACATCTGAAGAGTCTTATGGCTCTAAAAGCCAGATCACAGAAAGTTATTACATGAAATGGTTATGACTGTGCTGCCTGATGCCTGAGACATTGTTTTCCAATAGATTTGACTTGATCTTTTAGGCTACAATGTATTTATTTTTTTATTCTTCATGGTGGAAAGATACAGGCCATACCCAAAGAAAACTTTTCAGATTTTCCACTATTTTACCATTATTAACATTAATATAATTTAATATTAATATAACTATAAAAACTCAGAAGACATATGTAGGTTCACTGGTCATTTTGGAAAGTAAATAAAATGGTTGCATTTATGTTGTGGACATCACAAGCCCTGCTTTCCCACAGCTGTAAAGAACTCTGAATCAGAAACAACAGACTATTTTAATCTGAAAGACTTTGTTTACAGCTCAACAAATTAACTATGCAGAAATTTTGAAAAGCAGGTGGATTTCCCATTTAGCCAAAAATGGGATGTGTCTAAAGAGTCCACTCAGAGGACCAAAACAGTTAACCTCATTTATTTTACTTGAACACTTAATCAATGTAGAGTTGCAGTTGGTCTACAGAACATCCTCATAGGCAAAAGCATTTGTTGGGATAGTTTTTCAGAGAAGCTTGAACAGCACAAGTGACTTAATTCTGCCAACAATGGAGGGAGAAACAAGAATCATATTAAATATATAGAACCATACAATACACCAGGGTTTTTCAGCTCCAGCTTTATACAGGCCTAGCAAAGAATCTGAATCTTGTGAAGAAGCTGATGAGTGTGTTAGATCAGGACAAAACACTGGCTACTTAACTGTGGTCCTGGATTGAAGATGAAAACTATCTTGCACTACTATTTTAGCCTTAGCTTAGCATTAATATCATTTCGGCACCAGACCAGGAGAGCTGGATTCATATATGAAACCTAAATCTCCTCAGAGAGCTGACTCAATGACTTTAGTGGGGAAAAACCTAGTCTTATTATTTCCACCCACCTACACACTGCAGGTAATGAAATCCTGGCAACACGTGATTGCCTGCATGATTAATTCTAAAGCCCTTAATATTCATATTTAGACCGGTTTTGGTCAGCACTCAGGTTTAACAGCCTTTTTTGAGTCATCTGAATGGTGTTAATGTTAATAATTGGTGTAGACACAAATGCATTAGGTGGGATGCACTTCACTACACCACTTATTTTACGAAATAGCTCACTCTGTATTGCCCTCAACGCAATATGCTGATAACACACAGATCACTTACTGTTCTTCAATTAAAAATGACATAAGACTTCTATATCCAGGTATGGATTTAATCAAGAGTTCTTTCACTGGCATCCCACAGACATCTGCAGACCTGGGTAAAAATCCACAAATCTGGTTCTGGTACGCATTTTAGTAATACTTGTAAATGCTGAAAATGACATGGCCATGGCAAATAAGCAGCCTGTAATCAATATTTGTCAATCACAAACATTGTAAGCTCTGCTCTGTGTGTCTAGTCTGTCTAATTTCTTAGCTGCCACATCACTCACGTTTCCCTTGGCTGCCATTGCATTAGCAGAACTTACAGGATTGACCGACAGGATAGGCCTCTTGTGTCACCTGTGGTGCTTGGTTAAGCATGTAGCTCAAAGATCCTTCAGAATGGGGATGCAGGCTCTACAGTAAGGTCAAATGGTCAAGAGAAACTGACTGATCACATGAAAGGAAATGTACCATGTTCAGTAAGTTCATGTGTATGTGAACTAAAGTGAAAAAAAATGCTTGTTCTGTTAGTACAGCTTTGGCAGAATTGCCAGTATCACATTGTATAAATAAACTCACACACATTAAGAAGGCAAGAAACACCCCAACAGTTTAACACACACAAAATAGGGCAAAATGATTTGGATATTAATTGAAAGGCACCTTTGATTATCAACATAGCTTCTTTCTTAGAATGCTGTTATACATATTATTAAAAAAGCTGTTTATAACAGAAGCACATGTTTATGTCGCCATTCAATTTTCATTTGACATCACTTTCATTTGACGTCAACATCACTTCTCTATGTGAGCAGACCCTTGTTCACTGCCAGCTTGAGTCGTTTGTTCATTAGCGCAGCAGGTACACTCGGCTTGTGTCACATAGTATTGGGGGTATCGGATATTGGTATCTGTGAATTTTCATGAGTATGAGTACAAGTAAATGAGGACGGTATCAGACCGATATGAGATAACAGTATGGGTATCAATCCTTTCTTACATCTCTACACTTTCTCTCTCTTTTTTTTTTTAACTTTTTAAACACTTTTTTCATGCTCCTATTATAGACACATACAATTCTATTCAATGATTTGTTTTAATTCCTTCAGCTTCCATGATAGAAACACCAAACTGACACGTAGCTTTCACTTTGAATGTCTGCCAGTTCTTCTATTAAATATGTGTCTACTGAAACCTCCCAGCCTGTTTCTGCAAGGCTGCAGACAAACTGTTTAATACTGCAGTAAAGTCCATGCTCACCCTAACACTGACTTCCCAGTCTCTTCAGGCTTACGCACTGTGAATGGGCTGGGATCCAGTCCAACACTCTTTGGCATGAACTCCCTAAAATAAAGACAATGAAGAAATACTTCACAAAACATACATAATGCAAATAAATGCTGAAACAGTGTCACACAAAAAGTAATAACATTTAACTAATCACAATCAACTAACAAATACACCTGCATCCAGCTCTGGATTTAGATAAGGTGTTTTTCAGACAGTTGCAAGGTCACAAAATGACTTATAAAAAGATGCCTATACAAACTGTACCAGCGGATGCCTTCCTTACCAAAAACAAAGGAATAGAGAGACAAAGAAGACAAAGTGGATGGAGAAAGGGAACAAGCAGAAGAAGGTAAAATTCTGAAGAGGTGACTGAGATGAAACATAAAGCTCATCTCTAATAAAGTAAATAAAGATGCCTA
Source organism: Colossoma macropomum (assembly GCF_904425465.1). Classification (NCBI taxonomy): domain Eukaryota; kingdom Metazoa; phylum Chordata; class Actinopteri; order Characiformes; family Serrasalmidae; genus Colossoma; species Colossoma macropomum. Next base: position 34,267,611 of record NW_023494795.1, on the reverse strand, counting down.
ATAATCCAGATGAAATTTGTAATGTATGTTTTTACTGTTTCAGAACAATACTGATTAAATCAAATTATTTTAAGAGATGGACTTTGCTGAATTCTTTTACACTTCTAACTACATATACAAAATGAAGCTGGCATACATCAACTGAATGACCAAGCATGAAAGTTTAAGGAAATGGAGTGGAACTGACCTTGCAGAGTTGGTCATGGCGATACAGAACGTGTCGTCGAATGAGGTGAGCTCGTAGGGCTTGAAGAATTCTGTGTACATGTCTGTGCTCTCGTCATACTGGTTCACTCGTTTCACCAAAACCTTCTTCCTGTTCTTCTCACACGGAACTACATGGAAAAGTGAATTCATGATTGTGTTATACATGCTGAATAAACAGTTACCCTCCACACACATAAATATATTACATCAGGGGTCCTGGTCTTGGAGATCTACCACCTTGCAGAGTTTAGCTCCAAACCCTTAACAAACACACCTGATCCAGGTAATGAAAGCCTTAAGAAACATCTGATCATGAATTGAGAAGAGGACCTCAAATAACAGCTTCTTTACAAACACTAAAGTTCCTACTAAAGCCTGAGTAGACTGATAAATCAATGTGATGAGCCAGTTATTAATTTCAGCATTACTCAGCTCTTTCGAGGGATGATCAAACTAACAGTCTTCTTGTGGACATGCTTGTGAATGATAAGTTTAGCATCAGTGCTGTACTGTTGTTCAGTGCACTGAAGCAGGCGGTGAGATTTTTTGGAACATTTTCCTCAAGTGCCTTAAGAAGATGTAACTATAAATATATTCTAAATATATTCTGAATACTTTTTATGTATTGTGATGGAATACGTTACTGAATACATTTAGGACAGTGTATTCTGTATTCAGCCATCATTACTTTTCAAAGTCTTGCCCAACTGTACGTACAATACTTTGCAGTAAGCGTGCCGACAAACAACAAGTTAATTTTTTACACTCATAAATTAAAATTCAACATTGTTTATCATGCATTTTTGCGTGTAGATTTCAAACCTTGTCTTCTACTATGGCTTTCTGTGGTCTTGATATGGCTTTAATTTAACATAATAAAGGCAAAATCCTGAGTAGTGCTGGAAGTCGCCACGTGTGCTCATTTTCATTAAAAAACTATGGTTTCAAATTTTTGTACACTGCATGACACAATGCAGTGCTTCCAGTGTGCAGTGGCCTTTAGATTTAAAGAGACTGTTTTTGTTATCAATAAATTACCTCTTTTCTGATTGCCTGCCCTATATTATGCTTCATTCAAAAAGCAGTCTGGGATGAAACATTCCTTATAACTTCAGTGTGAATGGGTGGAGCTAAACTGCTCTAGGCTGAATGAATGAATATACATGAATGAATTTGTTTTCATGACATCACAAAAACAATACCACATAGTACATAGAAATCTTTTATATAAAAAATTAAAATTATTTGGTACATGGGCCCTTTAACAAACTCCACAATACCTGTTCCTATGAATTAAGTGTTGTGATCTACATACATTTTACTTTATTTAACAATTTGTGAGGAAGATGAAAATAAGTGCTACATAGTCAGTGCTGTTAAAGCAATGATTTTTCTAAACTTTTGCATAATTACATCATTAAGATGTAAACAAAGTCATTTAAAGTACTCTTACATGGACTGCTCTTTTCTAGAGAAACTTACAGAGTCAGAATTGTTTACGGTAGTGGTGATTGGAACTGGATGTCTGAAGAGTTTAATGCTTCTAAAAGCTACCTAAGCCTGCGTTGCCTGATGCCTTAGACACGGTTTTGCAATAAGGCTAAACTTATTTTTTTCAATCCATTTTTGGTGAAAAGGTCTTTATATAGGGCTTTTAGGGCCAAACAGTCCCCAAAGCAAACCTTTTTTTCAGATTCACCAATATATAACCATTAACAACATTACATATATATAACTATAAGATGAGTAGCATCACTGGCCATTTTGGACAGTAAATTAAATGTCTATATTTGCACTGTAGACATCACAAGCCTAGGTTCCTATCACCACTACTGTAACAGAAATCTGAGTCAGTAAGTTTCTCTACATTTAACTATTTCATCTCAAACCACTCTGAATGATTTTTTTTACATCTCTATGATTGAATTAGGCAGTATGTATATCTAAACAATATCAAAAATGGGCTTAACAAGATCATACTTGGAATCATTATTCACCACCGTTGTTATTTTCTCCTCAGTCTTTTATTCTCTCTCAAACCACTGGTAAACACCCCAAAACAATGTGATGCAGAAAGATAAATACCTTCATCATAAGGTACCGGCAGGTACGACAGCACACCGTCTGACCACCAATATGTGTAACTGGGCGGATGGAACAAAGACACAACGTAACATTTTCCAAATTCACAACAGGAATATTAGCATAATATTGAGTTTTCTCTGCATGTGCATTTCAAGCCTTGTACCCAATAACCCACATAGGCCAGCATAATGCCCTCCCTAGGCACTGATAATTTCACCTGAACAAAAAAAAATTGTTTTATTCAATTTGCCCTGAATTCAGACAATCATTTCACCGCCTGTCTACCAGAGCATGGTTTGTGCAAAGAAAAATAGGTTAGATTCCATCCGTTCCATTTTCCATGATAATAGCTGACCCATCAATTCGGGCCTTTATCAATCTGACTCTTGGGCCACAGAATAATCTGGAGCCTCTATTATGCAAGTTTCTCACACAAAGTGGCCTAAGCAGCCAAGCATTGTCCAGCCTGAAGAAGTGAAAGTGGGTCAGAACATAAAGCCAGGGGCCTCTACTCTCTATACGCACCATGGAGCCCCAGGAAATGAAAAAATAATTAATTAAAAACAAAAATCAAGTAACAGGAGAGGCAGGGGAACAAAGTGGAACAAAGGTGTAGTGAAAGTATAACACTATAACCAACATTTAAACCAATGTCTATTTATTTTATACTAAAACTGTTCTTTTCAACACAATTTTAGGGTACTGACGTAACTGCTCTATACATAGCTGCTTAAATTTAGCTTCAGCTAATTCCTCACTATGTCTGTCTACACAGCCAAAGCCAGAACAACAAACACACCACACACACACACACACTCACAAATCAACTTTGTGCATGTGTGCTGATGCAAGTGAACAGACACACACACATACATGTACACACACCTGCGTCTTTCTTGGGGTAGGGCCATGGTGTTGCTCTGGTGGAGATAGAAGTCAGTAGGCAGTTCCCAAAGATGAGGCTTGGACTCAGAAGGCTGGTACACCTGTAGGAAGAGGTTTATGGCATCCTGCCTGTCTGCATCTGATAGAGAGAGAGAGAGAGAGAGAGAGAGCGAGATAAAAAGATAGACAGTGAGTGAGTGACTGAGTGAGTGATTTGGTAAAGAGGAAATAGTATGTGGCCTTACTAACTTCGAATTAGTGTGTTCAGATATTTCAGCCACACCCACTGCCAACAGGCCATGCCATCTCCTTAGAACAAATACTGGCAGTAGAATTAATTGTACTGAAGAACTCCGCTTAGTTTAAACTTGGCACTGCCACAGAATGCTCAGTCAGTTTGTCAAATTTTGCCCTGGTCAACTCTATGTGCAGCTATTGAAGAGGAACGATCTAAAAGCAAAAAGAGCTCAGCCATAAAGCACTTGGACATGCAAGAATACTGAGTGGCACTCCTTAGCGCTGAAGCACATAACTCGAAAACAATCTAACCTCAGCTGCAACGCTCACTACCGAGTTCTAAACTGCACAAGCCTAAGATCTCCATGTGCAATGCAAAGTATTATCAGAAGTGGTGTAAAGCACACTGCCACTGGACTCTGGAGCAGAAGAAGTATGTTTGCTGGAGTGACAAATTACATTTCACCATCAGGGAGTCTGACAGACACATCTGGCTTTGGTGAAGGCCAGGAGAACGCTATTTACTCGAATGCATAGCACCAACTTTAATGTTTGGTGGAGCAGAAATAAAGGTCTGGGGCAGTTTCTCATGGTTTGAGCCACATCCATTAGTTCCAGTAAATGTTATGTTAATGTATGCCAATGACCCTGTGCACAAGGAGGTCAATAAAGAAATGGTTTACAGAGTTTGGTGTGGAGGAACTTGACTGGCCTGCAGTGCTCTGACCTCAAACCCCATCACACCTTTAGAATGTAGTGGAACTCTGCAAACCAAACCTTATCGTCTACGATTAGTGCTTAACCTTACAAATGCTCTTGTAGTTGAATTGAAGCGAATTCCTGCAGCCATGTTTCACAATCTGGCCTTCTTATAAAGGCGTGGGCTGTTAATAGAGCAAAGGGTGAACAAGCTACATATTAATGCCCATGGTTTTGCAATGAGATGTTCGACAAGCACATATACACACATATGGTGTTTGGGTGTCTACATGGTTTGGGACATGTAATGTAGTTTCCATGGGAACAGAGATGAACCTAGAGAGTTTAGAACTAGCTGACTGACTAACTGAGGAAACTGAAAGGAACTGAAAAAATGTGGATTGGATAGAGTCAGAATAAAGAATTTGAATAAATCGTTCACTGACAAATGCATCAAATTTCCCCCTTACCCCAAACACAGTTGATTGGACATGTTTGGTGTCTGAAGATGACCTCTTTAGTTGTGCAGTGGAGTTAAAAGACTAATATAATAGACGTCTATGTCTTTCAAAAAAAGATAATAAGTCACACCCATTAGACTATATGCATTTGACTTTTCAGGGAAGCATTCCTCTTAAAAAGAGAGAAACGGATAAGACAACCATTACGGTGAGCTGACTTGTCAGACAGACATGGGAAGACAAAACAGGCGCAATAAACAATGTTAATGCAATGGAAACATGAAGCAGCAATACAAGCCACTTGGAATTCCAATTCCTAACAACAAATATTCTGAGAAAGAGAGATGATTGCAGACTGTAGAAGATAAGAAGGGCAACAGGATTGTGGAGGGCGGTGGAGCAGTAACACGTGTCTGGAGCTGCCACAGTGGATATGGATGACAGTTTATCATTCAAGCCGTCTCTCTTGCTCTCTCTCTCCCTCTCTCTCATATCTGTAGAGCCACGTGCAGTGCTAACTGCTGCAGCCTATAATTAAGAGTTAAATGAGGGGGTCTGGGAGTACATTACTCTCTCTACCTCTTTCTGTCTCTCTCTGAAATCCCTAAAGGCAAGTCTGGCATCTTATTTATTCAAGAAAGCTGAAATTTGTATTAACGCTAAACCTGCTAACACATGTGCACACACACAGCCTAAGTCAGAACAACAAACACACACACATGCTCACAAATCAACTTTGAGCATGAATGTGTGGTGATACAAGTGAACAGACACACAGAAGAGCACACATGCACAGATGAGACCATGTTCAAACCATGTAATCCTGGCCACATGTCTGTTTCTAGACATCCATGAGAAAAGAAATATTAGGAAAATAGTTATCAGACTACTTTGGGGCTGCTAGGAAAGTATACTATAAAGTTTAAGCAAAAGTCATGTTGGTTTCATTGCTAAATATGGTGTTTAATTAATATAAGTTCATTGTTGATAAAACTATGGTGAATGACATTGAAGTTTATGGATCATTCTACCAAACTGGTTCCAGATTTCAAAGAAAATTTTGAATTTTAAATTCACTTGGAATTCTTTTGCTCTGAGTGACCCAATACCTTATTTATCATTATTTATTCATTATTATTTATCAAATGACTGAATATTCCACTTTGTCACAACCAAAATAATCATAACACTACCAACCTTACCAAACCTTACCAAATGTTGCAGTAATGACTGTTTCAATGGTGACAATTTAGCAGATTTTAAGCACAACTCAAAAATGTACAAACATAAAATCATTCATTAAAAAGTGTTTCAGTAGACACAATTTTCAAAGTTGCAGCATTTTTAAAGTTCTTTTAAAACAAATTAAACACAATAAATCTAAATCTTTTAAGAAATCAAAAAAGATCTTTAAAAAGTATTATTTTCACAAGTTGAAATTTAAGGGTTAGGGTTTGGAAAAATCACCTCCAAATAGAAAGATGATTTTGTAGGCGTTCTGTATTCTGTATCTAGAATGGGATGGCATAAAAGCTCCTGTAGGTGTAATGGGTAGGTCTCTCAAAACTTTTGTCCATATAGTGTACCTTATAGTACTTATTATTAGCTTATTACTACCTCAATTAATGCCTTGGGTTTAAACAGATCATAACAATCCTTGTAAATATCAGATATCTGAATACTTTTTTTTTCCTGTGGGACCACAGTTTGAACTAATTTGGTAGATTGGTCCATATAAATTATAGTATACAGCAGAGATCAGGGCTCGAGTGAGTGACTCAGACTTGAGCTGCACTTGGATAGCATGCTGACCTGACTTGACTCAGACTCACGCTTGAGTCTGACTCGCCTTGACTTCAGACTTTTGACTTGTGAAATTTTAGGATGTAACAAATTTGATGCAGGAAATCTTAACCATGTGATTTTGCCTTTCAGTTTTATTACGGTCATGCACAGTGTTGGGGTTTGAGCACTGCATTATGGATACTGTAGTGAATTTACATTATTACCTTGATAACTGTAGTCACTGCTGCAACGCAAAATGCTCGTTTTTTTTTTGTTTTTTCCTCGTTGGCACTGTCAGTTTCTGTTTTGCTTAATAAGTAATTGATCTGCTATAAATGCCAAGTACTTCACCAATCTGACTTATCCTTCTGGAAAACTCAAAGTGTCAAAACGTGGATATAATCCCAAAGCGGCAAAGTTAAGCCTACTCTGGCCCTGGAGCTAAGTATGGCAAAAGCTCCCCTGAGTCCCCATGACCACGACCTGGAGGCAGAAATTAGGAAAGATAAACATCAGCAATTACTGTAATGTTGTTCTCCTCGCAGCTTCAAATAACAAGCCTTTTTCTGTAATAAAAGGCTCATTATTTAAAGTCGGGTCAAACTTGACAGGTGCAGCTAATAACAAGACTGAAATTCTCTACTAAAGACTTAAGACTCACCCCCTGAGAATCGACACTTGTCTTGGACTTGCCCTTCAGACACTTGAGACTCGACTCACAACCCTGAGTTGACTTGACTCAGAAAGTACTGTTCAAAAGTTTCGAATTACCATTTAAAAATTTGTAATCACAAATAAATTTTGTTTTGCGTTTGGTGATGTAAGGCTTGTATGCAGCTGCTCGGCCATGGAAACCCATTCCATGAAGCTCACTATGCACTGTTCTTGAGCTGATCTGAAGGCCGCATGAAGTTTGGAGGTCTGCAGCGATTGACTCTGCAGAAAGTTGGCGATCTCTGCGCACTATGCGCCTCAGCATCTGCTGACCCCGCTCTGTCATTTTACGTGGCCGACCACTTTGTGGCTGAGTTGCTGTCATTCCCAATCGCTTCCACTTTGTTATAACACCACTGGCAGTTGACTGTGGAATATTTAGTAGTGAGGAAATTTCACGACTGGACTTGTTGCACAGGTGGCATCCGATCACGGTACCACGCTGGAATTCACTGAGCTCCTGAGAGCGACCCATTCTTTCACTAATGTTTGTAGAAGCAGTCTGCAGGCCTAGGTGCTTGGTTTTATACACCTCTGGCTATGGAAGTGATTGGAACACCTGAATTTAATGATTTGGATGGGTGAGTGAATACTTTTGGCAATATAGTGTATCTATAGATGATTCTAAAATGTGCAGCTGTATAACACAAAGAATGAAATTAACTAAAAGTCACATCCAGAATGTGATCAAATCTAGAGGCAGATAATGTATTAAGGAATTATGATAAATACAGGACAAATACAGGATATTACTTATCATTTAATAACTTCTTGTTGTTTCCAAATATTGTGAAAAAAACACCTTAAAATACCTTTAATAGCTTGTAGCATATAACACTGTGCATGTTATTAATGAATAAAATAACAGCAATTATTATAATGACAAGTAGTGTATAATGATAAAGAAGGCAAAAATGATCAGGCCCAAACTAAGCAGCCAGGAAAAGAACCTCTGAAATTTTATGAATATTTTAGCGACAGCTTTGTATTCAAGCTCACCAAAATGAAATACAAAAGAGAGAGAGCTGAAATTAACAGTCCAGAGCACGTTTCAAGGAAAGATGAAATGAGCGGAACTGCATAACCAATAAAACTCTGTGTACTACCTGTGACACTCGCATGGGATGATGTATATTTTACCTGGATCATCACAGTGAATGAGCAACAGACAAACTGCCCTAAGCAGTGGCATAACGTGCTTTTTTACTTGCTTAAGGTTTTTATTTTTTTTTTTTGCAATGAGGGACCCACCTAATCTGTTCTTTCACTAACTAAACAATATATTTTAAATTATTGTTTTTAATAGTTAATAAAAAAACTGCTAAAAACAGCTAACAGTCGTGTATACCCCCCTCACTGAAACTACGGGGACTAGCCCAAACCCTGAAAAACAGCCCCAGATGAACATCCCCCCTGCAACAAACTTTACTGCTCCGGTTGGTAGCATTTTCCCTGACACCAGCCAAACTCAGATTTGTCTATTAGACTGCCAGATAGTGAAGCATGATTTATCATTTCAGAGAACGTGTGGTGAGCTACTGTTGCTTTTAGACACTTCCATTTCACAATTATAGCACTTACAGAAGACCAGGGCAGATCTAGCAGGGCAGAAATTTCACAAACTGATTTGTGGCAAAGGTGGCATCCTTTCAACAGTGCCATTTTATAGTCACTGAGCTCTTCAGTAAAATCCATTCTACTGCCAATGTTTGGCTACGGAGACTGCATGGCTGTTTGCTTGATTTTATATACCTGTTAACAATGAGCGTGACAGACACCTGAATTCAATAATTAGTGGCCATTTATGCTAAGCTTGAACAACTTTAAGCCTGTAATTGGCACTCAGGGAACATAATCTCTAATTTGTATGTTTTACAGTGACTCTGTCAGTAAAGACCTAAACTTAAAGCCTGTCTTGAAATTATGGGAGATGCCTCTTAGCTATCTGCCAAGCTGTTTGACCTACTCTCATGTGACATCAGCATTGAAAAGTCTCATGTTATAATGAAAAATGTCTTTTGGAAAATCAGCATTCAAAACACTGAAGTGTGATTGGAAAACAATTATACAATATAACCCATGAAGCAGCATGTTACATCAAATAATGACTTTGATTTACAGTGAGTAACGTATTCATCACATAGAGCTGATAGACAAAAATGGAGAATAGTCCATTGTAAGAGAAAATGTGCAAGTGTGAAGTAATACTGTTTTAATAAAATAAAAAGTTGAAATTTAAAAGACTTACTTAAAATACTTGTATACATGTATTTGAAATTACTTTTAGTACCACATATCACTTATATCTATAAACTTTTATTAATAGATATGAAAACTTAATAGATATGCATTGTACCCCATTGTTAATGTCTACTTATGGGTAAAAATAGTCTGCTATGGAAATTTAAGCTACTGGCCCTATCAAAACAAAGACATCAAATGTCTCACACTTAGCACAGTGCTATTAGTTTAACATCAAAGCTCTACTTCACTGGAAACCTATTTTTATTGCAGCCATTTGCTTGTTACCATCCTCTGTACAAAAACAGCTCCACTCTATCATATAATTACAACAGAGAATGAAAAGGACTAAAACTGGTAGATCGTTCTTCCAAGCGCCAACATTAAAGCTTGAGGAGAAAGCAACTGCCTATTAATCTTCGTTCAGGGAAGATATTTCCATTTCTTCTTAACTTCTTAATGTTTCTGACTTTTCTGCAAACTCAAATACTTGCTAATTTTAACAATTATTGGACCTTTTAATGCAGCTAGATTTAGATAGCTAGTGGGCTCTTTAAAAGGTCCTGGAATATGAAGACTGCACATAAATAGGTATCTGAATGAGCTGAGTCACAAGAGAAAATGGCAACATTCTGTCTTCCATTTATGAGGAGAAAAGTGAAGTGAGATGGAGGGAAAAAAGGCTGAATTAGAAGATAAGCACAGCTAGAAAAAGTAACAGGGGTAAAGTAGGAGATGTCCAGGTTACAGTGACAGAAGACAGGCCAAGTAGTCTGGGAGGTTTGATCAGCTCTTCTGCTGTTATTTTTTTCAAAAACAGAATGATAACCTGTTATTTTCCTTTTAAACAGGTCTTCGCAAATAATGTTGCAGCTTGAACGACCTGCATCAAGTTATGCCTTTTCTCCTGGTCACCTAAAATAAGTAAAGCTGTCTATTAGGTTTTATTATATACCATAAGGTTGATCTGAGCAGGACTACTATCACTGAGGGAGCTCAAGGTGCAAAATACAGAAATGTAATATGCTCTGGAATTATTACTTCTCAGACTTGTAAACACTACAGACACTGCAGATTCATAATGGATTTAAAAAGATCTCACTGTGAGATCAGTTAAATTGCAGTGCCTCCAAAGTGGATAAAACTAATGAACCTGTATTAAACTAAGTCTCACTTGGCTTTCACTCAACAGCGTCACTGTGTCACTGGAGACCACTCACGAAAAACACTCTATAGGTAAAACGCTAATTTCATTTGGTATTATTAATAAAATGCCACCATTGTAGTGTGATGAACTGGTTTAAATTCTGCCCCAAAAGCAGAATCAGTCACATCAGCTACACTATATAGCCAAAGGTATCATTGAGTTCGGGTTTTTCAGTCACACTTGCTATCTTGCAGGACTTTCTGCCCTGCTAGATTGGCCCCGGTCAACTGTAAGTGCTATCATTGCAAAGTATTGTGAACTCCATATTAATGTTCATGGTTTTGGAATGCAATGTCCAACAAGCTCGTATATGTGTGATGGTTAGGTGTCCACATATTTTGGCCATAAAGCGCAATTGTAATTATAAGACAAAGCTGTTATTTAGTTGTTAAGCTTCTGTGGCTGCTATTAACATATCACAGAACCCTTCTATTAGATCACAGTAATGTCGCTTTATACTTCTTAGAATAGCAGTGTGGTTTCTGAATCTGTGCTAATTCTTCGCTCAAGATGTGCTAATTATGAACAGAATCCTGAAAGACAGACGGAAGATTTAATCTCCGAGTATGAAAAGTGCTTATGAATGTAAGAAAAGATTTCCTGTCTTCTGAGGATTATTCCTTATTATCCACCTTCGTATTCATACATGCGTCTGTACAAGCACTTTCTGAGACTTTTAGAGTATATTCATTTACGCACAAGCAGCCTTTCCAGCATCCAAATCTTACACACAGGGATAATATTATAAAGGTCAGTTGTAGGGACTTTGAGGGAAATAGCAATAATTGTACTCATCTCAGCTCTGCCCCTGAGATTGCATTTCTCTCATATTCTTCTGCTATCATCATCTCATTAGATGGAACAAATGAGTCACTGAAGGGGGTAGGGGGCATTTTCAACACCCAGTCTACTAATTATTGCTGGAAAACAAATGTTTGCAGTGGTCCTTCCTTCCAAAAATGAGATATGAAATAACAAAAGAGATTTGCTACAAAACTCCAACTCTCCACAGAAAAGCACAGGAAGACAGATATGACTTTTTATCTTTGGAAGCTGTACAGTGAAGACTCTTATTGCTTTCTTGATTGGGCTTGAGGGCAGAGCTACTTTTAATATGGAGTTTTAGAAGAGCGTCCAAGAGCTGGGTTACCATGGACGACAGACATTGGTTTGTTGCCATGGGAAACTAGAAGGGTGCACAATAACCACAAGAGGCCGCAGTAAAGGGCCAATCACGTTAGGCAGAATATTACCCACTAATGATTTAGTAAGTTCAGTAAAATGGGGCACAATTATAGCCTCAATCGTGTCATGTAGCCAAGGCTGAGAATTCAGTTTCATGCTTCGCTGATCCAGATATGTATATACTAGATGTTAAGTTATGACATTGCATAGATTTACAACAGATTTAGGGCTGTGGCAGATTTGGGGGTTCTATAAAGACCCAACTGGAGCCCTTTAATGCCATGAACACAGTTGCAAGAAAATATATGGAATAAAGTCGAAAATCTGCTTGCATCAGTTAGGTCTATAAATATTTACTTATTTAAATATTTTGACAAGGTAATTGCTATTTTAGCGGTCTACCAGAGCATATTGGAGTTAAAAATAAATAATAAGGACTTCCAGCTTTCATTTGAGGGTACAAACATCCAAATCAGGTGAACGGTGTAGGAATTACAGGCATTTTCAAACATAACCACCCATTTTTAGGGGATCAAAAGTAAATGGACAAACTAAGATTATCATAAACCGAAATAAATTTTTATTTCTTGATTGCAAATTCTTTGCACTCTATGACTACCTGAGAATGGAGCCCACAGACACCAGACAAATGGGTTTCTTTCCTGATGATGCTCTGCCAGGCCATTACTGTACATGTCTTCAGTCCCTGCTTGTTTTGGCTTCAGTAGGTGAAATGCATGATCGACTGTATTGAAGTCAGGTGACTGACTTGTCCATTGCAGAGCATTCTACTTCTTTACCGTAAAAATGTCTTCAGTTGCTTAAACAGTAATCTTTGGGTCAGTGTCCATCTGTACTGTGAAGCGCAGACCACTGATCTTCTTACCAAAGTAAAATAATGAGGGAATAACAAACCTTGCCAGGGAACAGCTTTTTAACAAACTGTATAATTACTTTTGAGCCTCAGAAAAAAAGCCTAAGTATGAAAATGGTTCTAATTCCCCACCGTTTACCCCAACTAAGAAATAAATACACCCCTAGCTAAAATAACACTAACTTTGTCGACATCCACATTTTTAAGGGTCTAACTGTATTTACAGTATGTATTAAGTCTCTAAAGTAACCACAATGTATAACACATACCAATATGAATAATTAATAAGGATGAAAAATGAGAATGAAAAGCAAGTAACTGATTACTCTTGCCACTCTCTCCCTAAAACTCTATAACCCTCATTTGGCTCACTGATATGTTTTGATGTGTTTTCACAATAGGCAGTGCTTACTTGGTAAAAGGGAAAAATGCCATATGCATGACATCCTCATTTATATGCTGCATAGCTTCTAAATCACACACAGAGTGTGTTATTTTTCCCATTAATGCACAAATGCCTACTGTGTCTCATATAATGATTTTGTAATGCAGGAAAGCAGAACTTGCTTTAGCAGTATTACAGCACCAGCTTTATAGATGGCTTCATTTTAAGATGATGATGATATCAAACACAATTATTATGGATGCTGAAGTAGAAGTGGGTGAGTGTTTGCATATGAATAGACAATAGTAGACAGAATTAAGAGAGTTACTGTGTGGTACCTGAGAAGGCATTGCTGTAGTAACGAGAAAGTGTCTGCATGATATCTTTGGAGTGTTGTGTCCATGGGGCGATCTTGCGATATGTTTTCACTCTGTGAACCAGCTGAGATCCTCCATACTGCAGAGACAGTGTGTCACCATGATCCTCATATAGCTCCTCAAACAACCTGCACAGTTTTAAAAAACACACACACACACAAAAAAAAAAATCAGGTTCAAATTTCAATCTGGCGGTCCCCACAGAAATTTTATTATACACTACTAATCATTTTTGGTGTCATTGGTACATATATATATATATATATATATATATATATATAGAGAGAGAGAGAGAGAGAGAAAGTATTTAAGATATTTTATATTTTTAGGAATAAATGATTTTGCTGTAGTTCATCACTTTTGAAATACAAAGCATTCTGGATTTTTATTTTACTATAACTACATTCTTGATGTTGTACAGCTTTTAGAGTCATTTTAGAATAACTTACAACTCTGGATAGGTCTAACCTTATAGCTTTCTAGCAACATATAAGCTTATAAGATAACAGGACTATTCAATGTGTGAGTTGTAAACAATTTTCCAGTCAAAAAGATTATTAATATGATCAAAGTATTTATTTTCAGTATCAAGAAAAAAAGCAGAAAATACATTTAACAGAAAAGTAACACAGGAGCATCAACAACTTAACATAATATCAATTTTTTCAAGATGTGTCCACCTTTTGCCTTAATTAAGCTTCCATTCTTTTCAGGAGAATTGCTTTCCGTTTTTCCAAGAAATCTACAATGATTTCTATGCTTATTATAAACACCTCCAAAGTTCAGTGTTACAAGTGTTACTCAACACTCCATAAAACCTTACTCCAATTCACAAATCTCTGTTTTTGCTGTTCTAGTGCAAACTGTCTTCTTTTTTAGTCTACTTCTTTTCCTGACTACTGAGTTTTTGACATCAATCCATCTTTTCAAACCAACAGTATTAAATTCTCTTCTCACATTAGGCACATTATAAGTTGTATTTGTTACCTTAACCAATTTAAAGTATTTCTATAGATTAAATTGCATATCTGTGTTAAGCAAAAAATTAGGTTTTAAACGTTTATCATCTTAGCTTAGCTTTATCATTTTAGCTTATGTCTCAGCACTGAATAACTTGTTTTGCATATATCATGTATAAATACTGCATACACATGAATATACATACATATACATTTCCCAAGTATATTTTGCTAGCAGTACACTGATTTTTAGACTGGGTTGACATTTCATCAGGTATTCCTACTAAACAGGTGCACTTTTTAGGTTTACAATGACTGGCTCTTTTGCTGCACAGTTAATTCATCCTCTCTCTAGTCCATTCATCAATGGAAAGGGACCACCATATTGTCTGTATTAGCTATTCCTTTGCTTTTGCTGTGACAAAATTATATTTATTACTGTTTATTTTTTTCCAAGATAATGTGGGCTTATAGGACCGGCAACAAAAATACAGCCCAGAAAGAGAGACATTGTCATTATGACATTGAAAGGACATTGGAATTGTTATGCAGGTCAATAATGTGTTCTCCTGGACTTGACACATGAGCTTAAGCTGAGTTCTCTCAAACAGCTGAAGAATACCTTTCAGAAACTTTTCATGGAACTGAATATTATGAAGATGCAAAAAGAAAAAAGCTGTGGTCTGTGCTGTTCAGTGTTCCTATTGATCTGTTTGAGCTCTACCAGTTTGTGCACCATTTTACTGCTATTATTTTTGTGAATTGGTGCCTTGGTGACAGTGATTGGTTATGTAAAATGTAATGTCTTCTAGTATTTAACAATTTGCAGTATCCCAGTAACGCAGTAATAAATTTCAAGTTCTTCATTTCACTTTGAGTTATTTACTTCTACTCATCTTGAAGGCATTACTTTTAATGGTTACAATTAACTGCTTTTACTCAAAACCAACCTGAGCAATATTTACTTGATAATATTGTGTGTAATTTGTTGCCTTAATTTTATTGAATAAATACAGGCTGACTGTGAGAAAAACTGATTAGGCTTAAGACTTTAGATTCTACCTGACGCTGTCTGTGTCAAACTGTAGCTTTGGCTTATCGATCATCCCGAGAGCATAAAGCTGATATGCCAGGGCACATTTGCCCACCATAAACTGGGCGGTGTTTGTGCGGTCAAGGCAGTCCACACAGTTAGTCCTCAAAACTCCAGTCTGTAAAAGGAAACACAAACACACAATGAGGAGAAATACTAGTGCTGCTTACATCCCTTGCCCCATCCTTTTGTTACTGCTGAAGTTTCTCTTCTTTCTGTCCATCTGCAACATGTAATTGTATGTGAATCTGGTTATGGCTCCTACACAAAGGTGAGCAGAGCAGCCTTAAAACATGTTCAAGTAAAAGTATTGCTCCTCTTATTTCTAATTGAAATGATGACACGTACAAGGAGCCCAGCAAAAACCTCACAGAACTGCAGTGGAACCTCTTATAACATCCACGATCTATCTGAAAAGGAACTGAATCTTGTTAGATTCAATTATTCTCTTTTTGTAATACTTTTGGTGTAAAATGCTTCTTGTGTGAGATGTGTAAGCAACAAAGCCATACGGATGATGTCAGCAACAGACGAGAACAAACTCAATGTAAATGGCTAAACAGTAACTGAGTAGAGAGAAGATTTCCTGGCAGGTATACTTCACTAGGGGTAAAATACTCAAAAATGTATCTGAATTATATCACTGTTTATAAAATGAAGACATGTTGATGTACGTGACTACACATACTTACCATGAGGAGAAGTGACACATACTCTTTTTCATAAGCTTACCTGCAGTCTGCCATGAGCAGTCACCAGTCCTCCTAAATCACCCCATCTGCACACAGAGGGTAGAATAGGTTTTTCCAACCATCTGCATTGTGCTATGCGAATTCTGCCAATTCATTCAATAATGAGTTAAACATTTTTTCCTGCAGGTGTCACTTCTTTCATTTTTGCTTACTTAAGCTCCTTGTTTCTTCTTGTGAATAGAAACATAAGACTAAGGCATGTGCCCTTTCATCAGTTTCCCAAAATACTCCTGATGCACACAAAGAACCATATGGGAAACACAAAAATAAATAAATAAATAAAAAAATAAAAAAATAAATAAACAACAACAATAACAACAACAACAAATAAAGCTAATGCCGCAGAAATTAGTACAGGTGAGCAAAACTAGAAATGGGCAACATGACAATATATTATGGCTATCATGTTAAATTGTCAAAATATGCCATGGGTACTTGTAGAACACTAAACAACCACATGATTCATAAAGAAGACAGATTTGGAACAATTATTCAGAGCCTGTAAACAACAACAACAAAAACAATGACAATGACTACTACATTGCACAACTGCTGATTGGATATTAGTCCATTATGCTACTGTCATATTTTATCAATTTATTTCATCAATTGATGTTCATCCTCTTCCGTCTTAAATTGTTTATTTTTGCCTATGTTGAACACAAAAAAAATATTCTAGTTACATGGAACTAATCTATAGTTTAAACAATTAAACAAACCAATATCATTCAGACTGCCTTCCTTTACAATCCTTGTCCTGGGAAGGATCATTTCATGCAAGGCGAAAGCCAAGCGCTCTCTTTTATTTGTCATTCTCTTTCATTCGTCTCTTCCTCTTTGAGACCTGTGGCCTTGCTGCTGTGGAGCACTTTATGCATTCACAAGAAAGGCCTTCTGCCCAGCTGCCACAGTAAGAAAAAAAAAAAAAGGAGGCACTATCGATGGATAAATAAACAAACACTATTCTTTCTGTTACTCTACGTCATTTGCAATTTGATTAAAACCTCACCAACAACACCTTACAGAGAGACAGCAAGTCTGTTCAGGTGCGCAGTCTATGTGTGCTCACCTTTCGTCCGGCCGTAACGTGTGACAGTGGAAATCGGATCGGTTGATGTAGAACCCAGTCCGCTTCACTACATTCTCAGCAATCATCCCTAACCGGTCCAACACGTTACAGAGTTTACTGTATAAAAAGAGGTGAATGTTGCATATTACTGACAGAAGAATTCTGTTACTTGGTTTACTCATATGTCCCTAACAGAGCAATCAATATAAATTATCATTTAAAACACAAGTTTCTTCCATACAGATTATCCGTGTCTGTTACATAATTTGTGAATGTGTGCTACCTATGTGAATTGACTTCGATTGTGAAAGTGGAGCCAGTGCTGCTTGTATGCGCAAGGTGCTGTAAATACAGCAAACAATCTGGTGTAGCATCTAATCACGCTTATATGAAACTGATGGATAAAAAATTCCCACGCTGAAGAAAGAAGAGCCTCAAATTGACTTAAACAGGCCAGATTTTTTCATTCAGAAACAGAACAGCTCTAAAGCCTTTACTTGTTATTCATAAAGATTTTTGTTTGAAACCACTGTTTCTGAACTGTTTCTATTGGCTAGTTTCCAGGTGTTCTTATTCAAGGGCATGATACTGATAGACCATTTAAATGATGTTTACTGTGAGCAGAAATTTCTCTCTCAATAAAGTATTGAAATGACTACTGGCATTTCTCTTGTACAGTTGGTAGATTTGTACGGATTTTAGAGAGTAACACAGAAGTAAAGTCACAAGCAGTTACATTAGTTAGATTATGACTAACTACCGCAACACTAAATACTCATGAAATATATCCATGAACAAAAACCTTTCCAAGGAGCAACATAATTTTGAAAATACAACATTATTCTACTGAACTGGTTTAAAGTTCAAAATACATTTAGGATTTTTAACTGGCTTGGACCCTGTACCTTAAATATGTTTATTTTATTAAAACAAATGACTGAACATTTTGTCACTACTACCTGTACTGACAATTTTAACTAATTTTGAGCACAACTTGAAAACGCTAGCCAGCACATGACTAAAAAACAGAGCTTTGAACAGTTTCACATTTTACACACACGAAAACAAAAAGATTTTAACCGGTATACTGTTACTCCTACTCTGGTTCTCATTACTTTATTTCTCCTTTCTTTCTTTTTCCTTAAACAGTTTTTGAATCTGGCACACTGAAGTCAAACATAAGGTCCACCAAAGTTCAAGAGGCCAGTATAGATTATGTTTTTCTGCATTATGCTGTTCCAAAAAAAAAATAAAATTTGGAGAGAAATTTACACTTATGTGATAGTAGCAATGATCTGATGCCAACTGCCATGGTTGCTGCAAGAAGCAAATATTAAGAATGTGGAGTTTTATTTACTTACTTTGATTGACAAAATTGACATTGGGCTCCATTTATGTTTGTTAAGTCTAGATCGAAATTTTAGGCCTGATTAAAGTTCCAATTTAGATACATATCAGCTTGGAAAAGTCAAAAAATGTCTTTCAGATCTAAATCTGAATGCACGTTTATGAGATCCACATACAATCATTTACACACACCTCTTAGTGTAACGAGCCATGTCCCAGGCGATGTAGTCAATGCAGTGCTCAGGAGACAGAAATTGATTGAGGTTGATGATGGCTCGGCAGAGCTCCTCACTCAGGATCTTCTCATGCTTCCTTTTCTCTCGTTTCTGTTTAAATTGAAGTATTAAGTTTAGGTATAGGACTGTCTTGATTATTCCATTAAAAAAAGTAAACATACTTCATGAACTGCTTAGTTTTTAGTTCACAATTTGAATAACAATCATACTATCTGGAGGCCTTTATAAATTCATGCTTAGCACATTCTCCAAAAGGGGGGAGCTATAAGCACGTATGTTGATTTAGTGTGCATTATTGAAAAAGACTAACCCACAACAGCAAGATCTCACAAATACATGCTTGTAGTTTCAAATTTCATGTTCATGAAGTAATATTAAATATTTGATGTTATGGATTACATGTATATCAAGAAAAGGTTCTGTTAAGCTAGGTCTAGGTTGAACAGCTTGGCAGACAGCTAACAGGCTAACTGACTACTCCAATATTTTTCCAAGTTAGGCTTTACTGATGCACTGTTAAACTGAAATATACAAGGCAAAGAATATACCACCTGTCTTTCTGTTACAAGCTCCAGATGCTTCAAATGTTCATGTTTAAGCAGAGCTGTATGAGAAGTAAACGTAATGAAACAAATACCCGAAATAGCGATTTAAGCATTTGAATATTGGCACCTCACATGGTTAACAGAGTACTAGAGTACCCATGCACATTCTTTGTTTTGATCTGCTGATATTACCTCTATATGTCCTATACACCATATGGCAGAAGGGAAAACAGTTGTGTACTGCAGCAGGCACAAATCTATTTCAAACTCAGAAAACATGAGTCATAGTTGATGGTCCCTCTAGCTCATTCCCTCTGTGCTTGATGCGACTCGCAGTTAGCAGTTGTTGTAAAATGCCAAGCTTCCCTCCTAAGATCTTTTTGCAGCTTTCCAGCTGCTAGCCTTACAAGCTGACCTCTGGAGATCCACGTGAGTCCTCCTGCACTTACACAGCTAACATTCAAGGCTAACACACGTGCTGTCAGACTGCTACATCACTCTTTGCATTCTGTTTGAAGCTAGCTGTGCCTCCTCCAGTAGCCCACAACTCCTCACTGAGCTACCCTTGCCCTGGCCCTGATGATCACCAATGCTCCACAGATATCAAAACACTGATTTAAAACATGCAAACAAATGTTCACATACATAATACCACTATGGATTTACTATCTTAATGGGGGAGTTTATAATAATTTAAAAAAAATTACCACACATTCCAGCAAATTAAGTTGCTTGAAACTCACATGAAACTAAATTCCATTAGAGCTGCACAATGTAAAGCGTGCTGTAACACTTTTGAAACCCAGCCACAACATCTGCAAGTGGCTCAACTTAACAAATATCATGAAACAGCCAAACAAAACGACACCAATGCATCACATGATCATGTTGAACAACACTGTATTGAACGGTTGATTTGACCAGATCAACAGACAAGTAAATAAAACAGATGATGTTTATTTGATGGCTGAAAATGAGAGCTTTCTGAATGACCTGGTAAGTTTTTTTTAAGGTATTTTTTCATTTTGTCAGTTACTTAAGCCATACAACAAAAAAGGTTTAACTAGTACGTTAACAGCTGTTTATTGCTGTTTATTGTGCCACCGTTCACATTTCTTTGTCTGCTGTTCTCTTGATATATGTAGCTAGATTATTCTTTTTCTCCACTCCTAACGGCCCCTAAATTTACACAGAGCTCAGATTCCTTTGATGCCTGAAGGATGAAAATGATTACAAAGAAATGCAATCACAATGCCTAACCTCCAAAACTTCACTGTTAACAGTCAAGTACAAAACAAGATTTTCTCAATATTAAGCAAAACTGTCAGGGATTTAAAGGGGAGAAACATAGCCACTGGTCACCACGAGACCCCCCCTCCCCTACAGACAGAGTATAATAACTGCCGATATGGCTGTACGATAATGACAAAAAAATGTTTTGCTGTCCGTTATCATAGTAACAAAATCAGAAGTGATAACTGATTATTAAAATAGTCTGCTGGCAGGCTGTTTTTTTTGATGTGCACATAGAAATCTAACTAACTTTTCCTTTAAGTAAACAGCAAAATACAAAATTACAAAAGGACCATTCACTATTCTGCAAAATAAGAAATTAAAAATACTAACAGCTTACATCAGAACTGCAAGCACATTTTTTTATTTATTTATTTTGCTTAGTTATTGCTGCCTCATACACTTATAACACAATACTGGGTGTGAAAACAATCCTAACGTTTAAAATGCTTTTATAGGCTTGTAGTTCAGGATAGAAGAGTTGAGCTGTGCTTTAGCCTAACGGTTAACATATTCGAGTTCAATCCCAGTTTGTGCCAGCAATGATATAGCATCTTCCTGGCACTGCATGCATGAGGTAATTTGATCTGCTCTGTCATCGGCACTTTAACGATGTGTTTATCGTGGAAAAACACATCACAATAGCGATAAAAAATACAATTTATTGTACAGCCCTAATTGTCAACTGAGATGAAGAAGAGCCTACTCTTGCCTGATTGGTTAAACTCAAAGCGGTGGTTGGTGGTTAAAGTGCACTACCTGTGCACTGAGTTTGTGTAAACACGACCATTTTGTCAACCACAGACAAAAAACCTCATAACCCTGACAAAGACATGTCTAGCCATGTGCTTCTGTGTAAACAACATATTACTGTGTACAAGACTAAGCACATTATTAAAGTTTATCTTGGCAATAAGTGTTATTTTTTGCTTGTAAAATTACAATATATCATTAGAATACTTGCAAATAAACAAATACAGTAAAAAGTAAAGTAACAAGACGTTGTGAGCTAGTTTAAAGGCCAATGTTTGGCTCCAGATTTCTCCTCAATGCCCCAACCATCTCTGTCAGAAGAAAACCTTGTATCTCCATTTTTGCATTAGTTTTTGACTTAATTTGAAAATGCCTGTTGCCCTTTACATTATGTACCAATTTCATGAAGAATGGAATAAAAGAAACGATCCAAAATGACTTGGAAAAAAGTCTGTTTCCACTGACTTACATTAAAAGTAAATCATGGTTTTTCCCTTCTCCTGTAAAATTACCATTTTGGAGATACGAGGTGTTCATCTGACAACGGCGATTTGTTAAATTCCATAAGCAGCACACTTAACGTAACATAATGAGGTACTGATTAGACAAGGTATTAGATGATAGCAACAAATAATATTGGGCTGCCACAAAGAGGAGTTTGGAAATGGTTAAACAAACACAGTGACACTTAAAATCGCTACTGACCATATTGATGTTATTTTTTTCTAACCCTGGGAAATCGCTTTTTAAATCAAATTTTCTCAGGTGACTAAAACTTTTGCACAGTACATACACAAATACACCTGCATACACTCACACTTGCACACAAACACGTTGGAAGGATCACATGCTCTATCTGCTGCCTTGCACAACAGGCCTTTGTGTTCTATGCCTATCTTTTTTTTTGTCAACCCCCCCCTGCCTCCCCGTTTTAGTCATGCAGACAGTCAGAGGCAAAAGAGGACTGACCAAAAGGGGGTACTCAACAGCAGCACATGGCCAGCTTGTGAGTGCTCGTGTGAGTGCTTGTGTGTGTTGACAGCAGTGATTATCCCTCTGTTCTCTCCACCTCGTGGGTTACAACGTGAGATACCACAAATTCAGACAGCAGTTTCACACCAAAGTGTGAATGTGTGGTTAAATATCCGTGTGCCTGGAAGGCTGATCCCATAAACAAACGTGTGTCTGTCCAGCAGCACCTGTCTCAATTATACTCACTCTACAGCATCTATAGCAGGTACACCAGTGGTGGATAATCAATTATTATATTATATATTATGTAAGCCATCAACAAAAAATTCTTTAACCATTTTTGGTTGAAAATCTTTCTTCAGCTTCATGTACTTCACATAAAAGAAAAACAAAGCACATGCAAACAGGTATGAATACAAGCGTATAAAGAAGCAGGGTTAAAACAAACACAGATTTGAAGGTTTGCGCACCTTTACGAGGTTGAGGATAATAATTGGAGAGCCAAACCGCTGCAGCATCTGGTCAAAATGAAGCGCAGCAACATGCGCATATGGGTCAGCCTGGTCCACTGAAACAGAAAAAGAGGGAAGTGTGAGAGAATGGAAGAAAATAATTAATTTTACCAATTTCACAATTCCACAAGCTTTCAGCATTTCAGACCATGGAACGAGTAATTCTCACAAAGGTGACTAATACTGGGACCACACTTCAAAATGTTAGCTCTTTTTTTGTATATATAAACAATGATTGCTGATTGAATAATCATTAGTATAATTATTAATTAATTAGAATTACTAATTAATAGGTAACCTAATTACTAAATCATTAACAACCCAACTTAATTCCAATTCAAGTGACCAAATTCTTTTTTTTCCCGCAATCTGTATACTGTTGACTAAGCATATAGTATTTTGCAATATTATCTCATTAGCGCAACAGAGTGGCAGCCATTTAAGTTTTTTTTGTTTGTTTGTTTTTTTTTTTTAAACTTGTGTCACACATTTTATCGTTTTGTTTTGCATCCTTAGAGTTTACAAAGGAAAACAAATCAAGGAAACAGATACAACAAAAGCAGCAGCACAAACTTGAAATAAAAGTAAAAGTATGATAGTATAATGTAAATCGGCCAGTTTGTTCCGATAATCCTACACATAGCAGCCACCACCTGAAAAAAGCTCAAGCTCAAACAGCCAAACATTGCTCACCGCTGCCCGCTAAAGCTGTTTTAGCACCAAGAGGTTAGAGCTTCCTTTGTGTTAATAAAAACCAAGGCGCTTCTCAATAAAAGCATTTTCATTTTTCATTTTCATGAATGCCTCAACTTAGACGATAAAGACACACCCAAATACAATTTTTTGCAACGTAAATATAAAACTGTGCAATCTACAACTGTGGAAAATAAAGACAATCTTGAATAATTGCAATCAGATCAAACAATCGCCATTAGGTGATTATGTAAAAACTGTGACAAGCCTACCTGTGAGCCATTTTCCAATTAATGATAATGAGTAACATAATTGGCTGAAAAGATCCTAATTACACTTCTATTTCTACTCCAATCCACCCAATAACTTTACATGCTGACATAGATATGAAATCTATTCTTAAAAAAGTGTATAGTAATGACAAAACAGGCATGTCGTCGCACCTGTTTAATAAGGACCGGCCCCAAAAATTGCCTTATTTGTCTGAAATCAGGTGCAAGGAGGAAGCCTGCAATAACAACTGCCTTCAGCCCAAACAAACATAAAATACAGAACAGCTCTTGAGAAAGCAAGCAGGATATTAACACTAAGGTCTTGAGGGAGAAACGTCTGTTACCCAGTGCACCCTGCATGAGCCAAAACGATTAACAAAATGGCAGAATTCAAAAAGAAGGCAAGAAGCTGAGCGCTCACAAAAGCAAATTTAGGTCAGGGGCCATGCTTTTGAGGCATGCTCCTTACGCAAATTTCCTCTCTACTGAGAGGCTTCATTGAACGGATACCTAGCTCATTCAAATTCTGTTCAATAGTACTTGGTCAATCATTAATCCTTCATGAAAAGCTAAGCATTGATTTGTGAACCTCTTTAGGAGTGTGTAGGGGAGGAGGAGACTATTCAGAAGCAGGTGAGGACTGAACGATCAAGAGCATCTTCTCTTTCAGTAGCTATTCATTAGATCACAGCAGGTCAAACAATTGATGGAAATCTGACGGGACGACAAGCTTGTGTAACTCCCAGTGTGCACTCGTGTTTGTAT
Organism: Colossoma macropomum; assembly: GCF_904425465.1. Classification (NCBI taxonomy): domain Eukaryota; kingdom Metazoa; phylum Chordata; class Actinopteri; order Characiformes; family Serrasalmidae; genus Colossoma; species Colossoma macropomum. The sequence continues at coordinate 34,243,008 of NW_023494795.1, read as the reverse complement.
ATGTTGTTTTCAATGCTAAATATCACAAGTTCTAGAAATCAAAATCGTGCCAGTCATGCTTGAACCCCAATCATGCTTTTAAAGTCAAACTGAAAGCAAAAGGAACCTTTTTTGTCTTGTTAAAGTACAGTGCCTTCTGACCGCCTCAGAACGTCTTCTGAGTTTTGACTACATCTCTATGCTCTCCTGGGGAGAAATAATACTAACCAATCATCCATCATCAAGGAAGAAACCACTAAGCATCCCTAAACCTCAACACTCATTAAGAATGCAAAGATCTATGAATATGCATGATTATGCAAATTGTAAAATCCCCTTTGTCTCCTCGTTTCTAAACCCCACCCCTTCCTCCCACTACCCTATCTGCATGGAAGAGCAGAAACAAAGCTCCCACCAGTGATGCAAGACTCCAGGTTTTCTAGAGTGTCCGACTCTTGACTCCTGCCACTAGAATCGAAAGAGTGGACTCTTCAGTTCCACTTAATTTTCACCAAGACAGCACCAGAGATGACAATAAAGGGACATAACAGAGATTTAACCAACCTAAACATAGTTTACCAAGTTTTTGAGTATCTACATATAAATCATTGATTATTTAGTGTATCTATAGTACATATATCAGGCTGCTGAGAGTTGAGACTATTGGACAAAACAAAACAATGTGCTGAGAAAATCATTATTGTCACTGTAGTTCTTTGAAAATGAACCAGTTAACCAGATTTAAAGTAAACACTGGAGAAGCTCTTTTCACAAGCCTAAAGCTGTCTTCTTATCCACATTTTCCACTCCACCTTAAACGATGCAGCACCAGAAGCACCAGGACAAAGCTTCAGCATCAATTAAGGTGGAACAAAAAATATTAATAATAAGCTGGTGAGTAAGAGGCAAACTTCAGCTGCACCCTCTCTTCAACCTTCTATTAAAAAAAGAATAGTGTGTAGCTCTGGTTTTTGTTTCTAATAGTTGTTTATTGCAACCCTAATCATGAAGAAAATGAAAAATTTCGTTTTCCACAAAACAGAGTTTGGGTGCAGTGTACCAAAACATTTTTGTAACCAAGGTTTGTGCTTACTGTAGCTGGAGAGTGTTGGCATATGATTGCATATGATGCAAGACTGCTTAAATAGGCTTGGCTTTCACTATAGCGCCCCCTTGCTGTAAGACTTGCAATACAGCTTGAGATTGCATTGCAGTATGAGGTACGTCAGGATACATTTTTGTGCAAAACCATTAAACTACTCAAACTCTTTCCTGTATTACAAACACCTCCATTAACTGCCCCTCAAGCTAATCACAATGAAAAAACACAGACTCATCAGAATCAAAAAGTAGACTCTAAGCATTTAGCCTATTAGAGAAATTGGTCAAGAGTTGACCTCAACTCCCAGACATATTAGAGTGGAAGAATCGACTCTTTTGGAATCAACTCGCCATCACTGCGTCCCTCTGTAGCTTTAATAATTAGAAAGATTCTGTCTTTGTCATTCCAGCGTTGGTCACTCACTCAGATTGGAGTCCTTATTCTCTAATGGTTTAGCAATTCCAACAAATTTAAGCTAACATTTGCCTTTGGTGCCAGTGAGGACAGGAATTAAAAGAAGCTCCACAAACAAAAACACAGATTTATCCACATAGAGTTAAGGCTTTATCCTCAAAACTTGCATTAGTGCAGCTTCAATGAGCCAGCGTGAAGCCCATTCTCACTTCCCTGTCACATCTGAGCCGTCTGCTAGCTTTGTTGCATTTACTTACAAATTTAATGCAAGTTAACAAAAAGACAAGCATATTCATATCTACCTAGGCCTCTTTAGGTCCCTCTCAGAGTCATTGATTAACGGCTCTGATATGTATGATTCATCCAGCAACATTGCAAAAACAGTGAATGGAAATCAGAGGAAGTAAAATTAGGATGGGGATGAATGATTAGACTCCATACTAGACTGAAGTTGTGTGTAAAGCTGTTTAGTCCTTCTCTCTAAACTAACATTAGCTTCCAGTGCTAACGAGGACAGCTTCAGTGAGCTGGAAAGGATCTGTGCTATGGTGTGGTGAAGCCATAGAATGTTATACTACTGCAATGCAGAACAGCTCTACACATTATGTTCGACAGTTTATTAGACAGACGTGGATTAAAAATTTGAGTGTCATTTTAAATACAAATAGTATTCATCTATTTCACCTAACAGCATACTGCACAGTCCAAACAAGTAAGCTAGGTTAACACAAACATGCTCTGTAGCTAAAGGCAAGTTTCCTGTCACCACTATCATAATCTTTTCATTAGTATATATGGTATATTGGACTGTGACAGGTTTAAGCTCATTTGTGACCAAAACTAAGCTACTATGCAGCATCCCACTAATAATTTTTTTCAGATGTACTGACAAAATCTATTTTTTAAAGAAAAGCATGAACTCTGCTCTGTGACAACACATTTGATACAAATAGCACTCTATATAATCATAATAAGCCATCCAAGAGGAGTTAACCATTTAAATAGCACATTTTTGCATGCAGGGTGCCTTTAACTGTTTATGTAAGAGAAAAAGATTTATTGAAAGATTATCCACATCAGTCTTGGAACACAATTTTTTGCATCGTGTTCAAGTTACAGATTATAAAGACAGCACTTGTCAATATGCAGGATCACATAATATATTTCTGATGCAACTATACTGGATCCCGAACTGCAGTATTTTCATGGACAGTGGCTCAAAACCTTCATGTCAATGTCCACTTGGATGATCGCAGTAGACAGAACACATACTGGGTGGGAAAGGTGCAGAAGTAGAGGAGAATGAGAAATGGAAGCAGTACAGCAACTTATGCATACACAAGAAGCCCCTTTCTGCTGTCACCTGAGGCAAGGAGGCACTTGGAAGTAAGTGGCTAGAGCAGCGGGTTAAGAGACACACTGTGCATGAGTGTGTAAATGCATACAAAATGTCACTCTGCTCTGAAGGAAAGACGGAGATTACAAAAGAAAGAATAAGTGGATTACTGATACCAAACCTTGCAACATCTGAACCAAGTGAACACATATATACAGCAAATAACATTGTGGCCAATGAAGAAATGATGCAAGAATAAAAGGTAAAATATGAGCAACAGCAATTCTTCAAACTTTACCTCTGAATGCTGTCATCATAACTTTTTGTAATGAAAAGACAACAATGACATTTTTAGATTTTAAACCACTCAGCAAGCAACCAAACACAAATCTTGATGTTACTCTGATTGACCAAATATCTCTGACATCTAAAATAAATAAAATCATTTGCATTCTAGTCAGAATGTGTACATTAAAGAGGAAATCTGGGGAAAAATCTGCACAATTAACTGGTTAAGATATAAACAGTCATTCATAGCTCAGGTGAACAATACAGAGTTTTGTCGTTTTTTTTCTTTTTTTTGTTTTTTTTGTTTTTTTTTACAGTGGTGGCGATAGAAACCAGACATCCGAAGAGTTTAACTGCCAAGTTATTGCATTAAATGGTTACAAATACGCAGCCTGAAGTCTGAGACTTTGTTTTATGATTCATGACATTACATATAAAAACTCAGAAGAAGACGTGTAGGTTCAGTGGTGCTTTTGAATAGTAAACACAATGGCTATACTTGTGCTGCAGATATGGTGATCTCTGTGTTAGTATATGGTTCCTGTGACCACCCTTGCAAATAAATGCGAGTCGATAAGTTTCGCCACAATGTCTGAATGACTATGTCCCAACCACTAAAGTAAGAAAAAAGGTGAAAAAATTTTAAAATTTCTGTATAACTGCTGTAATGCAACTAAAAACTGGATGTGCAGTGTTATATTGCTGCTTCCTTTTTATGTGTTGCATTAGTTTAACAAAGCATAGTCACAACCATTAGAACGTTACTTGCAGACGCCGGTGTCTATGCCACAAAGGCATGCCTGAAGAGGTTAAAAATATTGCTACATAAAATCCAATTTAATCAGTATATTAGTTGTGCCTATCACACTACAAAGCATTCACACAAACTAACATTCAAACAGTAGAATTACAAGCAATGCACACTGCATGCCAGAAATATTCCTGCACTCAACACCAATTTTGTCCTGGAGATGTATCTTCCTGTGGAGTCTTAGTTCAACCACAATCAGCCATAGCTATTCCAATTAATTTCTAATTAGCTATTCCAGCTAATTAACTTCTTCAAATGTCTCTGATTGGCTTGATCAGACTGCGTAAGTGTTAGGTAAGGAGAGTGCGGCGCATTAAAAGCAGGTTGGATCTAAACTCTGCAGGAAAGTACACCTCCAGGAGGAGGGCTGGTGTCCACTGTATTAGGGCATATTCTATAGGGTAGGGGTTGGGAACTCCCATCCTGGAGGGCCAGATTCCTGTACAGTTTAGTGATTTCCTGCTCAAACACACCAACTCAGCAGGAAGTTACCAGATACAGTAGATGTGTTAGAGCAGGGAAATCATCAAACTGTGATTTATTACCCCACCTGACCTATAGGGTATTAAGTCAAAGGGCATTTTACCCTGTAACAGAACTTTATAAAAAGAAAACTGACACATGAAATACAAAAATAAAGAGTTATTTTTCCTAGAACATGGGCTTACATCGTATTGGTGGTTTGGGCATCATGGTGGAGATGTCCTGAGACCAGTAGAGAGGTACAGAGCCTCGCACCTGCACATAAGAGGAGTAACTGCCTGCCGTGAATGACATCACTGAGGCATCGTGAATGATCTGCTCCGTCTCCACCTCGTTCGCCACGTCACCCTTCAGGCACACACACAACAGGCAAATACAGTCATTTGCAAAAGTTTGGGTACCCCTGGTCAACTGATGTTTTGTTGATTTAAATAAGTGCACATCTTCTAAAGAGAACACATCTCTGAACTTTTTCATGCACAATTGCTGTTTATTTGCTGAACGTAATTTGCTGACAAATATAACATCAAATGTGGCCTTTGCAAAAGTTTGAAAAAATATTTTATTTTTATCCTTTGTTATCAAAACTCAAAATAGAGATTGTGCACTAAAAAAAAAAATTTAATACACAGAAACTGTTTACAAAATTAAACAAAAAAAAAATTAAGTTGCCTGTTAAGAATGTGCTAACTTATTTTCACTTAAAAAATGAACAAAATATATAATTTGACTGAGGTGTGTTCAAACTTTTGCACAACTGTAAAAAAGTTTGATTTTTAATTTTCATTTTAAAGATTTCACTTTAAAGATTTTGTTAGTATAAAAATTTGAGATGCACCAAAACTTTGGCCACTAAAAGAAAAAAAAAGCCCTATGAGAAAGTGTCAAATTAACTTTACTATAAAAACGTTACTATTTCCCTCCCATATTTTACAACTAATTCTAATCCTAATGAAAGTGAGAACTTCTGCACTGGCCAGCACTGACACGTTCAAACAGTTTGAGCAGCAGCAGAAAAACAGTAAAAATGTCAGTCATGTGGAACCACTACACAGATTCTATGAGGCACACTGAACAAGCCATTTGTAATCACTGTTCATGGTGAGTATCAAGAGGGGGTACTACATTCAACAACTGCAGTAACTTCACTTTAGTAACTTTTTATTTATTGTCAGCTTTTTTTGGGTTTCCATTTTAGTTTTTGACAAAGGGTGTCCTGGGTTTTCAGTTTGGCCAAGAATTTTAATATCGGTCATCACTATATAAAATGGCTCTTCACCAATACTTTGGGTATACTTTGTCAACTCAAAACTTTTGCCCTAAAGTTTGAGTGGTGATGAGTGCTGACATCATAACAAGGGAATCGCATGCATGGGACATGTCAGTGTTTCTAAAATAAGTACTTTTGTCCTGGATGAACTGTTGCTTTTGCAAAGAACAATGGCAAGATCTAAAGTTATTGCAAACAGACAAAAGAAATACTCTTACTTCTTAAAACATTTTAAAACATTTGATTGGCAGTGTCAAACCCTCAAAAGGTCAAGACTAAGTGACCTCTGAATTACATTTAATGTAAAAAAAAAAGTTCTGCTCTTCTGTTCAAATCAGAGAACACATGAACACATCATCATGCAGACACATGGCACAAAAAGAGCAAAACATATTTACAACCCCATTTCCAAAAAGGTTGGGATGCTGTGCAGAATGTAAATAAAAACAGAATGCAATCATATGCAAATCATGTACACCATATTTTAAAGGAAAATACTACAAAGACAACAGATCAAATGTTGAAACTAAGAAATTTGTTTTTTGAAAAATATATGCCCATTTAAAATTTGATGCCAACAACATGTTCCAAAAAAGTTGGGACAGGGGAATGTTAACTTCTGTGTTGCATCACTTTTTCTTTTAACAACACTCTGTAAGCGTTTGGGAACTGAGAAGACCAACTGCTGTAGTTTTGAAAGTGACATACTTCCCATTCTTGTTTGATATAGGATTTCAGCTGTTCAACAGTTCGGGGTCTCCTTTGTCATATTTTTCATTTCATAAATGTGCCAAGTGTTATCAGTGGTGACAGGTCTGGACTGCAGGCAGGTCAGTTTAGCACCCAGACTCTTTTTATATATAGCAATGCTGCTGTAATACATACAGAATTTGGTTTGACCTTGTCTTGCTGAAATAATCAAGGCCTTCCCTGAGAAACACATCATCTGGATGGCAGCATATGTTGCCAAAACATGTATATATCATTCAGCATCAGTGGTGCCATCACAGATGTGTACATCACTCATGTCATGTGCACTAATGCATCCCTATACCATCATGAATACTGGCCTTTGAACTGTATGCTGATAATAAGCTGAGTGGTCTTTTGCCCGGAGGACACCTTGTCCATGATTTCCAAAAAGAATTTTCAATGTTTATTTGTTGGACCACAGGACACTTTTCCGCTTCCCCTCAGTCCATTTTAAAGGAGCTTGGGCCCAGAGAGGGCGGTGGCGTTTCTGGATCCTGTTTATATATGCTTTCTTCTTTGCGTTTTAGAGTTTTAACTTGCATTTGTGCATGCAGTGATGAACTATGTTCACAGACAGTGGTTTTTAGAAGTGTTCCTGAGCCACTACTGATATCCACTACAGAATCATGCCTGTTTTTATTGCACCTGAAGGCCAAAAACTCATGGCCAGCAAACACTGGTTTTGGCCTTGTCCCTTGCATACAGAGATTTCTCCAGATGCTCTGAATCTTTTAATGTTATTATGTACCGTAGATGATTAAAAGCAGAAGTTCTTTGGTATTTTATATTGAGAAATGTTATTCTTGAATTGTTGCACTATTTGCCCACTCAGTCTTCACAGAGTGGTGAACCCCTTCTCATCTTAACTTCTGAAAGACTCAGCCTCTCTGGGATGCTTTTTTATACCCAATCATGTTACTAACCTGTTGCCAATCAACCACCAGGTATTTTTTTTTTTTAGCATTACACAACTTTACCAGCCTTTTGTTGCCCCCATTCCAACTTTTTTGGAACGTGTTGTTGGCATCAAATTCAAAATGGGCAAATATTTAAAAAAAAATAAAATAAATAAAATTTGATATGTCGTCTTTGTACTATTTTCAATGGAATATAGGGTTTAAGTGATATGTACATCATCGCATTTTGTTTTTATTTGCATTTTGCACAGCGTCCCAACTTTTTTGGAAACGGGGTTGTATTTGTATGTTAGACCTAACAAGATGCAAAAGCACATATAACGCACCTCACAGTTGGCTCCTCTCTTGAGAAAGCGTGTTCCAGCGAAGCGGCTAGAGCGCCGAGCAATAAGGGTGACATAAACTGGCCGTCCGTAGATAAGCAACTCTGGGATTCGGAGTTAAGGACATGCACATCTTCATGGATTGTGGTCTATGCTATATAATTTAATTTCTCCACCTGTTCTGTTGCATGAACACAATAAAAATAAACTTTAATTCATTTATTTATTATTTTATTCATAATTGGTTTAATTCTGCACTGATTTAAAGTTTACCCATTCTGCTCTCTGCAAACTCCAAGATAGTATGAGAATGTACAAATTCCCTCCATAAAAACATCAGGGATGGGCAATTGTAAAATAAACTTCTGTGAATTTGAAGGGTCATGTCAAATAAGCTCAAAAAGTCAGAAAATATTAGAAAATGAGTATAACTTGACCTGTTTACTTGACCAGACCCCACACTACTTGAACAGCTGTTGTTACTTTATGGAAGCTTCACCGGTCCAGTCTACACAAGGCAAAAAACACTTGAGGGCTGAATTTCAGGCAGCTGCTTGCTGAGCTGACTCACGCAGCTCTGCACAAGAGCCTCAGAGCACCTGTCACTAAGCAACTACTGCTTGCAATGGCATCTAACTAAAACTTAGAAAGAGCCAATTTGGTAGCTAATATGAAAGTTTGAAGAGAGATGGCACCAACAAAAGCTGAGACAATCAAACAACACAGCCTGTAAATGCTTTCCAGAAAAAGTAGAACATTTGGTTCACAAAATAGACAAATCAGACCTTTGTGTGTGTTTACTTGCAACATAAATTTGGTGCTTATATTTGTAATATAACTATGTCTCTCCTGCACCCAACATTTGCAATGCTTTAGTCATAATGCCTGACAGTACAGTGCTACATGTGTCTACATGACCTACTGCCTGACTGTGTGGACACCTGAGTGCATCAGCACAAAACACCACAGAAGGAAGAGCATAACTTCATCAATCCAATCCCTAAAATATGGAAATGTAGCAAATTACTCAGCACCTTATTGCTATGAGTGTCAATGTGCCACTTGGGAGCCATTCATTTGGCATTTTAAATGGCCCATATCATGGAAAAGCTAATTTTTCTCAAATTTTTGACACAAAGAAGTTTGATGTGATTGGATTTTGTGGATTCTGTGCGAAGGATACTGCGTGCACGTTTACTAAGTCAGTCTCTTGCTGTATTTGTCAGACAAAAATATCCCGCCAGTTGCATGGATGACTAATGCAATATATAAACAAATGAGAGAGAAGTCGAAGAAAGAAGCTACACAAATCAGCTGCTTTCATCTCTGCTGTGACAAGGTGGTTAATAGGCCCTTTTCATATTTCTGCATTTTTTCTGCTGTAAGTACTCGTTGTAGGGTAAGTAATGCTGCTTCCACTAAAGCATTGACAATAACAACAATGGGTAGAGCGTGTACAGCTTACTCAAGGGTTCGAGTCTGAAGCAAAAACAAACTTCAGTTTCAGTGGTTTGTCAGCTAATGATGAGCAAAGGAAAAATCAGGTTGTGCAATTAACAAAGGAATAATCTTTGTCATATGGAGAAAAAGAACATCTGTGTCAGCATTTCACAGCTGCTGACCAACATTAACATGCAGTTCATGCTTTAAAGATGCTGTGACAGCTGCTTTCAGCGAAACAGTTCATTTTCTCCCTCAAAAGCTGTCAGAATCTCAGAGAGCGAGTCCTCAGCGGGCAGCAGATGTTCGTTAGGTGTTTGTGAAAAACATATACAGTGGCGTTATGACCCGACAAGCGCCCCTGTCGGTATGTGTGCGTGTTTAGCTTTTTATCAACTAGTTTATTGTTAGTGAGCTGTTTCAACATCTCCAACATAGCTTATTTAGTGTTTTGGTAATAGCTGTTTTATTAAGGTCTGACTTATGGGATCACCAACTAACAACAAAAGGAACTAGTAACTAAATGTTAAAGACTAAAATGCAACTGAAGATTCCTTCTCTCATAGATTTCCTTAAGAAGAAGCAAAAGTAATAGCATTTGATACTCAGAAAAGAGCGAATCCATCAAAATGTTACTTAAGTACATATAATTCATTAAATGTAACCAGTTACTGCCCACCTCTTCTACCACGAGTTTCATAGATATAATATATATATATATATATATATATATATATATATATATATATATATATATATATATATATATATATATATATACGAGAGCAGGGAAACTGAAGTGTGGGCTATGTACAGCACTTTGTATATTAAGAGGTTAAATGCTACCTACCCATCCCTTTAAAGAGGAAAATTCTGGAAATGTTTTCTATTCAGAAGTAGGTGATAAGTATAGCTATTACTAATACACTTGTCCTGAGTACACAGCAGAGAAGCCTTAACCCAATGGAAGGGTGATGCTCTGTAAACAACTATTCAGCAGAAGTTAGCTTTGCTCAGAAGTGCAATCTGTACATCTCTCTCGCTTGACCTAGTTCTCCCATTCTTGCCTTTCTCTCTTAATCTGGAATTTTTACAGGAGGATGGGCTGAATTCCAGGAATCAGTATCCAGCCTCTTCACCGGTTGCGAGTGTATGTGCATACATCACAAAAACAAAACACAGAAACACATCAAAATCCCTGGAGACGCACTGCCCACCTTAAGCCTGCCTAGACAGGCTCCACTCCAAGGTGCTAAAGCCATGAATACAAATACATTCATTAAAAACAGTGCTAATCAACTAAGCTCATATGTTTGCTCATAGTCACACATGCATGATTGTGTGTGGAGCACTAACATCTTTGTAAGGAATACAGAAAAAAAGAATTCACATATTTTTTTTTACTTCATTTTCCCTGTGATAAGAAGTTATTTGTTTTCTTGAGATGTCAAGATTCTATCTATGTCATTATCATGACTTGACAAATGTTGATACCTGAATAACTTGTGATCTTAAGAAAACAAATACAGATTTTAACTGTGATCACTACTGTCAGAAAATGGGGCTGCAGCTTTTATTAAACATTTTGTTAAACACTGAACGCATCATTTGCCTTCAAGAGGGTGAGTTGTGGGATTTGTTTTATTTTCTTGTTCTTTATTCTTTTTCCTTATTTTATTTGTGACTTGCTATTTGGAGAAAATTCCTGTATCTGTCAGTCCCTGGCTGCTCTGGCTTAGAGTCCATTATGGTAGGGCCACTGATATGTCAACAGGCTATGATGGTCAATAGTGCTAGTGGTGATGGGGCAGTAAGGAGTAGAGCACTTTGCGAGATTTACATTCACAGCTGTCACAAAGGGAAAAAAACTTGAGTCATGTGGGTAAACTGTGGTCAGGGCGTCCATATAATTAAGCGTGATGGCTTCACATCTCAGGAAAAACTCTTTTAATTATATCAAGAATATAGTCATTAACAAAAAAATTAAAGATTAAGAAAATTTTATATTTCCTCAAGATCACAGGAAAATTGTTCTGTTTCTTTGGGAAAACAACAGATGTTTTGTCATGACAATAACAAGAAAATACGTAACCATTAACCTGGGGAAATGGAGTAAATAAAATATGTGAATTCATGGATTTTTATGGCTTCCGTATCTTGGACCCTCTATTAAAGTAAGACGTTTTTTTACCTCTTCATCTCTCTCACACATGCACAGATTACAAGCACAGGTAAATACACATCCACTCTCATAGAGGTATTATCTCAAACATTGCCGTGCTCTAAACAGCAGGTACACGTGAGTAAACTGTGAAAACCATGCAGAAAGTGTGCTTAGATCGGGGCTTTAAATCTTTGCAGATTAGAAGTCTAAGTTTGCCTCTCACAGAGAGTGCACAAAGCACAAAAGGCAAATGAATGCATTATGCTCATTTTAGCTCTCACTGCTTATAAGCCTGGTGGCAAGCACATGAAAATATGAGAGAGAGAGAGTGTGAGAGAGAGAGAGAGAGAGAGAGAGAGAGAGAGAGAGAGAGAGAGAGAGAGAGAGAGAGAGGTAAATATTTGTAAATGAGGGCCACAGAAATACAGAAAGCCTTTCACATCACTGCTCCCTTTAAGAACCCAATTAAAGAGGAAGCAGCAGATCAGAAATAACACTTGATTCTGCTTATTTTGCCTAAATGAACACTTACACTGAACAGTGTATCTAATTACTGCAAGACAACATACATACGTTATTCTGCCACTGTTGTCACTGTACCACTATGCTGTTTGCCACTTTTTACGGCCGATTAGCTTACACAGTTTTGTAGATATTGCTTGCTGAAAAAAGACAACATAATTACCACTACACAACACTAAAGAGATGGGTCTGTGGGTTGACAGTTTAAACTCGCCCCACCAATGATGTTTTGAATTCTGATTAACAAAGGAAAAAGAATAATACATATGAGATACAAACTCCAAAGTACTAGGTCATTATTTTGGGTAATGATGGCAAATTCCAAGAAAGTTTAACTAAAATACAATGAAATGCCAAACAAGTTATTTATATTAACTGAGCAAGTGTGGTATAATCTTCAAAGTGCTGTGTTATTATTTTGGGTAAATTGACGGTACCAAAACAAAATATATATATATACACACATACACACACACACACACACACACCTATTCATTCTTTTTCCTTTGAAAAACTACAAATGTCAAAGGCTACAAATGCTGGCTAAGAGTTTCTAGCTAAACTGGTAAGAGACATAGTCAAATATGTAATTATTATTTGGAGCAGTAAGTTGGATCTTTCATGGTATTCACTCAAACACATTACCTCCCCAGGCAAAACTAATCCAGCCAGAACACAGCTTAAGTACACAGCTTTGTACTTTATTCACATACAATCTTTGTATATCATGTAACTAACAAGTACTTTTTACCTGAAATAACTACACAGCACTTTAAAGTTTGCACCACATACTTGCCCAGTTATTACCAAGAACAAAGGAATTTTGTTGGGCATTTCAGTGTAATTTGGTCAGATTGTCATGGAACTTTGCATCATATCACCCAAAATACTAACCTAGTACTCTGGAGTTTCTACCATGAAATACCTAGAATTTAAGGAACAAAATCATGAATTCTGTCAAAGGAATTAGGCTGAAGGTACAAGGTTGCACAACAGACTACAACATAACAAACAACATACTAAATGCTAGTTTTAGACCAGGTCGACCCTTTACAGTTAAATGGCGGCCAAAATTAAAAATCTCTACATCTGTTGCATCCTACAGCAGTGCCACAGAAGTCTCTAAAATGATCTTTTCCTGTTTAAGACTAGGCCTTTTTGAGTATGTATCCAGAAGGTGGGAAGAACTGAAAAACTACAACTGCTCCAGCGTGGATTTTTGAGGACGGGTATTTTTAATGGTTTTTTTTATTGCTAGGAAGCCAAATTCCTTACTGCAAAATGACTCTTCAGGTGAATAAAGACAGAATAACTGTTTTCTTTATGATTTTCTTTGACAACTGAAGTAAAAGTTAAACCAGTGCTAGCCTGGTTATACTGATTAGCTTTCAGATCAGTGGCTAGGCTGGCTTTCATAATTAGTTGACACCACAGGGATTCCCAATCATCATATGATATGCATTACGCATACTGATTATTGTAGCAAGAACACTGATGAACAAAACTGTGCACTACAGAATACTGCATAGTACAATTAATAACATATTTAACACTAGTTTTAGGCCAAAATGCCATAAAGCCTGCTATCAGCAGTGTTAATGCTGACCGATACTATTTAGCTCTACCATCAGCCACAAAAATCTGCAGTTTCATATAAGTTTCCATTGGAGTGGCTTCCCTCCCTTGTCTACTTGACATATTTGCATGTTTTGCAAGGCTCTCTTTCAACACCGTTTCCACAAAAGTTGGGAAGCTGTGCAAAATGTACATAAAAACAGAATTCAAAATGGGCATATATTTTTTAAAAAACAATAACATTTTTCAGTTTCAACATTTGATATGTTGTCTGTACCATTTTCAATTAAATATAGGGTTTAAATTATTTGCATATCATTGCATTCAGCTTTTAGTCACATTTTGCACAGCATCCCAACTTTTTTGGAAACGGGGCTTTAGATGTACTAAAGCATGTGCAGATTCCACTTTGTTCTTAAGTCAACAAGATGTAGTTGCACATCCTAGCTCTTTAGTATTACATCTGAAATCCAATCTTTATCAATGCCATTTGAGAACTTTAATCCTCTTGCTGAGAAGGATCTTTGTACATAGTTTCTGTCTCTTTTCAAGATCCACATGATCAATGATCTTGATATAGTGAAAGGAATATTGAGAATTACTACTTTTGTCAGAAGGAAATGTGGATACTGGACAATGTCCAGTACACTTTGTTGAGAAATTCTTCTCATTCAATACAATCTTCACATTTGAATACATTTTGAGTACTTGTGCAAACAGTGCCTGACGCCAGAGGCATTCTTTGGCTTTGAGAAAAGATTTAAAATGTGTTTTGTAAAAATACATTAGGAGCGGAGAGGTTTATATTAGGTAAAGTCCCCAAAGAAAACTTATTCTGTCCATTGTAAAGAAATCAGAGCTGGAAAGTTTCTCAAAATAATGAAAACCCTTCTATGAGTAGGTTTGTCTAAACTTTTGACTGGTAGCATATACAGCACATATATGTATAGTATATTTGGTATACATGAATAGCACACAAAATACATACCTATACACATACTATATACACACACACACACAGAAAAAGAGAAGACTGTAGCTTTTTGAGGCTTGAAGGCTCACTGTGTAATTCACGTGTCTGTGAGAGCTAAACACACCTCCCTCAGGACCATCAGAGATGAAGAGAGAAATAGGAAGAGGGAGGAGGGTCAGGCAGAATGAGAAGATTGTCGTGCACAAAAACAAATGAAGGACTGGTAGAGAAAAAGATGTAATGCAGTGGCACAGTTCATAAACAACCCAGAATGAAACAAATGAGGAGGTGGAAAGTAGCAAGAGAGGGCATAATTATGAGAAAAGACTTGAAACTGTGCTCGAGTTGGTAGATAACAGGCATAAAAAAGTTGAAAAAAATGTGCTGCTCTAAAATCAACTGCACACTTTAAAATTTGCAAACGCTGATAATCACTATTATCATGATAACTGCCTGACCTTTTATCACAGTTTATAATATTATTCCGAAATTGATGTTATAAAAAAATATTTGCAGTTAGGACTGAACTTGAGAACCCTGCCATAGAGCACTGAGAAACTGCTTCAATGTAAAATAAAGCATGGAACTAGTAGTATCTGTATTCTACCACCATAAGAAATAATATTTATCATATAATCATTATGAATATGTCATACATATTAGTCTATGACAATGCTTAATATGAAAATCTTTACCTTATTTGTAGCCTTTTTTAATAATATAAAATACGGCTGCAAAAAAATGCTAATTTATGCTAGTGCATTTATGAATTTTTCTATTATGTGTTAGCCTGCTAACAGTGGTCGGTTGTTTTCCATACTGGGGTCAACATTACACATGGATTTTTGATAAATAAAATATTATATAATCTGAGTATTATGACATTCGTCTTTTAGCATATTAGCGGTCAGCTGTAAAAACCTGGTTAAGTTCAGCATTCTTTCATGCCTTTTACTTCATACACATGCAGTTTGTGACTGCAAACATACCTGTTGTATGTGATTACGCATGTTTTTCCTTCTTTGAACTGGGTGAGATGTGAGTTTTCACCTTTTTGAGGGAGAAAAAGTTCTTTGTCTGCTCCTCCTTCTGCTGTGCTGTGGCTTAAATCTTTAATCAGGCCTTTGGGGCAAACTTGAACTTAGGCCAAGAATTTTCTGCCTAAACCACACCATCACATTTAGAGTCCAAACCCAAGCCCAGGCCAAACAAAATTTTGTCTATAACACATCACCATGATTGGAGTCCAAAAATTACTAACAAAAGTCAGAGTCTAACAAAATGCTGTCCAAAACTGACCCGAAGCGGCCCAAAGTGTACAAGAAAATAAAATCGAAAAGATAGTACTTGTGACAATAAGTCATCAAAAGAGCGCATATAAATCACATATAAAATGAGACAATGTAAAATGCTACAATAAAAATAAAATAAATCAGCTGTCCAAAAAAAGGTTTACATTTACTAGTCAAATAATCCTTGTGAACAGCATTTCCAATGTTTTTTCCAACGTACTCAGGTTCTGTCAGGTTCAGACAAGTATTTAAAGCTCTTATGTGGCTGCGCTCATTGTGATCGGTTATAATCTCTAATCAGAGCAAGGTTTCATGTGATTAGAGCGTGACAGGGTATTGGGAGCTTGAGAAAGCATAGCAGATCTGCCTATTTAAAAAATATTGGCGAAACTGCGACTCGTTTGACTAAACTGCAATGACGGTATTTAAAAGTATTACTGAATACTGGCACATGTCTACAATACAGACAAGTGTGCACACATACACACACACATGCACACATATACAAGGATACTAGACTGTCCGCAGAACCCGTGGATGATGTACATGAGCCAGTCTGGATGCACTGTATCCCTAATCTTCTCTAGCAGACGACTGTTCCATACATATTTAGCATAGGGTTCGTTCTTCAAGCCATGGACCACTGAAACACAAACATACAGAAACATTTATTTCATAGGTGCAGATAAAAAGTCCTCTGAACATATTTTTGTTATAAATAAAAAGATGGAAAGTCATTTTAAAGCCCCAGGGAACCTAAATCTGATTGATTTTTAATTAGTGTTAATGTTGGTCTTATGGGCACACAATGACATTTATTATCAGGTCTGACTTTTTTCTCATGTCTTTCACTGTTCAAACCCTTGTATCTCCCCCTGCTGGTGACCTCTGTGTCTGTGTCAGTAAATGAGTTTAATATGGGACCTTTCCAATGTCCACATGAGACTCTGTCAAATTGTTTGTAATGTAAATTTGGTGGTCTTATATATTTGGTAAAAAGCTTGCACAAGACTTGCTCTCACCAATCACAAAGTTGATGTCTCATGTTCCTTTTGTTCCTGTTTAAAAAGTCATACAGTTGTAACCTAGCATGCGAAAACTAATCTAGTGAGTTAAAGCGAAGTAGCAAGCAAACTTGACAGTAAAAGCTAAACTAACTATCTGCTGGCAGATTTTCAAAATCAGCATTGTTACGTTCATACAAAAAGTCAGTATTACATCTATTTAATTATCAATCAAAAGGTCTTTAATGTATCAATCAATGTCATTTGTGTATCTTCCATTCAACCCATATCCACTTTTAAATCAAAAATCATTTAAATAAAAAACGTTTTGTCTTTTTTCTTCCTAGTGCCTTAAAACAAACTTGGATTGTTCTATGTATTTAAACATGCATTTAAATAATGAATTCTCCATCCAAGTTTTCCATTTGTCATTCTTAACAACAAAATGAGAAATATGATGGACAAAATCTAAAAATGTCTGATTTTAAACCCATTTCATTAACACGGGCAAAGGTCAAAGCAGGGGGAAATACAAGGACTACACCTTGACTACAAGGTCTTTTATTATTAGGAGTTATTTATCTCACGTCTTTCACAGTTTAAATCCTCGTATCTCTCCCTGCTGGTGAACTTGCTGATGAAATGATTTAATATGCTTTATTTTCATATTTTGTTGACATATTTTTCATGTTATTGTTTATGAATGTAAAATGCAGTGATGTTGAATATTGGGCTGTGAATACTGAAGCTGTTAGCGAAGCCAATGATGTGCTGCGTTCACTAAAGACAGCAAGGTAAATGGTTAGGGTAAATGAAATAACAGCTAAAGTAAATGTTTTAAAGTAAAAACAAGAGTAAAGGTGGTGCGTAAATCGAATAGCCACTTCTATCTCTATGATTTATACTGAGACTTCCTATCCTGTCCATATCGAACAAAAAGATCCTGTGGTAAACTGGCATTACCTCACCTCCCCATGGAAAACTAATCACGTCCGAACAGGGCTTTTGAAAGACAACTGTGAAAAGCATAAAACAAAAAACAGCTAAATTTAGTCTCTGTGTGATGTGTTTTACCCTGTCATTTACTTCTCTGTGAAGAAACTAGGGATGAATTTTGTTGTCTGAAGTCTGCTCTCAGTGTAAGGGGTGTGACCATCGTGACAACATAAGGGCCTCATACTTTTTAAGCTTGTTTGTGCTGTGAGTAGTCACAAAATCATGAGTATGTTCCAGCTAAACTTGTTATTACAGAGCAATGTTTAAGCAAGAAACTGTGTAATTTACCTGTAAGTAGCTTCTTTGTTTGCCACCACTAAGATAAAGCTAATTTACACTAGAGCTAATGGAACTAATTTTCAAGGTCTTGATAAAACCAAGCTAATAGTGGTGAATATTTACATTTTACTGCAGCTCTCTAGATTGAATAGTTATCTGTAGCTTGTGACAGACATTCAAGTAACATAACCTTTACTTTAGATTAGGGATGCATCAACACCACTTTTTTTTCCAGGCCAAGTACATGTTTTTAGTACCTGCCTGATACCATAATGAATTACCTGCTTAAGAATTAAGTAGCTGTTGGTGTAACAATTTAACAACTAAATCATTGAAATGTAGCTGATTTTAAATCAAGTTTTTTAAAAAATAACATGCTGTGTACAGAGTAGTGAGCAAACACACTGAGAAACTGAGCTACAGCAGCTCTGCTAACTACTAAAACTAGCCGGTGATGTACACAGGACAATATGGTCTCTCTACAGCCTAATTTACAAAGACACTTAAAAAAAAAATCTGTGTATTAACATTTATACCTCGCAACTCTATTCTGTCAAATGGAGTAAAGTCGGCATATATGGACTTTGGCAGCATGTTAAGTTTCTGTCTTCTTCCTTTTGCTAGTCCGTATCTCTTCACTTGTATCGGGGAAGAGGTTGTGATTGTGTCTGGGCATGCAGTGTGTATTTCAGGTGGGAATATGCCAAGACAGAATGTTTAAAGTGACCAGTGACTTGTGTTCGACCTCCACAGGATCAGAAACACTTCTCTGTGAGAGGAGACCGTCCTTTACTGCCAGCTTGAGTCGTTTGTTCATTATTGCAGCAGCAAACACTAACTAGGCTTACGTTACATGGTATCAACTGTTATCGGATGTTATTATTGACGAGAGTCTGCCTAATTGGTCACTATAAAAGAAATTTAATGTTTGCTGTGTGACATTACATAGTTGGTTTACACTGTGATGTCCAACAAAGATGTCTGTATGTGAAATGGCAAAAAAGTATGAATGCTGAAAGAGTGGGTAGTTATTGACAGAGTTACTGAAGTGGGGAGAAGCAGTATTGAGCAGCAAATTCTACAGCCGTGCCTACCATAAAATTGTCAATATGGCAGAGACAGCACATTTCACAATTTCTCAGATAGTAGGTAGATTGATAAGTAAGGTACATATAAACTGGCAAGGAAAAAAGTTTTGTTTACTATGTTTCGTGTAAAGCCGTACTAGAATTTAGCCATAGTTTAAAGTCATAGAATATACTGAATTCAAGACAGAAAGGCAGACGGACGTACAAACAAAAGACCAACCATGACCAAATGTCACAGACATTCAGTTGTGGTTTTTGGCTTTGCTCTTTACACACAGATATTTCTCAAGATTCCCTGCATATTTTGATATAATTATATTACGCACTGAGGAGGGTGAAAGACCTTCGCTTGATGAGGAATGTTGTTCTCAAACTGTTGTATTACTTTTTGAAAAGTGGCAAGCCTCGACTCGTCCTTGCTCATAAAGGCCTTCCCTTCAATATTTCCTTTTATACCCAAGGATGATTGTATCACCTGCTTAAGATGTTTGCTGAACTTTTGACAATATTCCTAGTATTAAATCGACCCTGTTCCAACTTTTTTGGAACATGGTACAGGCATCAATTCAGAATGAGCATATATTTGAAAAAAAAAAAACAATGAAGTTGATAAGGTAAATCAATCATTATCTGTATTTGTACTGTTTTCACTTAAACACAGATTTACAAATCACTGCTTTCTTTTTTTTAATTTGCATTTCACATAAAGTCACAACTTTTTTGCAATTGTAAATTGTAAAATTGTATTTGGAATTGTAACTTGTAAAACACAGAAAGCCACACAGGGATGGATGCACAAACACACAGACACAAACTTAAAGAGAAATGCAGAGAGACACGTAACTACGCACTCATGGGCAGACAGACAGGTACAGACCTTGTGTAGGGAGGCCCTCGTCCTCAAAAATGTCGAAGCTGTCCTGTTTACTGCAGCTGGAGTAGAGCTCCTCTACCTCTGCCGGTTCACAGGGGATTCGCAGCAACGTCAGGTTATACTGCAGAGAGTGGCTCAGGTCATAGCTGTAACTACAGGTCAAAAGGATACATGGTCAAAAGAGAACAGTCATCTGAAAATTAACAAGGAAACAACTTTAGAAAGGAAATACAACATAAAAAATTTGAACTAGCAGAACTGCTAGTTGACAGCTGGTCGCCTGAGGAGCAAATGCAGAAAAAAAAGACCTGTTTTAAGGGTCACAAACCACAAGGCACAATATTTGTCCGCAGACACCTCTGACTAATTTGTAGTCAGGTGAAAACCAATTTACAGACCACTGACATTTGAAATAAAACGTGTGAGTGTATGGATGTGCATTAACCTTCTAAATGCTGCTCTGTATAGGGATGCTCAGAAGTAGGAGTGTCAGACTGAATCAGAAATTTTCCCCTGGTCTGTCAACTATTCAAATATATTCTGATTTTAAATACATTTTTTAAACCGTACATTACAGTGTACAGAAAATGAGCAAGCCAATGTTGTATCTCCAACATCCACCTGCACTCAGCATAAATTAGAGAGCCCATATCCTACATTTTTTTTTATTATTAAAGCCCCCTTATAACACTTGCATGGTTTTATGTATCACAATTCATTTTTTTATGTCCATTTCCAAACCTTATCCCTCAGAATTAAACAGGCTGCTTTTGTTATTTTGCTTCTAAGACTGATATGTAAGTGAGCTTTGTTCTGATAGTCCATCCTGTATCCTGCTTTGCTCAAAAAGCAGTCTGGGCAGAGACACTACTTATAACTTTAACGTGAATGGGTACGGCTGAACTGATGTAGGCTAAATAGGTGGATAGATGTAAATGATTTGGTTTGTCATGACATCACAAAAACAATTCAAAACGGGCTGTGTTTGCAGCTTAGTCTCCCTATATGGACTGTATGGGCTGGGGAGTGAATGGTATGTTTTGAAACTTTAACAGTGTATACATACTACATCACACACTTTTATTCCAAAAAATCTAATAAAAATATGGTTTTCCATTATATGATAGATTCTTGGCCTGGGGTAGACGAAATGTCTAAAGAAAACTACACAGACCTATTCTGCTGTATCTTTGAGAATGACACATTCACAAAATACCGAGCTTAGTGACATCTTGCTGTCATTATAAGTTTAAGAGCACCCTCACTACCTTATAAATATATTAGGTGATTATTAGCTTACTGCGCAACTGAGCGTCCACTTTTGGAGTGCTGGCTTGTAAGAAACTTCTTACAAGCCATCTGAAGCAGACCCTTTGGTTACCTCACACGTGGATGGATTTGTGATGTTTTTGTTATTTCCACCATAATGGTGTTCTATAAGCCAATCTATTTAATATCAGTGTTTTATGGCAGGATTAGTGGCAGGATTTTTGCTGATACAGATTCTACAGGACTTTAGCATCATCCAATGTCATTAGCCAACTGTTCTATCGATCGTCTAATTAAGAAAATTTCAGCTTAAAAGTCGTTGCATGAAGAAGCATGTCGTTACAGCACGTATTTGAGCAAAACGATTACTATCAGCATATGAGTGGCAGAAATGTGCTATTGCACGCAACATGCAGAAGAACATTTTGTAACATCAGTTGTGCTTTGGAATCCTTTCCCGAGTGGATAAATGTGATGACTGCAAACACATTTAAAGAGTTTTTAAAGAAAACGCAGTTAAAACTTGCATAAACTGCTTTGTAATAAGTAGCAAACAAGATGTCAGTCCCTCATGCCATTATCTTATTTATTTATATCAATGGTTTGATTGATTGTTCCTTTTAAAGAGTTTATTTTTGAACAGTGAACAGTGAATTTAACTAATCCTTGTACATATAACTTTAGAATTTTTTTTTAATGTACCACTACTCTTATCTCATAAAATGTTATGTAACATGTAAATATTTTCAAGCATCATGAAGTTATTTTGCCCCTTCACTCTTCATTATTGAAGAGTGTATAAAGAAGTGAATTAAGTATTTATATTTTATAGTTCCCAGAAACCAATCTTTGGAGGGGAATCAAGGAAGGGGGAAGCAGTAAACACCGAGTGTCTTTATGCCAATGAGATTAGACAATGCACATTTAACAAGCGATGCTACAAACCAGACGTGCCTGACATTAACCCAATCTCACTGATGCACACTAACACATGCTAACACACACAAAGGCAAGGGCAACTCCTGCACAGCCCTATCTGACATTTGCATTTCAATTTCAGTCTGATCTTCAGATCTTATCATATGATCTGCTGAATATTTCATCATCACACACTGGCCAGCCAGGATCCTCTGAGGTCGAGAGCAGAGAAAGCAAGGACACAGTCACACATGCACTGCAGCTGAATAATATGGGAGTAAAAAGTCGTATTGCAATATTTTAGTTTTTACATAAATACTGTGATGCTTAAAAACCAAAAGAGGAATCAAATAACTATCATTCTAGCAATGGACAGTGTGCATTTAGGCAGAGAATAAAGGAAGTAATTTAGGGTTCTGATTTAGGCTGCACAATATGGACAACTACAGTTTTTCTCTTATATATATTTTGCAGCGTGCGACCGCTGGGTTTGGGGGAGCACTAGAGAAAACAGTCAATATAGCAATTCATGAATGCCTTGATTCATCCAAACACTCAAAGAACATCTGTGATTGGTAATTTTAGCATTGTGAAGGTTGGAGCCACAAAAACAATTAATAAACAACACATCATAGTCCTAACACACACACATACACGTATTGGGTCAGCCTTGAACCTGCAACAAATAGAATATATACCTGTGTCTTTCATCTAGAGCTAGTTGTCATATTAATGTGATATCTCAGAGAATGATGTTTTAGTACAACTACTAAAACAGTGCAAGATGCATAACGTGAGCAGTGGAGAGCTGCGTTGTGGCTGCACCGATCCTTGTTCAAATCAGGGTCATGGCAGGTATTTTAGCTGTAACCTAGTGGTAACTGAGGAGAGCAACTGGAAAGTCGTGGGTTCAAATCCTGGACCGACTAAGAATTCCTGGATATGCCCTTAGGCAAGGCACTTAAACTCCCAGTCAGTGTTGCTCTGTTGTGATGCTTCCAGGCTGGGCATAGAAGCAATTTCCTTCATAAGTGGATAATAAAGTATGATTTTATTTGTCTTATACATCGGATTTTGACATGTATGATCTCCATGCAAGACTTTAACCAGTTACACTAGCACAACTTCACACACAGACAATTATACTGAAGAAAATTAGGCCTAAGCTGGTAAAAGAATCATCTTACTTAGATAACTGTGTGGAAAATAACAACTTTGTTTGAGATAGTGTGTTAGCTGATGCTTAATCTATCACTTTGCTACCGCATCCACTTTAGAATTAGAGGCCGTCTCAAAATTACTGGGAAAAAAGTGCTTTTTTTTTTTTAAATCTCTGTAAGATCTGCTGAAACATCACTGATCAAGCAGACATGAAGCAAACACAGCGACAGTGAGTGAGTTGAAACCTAATCCTTGTCAAATAAATTGAATTAATTATAGCACAGTTCAGAAAAAGCCATGGTTGTAGTATCTCTGATCTTCAATTTGGCCACAAAACTGTAATTAATCTAATAAAGAATAGAATGTAGAATGACATGACATGAACCTTATCTTCCAATGCCATGGTGTTTGTAGCCACTTAGCATAGCCTGACTGTAAGAGAGTTGAGACATGACAATGCTTTTCCTGATACTAGAAGCAGTTTTTTTTCTATCTGAAAACCTGATATTGTGATCTGAGGATGTCTTGTACTATTTAGGTGTCTTTTTGTATAGGCACGATATCTGCCGTTCAACCAGTGCAGCTCAACAGCTGCATTTACAGAACAACCTCATTTCTGTCACCTGGCATGACTTTAAAAGTTCCATTATTTTCATTTAAGGGACTAGTAGTGTCTTGATGTGTTCACATGAAATAAATTAATAAAAGAATGTCATTTGTAATTGTAAATGAGTTTTAACCATCAACGGGACTGTTACCACAGTAGCCTCAGTTAAACATCACTGGGCACAGCTCTAAAAGAAAAAGAAAACTGGACACACACGTGAGCAAACACACAACACTTAAATATATCACATGTGCTCCATTCAAGGCACACACTCATACAAAACAGATACAAGGACAAATGAATGCAGTCGTACACATGAGCAGAGGCCGGACACAAAGGTAACCTAAGATCATCAAGGATCAGCTGTGTCATAACAGTGATATGTATCAACTCCATGCTCATTATCCTGTTACACAGACAGAATAACTCAGACCTCAGGTGCTGCTAATTTAAGACCCATTCATCCTCTGTGTTCCGAACGAGACGTACCAAAACTTACACACACATACGCACACACACACATACGGCATGACACATGACATCCTGAATGCTCCATGGCAAACGTCACAGTGCACTTACCTGAAATAGAAATTACTAGACAGATCCACATTTTGGAACATTCTCACGTATCTGTGGAGATGCAATAAGAGTTAAAGACATTAAAAGCATGGAGAAAAACTAACAAAGTGATGACACAGAATAACACTTAATCTGTGGTTAGTTAGCAACAAAAACAGCTACATAGTTAAAATGCTAAAAGGAAATAGTCATCAGCACATGAACGTACATCATCAAAATGAAAGAGTTTAATAAATATGGAATATAATTTTAGTATCATAAAAACATCTTCAATATTTTACACTGTGGTCCCTGGGACTTTAAGGTCACAAAAACCCATGTCTGTGGGGTTTGATTTGCACTTTCCCCATAAATAATACTGTATCTTAGACAAGTGCACTTCATTATGGGCACAAATAACAAATAAACTAGATTTTTTTTAACAGTAAGGTCATGTAAACATAGTAGAATCCCACAGTCCATGATACTTATACTTATTGACTATGAATGCAAAGTCTTGCTCACTAAGAATAGGACACATATAGCACTGCCAGATTGATAGTGTGTCAGCCACAGAAATTGAACAAATTTAGGGGCAATAAGATACCAGCTTCACAACAACATTTTTATATGAATTGATTTTAATAGGAAGCTAATGAGCTCCACTCATAAAATGCATTCACCAAGACTCCTGTCTCTAGTTTGTACCTTATTGTAAAAAGCTTTGAGTTGCTTGTAGTAAATTTCACTGGTAAATCTACAGGCCAAAGAACTGGCTATAATAAAGGAATCAATTCTGACCTTGTGTCAGCCTACTTGTCTTTATAACATAACATCAGTATATTAGTTATATAACTGTGTTTGCTGTTTAAGTGGACAGTTTCCCATGTATCAGCCACTATTTGCAATTAGGGATGCACAATGACATCAGAATCCTATCAGTATGGGCAGATAATTACTTAAAATAAATATATTGGGATCAGACAGATGTTTAGATTTGACTGATATTTCACCCTGATATTTGATGCCATATTTATTGTATCTTGGAAGAAGCCAATGTATAAGCCATACTGAGCTACTGTGCTAAGATATTGGCACTGTATTCATTTTACTGCACTGGTAAACTTAGAGAAATAAATGTTATATTCCGTAATGCTTATCCAGGTGGATCTAGTCCCAATTTCTATTTTTTTAATGTTTTTTTTGTTTGCTTTTATGTACTTTGTACTGCCTTTTAATTATTTGTTTTATTTCCTTAAGCTATTGCACTTTGTATACTTTGTCTTTTTTTACTTTTTCAATGTTAATCCAACAGTCTATACATTGTTAAGGAAAGTGTTCATCTCGAGTACAATCAACTCTCTTAGAGGCTAAATGATTACTCCAAAGATTGATTAACGTTTTAAAGGTCTTATCGTCCCCAAGAATTTTGTCTTTATTTTTCCTATTAATGTTCTTTTGCTATTATTTATGTAAAACACACAAATTGCCGTTGTATATAAAATGTACTATATAAATAAACTTGCCCTGCCTTGCCTTTCTAAATGTTTATATGTCAACATTGGAATTGGCAACAGCAGGTATGTACACAAAAATATTAGATATCAGCCACAGTTTCTATTGTGGTGCATCCCTGTTTGTAATATTAATTATTTTGGTACAGAAGTAAAAAAAAAACTGACGTAAAAACCTTTCTGTTTTAGGCAGTTTTTAAACCAATAAAACAATGCAACTAAACTAATAAAAGTTCAATTCAGTTCAGTTCAAAACAGACCCAAATGAAACACCAAGCGAGTCAAATTAACTCCACTAAACAGTTATCCTTGTCTGGTGACAATTAAACTACAAGACTATTGGACGATCTGCTTATATTATGATTAACAATTAGTAACTTAAATCATCTGTTCAGTTTATTACTATCATCTTAATGAAGTGCACCTATGCAGTTTAATGACAGCATTAGTCAAGATGGAAATGGTAGTCAAACACCACAGTCAATACTGTTTTGGCCATTTATGTGATCATAATAAACAGCTTTGTGTTCTGCTCCACTGCTCCAATGAACAGCTCACAAAGAAGCATCTAGACCACATCAGCTTCCTAAAATCAGGTCACCAATCAATGTGTCCACACACCGCGACAAACAGCAGGGAGTGAGAAAGGTGTGAAGTACCGCTTGAGGTTAGTGTGACCAATACTTGTTAGATGAAAGAGTGTGTACGTGTGAGAGCAAGAGACAAAGACAGAGTGTACACTGACACTGATCAAGACAAAAAGGAGTCGGAGACACAGAGAAAGAGAAAGGGAGAGATAAAACCTCAATAAACTTATAACCTTACAACCTCAAACAAACCAGCTCATACTCACCTGGCCTCATCTGGATGTGTAACTCTCACAGAGTCATTAGGGATGTAGATCATATTTGTGTCTTCTATCTTATAGATGGAGTGACCCCCGATGTCTGCCACTTTGCGACGTTTGGTGATCAGAATGATGTAGTAACCTTCTAGGAAACGGACAAAGCCTGCAAGAGAGCAGAGAAATATGTAACTATGTAATTAGACATAGGAGTGTGAAGATAAGAAAATTTTACGAGACGATACATATTGTCGTTTTTCATCACAATACATTACATTTTTCTGATTGATTAATTGGTAATTCCTAAAACATTTTTATGTGCTTGTTCAAGAGGTAACTTGAGCATGAATCAATTTTGTTAGAATACATAAAATAAATTTTTAAAAAATTATTTTATTAATAAGTTCAGGCTTTATATTACAAAATGTAAGTTATTATGCCTCTGCATTACATGTTCATTTATATCTAATCTTTTGTTTCTACAGTGTAACATGAGCAAAACAGGCTGAATGATCTTTCACTCAAAATATTAAAGTAAAATCTCAATTATTTTCAAATTTGTTAATTTATTATTATTATTTTTTTGGTTGCATAATTTGCAAAATAGTAACAGCACTACCTATAATTATTAAATTGTGCAAACAGTGGTTACTTTTAAATATCCTTTCAAGGGACTCAAACTGTGCAAGTACAACAAAATTTGTAACAAAAATATAACAATAATTACAATATAAAAGAACCATCTTAATTAGAGATATTCTTTTAAGAATAGTAAGCAGCTTCCTTAAAGCTCACACGCAACTCTCACTTTAAATAATGTGCAAGCACAACCTCCTTACATTAAGAAAAGTGCAAAACCACAAAGTTCTTTACAGGTTTCTTGAAAGGAACAGCCTATCTACTGTTTCAGGCTTGAGAGATGCCCTCTGACAGGTAACAATGTTTCCAGCCGCACTGAAAACTTGCTCATTTTCATTGCATTGTTTCACTCATTGCTTCCTTTCCACTGGGTGTTTGTGTCGTAAGTGCTGGAACAGATTTGTCATACTGCTACATTTGGTTGCAACTGTCTTTCAACACAACTTGTACTTTACATGAATTTGTTCAACATCTGACTTTTCAAATCCATACCACTAAACTGATGTTTCCACCTTTCTTTGGCACAAGCTCACTCCTCTGCGAAGCGTCGCCTGCCCATCTTGGAGTGTTTGTGTATTTTGGCGCTGTAACACGGCGCTGCAGATGTGATTTAACACCGCTAAAGTTGTTAGGATGTACGGAAAGAGGTGAGTTCACCGTAGTACAGTACAGTTACACCACTGACCTCGTCACTCACACTCGGTCACAGGAGAACAGATCGCCGGTCGCTCCACTCAGACAGGGAATGTATAACTCCGCGTTTCAGCCGTTGCTAAAGTATATTTGGCGACCCTTTTTTTACTCGTGGCCCCCTCCCTCTCTAATCAAGTCGAAAAATTCGGAAGTGCGCCCTCTCCTGGCGACAGCAGAGTAGTGTCGCTTTCCTTGCAGTAGAAAGCGCCACCAGGGCTTTCGCTAAAACGTGAAAGTGTGAGAATGGTGTATTATATCGAACATTTATCGAACCTGTCTTATCGCTCTATCGAGGAAAAGTTATATCGCGATACTTATCGTTATCATTTTATCGCCCAGCCCTAATTCAAATTAACTGAATTAATCATGAAAATCATCCAGCACTATGCTATTGTCAATTGTACAACGACTGAAAGAAAAAACATAAATCTTATAAGGAAATAAATATTTCTCAAATCTGTGTATGCCACAATTGTTGATACTGCTTCATTTAATACAGTCTCCCTTTGCAAGGATAAGAGCTCTGGGTCTTCCTCTATAATGCTTAATGAGACTGGAGAACACATGGTAAGGAATCTGAGACCATTCCTCCATACTGAATCTCACCAAATCTTTCAGATTCTGAGATCCACATTTGTGGCTCCTTAGCTCATCCCACAGGTTATGGGGTTTAGGTCAGGAGACTGGGATGACTGGGAAAACGTTTTTTTGTGTTGATTTTGAGGTGTTCTTAGGAAGATCCGACTAGTGGCCCAGTTTATGCTTAATATCTGCTGGTACTTAACGGAGCCCATGATATCATGCATCTGAACAAGTTGTCCAGGGACTTTGGAAGAAAAACAGCCCGACAACATCACAGATCCACCACCATACTTCACAGTGGGGATGAAGTGCCTTTCTGCATGGCATTCTGCATCTTTCTGTCTATGCCAAACCCACCTCTGGCTCAACTGATCAGAGAACACAGTCCCTCTGAAAGCTACACTAATGTCTGGCAAACCATAGGTGCTTGATTTTGTTGGTTTGTTGGGAATATACTTCAGTTAGATTTTAGTCATGTCAACAATTGTGGCATGCATAGATTTAAGAAAAAATATATATTTCATGATAAGTTTTAGTTTTTTTTTTTAAATACTGTACTTCACATAAAAGTTGGAGTTTTATTTATATTTTGAATGAAAGATCAAAATTATAAGCAATAAAGAATGTTTTCCTCAGAGCGTTTCGCTCAAGTTTACCAGAGGTGTGAATATTTGTGGAGGGCACTGTATTGCCAAGTATAAATACGAGTGCACTGGCTAGTTAGCTGTCTGGTTAACTGTAGGATTATTCAGACTGTACCAGGCAAAAAATGTCAAAACATATCTTGAGTTTTCCTTATTCCTAAAGAATATTTGAGATAATATTTTATAGAATCTTAAATTATTCGATAGTTGCAGCCCTAAATTAGACCTATGCCAGTTATATGTGGTGTGTGTGCTCATGTGGTCAAGCCCTCACCCGTAAGATCCATTTGTCATGACTATTACATAAGGATTTTTTTTTTCAGAATGAACAATCAAAAAAATTCATTTTGAAGTATTCATCAGTCTGTTTTCCAACCCTGGTTTATCATTTACATAATATTAATTTAGTTGTCTCATAGTAAGTGGTCTTCACATTAAAAACTAGGCTAGCGCTACACTTTCACTTACAAACATCCTTCTAACAAAAAATAGATAAGCTCTGTATCTTATCCACACCTACTGTACCTGTCTGGGGAAACATTATTTTATGTAACACTCCTAAATTACATGTGGAAGAGCTCAATGGCTCATTTCCTGTCAGACTTGCAAGCTGTGACACAGATTTGCAAATCATGACTAATAAAAGTGCCACATTATAGTGTTTACTGCTCATGGGATGAATAATGAATAAAACCTCCCAGATATTTTCCGATGTTCCAGACCAAATACATAATGACGGTAAGCAAAATTACAGAGAAAAGAAAAGAAAAAACGTGGGCACCGTGTGTAGCTGTATGGCAAAATTATGTTTTTTTGTTTTTCTTTTTAGAGAAATGGATGATCTCAGAAGTTGGACCATCATTACTAGGTCAATGCAGTGTTTCATGGCACACACTGGACTGTGTATGAATGTACGCGTGTGTCATTTTAAGCATAATCCCTCTGTTCCGCTCAGAAAAGCTGTTCAGTGTCATTGCATGGTTGTGTAAGGCTTAATTATGAAGTGAGGCAGGCAGAGGACAGAAGCACTGTTTGTCTACATGATAGTTTGGGCTGTGAGCCAACATCTTTTGTGTCAACAGTCAACTGCATAATCTATGTAGGTCAAGACCTACAGCATCACACGGCTGTCACATTCTCCACTCCACCTTAAAAAACCTTTTTCGCTATCATAGGCACAGGCGCACACACCTTAAGACAGGGGCGTCCAAGCTGATCCGCAAAGGGCCGATGTAGATGCAGGTTTTTGCTCCAAACAAGCTGGAGCACACTTGATTCCACTTGTTTAATCAGCTAGTCTCTGGCTTCAAACGCTGATCAGGTGATCTCCTGCTTTGTTGTAATGAAAACCTGCAGCCAAACTGGCCCTTTGTGGAAAAGATTGGACACCCCTGCCTTAAGAGCATACTAGTCATCACAGACGTTTTAGAGCAACTTTACATTGGAATTTGCTATTTTCAGAAGTTTATTATGTTATGTAACATTTGAGATGACCACAAGACAAAGCACAATGTTCACATTCTGATGAGTGAAGAGTTCTTTGAGTAAAAGTCTTTGGTAATAAACCATGTTCTTCCCATGTTAATCTCACTTTCTATTTCTTTTTGCTTCCCATTATCAGAATGCGGGCTCTCTCTCTCTCTGCATTAACATGACGTTTTTGCTTTTACAAACACTTTTCGAATACAAATAAGCACACATACACAAATCTCTATACAAGATAATATATATAATTTATTCCAAATTTATTTCTGAAAAGTTCGATACCATCAGGGGCGAGTCCCTACGTTACCACATGACAACACCAAGCCCCATTCTGCATGTGCTAAAACAGTATGGCTACATAACCAGAGAGTATAAACGCTAAACTGGTCTTCCTGTAGTCCAGACTTGACTCCTATTGAAGATGTGTGCGAAACAGTGAATGACATATACGAATGCGTAGCTGAAGACTTAACAAAAAATGTCACTTTTAAAACTGGATCAGTTTTTGTCCTCAATTAGTTATTAACTTTTGTTAAAAGGAAAGGTGATGCAACAGTGGTAAACAAGCTCCTGTCCCAACTTTCTTGGAACATGGTGCATGCATCAAATGTTAAATGAGCTTATATTTACAAATAACAATGAAGTTGAACAAGGAAGGTAAAATGTAAAATATTGAGCTTGTACTTTGGTAAACAGAAGTTATTTTGAGGAAAAAGGTGAGTGTTGCCTATACTAGATGTGGGCGATATAGCAAAAATGTAATATCACAACACTTCAAGAAGTTTTCACAATACGCAATATGTCACAATATTGATCTTTTCCTGACAACAGACAAAGTAATTCAACATTAATATCGAAAAAACTACAAATCCAATTATTTGTATACAACATATCACATACTATGCTACACTATATCCAATTAAATAAGACTAATTACGTCCTCATCAAACATTTAGTTGGGAAATGTAATAACCTACTAATGATGTTCATGACACGCTCAGGAAAGCATACTGTGACTTGCTGTAACATAATTTATTTCAACAACTGAATTAGCCTATTTTTTCCACAGTGAGGTTGATGAAGGAAATTTCAAGTATATTGCTCACTGTGTGGTCTGCCTCTGAAAACTCAAAACAAATGTCAAGCAGTCAAAAGTAACTTAACTTGCAGTCACAAGTCTTTAAAACCAAAACAGAATCATATCATAGGCCAAGTATCATGATGATATAAATTGCATCATTAGGCCTATATCGATGATAATCAATCGCTAAACAAATAATTTGTATAGTCATATGTAAAAGTTTGGGTGCTCCTAGTCAAATGACATGTTGTGTTGATTTGTTTTTTTTGTTTTTTTTGTGAAAATAAGTACACATTCTCTAATGCACAATTACTGTTTATTAGATGAATTTAACATATTTGAAGAAAAATAAAATATAATATAACCTGTGTAAAAGTTATGACATTTTATTTTTTCCAAAATGTCAAACTCTAATATTTAAGTTTGTTCACTGTAGAGAATAGGCTACTAAGAAAATCAACAAATATGTAATTTGGCTGAGACTGTTTTTACTGGCTTTTGCATATGACAGTAGAAAAACTTGCAAATGTGTCAGCGAAACTTAATTCTGCATTACAATGCATTATAAACCATGTTTTATTGCAGAAATTTACTGAAATTTACTGAAAAGATTGTTAGACATCACAGAGGTGGCACTTGACAGACAACATCTCAGACCACCAATTTCTTTGGTATTTGCAACTCTTCAGCACTTCTTGTACTGGATTGTGGATTCTAGCTTAGTGCATGAATATGACTCAGAAACTGATAGTAGACCTCAACCATTTTGAAACTACACAGCCATACCCACCCCTTCCCTCACAACATTATTTCATTTCCCCTCCATTCCTATTTCTAATCTATCTGTGTCTGCTTGCAGTGACCTTCGAGGTTCAGTCTGACATTTCCACCCAAAAGACTAGGAAAGCAAACGAATCAGAGATCAGAAGAAAGATGGATGCATGAAATTACTGAAACCTCTGAACACATACAACAGGTTGAAAGAGCACTAATAGTCTAAATTGCATAATAATAAAAAACTGAAGTATGAAGAAGTAATGTAGAAAAACAGCCTGAGGTATACCAAATGTATACAAAAAACTTCAAGTTCATAAACAAAATAAATCTTAAAGCAGTATTTAAACTGACTCAAAGGCACAGCACAGCTTTTTTTTTATAAGATTTATCAGAGGTTTACATAATGTTAAATGAGGGCAGCTGAGTAACTAATATCAGAAAGAGGGAGTCATATTCTTATATTCATATACAAGAGACTTAATTTCCTGTAGTCAATGAAATGACAGTACAGCTAGAGCTTAGTAGGTCTCATCAAGAGTCAAAAACCTCTCACGGAGAAAATAGTTAAATTAGTTATGTAAAATCTGGGTCAACCACCAAAGGTCACCATGACATATGGAAGCAAGGAAGCCAAATCAAACACTGACTGAAATCAGTGAAACCAGGCAGAGCACTTCAGGTCAAGCTGATCTACAACCCCGTTTTCAAAAAGTTGGGACGCTGTGTAAAAATACATTTACATATTTTACATACATTTAAATGAAAACAGTAAAAACACAACATATCAAATATCAAATTTTGAAAACGAGAATGTTATCGATATATTTTATTTATATAATTTTGTGAAAAATATTTGCACATTTTCAATTTAATGCCAGCTACATAATTCACACTGGCAAAGTTGTGCAATGCTTTAAAAAAAAACAAAAAAAAACATGGAACATCTTACAACTCATTAGGATAACTGACAACAGGTCAGTAACATGACTGGGTATAAAGAAACAGTATGCCAGAGAGGCGGACTAAACATGGGGAGGGGTTTACCACTCTGTGAAAGACTGTGTGGGCAAATAGTGCAACAACTCAAGAAAAACGTTTCTCAATGTAAAATAGCAAAGAACTTGTTTCATCATCTACAGTACATAACATCATTAAAAGATTCAGCAATTCTGAAACAATCTCTGTATGCAAGGGAGAAGGCTGAAAACCAGGTGGCACTACAGACATGATTCTGTAGTGAAAATCACCGCATGACCTCAAGAACACTTCCGAAACCAACTGTCTGTAAATACATATCATCACTGCATTCACAAATGTAAGTTAAAACTCGACCATGCAAAGAAGAAACCATAAGTAAACAGGATCCAGAAATGCTGACACCTTCGCTGCGTCTAAGCTAATTTAAGATGGACTGAGGCAAAGTGGAAAAGTGTCCTGTGGTCCAGCAAATTAAAATTTGAAAATCTTCTTGAAAATCATGGACACCACGTCCTCCGGGCTAAAGAGGAGAGGGACCATCTGGCTTGTTATCAGTGCACAGCTCAAATGCCAGCATCCGGGATGATATGGGGGTGCAGGTTTTGGAGCAATATAAGCTGCCATCCAGAAAATGTCTTTTTCAGGGACGGCCTTGCTTAATTCAGCAGGACAATGTCAAACCACATTCTGCACATATTACAACAGCATGGCTCTGTAGCAAAAGAGTCTGGGTTCTAAACCGGCCTGCCTGCAGTCCAGACTTAAAAATATGACAAAGGAGACCCCGAAATCTTGAGCAGCTGAAATTCTATATCAAGCAAGAATGGGAAAACATTTCACTTTCAAAACTACAGCAACTAGTCTCCTCAGTTCCCAAATGCCTTCAGAGTGTTGTTTAAGGAAGAGGTTTTGCCCCTGAGCCAACTTTTTTGAAATGTGTTGCTGGCATCAAAGTAAAACTAGGGATATAAAAAACAATAACATTTCTCAGTTTCTCCATTTCATATGTTTTCTATATATAATTTTCAATTAAAGGGGATCTATTATGTTTAGGGACCACTCTGGTAGTTGACCAATCAGAACAGAGTGGGTGAGCAGACCTATCAGAGCCAATCATCGGTAGGCTGGGCTTAAAGACACAGGAGCTCCAACAGAGCATTTCAAACAGAGGGTGAATAAAGATGTACAGTCTGAGAAAAATAATGTGTTTTTGGAACACTGAGTTTGATTTATTCTAGTAGATGCCCAAAAATAAAATTATGAACACTGAAATTGAGCATGATAGGATCCCCTTTGAATATAGGGTTTAAATGTGTTGCACATCATTGCATTTTTTTTTTTTTCGAACCAGGGTTGTAGGATCAGGGGGAGGGTACATCATACCTATGATACATTTAAATGATTCATTATTTTGAATAGTACCTTACCCACAATGCCAAAAGCAGACACAGCTCTGGAAAGCCCAGAAGAGCCCTTCTGTCCGATCTTTGTGCGGTTTCCCAGATCCAGCCTCCCCAGAAGCTCCCGCAACTCCTGCTGACTGTAGACATGCTAAAAAACACCAAAAACAACAAAAAATGTATTATTTTGGTATTGGAAGGACAGGAGAGCAATCTGGATTTCATTTAAAACAGAATGTCATGGAACTGGGTTTATAATGTTCACCATGATACTGAAATTCTGCAGATGTTTTGCCAGCCATTGATTCTATAACTGGTCTGAAACAACCACTGAATGCTTAGTCCTCGTTATTCTGTACATATTTCTACATGCATGTATGGATGAATATTTGATGATATTCAAGACATTCTGATAAGTCAATAGTGCTCTGAATACAAAGGTACTCCGTGACTCAGAACATCTCAACTAGGGCTGAATGATTTAGGGGAAAATATCTAATTGCGACTTTTGAACAGTACTGCAATTTAAATGTAATTATTTTTATAAAGTAAGATCCAGGCCTCCTTTTCCTCAAGAAGGCCAGCACATACATTTTTCTTAAGGTTTGAATGCTAAATGTAGAGAGGCAGACTGCCAGTTCACAACCTCCAATCAGGTTACAAAGTACTCTGCGAGCAAATCCAAAAAGGCACATTTTCTCACTTTCTCTCTGTCTCATTCCCATTATCAGCATGAGTGCCCTTTCTCTCTGTACTGAACATGACCTCCATCTTCACTGGGAATTAGCCACATGTACATGTGACTGCTCACATCTCTCAATAATAAGCCACATATGAGCCCCATAATTCACAATATTCAGTCACTAAGTAATGCAAATCTGCAAATGAAACTTCACCATTGCACCATGATAAATGCGCAAAAGGATGCACTTTTAATTTAATAATTTTTTTACTGTACTGAATCAAACTACCCATGTGCAGAGAAAAATCAGCATCCAGTCAACACAAATATTTATAATAATTAATTATAAGTCAGATGTGAAATTAGAGTGAAGCTATTTCAGTGAAAAAACAAACATATACAAGTAGGAGGATTATATACTGTAGTGTGTTAATTGTACGCAGAAAACGCTGTCTCATGAATGCAATAGATGCTGAAAGTTCAGAGTATCGGGCAGGAGCAGAGTAATGCATTTCTCACTAGCACTCCACCGCTCACACAACTACCCACTCATATTTGCACAAACAACACTCCAAACGCATTAGAGTGCATTTGTGTGTATATGTGTCTAATCAGCTGGGCTACTAGGCTGTGTTTGCAAAACAGAGGAGAGTAATTGTGCAATATTCCTCGAAAATGCTGTTACATAACAGAAATGAGTCAATTTGACATGAAGAAACTCACTTTATCATCAATAACAACCAGGTCCCGCGGTTCAGTGCGGTCAATCTTTAAGACACGGTGCTTGGTTTGAGCATTATTACTGCCCACAAGAAAATATCTCTAAAAAGAAAAGAGGAAAAGCATGTTATTTCCATCAAATTGTTCCTGATAGGAGCCTTATGAAAATGAGGGACTTTATGAAGAAAAAAGTGGACGGTGACATGTGGACAGATGAAGAACAACTGAAGTTCAGCAATGTGTGCTTTTTGCAGCTTAATCTTCCCAAATGGGTCTCTGGTCAAACTTAGGCCATCACACATTTGATTTCAGTGTGCCTGCCTGGGGTGACACTACAATAATGCACAAAATGGTGCAAAGTGTTTATAATTGAACCTATAACCACTGTACAGAACGTAAAATACCAGTAAAAACTGCCTTTTTGTCAACATTATATCATTTCTGTATCAGAATAACAGTATTATTGTACTGCACTGACTGGCCAACATGTTCTGCACAGACTGTCCTAAAAAACACTTCCTGTAACACATCTCCATTTGAAACTCACACAATGCAGTCAAATACTGCTCCCCCAGCACTGTACTGCTTTGTCCACTTCCCTTCACCACCAAAGACACAAAATGTCTCAACTAGGGCTGAACGATTTGGGAAAAATATGTAATAGAAAGTTTTTTGAACAGCATTGCAATTTAAATGTGATTATTTTGTATAACGTAAGGTCCAGGCCTATTTTTTCCCCAAAAAGACCAGTGCATACATTTTTGGGGGG
Organism: Colossoma macropomum; assembly: GCF_904425465.1. NCBI lineage: Eukaryota > Metazoa > Chordata > Actinopteri > Characiformes > Serrasalmidae > Colossoma > Colossoma macropomum. The sequence continues at coordinate 34,205,804 of NW_023494795.1, read as the reverse complement.
CTTAAGGCTTGAATGCTAAATGTAGAGTGCCAGACTGGCAGTTCCCAACCTCTGATCATGTTAACTTTCCCCACTTATGAAGACAATGCTCAATAATGTAGGATGCAATTAAAATTGCAGCTCTTGGAATTTGAAAACTGCACTCTTTCAAATTGCGATTTCAATATAAAAAAGATTAATTTTTCAGCCCTAGTCTAAGGGCAATAATAATAAAAATGGTTACCCACACTTGGGAACAAAGCGTAGAGAGGACCAAAAGACAAATGGTCACAATACTAAACTAAGAAAAGATTTGGGGACCAAGACTGGACTGCATTTTCAGCACAACCTCTCGAAGCAGCTCTAGACTGCCATCCAGTGTCCTCGATGTAAAATGACTAGTGGTGCATCAAGTAAAGATTTATCCACACTGGCCAGGCTGCAGCATGAGCCTTCAAGGTAAGGTTCAGTTAAGTTTACCAAACCAATTTTACCGTTCAGAGCATATGAGTTGGGTCTGAAGTCCCTTACTTCTACTTACTAGTCGATGCACAAAGCAAAAACATACAATTGTTCACACAAAGAAACACACAAAGAAAATATACGACAGTCAAAAGAGGTTGTTTTTAATCTCACAGAATAGTATGGTAGGCTAGGTTTGTGTTAAAGTGTGGAAGATAACTATTAGAAGTTTATTAAATCTATTGTTCATTCATAGCATAGCTTAAATAAAGATGTGAGTACATACGGCCCTTGTCTCATATAGAACCAGCTTCTGCACTCCACTGATAACAAATGCTGTCAAAGGCATTGTGGTGAAGCAGAGTCACTAATCGCACCCAAGGCACCTTGCTGTAAGAAGAAAAATACGTTTGTTTTTTTTTAATAAGAAAAAACAAGGCATGAAAAACAGTTTTATCTTCTAATCCACAAATTAGAAATCAGAACTTTAATTTGGATAAGTGAAATATAATTTAAATTACATTTTATTACATATAAAAAATTCTTATGTATATATCTGCAGCTGCTTTGTGCCACCACATAAACTGTATTAACTGGGAGTAAATCTACCTGAATCAGAATTGCAGAGACATATAACACTCATTTCTACAGGGTTACAAATGCATAAGAATGAATAAAATGTAGACATTTTAGCACAGCAGCACCAGTTACACATTGACCTTTTCTGGAGTACAATAAATATGTCACTAAATACTGGTTAAAAATATCAGTCAAATCTAAACATCTCTCTGAGGTATATGCTGACACTAAATATAATTCTGATATATCACACATTTCGCCCCCAAACAAATCTGACATGTAAATACCAGAATTCTAACATGCCAAAATTCAGCTTTTGTAAGTAGGAACTATAGGTTAGCATGTAAGACTTCAGCTCTCATTGAAAAGAATCCATGGCTTCTCTCAATTCACGTTAATGTGAGGAGCAACATTTACTAGCATGAATTAAAGTGTAACAGGGGTTAATTTAATTTTCCAGTTAAAATGAGATGTCATGTTCAAATCGTAATTATTTATATGCCCCAAACGATTTTTATTGAAAATTAAATTGTTAAATTCTTAAAGTTTCTATTCTTGTAAGAACTTAATATGCACAAGTAATAACATTATTACTTGTTCAACTTGAATCTCTATATGAAATAATATTTTTTAAAAAAACGGCTCGCCACAGAACAGCTTATATTGTTACTCGTCATGCAGAGGGGAATAAGAATGAGCTGTAATCGGTCCTCGGTCCTCGGAATCAGTACAAAACACAAGTACGCATTCACGTTTTAACTAGATAACTACTTTACTGCTACTGGGCTTTACTACAATTGTAGCCCACATCTTATTTTAAGTTGAAGAATACGCAAAGGTCTTAAAAGACTGCTGACAGCTTTAAAAGTAAAAGTAACTACAGATTAACACCAGCAGAGCAGCTAGCTAGCTAACTTGATACCGCTAGACCACTACCGACAAAACTGTGGTCTTACAATTAGGTTTATTCGTTTAATGTCATTAAAGGCGGCGTATATAGCCGATAGTGGCATTGAATATTATGGAAGACTTACATATTGTGGGTTCTGTTACTCCATTTTGCCCCAAACCATTTAGAAATCTTTACTAAAACTCTGAAATGCTGCGAAATACATTGCTTCCCATCAGGTGACAAGAATTTCAGCTGATACGGGTAGTCAGTGGAGCCAAAAAGCGTTGGCAAAGGCGAAAGTAAAATAGATGTGAAGGAGGCGCGAGGGTGTGACTGAGGCTTTTAAAAATGTATTTAGCTTTTTGTTTGTTAGTTAGTTAGTTTGTTTGTTTACTTCACTGTATTTATTCATCCATAAAGCCTAATTTTGTCTTCGTTTTTTCCCTATGAAATCTACGAAAAGAGCAAACCCAAAAAATGTTTAAAAATTACTAATTGAGGTAAGAACTAATTCTAACAAAAACCAATGTCTTTTACATATCAGCAACTAAACACTGAAATAAACGGATTCGACGTTGCTATGAAAATTCCTTTGTTATTCATCTTCACCGCCTCTAGATGTCGCTGTTGACGAAGTCATCGATTAACGGATGCGCTTGTATGTAGTCTCAGTAGACTTGACCTTAAATGGCAGCATCGACCAAGTTTTTTAACGCCCAGTTTTAATGAGCAGATGACCTAGGAGGTCAGGATCCCACACATGAATATAATCTAAGTTTTAGGGAGAGCTCCTTTCCTTCTCTATCTCTAGCTTGCTGTGGTTAGTTCTGGGTAAGTGGCACCTGTATTGCCAGTATACAGTAAAGCACTGGTGATAAACTGGCTCATAGAGCCCCTGCAATTACTCAAGTCTGAGGAGTGACTAATCTGTGAGAGAGATGGAGATTGAGAGGGAGAGAAACAGAGTAAAAGACAGACTCTTTGTGGATCCTGAGAGCCATCTGAGGTGGCCAGGCAGAGGCTGTTGCTTAGACACAGGTTTTAACCAGTTCCTCACCGCTATGTATCTTGGCTGTTATTTTGACAGCATTATCACTGTGGGGGAGATAAGCTGTCTAAGGAATCGGCATGGCGCCGGCGTGTCCCTCCCCCGGGTCAGACAGGCATCCCACAGTGGAGAGGGGGCTCACGGGGAGCAGGGTTTGTGTTGGCAAGACCCCAGTGCTCTGGGAAGCATCGCACTCTCTCTCTTTTAAACCCCCCAAACTTGTCTACACCCTAACTGGGCTCACCCATTCTCTCCCCCTCCCTCAGATCCAGCCCCAAACTTATTTTTCTTCCTTCTGTACTTCCTCATGCTCTTCTCTGGCTATTCTGATGTCATTGCATTTAAGCACACTGGCAGGTAAAGTTGTCACAGCTTATAATACTCCTCCTTTCTCTTTTATAAAAATCTACTGAAGTGTTCTACAGCTTTTTAAACATTCAGACATAAAAGAATGCAGTTGTATAAAGGAGTTGGTATAGAGTGGAATGGAAAAGAACCTTTTCATATGATAGTCCTGGTAGTACATAATGTGCATCAAATCTAGTAATAGATTACTGCTTAGGCCATTTCCCAGGGGCTTCTGACTTCCAGGAGGGCCTCAGACCACAAGGGCTGAGATGGCTCAAATGCTTGTGACAATCCACTGCAGATGTAAACATTACATAAACAAATAGGCACTGGATATGTACAAATGACTAAATGAATGAAATAAACACAGAAATGTTGTCTGTTCTCAGGCCTTTTTAGTTATATATTATTATAGACTTATGGTATTTTGTTGTTGCCATTCAAATGGGATGTTGTAAATGGTAGTGTTAGTGTTTACCCTTCAAAGACTACTCCTATTTTGCATTACGACTCGGTTTGGCTTAAAACAAAAAAGAGAAGAAATCTTAATTCAACCCTTGCACAAAAAGCACAAACTGTTACAATGTTGGCTTATTTTGCCTATCAAAACAAACATAGAGATTTACACCGATTTACAGTGTTGCTCAAAGTGCACATATACAAACGTAAAATATGGGAATCATATTAATTTTTAAGATTGTTGTTTACTTATTTATTTTTTTAATGTAAACTTTATTGTTACTATTGGAGTTTGTGAGGCCTCCAAAGACTCTTGTGCCCCAGGGCCTCAAAAGACCATGATCCTTTCCTGAACAAATCACAGGGAAAAATCTAGGGAAAAAAGGGTTAAATGTGAGATTCACATGTCAAATCCATATAGACCCACTTTTTCTAAATGTTATGCATTGTCACCTCCTGAACATGTTACATCATGTACACAAACAGATGCTTTGTTTTCTAGGGCACAGTCTATAACTTAAGCTTCACATAGTGAAATGTCTATGCAACTAGTTGCATGCTGTGAGTTGCCTGCGATATAATTTCAGTGCAACTTTTTTTAACCTGTGCTGTGTATGTTAAGTCTTTGAAAATAAACGTTTAAGCGGCCTTTACAGTTATAGCTAACTTATACTCGATGTCTCCCTCATCTCCTGTCTTGATCACAATAACAGCAAGCTAAAAAAGAACAAATGTTGGCACATGCAGCTATGACAGCATATTGTGCCCTTTATTAAAATTCAAATGCAAATTTGAAAATGCTAATTCAGTTGTGTATTTATAATTGCATTTCGAATGTGAGTGTGCATTATATAAGACATAATTTATGCAAAATGTTTATTTGCATTTCTTTGTATAATAGCTGGAAAATGTTAATATGGAAAAGTAAAGTGCTTTTGACATTTCATTGTCGCAGTCTTAATGGTCTGAATCTGTCATGTTAAAAAAATCTACACAATCGCTCATTTGCAATTGCATATCTTCATCATGGTGCCCCAGTTCTTCCACAATGATCCTGTTTACAATTGCAGTTTCACTTTCAGTGAGGCTTACTGTCAATCAAACGCTATGAATGGGACATCAGGAGGGACTTTTTAATGCGGGGTGTGTTTTAAAAGGAAGTGACGAGTCTAAGGCTTAGTCCACATGTAAACGAGTATTTTTTTTAAAACAGGGCTTTTCCTCCTTCGTCTGCATAAAAACAATAAAACACGCTGTGAGCAGCTCACTCAACAACAACAGCGGTGTCCTTGACAGACAAAAATCTCTCACTATTCTTCTACAACAATCATGTTGTTTTTAAAGTTGTCCCACCAACTTGTCCGACCAGGTCTCGTCCAAAACCAGCGACGTCAACAGCAGGCTCTGTGTTGTGGGAGTGCTAGATGTAGAAGTGACATCTGTAGTGCATTCTGATGCCTCTGTTTTTCAGTATAGTGTCAGAATTACTGTACATATGTGTGTAAACATGTAACAAATCCTGTTAACAATGTTACAAATAGCATTATTTTGGCTACGCCCACCCCTGCACAGAAAACTGTTTTCCCTGTCTACAACACTGAAAACAAATGAAACGTTTCAAAATATCATCACTCTGGAAGGAGTTATGCAAAAGGTCCATTTTCAGTGACCTAAAATGCAGCTGGCATGTGGACATAAAACCAAAATGCATAGAAAAAGCTACGTTTTAAAAAACTACCCATGTATGTGTGGACAAGGCCTAAACTTAAGCGATTCTGGCGCAGAGATAAATGCTTTAAAAGCTAGCATTAGCAACTGCGACTAGTGACATTTGAACACTCGCTAACCTGGCCAAGGATAATTCTGTCCAAAGTGATTTCCGTGTGGAAGTGTTTCTTGACCTACTAGGAGAGCTTGTGTCCACTCAAACACCAGTGTTAGTGACACTGTGGCCAGTGTTCTGATGAATTGTGCTCCATACATAAAACTCTGAGAAACCTAACCAAGCCCTAACCTTTTCAAAAATATTACCAGCATTAAAACTATGATGCTCCCAGCAAACACAAGTTACATTATGACAACGTTGTCACAAGCTATTATTTTGGTGCCCAAAGCATTGTTACAACATTGAAATGTAATTCCTCAGAAAGTTGTGACAACATTATGTGGCATCATTGTGACAACGCAGTGTCAGTATGTTGTCACAACCTCCTAGAATCCTCATTCCATTATGTTGTGCATGGAACTCCATGGAATTTTGCTCAGTTCCCAACAGGTGGTCATAATACTGTATGGCAATGTTACAATGTTGCAATAATGTTGTGTGTTTGTTAAGCTGAAGTCAGCTTCTTATTTGCCAGCTTCTTGGTCAAATTTTTCCATTCCACCTTAAATGGCGTAGCAGTTACATTCTAGCACCTGAGGAATAAAGGGCACCAGGATGTAACTGCTTCAGGCAGAGGCTCTCAGGACTGTCGCCTTGCACATTTTAGCGCTTTCCCTGCTTTAACACACCTGTTATAAATAGTCAGCGATTGTTAACGAGCTGTTGTTTTGTGTCGAAGTGATTCTTTCCCGACTTAGAGATCTTGTGGCTGCACGAACACCAATGTTAGTGATACTGTGACCGGATGCTTGCAGAACTGTTGGAGAATCATGACTCTGCACATTTTAGTGCTTTCACTGCCTTAACACATTCATTACAAACAGTCAGGGCCTGTTGACAAGCTTAGTGGCCCGGTTTTGTTAAGGTCCTCTAGGAACAGAGTTGGGAAACACTGTGCTAACCTACAGTGGCACTGCGCCTCTTTAAAAAAAACAGACACAAGACAAAGTGATTTTCATGTGGAAATGAAAATCGATTTAGACAGAATTATCCTCGGCCTGGTTGGCGAGTGTTTAAATGTCATTAGTGATGGGAAGTCAATTCCAAAAGAGTCAATTCTTCATCTGGGAGTCAGGGCTGACTCTTGGCTAGTGACTGTGAGAGTCTAAATGCTTGGAGTCGACTCTTCGACTCCGTGTTTTTCATTGTAATTGGCACAAAGAACATTCCAACAGAAGCACGTGTTAAGTTTGAGTAACCTGAGTTTGTTTACCGGCTTTATGATTATTGACCACCAGTCACTGAAATGTGGTCGGTATGTCTGCACCACTCTGAACTCTGCTACAAAAAAAGGATTTAAAACTGTGTAAGGAACAAAAAAAAAACCAATAGTAAACAACATTTTTACAGAACGTTGATGGATATGAAATGTATCTGAAGTTGACATTTTGGTCTGCTTCTTATTCAGATTTTACATTCCACCTTCAATGGTTTGCGATTACATTCTTGCGCCTGTACACTATTTAGTTAAATGCTGCATCTTTTAAGGTGGAACAGAAAATCTGAATAAGAACTAGCAAAAGAGCCAAATTGAGCCTTGTGGAAGGAAGAACAAGATCATAACAATCTGCTTGTGACTGCAGATGCTGGTGCTCTTAGCATTTTTGCTGCCTTTAACATGGTGAGCCATTTCCTCCTTCTTTCAAGATTGAGTGAGCTGGGCGTTGTTGGTTCTGCTCTTGATTGGTTCACTTTTTATCTAACAGATCATCAGTAATTTGTTACTCTGTCTACACAGTTCCTCCACTTACATGTTTACTCAAGGGGTCCCAGTACTTGGACCTTTATTATTCATTATCTACATACTCCCGCTTTGTCAGATCATATGCCGTTTTAACCTCAACTTTCACTGTTTATCTTCGGACCAATTCCATTAGTAACACATCTCTTGGTAGCCTAGAATTGTGCCTATCAAAAATTAGAAACTGGACGAAACACAACTCACTAATGCTAAACAGTGACAAGACTGAACTCATTCTGATTTGTTCTAAATCTACCCTCAATAGAACTGGCTCCCTTACTCTTTCAATTGATAATGATATTTTGTAATGTTATTTTGAGTCCAGGACTTTATCGATTCCAGCGAACAGGAGTCAAGAGTCTGTGTCGAACCCAGAAAACCCAGAGTGCATCACTAAATGTCACTAGTAGCAGTGCTAAAGCTCCAACACTGCCAAAGTTTAGACATTTTTGTCACTTTTAAAACACGCCCGCTCTAAAAAGTCTCTCCTAATGTCCCGCCCACAGCGTTTGATTGACAGGAAGCCTCTCTGACAGTGAAAATGCAATTGCAAACAGGATTGCAATTGCATTTTCATTTTGGCAGACCTTAAGTGCTACAATGAGGAAATGCAATTTCAAATGGGTGATTGTTTTTCCTTTTTTAATAGCCTGGAATAACACCATTAAGACAGTGAAAATGAAATGTGAAAAGACTTTTCCAGCCATTATACACAGAAATGCAAATACGAATACATATTTTGCATTTGAACTTGAATTATGTCTTAAATAATGCACACTCACATTGGAAATGTATTTGCAAACAAACAACTGAATTAGCATTTCGCTGTTGTCGGAAGAAAACCTTGTATCTTCATTTTTGCCATTTTTCAGTTTTTGACATAATTTGAAAATACCTGTTACCCTTTACATTGTACGTAAATTTCATGATGAATGGACTAAAAGAAATGACCCAAAACTACTTACATTAAAAGTAAAATAGGTTTTTTCCTCCTTCTGTAAAGCTACCATTTTGGAGATATGAGGTTTTCATCCAATACAACAGCGATTTTCAAATTTCCATTAAAATTTGAATAAAGTATGGAATATGCTCCCAAATGCAGCTGTATTAACAGCTGTTACCTTTAGCTGGCTTGTTAACGCAGCTGTTTACAGAAACAATTTTGAGAAATTAGTTTGTTTGTTGTCATGGCTCAAGTAACTGACAAAATAAAAAACTACCAACCTCACATACAGTTGATCGGGAGGATCTTAATTTCAATGGCTCATTGAACCACCTTCTGTTTTATTTTCTTGTCCACTAATGCAGTGAAATGAGTCGTGAAATTATGTCGGTCAACATGATTACATGATGTGTTTTCAGTGTTTTGATTAGTTGTTTCATAAAATTTGTTTCATAAAGTTGGAATGCTCACAACTGTTGCAGCTTAGTTACAAATAAGTTGCAGGACACTTTACATTATGAAACCCAAGTGCAATTTAGTTTTCATGTTGGTTTCTAAACTAAAGTTGCATAGAAGTTTCACTGTGTAAAGCCAGCCTAACAATCTGTAAGATCCACACGCTTCCTTTCAACAATGTGATGAAGGGATGTATCATCATTTGAAACAAAGAAAAGGGAGAGACGGAGTGAGTGTGTGTATGTAAGTGGGAAGATGCATTGTGATCAGTATTAAAAACCCTAGCCTGGTACTCTTTAAACTTTTGACTCTCTGCACTGTAATGCCTTCAAGATGTTTTCTCTCATACTGTATACTGTAACAGTTCAAGTTTTCAGGCCGAGTTTTCAGACTGCTCAGCCTTGTTCTAGGCCATTGCTGCAGCATATGTAGCTGCTTCGGTTGCCAAATATTCTATGAGGGTTTTTACTGCAAACCCTCCATCAGAGACCAGGCCCAGCGTGTTGCCATCAAAAGCGGAGGACGGCAGGATTATTAGTGCAGGATCAAAGCCCTCATATGAGAGACACACTAAGGAGTTTATGCCCCTAGAGCTGAAGGGTCCAGTGCTGGGAGGGAGAAATGGAATGAAAGATGGCAAACAAGAAAAAGATTTGCTGTGAAATGACAAATAAGGTCAGTGATAGGAAAAAGAGATAAGAGAGAGAGAGTTCAAGATGCAGATTTCCAAGCTGTGGAAAATTCCTAGCTGCCTTACTCTCTAGCTTAGCCATCATTAAGTGCATCTATGAGCTAGATAGCAGAGTTTGACTGAGCAGATACAAGGAGTTTAACCTTGAAGTGGCTTCAAAATAATTTCATGCCAACGTCACTGAGGCAAAGCTTAGACTACTCTCTTAGATAATGTCAAGTACATTGCGACATCAAGAGAGGCACCAATTCAAAACAAGTCAGGGTGACATTTGTGCTGTTAAGTAAAAAATGGACAAGATATGAGACAATTTCAGTAGTCATTATTTGCCACAGTGTAATGTAGGGATAGTGGGCAAGTTAGAAAACACTGAAAAAAATGATGCATTGAATGTATATTATTTCCTCAGGAATAAAACATGTAACATCAACATAGTTATTGGCAAAAGTAAATATATTTAAAAACTAGATAGAGAGATAAAAAAGAGGGTAATGCACAGACAGACACTGTGTTGGGGATCTGAGGTCATACTGTCTTGCTGATCTTTGCTTACACACAGATAAGCATGGACGCCCAGAGTTTTGAGTAGGGGCCAACATCTCAGACTTCCACTGACCATTAATGGGCACATGGACAGACAGACCAAAGAAATGGATACCCAGACAAACAAGCAGTGAAGACAAGAGTTGGACGGATAATTGTCCTTCCTATTGTGACACTAAATTGTTATCTAAAAACTGCATAAAAGTCTAGACAAAGGCCCAATCCCATTTTTCTATTTTTACCCCTACCCCTACCCACTCTTTTTGGATTGTGCCTCTGAAAAATCTCCTTTTGGAGGGCCATGTAGCCCTAACACTTCACCCTACCCCTCCATGTCAACAAAAATCAGGACACCTTACCCCTAGGCGTGAACACGCAAAACAGAGGAGTAAGGGCTAAGTGGTAGGGGCAAGGGGTGAAATGGAATTGGGCCAAAAGTCTTAAGCTACATGACAATTTGATAGATAACACTGTATCATACAGTGTCAGACACCACATAAGGAAGTCAGACTACTTAACAACTCAACACAGTTATCAGTTACACAATGAAGATTCACACACGCAGCTTGAGCAATGATAATTGCTGGTCATAAGCTTCCATTACTTGTTAGCTATGTTAGTCCTGCAGCTCCAATGCAAAACTAAAGAAGCAAACTTCAGACACTAAACAGATCTTAGCATCATTTAGGTACTTTTAACCTAATAATGGAGAATTCTACTCATGTAAACACCTTATTCTGAAACCTGGAAAAACTTCACATACCAAAAGTGATCCAAAATGAAAGGTTCTTTCATTCCTTCATTCTTTCAAAGTTCTTAAGAAAATTTAATTAGACCCTTTAGCCAAAATTAAAATGCAACCATCACATCCCCAACATGCCAACAACCTACAGCAATGCCACAGTAGTCTCTAGAGTGAGATTTCCCAGTTTAAAGACTAGGAGAACTTCTTCTGATGATTCATCTTGAAAGTGAAAAAACGGCAACTGCTTTAGATGGATTTTTGGGGGTGGGCTGTTTTAGCTGGCACAGAAGGAAGGCAGATGGCTAATGTTACTGCTAGGAAGCTGAATAACGGTGGTAACTGTCATTGAATCATAATTACAATGGAGAGAATGGATTTCTCAAACGACAGAAATAATCAAGCTAAACACTGCAAGGTAGCTACCTGGGTATCAAGATACCTCACCTCAGTTTTTTATCTTTGCTCTGGCTAAAAAGGTAAAAATGATTTTGTTTGATAACCGAAGTAAGAGTTACGCTAATGCTAGCTTGGTTGTATTTATTAGCCTATAGATCAGTAGCTACACTAATAGTCAGGATTCGTGGATACCACAGGAATTCCCAATGGACCCTTTTCACACTCAGATGACATTAAGAGAAAATAGCCAGGAAGCAGGTAAAAACACATTCAGTTAGTCTGCCAGTGTGGTGCCCAATCTCACATCCCCGTCCTGATCGTACTTCCCTGTCTCCAAACTTGTCACAACTCACCCCAACCAGAAACCATGGATGACTGCAGAGGTGCGCATGCTACTGAGAACCCGTGACAAGACTTTCAAGTCAAGGGACAGAGCAAGCCTCAGGATAGCAAAAGCCAAGCTTTCCTGGGCCATCAAAGAGGCTAAGCGTGACTACTCAAAGAAAATCCATGAACATTTTGAAAACACTGCTGACACACGGCGCATGTGGCAGGGCATCCAGGCCATCACCAATTACAAGTCACCTCCACCTGCTTGTGACAGTGATGCCTCCCTTCCAGACGCGCTAAACAACTTCTATGCTCGGTTTGAACGGCACGATGGCGAGGAAAACCACTCCTCCTCCAAGTGAGCAAGTACTCCCACGGAAAGCTCCAGGACCCGACAGCATACCGGGCAGAGTGCTCAGAGAATGCGCTGAACAGCTGGCTGATGTTCTCACGGACGTATTCAACATCTGTCTGAGCACTGCAATCGTTCCAACGTGCTTCAAGTCCACCCTGTGCTGAAGAAGTCTCCAGTGTCCTGCCTCAATAACTACCGTCCCATTGCACTCACTCCAATCATCATGAAGTGCTTTGAGAGGCTTGTCATGAGGCACATTAAAGACCAGCTTCCTCCTTCACTGGACCCACTGCAATTTGCATATCACCCCAACCGCTCAATAGATGATGCCATCTCCACCACACTCCACCTGGCTCTCACCCACTTGGACAATAAAGACACTTATGTCAGAATGCTGTTCATAGACTTCAGTTCAGCATTCAACACCATCATCCTTCAGCAGCTGATTGGAAAACTGAGCCTGCTGGGCCTGAACGCTGCCCTCTGTAACTGGGTCCTGGATTTCCTGACTGAGAGACCTCAGTTAGTCAGGATAGGTAATAACATCTCCAGCACCACCATACTGAGCACGGGCGCCCCTCAGGACTGTGTGCTCAGTTCACTGCTGTTTACCCTGCTGACTCATGACTGTACTGCAAAGTACAGCTCAAATCACATCATCAAGTTTGCTGATGACTCGACTGTGGTGGGTCTGATCAGCAAGAATGATGAGTCACCATACAGAGAGGAGGTGCAGCGGCTAACAGACTGGTGCAGAATCAACAACCTGTCTCTGAACGTAGACAAAACTAAGGAGATGGTTGTTGACTTCCGAAGAGTGCGGGGTGACCACACCCCACTGATCATCACTGGCTCTGCTGTGGAAATCGTCCAGAGCACCAAGTTCCTTGGTGTCCACATCACAGAGAACCTCACCTGGTCCCTCAACACCAACTCCATAGCCAAGAGAGCCCAGCAGCGCCTCTACTTCCTATGGAGACTGAAGAAAGTTCATCTCCCCCCTCCCATCCTCACCAAGTTCTACAGGGGGACTGTGGAGAGCATTCAGAGCAGCTGCATCATCGCCTGGTTTGGGAATTGCACCACCTCTGACCGTAAGACCCTACAGCTGAGAAGATCATCGGGGTCTCTCTCCCCTCCATCATGGACATCTACACCACTCGCTGCATCCGCAAAGCCACCAGCATCGTGAACAACCCCATCCATCCCTCACACAGACTTTTTTCACTGCTGCCGTCTGGCAGAAGGTACCGGAGCATCTGTGCCATCACTGCCAGACTCTGCTTTGTCCCTCAAGCAATCAGGTTTTTAAACTCACAAGGACTGAACTAAACCCCCCCACACACACTCATACACACCTCTTTTGATGCTCTACTTGCACTATCTATCTGGAACATTGTTGCCAATACTGTGTTTACACTGTGTTTACACTGTTTTTACTACCTCAGTAACTGTTTTACTACCTCAGTAATTGTAATTGTTTTACTACCTCAGTAACTGCTGTGTTCATGTATGTTATCTGACGTAACTTACAGATCACATCATGTTAAATATGTCTGCACCTTATTCCACTACCTCATGTCCAGAAATCTGTGCTTTGACGGTGCTACACTGTCCGGTCTGTTTACTGTGTCTAATGTCTGTTTAATTTATTATATTTATTGTATTGTTTCTAGCTTAATTTTTGTTTGCGCACTGTCTGCACGTTCGCACTTTGTAATTTTGTACTTTTGTACTTTTTGTTCCTTGTTGCACCTTGTTCCTGGAGGAACATTATTTCGCTCCACTGTGTACTTGTACAAAGATGGAAATGACAATAAATAAACGATAAACAATAAAAGCCTCTTGACTTGACTTGACTTGACTTGATTTCCAGTCACAGTATTCGCAGTGTTATTGGATGAATCATACATATCACAGTTGTCATTTAACAACTCTGGGAGGAACATTTACAGAGGTAACTATGTATGTGCCTTACTTTTTGTAAACTTAAATGTATTCATAAACAAATGCAACAAAGCTAGAACACAAATGAATTAAAATGGTGACATGTCTACAGTTAACTGTACTGGTTTGCATAAAAATGAAAACATGCTAACTTGCTAACTCTGGCCAAGGGTCCTTGGGAAGTGAAATCAGGACAGGGATGTGAGATTGGGCTTCACACCAGTCATTTCACTTCACAAGTTGTCTTAAGGACATTCCTCATATCTCAGCCAGTGATACAGACTGCTTTAAAAAAGAATATACACACAACACACACCAACAAGAATAAAGGATACAGGCATTTTTGACTTAGTTACTTTAACACAGCCAGCTAACATAGCTAACCTAGTAAGCCAACTTAGATTAATGCTTTATTGTTTCAAATTGTGAATGAGGAGGTGATAGTGAGGGCCAGATTGTGAGGAAGAACAACAAACCTCACAAAGTACAGGTTTGACATAGTGATGGCTAGGAATGAAGAGAGAGCTGCAGCTGCAGAGTTATTTAACTAGTTATTTTAAACTGGTTTAAATCTGCAGTTGCAGTGCTTTGTTAGGTCAGGCTGCTTTTGCAATATCCATAAACTGCTAGAACTCAGCTTCTTGTTCAATTATTTTGTTCCACCTTAAATGGTGCTGCAGGTACATTCTGGCACCTGCAAGCCATTTAAGGTGACTGCTGCATCGTTTAAGGTGGAAAGGAAATTTGAATGAGAAGCTAACTTCATGCTCCTCTTTATCTTGGCTGTTAATATCTGTTCTGAGCCGTGTAGGTGCTCTTGAATAAACAGACTCTCGAATCTTGGGCTTTTGAAAAGTTATTTCAAAGAAAACAGTGAGGTACAACACCACATCTGAGCATGAATCGACCCGAAGAAGTCTTATAAATAGCGCTCTCAGCAAAGTGGCGGCTGCAGACATGAATACTGGCATTTACTCTAAAATTATGACCCCGTACCCTTTACTGATTAGATCAATTTTGACAATTTTAACATGTTCTTGGTTGGAAGTGTATGAAAACTTAGGTATAACTGTTTTTGTTTGAAGCTGTGGCACTCAGGAACACAGCAAAATGCCTTAAAACTGACCGGAAACAAAGTTACATGCTAACAGAAACCAACAGAAGTGAGAACTCAGAAATGTGAAAAGGTCCTATTGTTGTGTGTTATATTTGTCTTAGGCATGCTGGGTATTGTAGTAAGCGAACCTTGATGAACCAAAAAGTGAAAATGAAATTGTGAATTCTTTTAAACCGAAGAGGCTGAGGAGTATAATGCTGAGCTGCAGAATATTGCAAAACACAACAAATGACATATTTAGATTGTAGGTGGGAATGCCCCTTTAGTACAAGCTCCAGGCACAATCAAGGAATATAATTATTCATTGGTATGTATCAGGTCATAAATGAAATATTCATTTAATAATCTAAGAGGAAATCTGGACTGTTTATTTATGTATATAAATAAAGCACTGTAACCAGAGTCAATATTTGGAAGATGATACACATATAGCCACAGACACACAGCAAGAGAGAGAGAAAGAGAAAGAGAGGGAGGGAGAGAGAGAGAGAGACAGAGAGAGAGAGAGAGAGAGAGTTACAATGTTACAGTTTAGTAGAGTTTGAGCCCTGCTCTCTATGGATCCTTCATCAGACTCTATCCGTGTGTATTTGCTGGTTGTATCCAGCTGTTCGCTTTGCTTATCACAGTGTTGTAACAACGCTCTGACCCCAGAACTCAGAAAGGTGCAGCTGACTCAGGCTTTAGAAAGCAGTGACTCTATTTAGAGCCACAGAGTTCACTCTACACAGAGAAAAAAAACACATCTAGCCCCACAAAGAGAAGTCTATAAAGCCTCACATAGGCCAAGAGCACATAACTCCAAAGATAAACTGGTTTTGGGCCTCCATCTCAACCCATAGCATATGCATTAACATTACAATGTTTCTATCATACAGGCTCCTGTTAGTAATATTGCTTGGTTCGCAATTTCACATCATCATACCATCATAGCATGCATCTAGCATGCAATATAATCTAGCATACATGTAGAAGAACCCTGCACAGAGAAAGCTCTGATTGGAGCACAGAGGTTCAAAGGAAATTAAAGGAGGTTGCTGACCAACTCCAACAAGGCCAAATTGTTATGGCCAGATGAAGTGTGCTCCCGGTCAGCAGTGGTGAATACCTGCCGACACTGGTCTGAGGAGGAATGAACCATGAACCAGCAACAGGGTGTTGGGTGCCCAAGGCTTACAAGGGCAATGAAGGCTATGCCATTTGGTCTGAAATGACAGCTACTGTGGCACAAATCATAGAAATGTTTAACAATGGTTATGAAAGCAATGTTTCACAACACACAGTGCATCACACCCTGAGGCGTATAGGGCTGTGCAGCCAGATATTGGAGTTCCTATGTTAATTCCTGTCATCAAAAACACCTACCATTGACATGTAAGCATTAGAACAGGACCTCAGAGCAACAGAAGAAGGTCTGATGAGCCCTGTTTTCTTTTACTTCACATGGACAGCTGGGTAAGTGAGCATCATTTACCTGTGGAAGTGATGGTACCAGGATGCACTGTGGGAGGAAGATGTGTGTGAGATGCTCTCGGCAATGTTCTACTGGTAAACCCTGGGTCTGGGCATTCATGTGGACAACAATTTGACACGTGCTATCTGCCTAAGCAGTGTTATGGGCAAGGTACACCCCTTCGTTGCAAAGATATTCCCCAACAGCAGCAAGATAATGTGACCTGCCACAGCGCACTATTTGATGAATATGACAAAAAGTTCAGGGTGTTGCCCTGGCCTCCAAATTCTCCACATCTTGGTGCACTTGAGCATCTGTGGGATGTGCTGGAACAAGAAGGATGATCTATGGCAGATTCACCTCACAACTTACAGGACAAAGAGGACTTGCTGCTAACGTCTTGGTGCCAGATACAACAGGACACCTTCAGAGGCCTTGCAGAGTCCATGCAGTGGCACGCAGAGGACCAACAGCAAGTTAAGCAATGTCAATAAACGTAGCTATTGAAAAGAGACAGAGTCAAAAAACTTGCACATTTATTTTTGACCACAATGTCGAAAAGCGCATATAGTCGTTTGGGCTAAAGTGTGAGCGCTCTTGGTGAAATTACATGTTTTGTTGATTTTCTAAGTGATCTACAGAGAACACACTTCCACATATTTTAATGCACAATTGCTTTTTGTTTGTTTAATTTAACAGTGGAAAAGTAAAGGCACTTTATATATATCGCTGTTGCTGGAAGAAAACCTCATATCTCCAAATTGATAACTTTGCAGGAGAAACAAAAAACCTACTTTACTTTTAATGTAAGTCAGTGGAACCAGACTTTTTTCCATATATATATATATATATATATATACATATATATAATAGTGCGCTGAACTTTTATTTGTTCCCTGTGGAGGATGGCTAAACTGCAGTCCTGCAGTATAATAAATAAATAAATAAATAAATGTAAATAAAACAATTAAGTAATCAGACCATAGATATTTACCAGGATTATGTCATGCCCTATCACCACCACTGTTTTTTGTTTACATTTTGACAACTGAATTATGTAAAAATCTTGAAAAACTGGAGTCCCCTTAAAAAGGGAACTTGGTACCTCAGTGCATTTCTTGATTTTTTTGCACAATGCATGCTGGGTATTGTAGTTCTGTAAAAGAACTTCGATGGCAAGACAAAAAGAATACAAAATCGTAAATTCCATCAAAGCAATGTGGCTGAGTGATGCAATGCTGCACAACAGAATATTCACAACATGACAAATAACATATTAAATGTTAGTTTTAGGTCAGAATGCCCCTTTAGCACACTGCCTAGTTAAAAGGGTTACAACAATTGAGTCTTCTTAAACCAAATGTGTTCGTTAAACTTAACTCTTAAACCTGGAACAACTTAGTATTGTTTATAGCGGAAATGCACAAAGTGAAATTAGCACAAAGACAAAGCAAAAGCTTGCCTTTCTCTGACAGCTTCATAGTCATGAGGGCTCGTCCTTACATCCCTTGGCCTTGAGTAAAAATAGCCCATGTCTGAACTTTGCTCTCGACTCACTTTCCTCTGTAAATTCTGGCCATAAAGGCCTACTGGGTTTGAGCTGCAGTGGCGCTTTTGGATTTATGGCAACGCAGTAATGATTTTATGTTGTTGTAATATTAGTACATTAGGTCTCTGTGAGTGTTCTATGAAAGAGAAGATTTTAGGAGAGGCAGAGATTTGTGAGCATGTCATGTATGTCTGTGTGTTGTCTGTTTATACATATGTGTGTTAGAGACAAAGAGAGCTGTTAGACTGTAGCATCAACTCTACTTTAAGCTGAACTTTTAGCACTGCTCTTTTTTCAAGAAAATCTCTTTTACAGAGCGAGTAAACCAACAAGGAATTTGCTTCATCAAAACTCCATTCATGTTCCTACGAAGTATGTTCTTTTGACATCTCGAAAAACACAACAGCAAGGCTGAACTTCATAGCTTGGCTGCCTTTTTTTGCTTGGCCTGTGTGGATTGCTGTGCTTGAAGTCATAATGTTTACTTAAAATGATAAGCGATGTTGTTTTGCCAGCGAGCCACTAGGCCACTTCAGCATCAGAGAAGATAACAGCAAAACACCTCATAGCTCACTACAACTCCCCACACTGCAGCAGGAGGAGAGAGGACTCGTCTGCACGCTGAAGGGTGTCTGCAGGTGTGTGTGTGTGAGTGTGTGTGTGTGTGTGTGTGTGTGTGTGTGTGTGTGTGTGTGTGTGTGCATGAACAGGAGCTATCTGATTGTATCTCCTGCCTGTGTGGACACAGTGGGTTCACAGGCAGGTCCTGACAGGGCAGGTAAACACTGGGCTGCTCTCCTCCTCCTCCTCATTAGCTCAGTCATATATTATGCAGTTCTTGCTTTTTTGACCCATGAAGAAGAAATGTACAGTACTTGCAAAACTCTCAGAGCATCCTTCATTTATTTAATTTCCATTCAAAATGGCCATTAAGTTATTTATGCTTCAGTGAAAAAAATGATTGCTGTCCAATCTCCAAAATAATGAGTTTACAGGAGAAGGTAAGAATATTCTTTACTTTTAATGTAAAGCAATGAAAAGAGATTTTATTGCAAGCAAATGTGGAGGATTTTATTGATCCATCATGAAATTTTCCCCCAAAGTAAAGGGCAGCAGCTGAGCTCAAATCAATCAAGAAGTTGGTTGAATTTTCTGCTTCTCATGATCTGATTAATCCCAAACACATTCAGTTATGTTGAGATCTGGGCTCTGTGGTGGCCAGTCCATTGCTCTAAGAACACCATAAATTGGTTTTCTCCTGTCTCTCAAAGATGGAGGCTTCAAATACTGTTAATCTGATGGTGTCATTTTCTTTATATCTTTGAATCATTTTTTGTAAACTCCTTGTTTTTCACTTATTACAAGTGAATTAACTAGCTTCTCAGAAATATCTCCTGAAAAAGTAACAACTTGTACTTAAATGGCCACTTCTGACCATAAATTAAACTAAAACTTGCAATTCCTGAAGAAAATGCAGAATGGTTGTGCAGCGGTTAGTATGATATCCCAGGTGGTTGCTAAGATGTTGCTAGGCAGTTGCTATGCCATTGCTAAATTACTGGTAGGCAGTTGCCATGGTGTATGGAGTGTGTATTTAGCTGTTCATAAGGAGTTGCCAAATGTTAGCTATGTGTTGTTGAAATGAATGGGAGTCTATGTGAAGAACAAGGGATGAAAAAACAACACATAAAGGAGTGTGGGTCAGTGTGGGTGTGGATTAGAGCTTGGGTATCTGCCCTGAGTGAAGACATGCATTTCGGTAGCTGTCGGGAAAAAGAGAGAAAAGGGCTTTGTTGGGGACGAAAATGAACGGGACTCTATGGGAAGAACAAGGGATGAAAAAACGACACATAGAGGAGTGCGGGTCAGTATGGCTGTGGATTAGAGATTGGGGACCTGCCCTGAGATGTGGTGTCTTTTGGTCAAGCAGAAGTACAGTAGATTGTCATGCAATTTTTCACCCCATTCATTCCTATGGGATAAAAATTACACTAAATTCCATTGCTACATGGAAACCATGTATCCGATCAAAAAGCTGTATATGAGCCTGAATCACACCATCAGACCAGACAATCTGGAGTTGGAACGATGTTGATATCTAGAAAATTGTGGGATGAGTTATGCAGCAAAGAAACAGCAGAAAAATAAGAGTAATAAAAACGGGAAGAAGAACAATAATATAAATCAGATAACGATTTAGTTTGCAATGCACAACCATAATGAATGAGGAGTGGTTTCTGACTTTTGCCCAGTCCTGCACATCATCGCTGGCACATCTAAACCTCTCAATGCAATTTTTTCATTTTTCATTTTATTACGCCATTTGAAAAAACCTAGCTACGCTGTGCATTATGTGAACATTACATAAAGAATGACTTAAAATTTAATTAAATAAACAGGAATTTAGCTCATTTCCCTTCTATTATAGTTACCAGATTTCTGATAATATTCCAATGACATTCCTTCATTCATTTCATTCCATTCATACCCCTTCACTCTCCAGACCCTCTTTCATTGTCGTGGCGGATCTGGAGAGCCACACACAATGGTTAGTATATTCACTTAAGTGGATTGATTATGATTAATTCTAAAACACACACACACCCATGCACACTTGTGTGTCTGTTCAGTGTTTCCATGCTGTCCGTTTACACTTCACTGGCACTGAGCCAGGGTGGAGTTAAACTCGCACAAGACAACACGCTCCAACTATTTCAAACTAATTATAAAGACTAATGGACTCTTATCTGGGAGATGGGAGAGCAAAGTTTCATTCCCTAACCGAAAGATGAAGGAGGGTTAATGGCCATCTACTACAATGTTGGGATGGCTAAACAGCAGAAAGAGAGGGTTAAGAAGCCCTCCAAGCTGTGCTTCACTCTCATTTATGACTGCTTAATCATTAAACATGTAGCACTCAGAAGCTTAAAATACATACATAACATAAATGTGGAACTCTCTACTAAGCTTTCCCTTCATTCACATGGATGAATGTAAACACAAAGTGCCAGGAACTGTATGACTTCAGTGACTTTTTGGTTTTCCGGTCTGGGCTGCTTTGAAGGAATGCTGACACAGCGCAGATGAAAGCTACTTTCTTAGTCACAAATGTTACATCCTCAGATAAGATGCTATGGTGAGGCTTCATGACGGTAATGTGACAGCTTTAGTACTGAAACCATTTGAGGAGTTTTAGAAAAGACTATCACAAAGTTGTTGAAGTTAGTATTTAATCAACCTTTTAGGGGTTATGATTGTGATGTCACACCATAATTAATAATACAATACAATAAAATATAGTATGAATAAATGAAAGTAAAACATTATAGAAATAACTGTATAAAATATAAACCCTCTATACCTAAATATAATATCAAATTCTTAAGTATTCAGAGTGTGCATTTATTGCCTTTATTACTGCTTGCATTCTTTTCAGGAGACTTGCTTTTTTTTCCTTTTTATTCTTCTTCTGTTCTTCTTTTTTATTTCCTTCTCTCAGTAACAGCTTCTTGACAGCTACACATCCTTTCAGACCCATAGTCCCTCCTGCTCCACAAGTCTCTCCTGCCTCTCTCTCCCTTTCTCCCTACCCCCTTCCCGTTCTCTTTCTCTTTGTGTCTCTTTCAATTTCTCCCTCTTTCTCTCTTTTTTGCTTTCTCTCTCTCTGTTAGTGTGCGTTTCTCTTTCTACTCATTTTTTTCAACTTTTATTTACACTCAAGGCCACAGCAGCTGCAAAAGAAATTTAGGGAGTGTGTGCCTGATGAAAAAAGTGAGGCAGAGAGAGAGAGAGAGAGAGAGAGAGAGAGAGAGAGAGAGAGAGAGAGAGAAGAGAGAAAGAGAAGAAGAAGAAGGATGTGAATAGTAGGGAGACATAACTCCCCTCTCTCTGCCTGCATTTCAAGGCCGTGTTTCTCCTCCTCCTTCCTCATCCTCCTCACGCCTTGGACAGGTCATGCAGTGAGCAACTGAGTGTGTGAATTTGGTGGGGGGGGTTAAACGGTCAGTATTCTAAACCCCTCCACCCCACCCCACCCCCCTTTTCACAGCAAAACAAGAAAACATACACCTGACCACTGAGCATGTGTCCACTTAGTTCAGATCCATGTAGACCACTGTGCATTACACCCTTTAAAATAAAGCCTCTTAAATGGTACAGTTCTAGGTAAAATCTTTAAGTGGTATAGAACCTTTACATTATGTTCTTTAAACTTTAAATATAAAATACAATCTCATTTACACAAGTTATTCTTTAAAGAATCATCCAACAAAAGGTTCTTTTGGGAGCCAATGGTTCTTCTATGCCATTGCTATAAAGAACCCTTCTTGGCACCTTTATTTTTAAGAGAGTATGATAACTACAGAGCATCTGTACTGTATAGATCACACAGTGTTTCCTAATAGTCATCACAGTATTTACTTTTGCAATGCTGTTATCACAAAAAGCTGCAATATGCAAATGAGACTTGTAATAAACCACAGAAATGTTCATTGTTTGCTGTTAACATCCTGAACAACGTCAGATGTTCCAGATGAGGTTTTGTGGGTGTTTTGATGAGTCAAGGGATTCATATGATCCAATGATGGCAAAAGGTTTTGGTCAAATCAAGTAGATCTTGAACCTTGTTTTGTCAAGGTTGTTTTTAAAGGGGAATTCCACTGTCTTGGAAAAATCCATTGTAATTCAATCACTAAGATGTAAACAAAGTCATTCAGTGAGCTCGGATGTGACTGGTTCATTATAGAGAAACGTATCAATTCATCGACTGTCTTTACAGTGGTGCCGATAGGAACCAGGGTTTGGGATACCAACGGTGAAAATATAGCCATTCTATTTACTATTTAAAATGAACAGTGAACCTACTGTGTCTTTTGTGCTTATTTATGTAATGTTGATGATGTTAAAATAGTAGTAAATCAGAATAAAAGAATTGGTAGTGTTTGTCTGTACATCTACCTGCATGTACTTCAATATGTATAAAAAAAATGTTATATGTAAATATATATATATATATATATATATATATATATATATATGTATATGTATATTTTCTATGCCAAAATTGTATCTTGAAACTATCACAGGAACTGTGGGAATTGTGCACCTGCACAAACCAATGTGAGTGCCCACTGCCATCTGACACCTGTTAGCACCACACACACACACACACGCTCACTTGTCCACATGACGATGGCCAGGAAGGCTAAGTATCCCCTTAACCCGCTGTCCACCCGCACACATACTGCAGAAATTTATTACTTTTTGGGAGAAACAACCTTGGTTTCACACAACATACCAAAGATTTACAGCCTATAATCTTTCAGTTCATAAATATTCTTGCTTTATTGTTATTTTAAATGATGATACTATAATACTTTCATTATTATAAAATGTGATAGAATTATTCATCATGAAGCAGACTAGGCTGAGTTGCAAGGTTAAGATAAGAGCTGTTAGTTCGACAAAGTTTGCTTTACGTAGCTTGCCACTGCTACAGCAAACTGCTAGTGACTTATTCCCCCATAATGCCTTGGGAATGAGCTCATCATTGCAGTAGTGTGAGTTCAATGTTGGTGAAAGTTTTTTTGGGGAGTGGGAATGAAATACATGCTGTAACCTTATAGCTTACACTTTTAAACATGAGGCAACTGTAACAAGAATCACCCTTATTATATGATTCGCATTTCAGTTAAATTTACTTTTAGTTAGTTAATTGATATTAAGTGTTACAAGGAAATGAGGGAATCAATAAAACATCTATCAATACAATACCTTTGGTTGAAATGATTTAAGTGTGTATTAGTGCTTTTTAAACATTGCTGGGTTTCTTTAACTCTTTGAACTTAGGCTTATAGTGCAGTTGTTAATCTTGAGACTTATTACCCCATTTCCAAAAAAGTTGTGATGCTGTGCAAAATGTAAATAAAAACAGAATGCACCAATGTGCAAATTATTCAAACCCTATCCTGTGGTGGATCTCCAGGACCAGGACTGATCCCCTCTGTTCTACAACAATTACTTGTTTCCCTTTATGACTGCACCATAATGCTTAATTTTCATTTAAAATCACTAAATTTTGCAAGCCTCTGGACCTTGAACAAGGGGTTGGTTTCTGAACTTGTTTCACTGCTTACAAGTTTGCATGTCTGTATTTGGGTGTTGTGAAATTATTAGCTTCATAAAATGCATAAAGTGGATAATATATACAAATGTATTAAATAGATATTCTGAGATGCTTATGGGGCTCTTGGAATTTGCAAGCAGTCATTTGGCCCGTGAACAGGAACTTCTTTGCATGGTAATGTTTTGACTTTCATTTGTGGATGCAGTGATGAACGTGTTCACAGACAATGGTTTTCAGAAGGGTTCCTGAACCAATGCAGTGATTTCCACTACAGAATCGTTTTCCCAAGTTCTTTACTATTTTACTTTGAGAAACATCATTCTTGAATTATTGCACTATTTGCCCATGCAGTCTTTCATAGAGTGGGGAACTCCTCCTCATCTTTACTTCTAAGAGACTCTTTAGACCCAGTCATGTTACTGACCTGTTGCCAATTAATTTAATTAGTTGTGAGATGTTCCACCAGGTATTTCTTTAAGCATTACACAACTTTACCAGTCATTTGTTGCTCCGGTCCCAACTTTTTTGAAATGTGTCAAATTAAAATTTGAAATGGACATACATTAAACAAAAAAAACAATACAATTTCTCATTTTCAACATTTAATATGTTCATCATTATTCATCAACTACTCTACCGTGAAACTAATTGTGATAGTTATTGAAGTGTGGATCCATTTACAGGACTTTAATGTTTAAGAGGTGAATAATAACATGAAAAACAAAACTGTTTGGGTTTTGTTTGGGTTGTATTTGAGTTCTGCATATAGGAGGTTTGGTTTGGGTTGTATATAGGTTCTGTGTGTAGCAGGTTTTGCTTGGTTTGCGTAGAAGGTTCTGTTTGGTTTGTATTTTGGTTCTGTGATTTTGTTTGAGTTCTATTAGTATGTAGGATGTTCTGTTTGGGTTTTGTGTTTATGAACTTCTGTTTGGGTTCTGAGTGTAGGAGGTTGTGTTTGGGTTCTATAAGTAGGAGGTTTGGTTTGGCTGCCACTTGGGTTTTGGGTTTTACCTTGATGAATGAAAACTGTCCTTTTTTTCTGTCAATATAAGAGGTTCTCTTTTGATTCCATTTGGGTCCTCTGTCTTGGAGGTTCTGTATGAGGTCTGTATATTGGTTCTGTTTAGGTAATTTTGGGGTCTGTTTTGGTTCTGTGTGGCTCCGTGGAGTGACATTTGTGAGTGGTTATAGTGCTTGGCTGTTTGGTCCGTGTTTGGGTCTCCACTGCTGTTCCCACAGTCCGGCTGTGTGGCGGCACTATCAGGGTCCGTCTCCAGCATTCCGCCCAGGAGCCCTGACGTCAGGCACGGATGATAAGGGGGTCCGGCAGAGCCGGGGGTGCAGGGGGGGTTAGACTAACAGAGACAGCCCTCGATAAGGCCTCAGACTGATAAGAGGACAGCCTGCGGAGCCCTATTGTTCCAGCAGATCCTCCAACAGCTCGTCTTCCCTCTCCTCAGTGTGCGGGTGAGATGCAGCATTGATGTGAATGATTTTCCTGCAAAAATGAACCAGTTTATCATATTTAGGCATGTTTGTGTGTGTGCACTGACAGAGCAGGTAAAAAGACAGCAGTTTGTGTGTGTGTGGTGCATCCGTGCATTGGGATGTCCTAATCCTCCCCGACAAACAGGAATATTCCAGTTATCAGAGTTGTATGTTGAATGACCTGGTGAATTGAGACACTCCTTTCTGCTATTATTTCCTGTCATTGTGTGCGTGTGAGTGTGTGTGTGTGTGTGTGTGTGTGTGTGTGTGTGTGTGTGTGTGTGTGCTGTTGATTTTAGGTTGGATGCAGTAATCATGAAGTTTTATTCAGGCTATCCCACCTACAACACTAGCGCCGGATGCACATACGCACATAGACATAAATCGTGTAGAACTTACATGATTCATGACTTACATTCTTAAGCACTCAGGCTACTCAGGCTGAGAATAGTGGGGACAATGCTTTTAGTAATGATGCTAAAAATTGTATCTTCCATTCATCTTTTTAGATTGTGTCCGTCCTACTCGCTTGTGTTTTTATGATTGTCAATCTATTCTTCTTTTCATTCTAATCTTACCCTTTCTAAATCTGCATGTTATCTGTAAAAAGGATTTGGATGCAACAGAATACAAGTGTTCAGGATACACAAAATAATCTCTGCATTCCATCCAAGTTACATTTTTTTGTAGCCAGTGTTTAGAAAAGTTAGATTTTACATTTTTAGGAAATATTTTTAGACAATATATTTTCAAAATATATACCAACTTTTTAAAAGAAACACCATCTATGCTTGTTTATTAACTATTTTAAAATCAATGCACAGTGTGAGAAGACATCCTTTAAGTGAGAACTCAAAAACAGCTTCTGTACAAACACTGAAGTTCTGTCCAAAAGCCTGAGTAGACTGATAAACCACTATGATGGACTAGTTATTAAACTCAGTGTTATTAAACTCTGTTACAGCCTGAGCAGACTGATAAGCCAATGTGATGTGCCAGTTATTGATCTCAGCGTTACTAAACTCTTGAGGTATGAATGCACTGAACTAAGTAGTGGACATGTTTGCATCTGTGTTGCTCTGGACTCATTTTATGGCAAGTTACATACATGCCGTCAACTGAAAATCCCATAGCTACCCACTTTAAAGTCATATTTGTGAGATTTGTTATTGGGATATGGCAAATTCTAATATTAGAATATTATTACAAAAAAATTGAAAAAAAGTGATTTTATATGATAATATGTTTGCTACTATTCCAGTCCTCTCCTCAAGGAAGCCCAGTACTTTTGTATTTATATTCCAATACATGATCTGGCTAATCACTACTATAACGAATTCAATACAATGCCTGGCAGCATCAGAAACTTGCTCCTCATAAGAGAAAAAAAGAAGTCTTCTTGCTTTTTGCTGTATTTATGTTTATTTGTTCTTATTCTAATGTGTCAAGTGGTTGCAAATTAATAAAATATAACTATATAAACACAATGACTGCCAAAAGAACATGAAACATGAAAAATAAATTGATGTATTCATGTAATATAGCTTTGTGTGCAACACTTGTGCAGACACATTTAAATTATTTGCCATTTTTTTCAGTACATAAACTTCATGAAACTTTCATCCTGCTCAAAGCATAGACAGGTATTCAGCTGAATTTATAATTAATTCCATTAATGATTAATTATGGGAATTCCACTGATTTTTAAAAAAAAATCTGCAAAGCTCACTTGTGGAATTGTCAGTACACATACACAGAGTGGTTTGATGTGAAATGCCACCTAAGATTTTCCATTTTTTTTCTATCCAAAATAAGATTTTCCAGTTTATTTACTATCCAAACTGACCAGTAAACCTACATGACCTTTCATATGTAATGTTGTTAGGAGGTAGGTTATAAATAAATAAATCAGAAAAATTTTGGAATATTAAAACTATTCCAATCACCACTGTTGTGAACAACAGCATTCTGACTAAGTTTCTGTAGATCTGAGCATTTCACATCAATGGAATTTCCCTTCAAAGGTATTTTATCACTTTTATGGTCCAGTTCTGGTCAGCATCTGCTTGGTCCAAGAGCCAGCTTCAATTGAATTGAAGGTTTGGTTGTCTGAATTTAATGCACTAAATGGAAAAACATAATAAAATGAAAAAAAACAAACTGAGAAGAAAAATTGCACAGCACTTTTGGCAGCAAAATGTTAAAAATATTTATAGGTGTATTGATGAACTTAAGGCACGTCAAGAGCTTCCCCTTCATGATGCTCATTAGTACTAGTCTGGCTTTGTTACAATGGCTACAAAAGGCTGACTGTAGCTGATCTATTACATATCCATGACAACCTATGTAAGTTTTACCACGAAAATCCTGATAACTACATTTAAGACCTTGTTAGTAGCAGCGTAAGACACACACCTATAACATCAGCATGAACGTAAAAACTCTTAACCAAGGAGCGGCAGGGACAGTGCTGGTAATAATGATGCCATTTTCTCTTCCCACCTTCATTTTTTTTACCTGTATCTCTATTGTTCCTTTTTATTCTGTTTTTTTTTATAATCATCTTTCTTATCTCATCCTTTATAAATGTGTATATTAGCCATGAATGGTGCATCATAGTAATATCAGCTGCTCATACTCATCAGCCACCACAAAGCAGGTCTAAATAATCTGTATCATTGTCTCATATGATTTAAAATGAATACTTATAGTTTCTTTTATTACCGTTAAGCTTTATCAACAAGCACTCTTATATATAACTTTATACTTCTATAAATAAAGATTTGAAATTTTATAAGGGTACATGAATTAAATCACCTTTTTGCAAACACCCAAGAAAATTATCTTTAAAATGTTTTTTAATTTGGCAGAAAAAAGTTTATTTTTGTAGAAAAACACTAATATCAGAAAAAATACAAATGTGTTTATGTATGTCAATGTGTTCACTTAACCATTTCCAGCCCTCTTCTCATAGCAACTTAGTATTAATTATACTTATCAAGCAAGACCTGGTTTGGCTAATCAACGATTCATTAAATTAAATCAGGAGTGCTGGTATGCAACTATGCAAACTATGCAATGACTGGGGAGCCTAGAAACAAGTTTTTCTCATAATAGCAACTACTTTTTTGAAAACAAGAAATTCTTTTAAATTTCATTGTATTAATGTTTATTTGTATATATTCTAGTGTTATATAGCGTTTCACAGGCTGAGACAAATGTTTTTAATGTGCTTAAGTGCCTAAGAACTGTATGGTGTGACCAGCCATGCCCTGGGTGAGTTGTTATGGATTAGCCCACCCAGTACAACCTTATTTTGCATGTTTGTAAGATACATAATTCTTATATATTCCTTGTCCAGATATTTAATGAAACATAATGTAAAGTAGGGAGTATAACACTCTGTGGGTAAACTCCAGTTGCCTTCATGCTGTATGTGTGACTAAGGCAGAGTGAACAGACAGCTGTAGTGGTGGAGTGGCCGTCGGTGAGACTGCCGTTATCAGCGGCTCAGTGGGCTGCTGGCCCAGTGTTTGCTTGGCCGCCGGACTTTGGTCTGCTCTTATCTCAGGGTGAGGTCCTGGGACCAAGCCACCCCCCTCCATCTCTCCATCCATCCATCTCTCTTTCTTTCTTTCTTTCTCTCTCTCTCTGCCACTGCGGCTATAAATAAAAATCATAGATACAGTGACCATGAACACATAGTACAGAAGACAACAACTCTAACACACCTACCCAGTCATGAAACAGGGGGCAAGAGCAGTCTATTGGCTTGGCTATTCTGTCAATGAAATGATGTAATGGAGCAACAGGGCAACACATTGAGTTGAGCTTGTCATATTACACTGACTAAAACATGATGACCTGCCCTTTGCAGAGAGTGGTGTATTGCTAGGGGGCGGAACGATACCTGAGATTTCCTGGGAGCTGATTAGTGAGCAAAGGAGGAAGTCAAATATAATGTCAAATTTGCGGGGACAACCATTCTCACTAAGCTTCAAAGACAAACCAGGCAAACAAGAAGCTCATCCGCATAACAGTTTATAATAACACAAACAGAGGGGGTCATAACCTGCCACATACTCCAATGAAAAAAATAGAACCAAATGCACAACAAGCAAACATAGTTTGGCTGAGTCTTGTGTAAAACATTGATTATAAGCACATGTTCCTTCCAAAACCAACCACCTATCAAAAAGTAGATAACCTACTCCAATAATGTTTCACCTGAAGGTTTGATGAACAGGTCAGAGGGCTCTTAGAAAAGGCTCATTACTTTGATGACAGACAGACATGATTAAACGCAGTCCACACAGGTCAACCAGAGCCCGAGCATGACTCTGCATATAGACACACACGTAGGGCATCCACTTGGCCTGATTCAGGTGTAATTGATTTGGCGAGACAGCACCATGTTCAGATAAGCTTAGAGAATGTGCTTGTAAGTGATGTCCAAATAGTCCAGTCCCTGCAGTACACAAAGCCCATTGATCAGCCTCTGTTTCATCACACAAACACACATATAGATTAATGGAAGGCTTGAGTGCAGCAAGGTGCAGAAACAAACAAAGGTCAACAGGCCTGGGCAGAGTAAGATAGTTAGCCTTTATGGTCTTCTAGGGACAAAAATGAATATTTCTAATGTTTTTTAAGCTTTAACTGTGTTTTTGTGTAAAGGTCCATCTAGGAGCACATATTATATATTAAAGCATAGATATCAATGAAAAAATATATATACTTTAGCATTTATACCTACTGTACTATGCAAAAGTTAGGTTATTAGATACAATTTTCTTTTCACTATTTAATGTGTTTACCCTTTGCCTGCTTCTGTTTTTCTCAGGAGACATGCTTTCAGTTTGTCAAAGCAATCTGCAGGAATATTTTCCCACACCTCCAAAGTTCAGTCTTAGAAGTTGGTTCAGTCTTCTGCTTCTCACAATCCAAATAATCCCAACACATTCAATGATGTTGAGGTCAGATGTTTCTCAGTAACAGCATCTTGACAGCTACAAAGCCTTTCAGTGCCATATGTTCTCACAGTGGATGGATGGACAGAAACACCTGTGGATTTTTTCAGGTCTGAAGCAAGAGTGGAGCTCAAAGGTGAAAGCTTTAAGTGCTGTTTATCTGATGCTGAAAGTTTTGATGGTCGACCAGGTCTCGCACAATTATTGAGTATTATTTCCTCTATATTTTTCTAATAATTGCAGTTTTGGAAACTCCTTTTTTTCGCCCTCCATGGGTTATTTTATATCTGATCTCGTCAAAAACATCTCCTGAGAAATGAATAACTTGTACTAAATGGTCATTTTTGACTGAAAATGAAATAAATGAAGGATGATTTCTAACTTTTGCATAGTACTGTATTATGCCCATGCATCTGTCACTAATAAACACGCATTAAGTAAAACGAAAATGAGAAAAAGTGGAAGAAAAGCAAAAATAAATGAAGGGGAATGGAGATTCTATATTCGAACAGTTTTCTATGGATTAGTTTGGCAGCGGCTCCATCTGAAGTGGTCTTCCTGGAGCCGTGGGTCTGGCTGGCCTGTGCCCTTCAGGAAAAGTGTCAGATGGGGCCAGTGACCCCCTACAACCCGGGTGTCTGCTCAGGCATGTGGGACATGTAGGAGACTAATGGAGATAGATTTGAGAATGCATACAGTACATAAAAACACAGTTATTGTCTCAAACTATTACATTCTACCACCTTCTCTTGTCTTCCTTAAAACTCTCTGCCCACTCTCTCAGAAAACAATCAGAACACTTTCCCCCTCCCATTCAGAAACACTAAGCTCTATCACTCCTCCTCCTCACTCCCTCTATCTGCCCCTTCCATTCTTTCAGCCAGCACCTCATTCATACACATACTGACAGTGTTCTGGCGCTCAGGCATTACGCAGGCGCTGCTGAGGAGCTTTACAGAAGGTTGATTTTCGGACAATCCTCTGCTGATGCTCCTGCACACAGACACACAGACTCCACACTTTCTCTGTGAGTCTTTCTCATAAACACACTAAGTCCTTGTGTAAGACATCACTGTAGTTACATCAGTGATGATTATACCATGGACGTTCCTCCAAAGGGATAATTTCCTATTTCCTTGATTACCCACAATATAAAATCAAACCAACCCTCAGGGCCAGATCTATTCTTCTACCCACCCCCCATCTTGTTAGCTGATGTACTATAAAATTAGAGGCAAATGAATAGCAATGACTACCACAAGCAGTTTTAATTATATAAATGTATAACTGGCTAATTTCTATAGTGCTGATGAATGGATGCTCGTCTGAGGTTGTAATAAGTCACAGTTCAAATACCTACCTAAATACCTAATAGGCAACATAAGTAGCTGCTTATGTTAGCCTATTACTGTACCACTATGTTGTCTAAGATGCTCGAGTGAGGAGAAAAAACAAAATCATGCCCCCAAAAAGAATGTGTGCATCTGGAGCCAAAAAAATGTACAAAGAAGAGCATTTATGACAAATGAAAAAAATAAAAAAGGGTCACCACTTGACACACCACCAGTGTTAGATCAAACTAAGCTGAAAGTTTTCAGGGTAAGCAAACAAATACTGCATTGTGAGAAAGACCCCTAGATCAAAACTGCTGAACAGGTGACCTGTAATTTAAACTGAAACTTTTTAGAACTCCAAACGAGCGTCTAATCATCAGCAATAAACAATTAGCCAGTTATAAATGTACATAATTAAGACAGCTTGTTTGCTTTACTTTCTACATATTTGGGTAGTATGATTTCTTTTTCTTTCTATAGTGACTCCTCCTCATGTTTCACGCATTTGGCTGTCTATGTTATTTAGTCAGATATCATGTATCATGAAAATGCCTTAAAGAATTATGATATTGTACAGGGTGTCCCAAAAAAAATTTACATCATTTGAGATGTGAATATCTGAGTAACTACATGTCCTGGCAAACAAAATTAAATAGGCTTCATGTTGAACAACACAAGATTTATTTATCAAAATTCAAACAAGAAATTCAGAGGGATGTAGATTTTATAACCGATTTCACAGCTTCACAAATGTAATATCTTCCGATGCTGGTGGTCGTCCAGATCCCTTTGCCCTGCACAGACAGCCTTCCTCTTTGAATTTTTTTGTGCCATGTCCAAATCTGCTTACCAGTTGGTGCATTTTTATTGAATTTTCTCAAAAATGCACGCTGCACACTCTTGTTTGACTGTGTTCGAGCATATTCTAACACACACAATGCCTTTTCATTTTTAGTGAACACCATTCTTCAACCTGAAAAAAACATTAAAAATTAAAATTGGTTAGTTTTTACACATTTTGTTCAAATTTGAGATCATTTGAGAGAGAATTGGTTATGTTATTAGACTACAAAATGATGTAAATTTTTTGGGACACCCTGTATTTTTTGCCATATTGCCTGCCCTGCTCTTTTTGGCGTAGTTCAGTGTGTGTAGTGTAATTTTTTATTTTGTAGTTGCCTTCTGGTTTATCCTGCTATGTTTTAGCTTGTAATTGACAATGCAACTTAACTGGTGTGGGTGATTAATATGAAATTTTATCAACAATATAAGTGATGTACTTTTTCTTCACAACCATTCTGCCACCCCACAAAAATTATATTGCGTAAATTCACAAAGTGGAAATGAACATGTCCTTCCTGTTTCCCCGATATATGGTAATGTATAACCCCATTTCCAAAAAAGTTGGGATGCTGTGTAGAGTGTAAATAATAGAATGTAAATTCTTGCTTAATATAGGATTTCAGCTGCTCAACAGTTTGGGGTCTCCTTTGTCGTATTTTTCATTTCATAACGCGGCAAATATTTTCAGTGGTGACAGATGGGACTGCAGCCAGGTAATTTTAGCACCCGGACTCTTTTACTACAGAGCAATACTGCAATGGATGTGGTTTGATACTGTCTTGCTGAAATCAAAGCAAGGCCTTCCCTGAAAAACACGTTGTCTGGATGGCTGCATATATTGCCAAAACATCTATCGCTCAGCATTAATGACGCCTTCACAGATGTGCACATCACCCATGCAATGTACACTAATGCACCCCTATACCATCATGAATGCTGGCTTTTGAACTGTGAACTGATAACAAGCCAAGTGGTCTTTATCCCAGTGGACACAGCGTCCATGATTTCCAAAAAGAATGTCAAATGGTGATTTGTCAGACCACAGGACACTTTTCCACTTCCCCTCAGTCCATTTTAAATGAGGTCAGGCCCAGAGAAGGTGGCAGCGTTCCTGGATCCTGTTTATATATGGTTTCTTTTTTGTGTTTTAGAGTTTTAACTTGCTTTTGTGGATGCAGCGATGAACTGTTTTCACAGACAGTGGTTTTCAGAAGTGTTTCTTAGCCCATGCAGTGTTTTCCACTAGAGAATCATGTCTGTTTTAAATGCAGTGCTGCCTGAGGGCCCAAAGATCACAGCCAGCAAATACTGTTTTTTGGCCTTGTCCCTTGCATACAGAGATTTCTCTGGATTCTCTGAATCTTTTAATGATATTATGTACTGTAGATGATGAAAAACAAAAGTTCTTTGCTATTTTATGTTGAGAAACGTTATTCTTATTTGCTCACACAGTCTTTCACAAAGTGGTGAACCCCTCCCCATCTTTACTTCTGAAAGACTCTTTTTATACCCAATCATGTTACTGACCTGTTGCCAATTAACCACCAGGTGTTTTTTTAGCATTACACAACTTTACCAGACAACCTTTGTTGTCCCCGTCCCAAATTTTTGGAACGTGTTGTTGGCATCAATGATTTGATGTTTGTTTTGCAGGGTTATGGGCCTGAACAAATCCTCAGTGCGTGCTCTCATTAGTCAGCATGGACCCTCCAACTCTAAGAGCACTATTATTACAGTTCTATATGGATTATCAGCAGCCAAAAGTTACACATTAATAATTCTGCATTCCTCAAGGGGCAATACTGCGTTCCCTTCATGATGGGGGTAATGGGCAAGTGACAACAAATCAATGCAGCTTAATGTGTGATCTGTGGCGTGGGTGTGTGTAAAAGAGCAGAAAAAGAAAACTTTACTCTACAATATCCTACAATCTTTTTACCCTGCATTCCAAAAAAATCAACAGGTGTGAATATTTAATAAAGGAAAAGAGCAAAAGGGGTAAGAACATCTTTTTGAAGTGAAACAATCTAATCAAAATCTCCTAATGCTAAGTTCCTTTTACTTAGACTCATTTTATGAACTCTACCTTTCTTATGCAGTACTGTGCAAAAGTCAGAGACCTTCATTTATTCAAGCCCTTAAATGGCCGGGCCCACTGGTGAGTCCGAAGCTTTATTACACACTTCAGTGACCTTAGAATAACTCAGGCACTTTACATTGAAGTCCCTGAATACACACACACACACACACATATTTTCTAAGCCACTTATCCTTCTGGGTCACGGGGGGAGCTGGAGGCTATCCCAGCGTTCAATGGGCGGAAGACAGGAAACACCGTGGACAGGCTGCCAATCCATCGCAGGGTAGATGCAGAATAATAAGTCTTAATTTAATAAGCCTGGGATTTTTAAGGGGTTAACTTTCTGTCAAAAAGGCCAGAAAAAGTACAAGTTATTCATTTTAAAGGAGATATTTCTGAGGAGACTAGATATGTGACTTGCATGAGTAAGGGGAGTGTCAAAGAAAAAAAAACAGGAGTTTCAAAAAAATTATTAAAGAGAGAATGTAACTCTTAACAACCAGGCAAGATCTTTAATACCATCAAATCTGTCACTTGGATAAACAGCACTTAAGGTTTTCATCTTGCTTCTCTTGTTTCTGATTGGAAAAAATCCACAGGTGTTTCTGTCCATCCTTCCACCGGGAGCAGACAACTCAGTGCTATGGGTCTGAAAGGATTTGTAGCTGTCAAGAAGCTGATACTGAAAAAAGGAAATAGATAAAGAAGAAGAACAGTTACAAATCAAACAAAGAAGCTGCTGGTGTTTTCAGAACAATGGAATGACCACCATAGAGGCCATTTAGAGTGCTCCACTACCCTAAAATCTGCAGCCAAAAGTGGCTCTAATGTGTTCAGAAATTGACTACTGATGGAGAACTAGAGGAGGCCTCTAAAGTGGCCAATAAATGTATATTTCTCTATGGTATAATGAAGTCTTTCACTGCTTCCTTGGCTGAGAAGAACTCTCCAGAAAAGTACCCAAAAGCCATTAAAGTAATACAACATAAAAAAAAAACTTTAAAGTCAGTATAAATAACTTTGCTAACCTAACCTAAATGAGGTCATTTTTGGATGGACAGAAAGATAAAGCAATAAATGTGTTCATCCTCAGAGTCTCTTTCATGATGGGTGAATGAGAGTAGAAGGCTCCGCCCTGCCACTCTGCCTGTCAGGCTCATGCTGGCCAGGGCCTGATTTATCAGCAGTGGGATTGGGCAGCAGAACAGGCAGCAGCCACAGAGATCTGCCCAGTGGGCAGTACAAAGGCAGGGCCAAGCCGCATAGCAGTCACTTCAGTGGGCATCAGATGATGGCTGGACCCAGGGAGCCATGTGCTTTGAGGATGGAGATGGAGCCTGGAAGGAAACAGTGTATGATAGGGAGGCTTCTGCTTATTCTCCTCTGCCTGGGTCTACGGTCACTGCAACATTGCTACACCGGAGGCTGTGCCTCAGTGGTGGAATAGACAGGGGAGAGACTAGTACAAACACACAGAGAACAGCCATAAAGGACAGAGTTTTTCCAGACTCCAAACAGTTCCATGAAATTTGTAGGAAGTACATTAGCACACACAGTGCAGAGCCTATTGCACCTATCATGTATAAATAATTGAAACTATATTATATTATAATACTATATAATAATTATATTATATTAATACATAGGCCCATATTTGTTTTTATATCATTCATTTATACATACAATCCCCATACAGGCTCAGGGAAACAACTGAACAGTGAAGCTCATCATTTAGAAGTGATGCAGAGGGAAGTGGAGAGAGAATGATGTGCTGTGAGGACGTGGATGGCGGCTAGAAATCTGTCAGCAACAACAACAGCGACATTTCCGACTCTGAAAACTCTGGACAATAGTGGCGTCGCGCAACGGCCTTCAGCAACGGGCAACACATCCATCACCGCTGACCCTTAACACCGTGGTGACTGAAATGGCCCATATTTCAGCATTATTTATTTGTTGTTGTTTCTATAATAATAATAATAATGATGATGATAATATAATAATAATAATAATAATAATAATAATAATAACATCGTGTAAGAATAATATTTCTAATATTATTTTAAGTCTATTTGTTTCTTATTCTAATGTGTCCTTAGAATAATACATTAGAAAAGGAGGAATATGTAATATGTATATGTAATAATACACTGTTATGAGTTTTATTATTGTCCTTATCATTTCTGGAATTACTACTGTTGTGCTTTTAATATCGTACAATTCTTACTACTCTTATTATTAGTCTGTTTTAATCACTGTATTCACGTTGATTTTGATTTCAAAGCTTGTAAAAAAAGAAAATAAAATAAATGGCAGGCTTATCAAAATATCCTTACTTCATTTTTGTGTTCGATTATCAGATTCACATCATTCTGGTAACGATAATGATAATGATAGGAGAATGTAAAGAACTTCAACTGAACAAATTAGTAGTCTATGAATAAATGAATAAATAATAACATATTTATTATCTGATGTTGTTGTTCTTCCTCTTCGTATTATTATTTGTTGTTGTTGCTAATAATGGCAGTAGTATTGGTGTTGTCGTCCTACCAATCTATTTTAAATAATGTTTAATAATTTTACTTTTTGTTTTTACTTTCTCCCTCGCAAACAAAATTGAAGCACAAGTTTCATTGAGTCTTTGTCATCTAAATGTCAACAAAAGCCACAAAACAAGTGCTTTTACTAATCCTCTGTGTGATTGGCCGAGCTACGTTTAGCTAATCCAAATAACCGCAGCCTTAATATCACACAGGCAGAGAAACCACAGACTGAAGACATTATTAACCAGCCGATTAACTCTATACACTGAAAACACACAGCCTACAGTGCTTTGAATTGACATGATTAAAATGTATCAAATGGTTGTGTCTCTGAACATAATAATAAATGTCAAAACAAGTAAAGAAAGCAATTGTGTTGGTGCGACATATTTTCTTTGTCTGAAACCACTTGACAATTAAATCACGAACATTTTTTTGTGGCAGTACTGTGGAGAATGTAGCAGTGTAAGTAACATAATTTGATTTAGTGGTAGAATATTATAATTCACATATTTTGAAAATAAATTAAAATATGGAGTAATAGATTTAATTGAGGCGGAGAAATTAGAGTAAGAGTGAGTGAGAGAGAGAGAGAGAGAGAGAGAGAGAGAGAGAGAGAAAGAGAGAAAGAGAGATTCTCCACGTTTCTCCACTCAGCTTAGCTCACTCCCCCTCCGTCCCCGCTCTACTCTCTCTTTGTCTCTCTCTCTCTCTCTCTCTCTCTCCTCCTCCTCCTCCTGATCCAGGTGTGGGTTTTCTCTGAAGCTCAGTGGGCTCGCCATGCTCTCGCTGAGGGGCGTTCTGCGCTCTCCCGCACCCTAACGGCAGCAGCTCCCGCTCTCGCGGCCTCGCGCGCCATGTATCAGGGTTTAGCCATGAGCGCGAGCCACCACCACGCCGCTACGTCCTACGAGGCGAGTTTCCTGCCCTCAGCCGCGCCCGCCGCCACGTCGCCGGTGTACGTGCCGAGCCCGCGCGTGCCCGCCATGCTCCCGGCGCTGCCCTACCTGC
The DNA here is from genome assembly GCF_904425465.1 of Colossoma macropomum. Taxonomy (NCBI): domain Eukaryota; kingdom Metazoa; phylum Chordata; class Actinopteri; order Characiformes; family Serrasalmidae; genus Colossoma; species Colossoma macropomum. The sequence goes on along the minus strand of NW_023494795.1, from coordinate 34,167,490 downwards.
AGGCGCACGGGGCTCCCCAGCATAGCGCCTCCTCCGCGCACTCAGCCTGGGCGCAGGAGCCCGTGCCTTCTTCCTCCTCCACATCCTCCTCCTACAGCACCGGCGGCTCGGTCAACTCGGCGCACGCGCCGCCCGTCTCCCCGCGCTTCGCCTTCTCCACCAGCCCAGCGCTCGGCTCCGGGGTGGGTGGCGCGCGCGAGAGTCCGGCTGGCATCCCAGGGAGCGGTGCGCGCGGCCTCGGGGCCTCCTACCACCCGAGTGCCTATCCCGCGTACGTGAGTCCCGGCATGGGGGGCACGTGGGCCGCGTCCCACTTCGACAGCTCCGTGCTTCACGGCCTACAGTCCGGAGGCCAGAGCGCCGTCGCCAGACACCCGAACCTGGGTAAGAGCTTCAGAACGTGATCATGGCAGGCTGATACGGGTCAATGTAGGTGAGAATTTACTGCAGTTGTTGGACAGGATTGCGTCCGGATTGCACGTGACTGCATGCGCAAATTTTTGCACACTAAAAAAGCTTCCTCAGTTCAAATTAATAAATACTTTGAATTAAATAATGTTAAGCAAAATTTTAGTTTACATGGACAAAAGCAATACTTTGTATCAATTCAAGCCTTAAAAACAACCCAGTTCAACTCCTGCCCTGTGCACTTTTTACAGTGTAGGCAAGAAGTTTTTAAGCATAGAGCATAACTTTACAGCATACAAAGAATCTCTTACTGATCGAAATAGACATGAACACATCTATTGCGGTTATAATTTAAGAGTTTAGTATTTTCTTATCTCGTGTATTATTTTATCTCAGCATTTCACAACTGATCCAACTCTATATCATGTCACAATTCTATATACTCTATAAAGAAATATATTTAATTACATGATTTTAAATAATCTATATAGAATTATAATTCTATATAATATTGCACACGATTTTAATCTGAAATTTAAAGTGTTTTGATCTTGCCTTTGATCTTGTGTGGAGTGCGTTATTTTAATAAAAACACTTAAAACATTTTACCAACGTAACTCAACATTGTTATAATGTGATTGTGCGTCAAACGCGAGTAAGGACTTGTTTGTGCAACAAATCGTAGGTTTTCATTTAACTTTGTTTTAACTTTGCCTTCGTGAGTGATTAGGGTGATCAGAAGATTTGAAATTTGCCTGTTCTTTGTGGACGTGATCAGATCGTGATTGAGTCACACGAATACGCTGCTTTTGATCTCGTCTTTTAACGCAGTTGCTTTTTGGTTAAGCTAATCTTTCAGCATAAGCCTTATTATTTGTTAGGTGACCTCATATATAGATTCCAGAAATGATTGTAGTCGTAATGGTTGTTACAGTAAGATGGTTATATTCAATAGACGGACCCTGGTGATTATACAGACAAAAAGATAAATGTCGTTATTTGACATGATCATGTGGTGGTTTTGTGTCATCTTATAGACAAACTGGAGAGGATTTACTGCTGTTTACTCCACACGATCATGTTGCGATTGTACATCCCAATTTGAACATTTAGATTTAAGACTATGAAACGAGTTTAAGTGGCTTCATCTTGCATTGTTTTTAGTGTACCTGTTTTCTGGTACATTACTGGATCCGAGTTATACGAAGCTATCGACATTTAACTACAGTCGAATACTGGCTGTTTGTAAGTGATCATACAGTCAATAGGTGAGAATTTACTGCTGTTTATCGGGCTTTAATGGTCCGAAGTTAAGCCTTACAATTCTTCAGATTTGCTCACGTGTGCCAAAAGTAAACATATCATGCTGTGATGAAGAATAGCTGTAATGCAAGACGAAAGGCGCACGTGACTGTAGAGCTGATTTTAGTTATACTCTGTGTTTGCCTGGCCATGCTACTCATAATCATTATGCTGTTTAATATTTGAAAAAAAGTGCAGATTCGCATTAGTTTAATGAATTTAGCGGCAAATATTAACGAGATTTCATGATTAAAGCGGCAAGTTCTGAGGAAAAAGTCATTTACCCGCACTAAGTGATAATAATAATAATAGAAATATAAAAAAAAACAGAACTACAAGTGACAGTTTATAAAAGCGACTATTATAACTTTGTTATATATTTATAAATTCATATATCATTTTATTTATTAATTATTATGCATGCATGTGTGTGTGTACAGTCTTATGCCAAAAAGGACGTTTTGTTGACGTTCAAAGTGAAAACGCACTTAAGTGCATATCCTCAACAGAGAACACACTTCTGTACATTTTAATACACAATTACTGTTTATTTGCTTTGACCATAGCATAGCGGAAAAAATACAACATAAATGTAACCGGAGCAAAAATTATGGCACATTTAATATATATTTTTTCAAATATGCTAAATTCAGCAAAGTAACAGTAAATGTCCAATACAATTTGCAGAAAATGTCACATTTAACCTTTTGTTCTCTGTAGAGTATGCCTTATATTTTTATTTAGAAAGTCATCAAAACATGTCATCTGACCAGGGGTGTTAAAACTTTTGCATACGACTGTATGAATATATGTGTGTACATATGTATGTTATTATTTAAGAAGGCTAATCTTTTTTGGTGATTAATGGTACTGTATTTGTCACATCACTGTTCACTGTTTAGAAGAATGTACACTGTCCAGTATTATCCTATTGTTTAATGACTTTCACTTCAAGCTTCCCACATTACTGTGGAGTTCACGGTTAAATCTTTATCTAATATTAGATATAATTAAATAGAAGCTGTAAGATGTAAGTCCAGGTTCCAGACTTTTACTTTTGATTTGATGCCCTTATCCTGGGTGTAGTCGACAGCCAGGTGATCATGCTGAGGAACTGCATGTTGACCTACTATAATCGTCCACGTACTTCCCGCTTTATTGATCTCTGATTTTGTAAAAGTAAAATGCAAGACGAAGAGAACAGTTTTCAAACTACACGCTCTGCACAACCACAAATTAAAGACTACACTGTAAATGCGTAAAGGCGCAGTTTAAGTCCATGCATAATAAAAAAGAGCTACTAGTAAAAAAAAACCGTCTTTCGCGGTTAAACGACAAAATCGAAATGATATGATCCGTAATTGATTAAGAAGACTGTGGAACTAGTATTCTAAACGGTAGGCTATTGATCAAGTAATAACACTATGATAGGTAAGAGGAGGAGACTCGCTGGCTGTTTAATCTTTTCTCTAAACGTTTTAGCTTCTTGACTCTTCCTGCTAATCAGAGACGAATACCGTTCATGTAACCACAAAAGCATTTCGATAGCGGGTTAATGAAATCATGCTGGTATAGATCACCAGCTGAGTACGTTCCTATCCTGGACCTTTTATGCCTAAACCAAAAAGAAGCTGAATCGTCTTTACACTTCACTTTACGTTCTTAAAGGGAACTTCACCAGTTTTTAAAATTTCTGCATAATTCAATCGTTTAGACGTAAATAAAGTCATTCAGTGTGAGTTGACTTGAAATGTGTCACTCTTAAGAAACTTACCGACTCAGAATTGTTCACGGTGTGGGTGATGGGAACCAGACGTCCGAAACGTCTAAAAGCTACCTCAAAAAATCTATTACACAAAATGGTTCCGAGTACATTGTCTGATGCCTGAGACATTGTTTTACGATAGTTCTGAGACAAAGTTTTGTGTTAAAACGTTTTTTAAGAAGCCATTCGTGGCAGAGAGGTACATACTGGGCGTTGTAATGAAAATAGTACCAAAATATTTTTTTAACTACTATTTTAACATCAAGATAACATTCAGAAGACACGTGTAGGTTTACCTGTCGCTTTGGGTCCTAAATAATATGGCTGTATATTTGTGTTGTGGTCGTTAAGCTTCTCTACAGTGAACCACATCACATTAAAATCTTTTTTTACATCTCAATGATTGAAAGATGCAGAAAATACTAATAAATATATTTTACGCTTCAATGCAGGCTTAAACATTTCCATGACTGTCTAACAGTAAAGCATGTGGATTAAGAAAAGCAAGTGAGAAATCAGTTTGATGAACTTAAAGTATCAGATCATTAGCTATTATTATAGCTCTAGGGTGCTATAAGAACTCAGTGGGCTGTGTCCTTTATCCAAAAGTAGTCCTGTCCATTAGTTTAGAAGTGACCACGATATAAAACATTTGTAAAGTGCAGGCGTGATCACAAAATGTTGGACCAATCTCCCCAACACCTGAATAAGCAGAATAATGCTGGCTTAAATATTACCCATCTGTTATCTAACGGTAAAGTCCTGATATTGGCCACTGAATGCAGCATTGCATTGTGGGCTATGGGCCTGCATGTTTCTGGCCTGCAGGGCTACAGTATCAGGTGAGTTTGGAGGTGGTTACCCAAATATCAGCTCGCTATCAGTGGGGTACAGGACACAGAGTGGACTTTGAGCGTGCTAATAATGACCATGTCAGCAGGAAAGAAAGAGAATGGAGATGGCTTGCATGCGCTTGAGTTTTTTTCTTGGTGTTAACTTCTAAGCTTTGGGGCCATCAAATTCTAACCTTGCTCTTAGGATCGCTAAGCAGTGTGGAGAGAATATTATTGTGTAACTGTTGCATAATACATAAAATAGCACTGTTTAAAACAAAAGAAGTGAAATTAAAAGTAAAACCATTCAATATACAGCACTTAAAGTCATTAAAAACAGTGGTAAAAAGAACTCACAATTGAGGGCTGTAATGTATACCAGAAAAAGTTCAGAATAGGTTCTTGTTACCCCAGAAAAAATCAGCTATAATTATTTATTTTACCACCATTGAACTTGAACAACATAATCTGTGATGGTGTATCAAAGGACACTGTCATGGATTGAATAAATGCATACTTTTTTCAAGTCTTTAGGTATTGCTATATAGGCTAATATTATATATTCTGCAGTAAGTAATGAAGTAATAAAGGGTGTGACCAGCCTATGTGTCAGCGTTTCTCTTGGTCTATGGTCTATCTGACACATTGCCAGTGTCGGTTAAGATTGATCAGTGTGATTGATATTCTATAATTAGGCCACATGTTCAGAGCAAATGTAGAATGCATGAGTTAATCTCTGTGCCAATTTAAAGCCTCTGGTCAGCAAATTGTACTGGCAAGGGAGTATTGGTTTTTGTGGCCAAGTTTGTAGGTGTTGGACAGAATCCAATAAAAATATATAAAAAATGTAATCATTTACTTTATCTTTGCATATGTTGTCAATCACAGATTTCCAGAGAGTCACAATAACTCTCTACTTTAAGGGGGAATTTCACCAATTTTTTAAACATCTCTGCATAATTCAAATGTTAGAGTGGTCGGATGTGAAATGTGCTATTCTAGACAAACTTGCCAAACTGAATTTTCTTTACAGTGATGGTGATAGGAACCAAGTGTCACAACACTTGTTTACTGTCCAAAATTACCAATGAATCTGCACGTCTTTGAGTTTTATACATAATGCTGATAATGGTAAAACAAAAACAAAAAAAAAATTGGTAAATAAATATGTTATAAAAATATAAGTGAAAACCCTATCTTTTAAAAACTGTTGCAAAACAACGCATTAATAATCTGGTAATGTATTTGTAGCCATTTTGTATAGTAGACTACTGTGATGTAGCTTTTAGAGGTATTAAGTACTTCAGTTCCTATCACCACTGCTGGGAAGAATTCCTGGTATTATATGAAAGAAATAGAGGAATGGTTACTTGTTATTGGGCCTGACCAGATCATTAGTGAAACCTGAATGAAAATGGCAGAATAAATTGATATTGGTATTATTTTTACTTGGTAATGCAAGACAGCACTCGAAAATCTATAAGATTGTTGCTGATCTCCAAAGCTAATCAGGTTGCCTGATTAACGTTAAGTTAAACCTTTCAGCTTCCTGAAGCCATCATGTCATTTTTCAACACACAACCTTTCATGTATTTCCAGTGAACTTTGTTTCCATGATCAATCAGCTAGTCTAAATATTTTGACAGGTTATAAACTTTTAGTGTATCTCCTCATAACTCTGTATTATGGAATTCTATAATTGCCACACAGGAATCATTTTCTATAGCCTGCTTTCTTAGTCTGGATGAAAACAGAATCTGACTCATGCTGTGCGATAAATCGGATTTAGTCCGGTCTACTGCTTGCAACTTACTGGATGCAACCGCTTGTTTGTATGATAGGTGGCTGCTGGCGCCCGAGGTTGAAGAAAACAGTACTCACAGTGTCAGTGCTCTTTTGTTCATTGTTCTTCTCACACGTGCCAACTGGCTCTCGCAAGTCTCAAGGTTAGAGCCGTAGCAATGTTTCTGTGAACCTTGGGAAGAGGCCATTGTCTGTCTCCAGTTCAGCAACATCCAAATTCCTTACAGAGACTCAGAAGAGAAAAAGAGACCTTTCAGATTACAATCCTTTGATCCATAAGGAACTTTACCATTCAGGTTAAAGGGAAGTTCCAGAGTAATTTGATATAAAATAATTTGTTGAGTAGAAACGTGCTGATTCTTTACAGCGGTGGTGATAGGAACCAGGGTTCACGAACCAGCAATGTCTTCAGAGTTTTTATATATAGTGTTGATAATGGTAAATTGTGGTAAATCTTAAAAACATTTTCTTTGGGTACACTTTTGCCTTATAATGCCTTCCACTATGAATATGTTCAAAAACACATGTTTTTGGACAAAATCTCTTCTTAAAACTATCATAAAACCGAGCAAGTATGCTTCCTCAGACATCAGCCAGAATACTCAGAACAATTTTGTGTAATAACTTGTGAGGTAGCCTTTGGAGGCATTAAACTCTTCCTATGACCACTGCTGTGAACACTTCGGAGACAGTAATTTGCACTAGAATGGCACATTTTCCATCAAACCACTCTGACTGACTTTGTTTAAATCTTAATTATCTAAGTAGGCAGAATTAAAAAAAATAATAATTTAAGTTTAATTTAAAAGTTGTAAAATTCCCATTTAATTAGGCTGATTGTTTCTGGAGTATTGAATGCTTAGTTCAACCTTTCTGGTATGCAGCCACTTTTTCTGCACTTTTAGTGTTATATATTGAAAAACATATATTACCTTCAATTTTTTAGCTGTGTGCAGAAACTTTGTAAACCTAGTCAGTCTTTCAGTTTTACTTGACAAAAACATTTTAATAAACAAATTAGATTTCTTAAAGGGAAGTTCCTCAGATGTTTTAAAATCTCTGCATTATTCACCATTAAGGTACAGACTCATTGAGAGCGGTTTGATATGAAATGTATCCTTCTAGAAAATTTTCAGAAGCAGAGTTCAGAGATTTAAACGTCTGAAGTGTTTAATGCTTCTAAAAAGCTACATCACGAAAAGTTGAAATAGTTACAGATACATTGCCTGTTGTCTGAGACATTGTTTTACAACAGTGCAATGATGGAGTGGCTTAAAATCTATTTTCAGATACTGTATATGCTAGTTAGAAAGGTACCTGCAGGGCATTGTAAGGCAAAATAGTCCCTAAAGAAAACAGTTTTTACAGAGTTACCACTATTTTACTATTATGAACATTACAAAGACACATGCAGGTTTATTGGTCATTTTGGACAGTAAATAAAATGGCTATATTTGCACTGTAAACATCATGAGCCCTGGTTCCTATCACCACCACTGTAAAGAAAATCTGGGCTGAATCTAAGTTTCTCTATAATGAACCATCCCACATCAAAACAATCAAAATTGTTTTATTTACATCTTAACGATTTACATCCTCAGAATTTTTTTAAAAAGTCAGTTCAATTCTTTTTTTAAGTGGTTTATATGATGTCTATGAGACATTTGGTTCCTGAAGATTTACTAAAACTTTTTTCTATTTTCTATCCACCACTGATTAGCACTTCAATGTATAATTGTATTTTTAATTTTGCAAAATATACAATATTTTATTTTTTTTTCCAAGGAAGTGCCCAGGGCCTTCTTGCTATGAGGAAACAACACTATCCACTGTGCCACTGTGCCGCCCTCTGATATAATAAAGCTAAAATATATAATAAAACTAAAAAATATTTAATATAAGCAGTTGTACACTTTTGTGGCATGTAAATCGTTCAGTATCTATATTTATGTTGGAAGATATAATGTATTTATAGACATGAAGAAGCACAGGGAGGGTTAAGAGCCCTTGTGTTCAAAGAGATTAACGTATGTTAACATCAATTTTGTCTGACACAAATTTAATGGTCACTTGAAAGATCATGAATAATATTCTTAGAAAATAAAAAACATCAATCTTGGATTATAAGGAAATAAACACACTGACTGAAAGTGTCCTCTCTTTTCTCCAGTTTGTTCATACTGATCCATCCTTCAGCAACACTGTTAAGAGCCCCTCAGGGACTCTGTGTGATGTTTCCATTTATAAAGATTAGCTCAATTTCTGCTCTATATACAGAGCAGCCTTTTTATCAAGAGAGGACCTGTCTCAAACTGAGAAAAAGCAGACCCCCGAGCAGACCCTGGTACTAAAGTATGAGAAATAGCCCCTCCTGCTGGTCAAAAGAATAGAGCACAGCTTGGTCTATAGTATACAGCCAGAAAGGTGATCTCAGCTGGAGTTTGCTCATGAACATGTAGGACAGAAAATGGACAAAACAATAATCTTTGTGTTTCTGCCTTTCTTTTTTTACAGAGCTGTTTGATGATTTTGCAGAGGGTCGTGAGTGTGTAAACTGTGGGGCCATGTCCACTCCCCTATGGCGGCGAGACGGGACTGGCCATTACCTGTGTAATGCTTGTGGTCTTTATCACAAGATGAACGGCATCAACAGGCCACTGATCAAACCACAGAGACGACTGGTAAGTCTGTCTAGTAAGTCACTTCACCTGTTGGTTTTTGAATTGAATGGACAAAATGCTGAAAACAGTGTAATATCATTGTGTGTGAGGTTATGATAATTCTACTCATGTAGGGCTGAACGATTTGGGGAAAATATTTAATTGTGACCAGTACTGTGACTGCAAATTAAATGTAATTATTTTTAATAAAACTCGGCTCCAAGCCTTATTTTGTTGAGAAGAGCATGCCTGTTTTTTTGGATTTGAAGCTTGCAGGAAAAAATTAAAAACTGGGAGAGTAACGATACATAAAATAATTCTAATATACCGGTCATCTATAAGTCACAAGTTTCATTACAAACAAATAGTGAAAAATAAGAAAAAAAAAGTAAATGTAAAAAGAATTTTAAAAAAGAAACGTATTTACAGTATATTCTGGCAATTACAGTATATTATTTATCCTTTAATAACTTATTGCTGTTGCCAAAATCTTGAAATATTTAATATGACATCTAAAAGTACCTTATATTTTAGAGTTTAAATCTTCACTGTTATTAAGTATTATTATATACAAAATAACAAAATGTATTATTGTGAAAAGCAGACAAGGTAGCATGAATGTCATAGTATTACCTCTAGAGTGTTCTGTGGAGATGTCTAGATCATAAGAAATCTCATTTTGGAATCATGTACAGTTGAACAGAAATGTTTTAACAACCACTGTCACACACCAGCAATCAAAAATATCAACAGCACTAATAACGCTGCTTGATATTTACCACTGCTCAGTTATATTTGCACCTCAGAAGTTTCTCTAACTAGCAGAGCTGTTAGCAAAGTCCAGAAAGGCAGCTTCCCTACATAAAACATGGGACAAAGAAAGGGACAAAGAGATCTGTTTGAGAATAGTTTGGTTATCTACTGGAAACATTCACAGTATAACGCACTGCAAAACCTACAACTACCACTGTACCCAACCAAAAACCACTTTCATTCTCAAAAGCTGCTATCTGTTATTTGCTTGCTGAATTAAATATTTCTACAACAAAAATCTCAGTCTGCTACATTTCTACTAAAGGCTTAATCCTTTAGCCATTACTGCAGATAAGAATAACAGAGTCTTGCAGAACAACATACTATTAGTTCCAGAAAAAGTTCTCTGGATTGTGCAATAAGAGACATTAAGATCTGATGGTATTCCATAAAGACATATTTCTTTGGAAAACTGGATGATGTCCATTCTGAATGAAGTCTGTATAGTAGAACTGTCACTCTGCTGTTCTGCTACTGGAGCACGGCTGCTGCTACTACAAGAAAATGACAAATCATCTCTATCTCTCTCTCTGACACACATACTCCCACTCAGTCTGCTTCCAGGAGAGTGGGTTTATCATGCACTAATTGTCACACTACTACCACCACTCTGTGGAGACGAAACGCAGAGGGAGAGCCTGTCTGTAACGCCTGCGGACTCTACATGAAACTGCACGGGGTAAGATACAGAGCCACAATATGTTCCCAATCAATATGATGAATGATTATTAAACTATGACCAGCACAGGGACACATTGAGTCAAAGGCTTGAGGTCCTAAATGGATGACAATTATGTCTATGCACCAACACATACAGATTTAAGTCCATAATTATCAAGAATCCAACAGTGCATTCATGTTTCACAGTCAGCATGTTTAGTGAGGCTGATGTAGCTAACAAGCAATGTGAGTGTATGTCACCCAAAATAAGTCAGGTTCATAAAAGTGTGGAGTAACTACACTACACCACGCAAAATGTGCAGCATGGTAATTAAGTCCTATTCATATAGTCTGTTGCGGTCATCCACGGTCATCTCCTTAATGTTGTGGGGTTTTTGGTTTTTTTTTACTTCTGTTCTAGGTAAAAGCTGATCAAAACTAACAGGTCGATGAGCTGCTCAGTGAAGTGCCCAATGAAAGCTTTTTGTGTTTCAAAGTGGACATGCTATGTCAAAGAAAAACAAACATCTCAGAATCAGATACATAGTAGACAGATAGAACTTTATTAATTCTGAGAAAAATCTTGTTTGCCAAGATGTTACTAGGCTGTTGATAATGATATCCCAGGTGGTTGCTAAGGTGTTGTTAGGCTGTTCGTTCTTCAGATTGACAGATTCTTCTATTGATACAAGCTTGATGTTGTAACAGTAGCAGAACCCTTTTTGGTGCTATATAGAAACCCTTTTTAAAAAGGTTCTATATATAACCATATACAACGCATTCTCCATCAATCTGAGAAACCATTTCACCATGCAAAGAACCATTTAATCATGCAAATGGTTCATTGAGTGTTTATGGTTCTATCTAGAACCACTGTCTTTACTAAAGAACCATTAGAGAGTCATCTGTTTTGACAGTGATCTTACCAAGTTTTGTGATTCAAGCCAACTTAATTAACGTGATATTAACTGTAACAAGAACTTCTATCCACTGTCAAAAGAGTCTCAGTGTTTGACAAAAACTTATTTTTGTTTTTCAAATTCCATATTAGTGCTCCAAGTTCATAAAAGCACTGTGCTGTTAACAGTTATGCTGATTGGCAAGTACAGCTTACTGTTAACTTACAGTTATGGTTAAATTAAACCATGTTTATCCAGTAAACAGGACAGGAATCCTCATTTATAAATAAGAAAATGTGTGACCACAACAATATTTGCTCTTAACGTCATGTTAAATTTGGCGGTGCATTTTATGAAGTTAAACAATTAACTTTATTCAGTATTAGCTTTGTATCTTCATTGCAACACTAAAGAAGCAAAATTAGGACACCAAATATGTCTAGGCTGGATGACTATGTTTTTGGTAAGGGAGACAACGTTGAACTATTCCTTTAACCTTTTAAATCCTTGTCAGCAGTTCTGATCATGGAGGGCAAGAGTCCCAGATCCTTGAAGGAAATCTTTATTTAATTGTTAGATTTCATATCTGTGTTAGAGCAGTGACATCATCCAACTGTGCTGGACTCTGGTCTTCCATGACTAGAATTGATTAACCCTGCCTTACACACTAAAGGTCTGTAGGTCCCCATGCTCTCTCATACCAACTTGGCTTACTTATTACCTTCAGAGTCGGGAAAAAAAAATTATAAATGAATAAGTCTACTACTCAAAGGATTAAAAGCAACAGTGAATCTGTTTTTTATACAAATCTTTTTCCATGCAGGTTCCTCGCCCTCTTGCTATGAAGAAAGAAGGGATTCAGACTCGCAAGCGCAAACCCAAAAACCTCAACAAGTCCAAGCCTGGTATGACAATCATGCTCTAATATACATGTGCGCAGTCTTGAAGAGGAAAAGAGATTAACATGATCATGAACAATATAATAAAGAACGTATAAATATTATTATGAACAAATAATAATAAACTTTTGCCTGAACATATGATTAACAGGGACCCCTGGGACTGAAGGCCACACCCCCTCTGGTGCAGCCAGCACCAGTGGCACTACAGCAGAGCCCTGTCCCATCAAGACTGAGCCAGAGACACCTACTCTCTATTCCCATCATAACATACGTACTCAGGTAAACCAACATGCACACACAGTCGACTAAAAGACCTGATTTACGATTCAAAGACTTTTTTGTGTTGCATCTACCATGCTCTGCATTATCCAGTGAACAACATGTTCAGTAAAACAGAATGATGTTTAATCTTATACAGAGACTCAATAGTTATATGTTCCAGTTATATGGTCCATTTGCAGAAATATCTTCAGGTTTAACTATAATTTACTTCAATAAACAAGTAAATAAAGTACTGTGAAAAAGTCAGAGGCCATCCTTTCAAGTTAGAACACTGAAACCAGACATCTGAAGTGTGGAGCAAGTCTTTACAGACTGATGATTCTAAGTCTGTAATTGGGATTACTTGGATCGTAAGCAGCAGAAAATGCAACTAAATTCTAAGATCAGACTAAACTAAACTAAGAAAAATATATCTGCAAATTTCTTTGAAAAACTGAAAACATCTCCTGATCCCCCTACACTGGATGACCGGATAAACCTGGTCATGAAATATATCTAATGGAAAGAATTACTTTTTCTATTAGACTGAAGATGACAAAATTTGTTAAATTCTGGTTAAAATGGGTTAATTATATAAAGTCTATAAGACCAGAGTTTGTAGAGATGCAATGTGAGTGAGTACTCCCTCCCTTCCCCCCTCCCCCTTTCTTCTTACCTGTCCCCTTTCTTTTTTAACCCCAAGGCATCTCCTCAGGTTTTAATGTATATAGTTATTTGTTTACATTTACAGAATGTCAAAAAGAAGGGGAAAAAAAGATTTTTTAAAGGATAAAAAAGATGGAGAGATATAGATTACAAGGTGTATGAAAGGATATATATAATTGGAAATTAACACGTGCATGGAATTGTATGTTGTCATTGCATGCTTTCAAATGTCTCCCCTGGAAAAAATACAATAAAAAAAAGGAAAAAAAAAAAGAAAAACTGAAAACCAGCCTCTCGAAAAGCATGAAAGATGTAATAAAGGCATAGGGTGAATAAACTAAATACAAAAAAGATATTCTATTTAGTTGATGAGGCTTCTGTCTAATTGTCTGTTAAATCTGTTTTCTGCTCTTTTTCTGACACTGACAGACGAACTAGAACTTGATGGCTGTTTTGATGGGAAATTAGACAAATGAAAGGATGGTCTCTTACTTTTGCACAGTATACTGTACATACATGAAGAAATAAATAAAAAATACAATAGTTGACTGATGGAAACTCAGCTGACCAAGAACACAACAACTACCAATCCTAGCTGTTAATGCAGTCACACATTTTGTGGTTTTGTCAGTTTAAACATGATGAGAACTACTGTTTTTTTCTTGCCAGGTCTCTGCTATTCCAGCATGGGGAAGCCAGCATGGGGCATCATCCCTGAAACTCTCCCCAGGAGGCCATGCAGGAACACCCACTTCTAAAAGTGAGCCCTGGAACAGCCTGATTCTTGCTTAGGCATCAACTTGACATCCTATGGTCAGATGCTGCACTTTCCGTGAGGACCAGCACAAGGCCTGAGACATGTCAGACATGGAGAGCAAAGAGAAACTGTCTGGCAACCAATCCTCAAAACGACCAAAGACCGCAAAGCTAAAACCAAGCAAACACAACCATGGGACAGTGGGAGATACTGTAAAATGGATTTCTGAGTTTATTCTAAGAGAAGCAAGAGAACAGAAAAACTTTTTTTTCAAGGATTCAAATCAGTGTCACTAAACAAGCAACAGAACTGATGAATGTACTAGAGTGAAAAATAAAGAAAATGGCCTGTCAAGGCTAAAGAACCTTGGGAACACACAATGAAGATGACCGACACCAGAGACCAAAGACAACAGGAACACAAAATATCTTGCAAAATCTCACAGACTGATGGATTTACTCCACTGTAAAGTGCCTTTAATATTTATCAAGAGACAAATAGACAAGCTATGTAAGTTTTTACTCTGTTAGCTTTCTAGCATTTGCCACCATTTAAACAATGTTATACTCTCAACAAATATGGCAAAGTGATAACTTTGCAGGCTGGTAATGATTTTTATTAGTGGCCTCTGACTTCCCTGATGTTCTACTAATGATAACAACTTGGGTGATTATGTCTAGCTTTGGTTACTTCACACAAAAATACACTCCCTGTCCAAGGGTCACCCCTGCCAGGAATATGTTGCACATTAAGAAGAATCTGGCCTGTCTAGTAAGAGAAAAGCCTCTTAAAGAGGACATTCAAACACAGGCAAAGCACTCCTTATATGGACAAAAGAAGCCCACTCCTAACTGTCTGAAATAACAGTTTGCCTAATGACATAAGGATGTATTCTCTTACTGTCACAAACATATCCATGTCGATAAACATTATATTAGTCCATACTGTTCCAGCAAAAAACTGTAACTGTGACTGTAACTTCTTTAATATATAGTACTTAATACACAAAACCAGGCAAGAGGCCCATCATGTTCCCAGTCTGAATTTAAAAATTACCCACAAAAGCAGTTAAGACCACTACAACTAAAAGAAAACTATGAGAACTCTAAAGAGGTCCAACATTCGCATAGTCCTTTTAACATTCACATGAAATATCATGAATTTTGTAGTTGTCATTCACGAGTAAACTTACATAAAATCAGTCTTGTCAGAATGAAATCAAAATCAAGCCACTTCAATAATGAAAACCAAAGAAGATCTTTATCACTAATCTTGAAAGCAATGTTTATAATTATGCACAAGAAATTTGTCCCTTTCAATTGACTGCATTTATTGATTTCTTTTTTTTTCCTCTTAATTTTGAGGAGAACATTTACTCTTAATATTTATTGACTTAATACAGAGTCAAGTCATTACTTTCTTGTGGCACAGGGTCCTAACTGTGGGTGAAGTCGGTGTAAAGTAGGATCCCCATTATACTTTAAACAGTGTTAGCTTTTTTCTCATTTGTTTATGAGGAAAAACATTCTGCTTGTGTAATTTTCCAACAGTATATGAATGTGTATAAAATATATGTAGGCTATGTATAGACACCTAACTCCATTATAGTGCTTTACTGTGTCGTAGAAAGACACCATGTGGATGGATAAAAAGACCATGGGGGCTTAAACATAGGCTACATTTTTAGTGAACAAGTAAACCAATAAAGAACCATGTGACCACACTAAGTGTGAAGGACTAGCATGAGCTGTGACAGTGACGATCACAAGCATTGAAGTATTTGTGCAGTAATTGATTATTCAAAAACTTTTTAACTATTTTTCTTTGTTATTTTGCCTTTGTCAGAATTGATGGAAATACAAAATAAATATTCATTAAACCCTACAGTGTCATTAAGACCAAAATGCACTTAATTTAATTTCACAGTTTCATTACCTAAGAGGTGGGGTCTGCGGTGGATAATTCAGTTTATCATTAGAAGTCATTTAGAGTGGTTGTCATTTGCACAACATGTCAGGACATTCATGTATTGAAATGCTTATGGCGAGGCTCAAGTAATCACTCTACAGATAGCAAACAAAGTAAACATAAAAACACAAGAAAATACTGAAACTGAAATATATTAAATATACACAAAATATACACAAAATATAGAGACATTTGTATGAACAAAATTGTATGAACCAGATGTCTGAGGAGTTTAATGCCTCTGAAAGCCACATCATGGAAAGTTATTACACGGTTATGAATATGCTGCCTGATGCCTGGGACATTGTTTTACTATAGTTTTGAGAAGGCTTTAGTGTAAAACATGTTTTTAAAACACATTCATAGTGGGGAAGTACATGCAGGGCATTATAAGGCAAAATAGTTCCCAAAGAAAACATTTTTTCAGACATACCACTATAAACATTATTAAAAAATTCAGACGACATATGCAAGTTCACTGGTCACTTTAGATAGAAGAAGAAATTAAGTGTCTCAACAATTAACAGTTTTCATATTGACACACTCTGAATGACTGTTTAAATTTCAACGACTGAATTGTGCAGAAATATTGAAAAATCGGAACCCCTTTAATCCCCGGTAGATATTACATGATGGATGGATGGATGGATGGATGGATGATGCATGGATGGATGGATGGATGGATAGATAGATAGATAGATAGATAGATAGATAGATAGATAGATAGATAGGCTTTATTGATCCATTGGGACGTATGAAAGGCTCTAAATGTCGATAACAAGTATTTACAGACAGAGGTCGTGCAGCTCTGGTTGCTGTGCTCGCTCGGATCTCTCAGAATCACCACACAGTAGTTTATAATGTACTTACAGGGAACTGACCAATCAGAGGCTGCGTACACAGTAAGACCAGCACGTACTGTGAGGGGCGGGACATCACACCAGCCGCTCTAGAAGCTTATTGGTTCGAAGGCGCTGAGCCCATGACGCCGGAGCCAATCACAAAGCTCAGTCGATCTGACGATTCGCGCGATTTGAAGGGATTGTATTAGCAAATGCAGACGGGAGGGAATCCTGTTCTGAGAGCTGGTGATATGTTACTAGGATGGATAAAAAGACCGTGGGGGCTTAAACATAGGCTACATTTTTAGTAAACCAGCGCTGAGATAAGCTTTCTCACCGTATGTAAAAGTAGGCACAACAAAATGGATATTCTTAAGTCTTTAGGGCATCCGGAAGAAATATACAACCTGTTTAAATTCAAAATGGGAGGCTGTCGCGCTGTCATGCCCAAATTGGATTATGTGAGTAAAGCCTTTTTTTGATAACTTTCAAAAATATTCCTCTCAGCATAAAATATTCCAACGACATGCTTCACAAAATCCTTCGGCTTCATTTCAGCCTCCTGAGTTTAACGACGCATCTTCAGGGGTTTTGAGGCTCCTGAACGTCATGTACTATCTGCATTTTCCATGATTTCAGAGACTAAAAAAGAACACATAATCGGTGATCAAACGGGGGATGTGCAATTGGACCGGAACGCCATCAGCAACAGAGATGGCATGTCTTTCTGTTATTTTCTGTCATCTTTTGATGACAATATGTTACAGAACCACTGACGAAATGGCTGGGCTGTCATTATATAATAAGCTCCGTTCTCAGTGTGTGCGTGGTGTGGGGGATTCGCTGCGCATGTTTGACAGTTAATCCAGTGATCTCCATGTTGAAGACACCTAGGAGCAAGTCTCCCTCATCCGTTTTCAGTTTTTTTCTTTTTGCGTGTTTTGTCTTGATCACTATGACAGATTAGCTTTAGCAAAACTGCTTGCTTTAGCAGCAACAGGTAACGTTCAAAAAATGGGCCAATGTTTGTAATAAACAGCTCAAACTCTCTTTGTCAGAGCCTCTCCAAAACAGTAACTAAACAGAAGTAGCTGTAACCACAGGCCAGGAGTTTTCTGATTAACTAACTTGTCAAGGACCCCCAAGTGAGAGATATGTTTCCTGCAAGATAAGACACGCCCACTCCCTCTAATAGAGAACGCCCACAATATGATGTGCTCATTATGTCATTAGTGAGCTGGCACAGGCTCCGGCTTGTTTTTAGGCTAACGCTTTACAGTTACATCCATTTTCATTGCCTCATGCTGCTAACGAAAGAACTGATGCTAGCTGAACTAAAGTATGTCAACATGCCAACAAAATGCTAACTGATGCTAGCAAAGCTAGCAGTAACGCAAAAATTGATTTAATTTAAAAAAAAGAAAAAACTAACCTGCATTAGCCGTACTGTAAATACATTAGCTGTGCTGCGAATTCAAACTGTACAATGCGCTCAGTTACCTTAAATGTACAGGAGCTTGCAAACTTATTTTGTGCATTTAATTGAGGGTTTTCTTTACCCACATATTGTCACATATTCCAAAGGCATAAGTAAATGCCCATGTGCTCATTGCAGTCACCTGCTTACTGTCGACGTAATTAAAGTCGACTGAATTAAAATAATTCATAATTGCCTTTTATGCTGCTGACATATCTGCATTTGATTTCATTGACATCTTGAATAAAAGTACTCACTTTACGACAAGGAGGGATGTGTAAGTAATATTTATAGGCTAAGTGTGTTATAAGTTGTCCTTCGCTGGATACTCGACGTGCAGTGACGTGAGTCAGAAAACAAGACGAGTCTGTTTTGGTTCTAAAAAAAGTGGGCGGGGAAAATCAAAGGCAGAAACAAAGCACTAACGCTGCGTGGCGCAGATCTCCACTGAACTGAACGCTGTAGTTACATTTCAAGTTACAACTGTCTAGCTCGTTCGCCACTCCAACTCTATCTTAGCTGGCAGCGACACTCACTCTCCACGCAGCTTCAGCTTCCCCAAACTGCAATGACACTATAGCAAAACCTGGGGAGAACTGCACATGGCAGGAGTTTGTTGCAAGAACACAGCGTCCTTCTCCGTGTTCAAGCGCACACTTTCGGTGCGGGGCTCGGCTTCCTCGGCTTCGGCCCCACGACCACCCGCCCTGGCCGTGGGGAGAAGGGGCGTTCAGGAGGGCTGCTTGGTCGCCCGACCCCACCACTTAAAACTCGCCGGCCCTTATCGACACGCTGCGTGTTTGTTCTTTTCTTGTCAGGAGTCCATGAGCGAGACTTTGCGGACATGCTATGTTTATCTGAACCAGACCAGCAGAAGTTTCGCCGCTGTAATCCAGGCCCTCGACGGAGAGTTACGGTAGGACCTCAAAATCCTTCCACTCTTTTGCCCTAGCATGTTTATACGGGAGAGGCGTGTCTATAGCTGTAAACAAATGTGACAGACCTACTTTATTCCTTGCAAAAGCTTCAATTTGCACATGAATATTATAATGATTATGAAAATTAGGCCTGCAGAAACGAACCTGAGGAACGGTTTATTGTATGATTGTTTGTATAATATCACGGTGTTAATGTATCGTTCCTGCTGCAAAAATGCCCAGTGTTATTCGGATTATTAGGCTTAACTGATAAGACCAAATACGAGCTGTAAACTGTCGCTCTGTTCTATTCCATCCTCTTACAGTTTCTGTCTATGTTTGAGCAAGAGTGTTCAGTTCATGTCAAATCATTTGAAAAGGAGACTGCAAGCGTTGTTAAAGTCGCCTCATGAAACGTGTCAAACTCCTCCCTCCCACTCACTAAACACTGCAGTGGCCCGTTTCCTTTTCTTTGCTGCCTGGCTCCATGTTGGTTGCGGAGGCTTGATATGCAAATAGTTTGCAACTTATCAAATATAAACAGCACGAAAGATTGTGCTGAGGCACAATAAACTTTAGTTTGTTGTGTATTTTATGGTTTAACCCTGACAAAAGCCCTGACAAGGCTGGTGGTTTGCAAGCTCGTTTGAAAGCTGCAAGATCTGACTTGCTTCATGGCTGTATGTTGCTTGGAGAGGCTTAACCGCAACAAAGTACACGTGATTCAGTTGCAAACTATCAGATATATATATATTGCTTGAAGATTTGACTTAACTAAACATTCCATGTTTTATTATTGGCAAACGCACTGATGATATTCATCAATGTTGCTTGTAAACATGCATACATACATATATGGCGTAAGCCAACAGCAGTATTTATCCACGAAGCATGCACATGGTCATGTAAGGTCAGAGCAAGGCTTTAGGGTATGATTTATTTTAGGCAGCTGTTGGGTAATAGTGTGCCATACTGCTGTTGTACATTTCATTGCTACAATTCACCAGGGCTTTCAAACATCTCTGAAAGATGCATTTTCTGGAATTCTAATTGCTCTCTCTCATTCGTTTTCTCTCTTTCATTTTTTTTCATCTGGTAGTCATGCCGTATGTATATTCTACCTGGTTCTTCGGGCCCTGGACACAGTTGAAGATGACATGACAATTCCTTTGGAGAAGAAGGTTCCACTGCTGCATGACTTCCACACTTTCCTCTACGAGCCAGACTGGTGCTTCACAGAGAGCAAGGAGAAGGACCGACAAGTCCTGGAGGACTTTCCATCGGTAATACATGAACCTGGGCCCAATCAGCCTGAACAGCGTAACTTTAAAGCAATGGTCACCAACCCTGCTCCTGGACATATACCCTCTTGCAGACTTTACCTTCAATTGTAATCAATCCCACCGGATCCGTTTAACTATTGCCTTCTTTGGTCCTTGATTAGCTGAAGGTGGTGTGTTAGACTTGGTTTGGAAGTGAAACGTAGAGAAAAGTAGATCACCAAGAGGGTTGGTGACCACTAGCTCAGCAGAAAAATCTAATTTATCCAATTCTCCCATTGCCCAAAGTGTAGATGTCAAGCCAAGACATGTTTGGTGTCTGAAGTTTCTTTGTTTGCTTTGACACTGGAGCTATGAGACTAGCTAACAAGTAATGCAGGCATATGAGCAGCATTGCAAACTGCATACCTAAATCGTACACTTATTTCAAACTGCAGCAAGGTTATACATTATTTTAACTAGCCTTGTATTACTGATAAAGTGTGATAAACTGTTATCTATAAAAAGGGAACTACACTAAATGACATCAAGTGACCCTCTTTTTATGATCTGTGATGCTTTTCCCAATCCAGGCCCTGTGGCTTGGATAGTAATGATCTAATTCTATCTGGAATGATCACTGATTTTCTCATTTCAGATTTCAGTAGAATTCAGGAACCTGGGCCAGGAATATCGTGATGTGATTTCAGATATTTGCCACAGAATGGGGGTTGGGATGGCAGAATTCCTTGAGAAGAAAGTTGGCACAATGCAGGAGTGGGATAAGGTAAACTTTAGCTTACTTAACAGTGCATATTTACCAGGGATGCACAGCTACCGCTTTTTCCCTTCCGATACTCGATCCTTGAGTATGCACCAATGCAGAGTATCAGCACCAAAATGAACTCTGTTTAACCTAATTAGCTTATAAGTCCGGATATTTATACAGTTTCACTTTTTAAATGTTGCATTTTGGTAAAAGCTGTGTTCCTTGTCACAAATAAATAAAACATATCAAGCTTGAATGAACGGCATTTACTTGTTGGTATATGCTTTCAGATGCTTAAGACTCAGCTCTTTTGATTATTTACTCTATGTAGTTAGTATTTACTATTATATAATGAGTAATATGAACCATATTTAACAACTGAAGTAAATGGAAAATATTTTTAGTGCAAAATAGTTAAAAACAGAACTGAGCAAATTAAAGATAAAACGGTGGTCTGTGCATGGAAGCATGAAACAGCTTTTCTGACTTGGCAAAAAACAGTGCTGAATGTTTCAGATCGGAATTTCTGAAGTCATTTGTCTCATACATGCATCCCGTTCACTCTCTGAACATCAGATTCTGTTAGAGTTAAAAAAATATTCACACATCTTTAATGGCGGCTGAGCCATGGATTTCTTGGCTTTGTTGGAGCAAAAGGCTGTGATTTCTCGCTGCTGTGTGATGCTGCTTACTGATGGAGGTGCAGCGCAGGTGGGGCTAGTGAACACATGTCCAGCTGGTGGGCTGCTATGCTAAAGGCTAAACCAAGACTAAAGGCTGTCATTACCCCAACAGTTCCTTCTCTTCAATGTGTTCCCTCCCTCAATAACAAGCTTGGCTAATATTAACTGTAACTCACTACATAGCAGGAGATAAGTGATTACTGAAAAAATCCTGGCTTAGCTAATGAGGTAAGTTGGTAAGGCTTGTATGTTGAGTTATCTGATGTATTTGTGACATTTCAGTGAAACAAACAGCTTAGGAAGAATTCCGTCTGGTATATCACCCAATACTACTGCCTTTCTACGAAATACTGGCGTTACACATTTTGCCATGAGCATTTTTATTGCTGCTTGTCAGCCCACACGCCGACGTGTTCTTAAGTTCCATCAACTGGCTTGCATGCATGCATGCATCGGTATGCCTGCGCATCAGCAATTGCTTTCTGGTATCAATCATAGGTATCGTTAACTGCCAATACAGATACTGTGTTTAAGTGACAGTATTGCTGCCAATTAGCTTCAGTTTGCTTTTTTTTAGTTTTGCACTGGAACTAAGAAACTGTTGTAGCAGTATCAGTTTAACATGTATGCTACTTGTCTAAATTATCACACTCTTACCTCAAACTGCACTAAGTTGTTAACTAATCTCACATAGACTTGCTTATATAGTTTCTGACATTGCACCACATACAGTTATCTATAAAAAGTGGGCAAAAGTACAGACAGAGTTCCATGTTCCAGATTGCTGCTATTACTGTTTTACGTATGCAATGCACTTTTGTTTTTAATGAATGTGATGTGTTCTCCTCTGCAGTACTGTCACTATGTGGCTGGTCTGGTAGGTGTGGGTCTCTCTCGACTTTTCTCTGCATCCCAGCTGGAGGACCCTGAGGTGGGCCGAGACACTGAGCTGGCCAACTCCATGGGCCTGTTCTTACAGAAGACCAACATCATCAGAGACTACCTGGAGGACCAGCAGGAAGGGCGGGCATTCTGGCCACAGGAGGTCAGATTGATCATCCTGAAATAATACCACTATACGCTAGGGGTGTAACATTTTACTAATTTTATAATTTAGTACAACATACTGATGTGTCAGCCCAGTATATTTCTTGATAAGAAGTGCGTGAAATATTATAAAACATAAAAGTACAGTATCTGAGAGTGTTGAGTGTTCCATGGTAGAGTTTTGCTTGATCCAGACTGGTTTCTTAGCAGCACATGTAAACAGTAAACAAACCCGTGTTTTATACTGTATGAGATTAAAAAAAAACAGGAAACAGCATCCCATTTTAACAGCTACAACACAGAATAATGACTGTTTTCAGAGAAGGGTGGTGTATGTGCAGATGAGTGTGCATACCATGGCAGCCTCAAGCTAATATGTTAGTCCAGAGCTCAGACAATAGACACAAGCTAATATACCACAAAGATTGCACTTGAATTCCTTGAAATTTTAATTAATTAAAATGTTTTATTTACTGCAGTCTGTAAAATGTGCTGTTCAATGCTCAGTGTGTAGTGTCATCTCAGATACAACACGTGTATTGTTATAACCTTACTTTACACATAATCGGAAGGAGACAGCATGGCCCTAAATAAATTCTATGGGTTTATATGATTTCCTTTATCATTATGTTTATTGTAACTAGAAATACTTTTAGTGCTGTTGTGTATTGCACACTGACCTAGATGTTAAAAACAATAGTGCCAATGATTATTATTAAGTGACCCTTATTAGTCTCACATTGGGAAAATTTAACCTCCTCAATCTAACCCATCCGAGCAGTGAAACACTACATACACACTAATGAAGACACACACTAGCGGGCAGTGAGCACACTTGCCCACACCTCAGTCACAGACTGTAGGCTCATAGGATCAAGCCGGCGACCTTCTGGTCACAAGGCTGGTTCCCTAACCTCCAGCCCACGACTGCCTGTCATCGTACAAGTCTGTCATCATACAGCCCACCACCACTAGTGTTTTACATGCCAAAGTTCTTCAGCTCCAGTGGTGGAGAGCACTGTAGAGTTCTCTTTTGTCCTAGCCATAGTTCAGCTTGTGAAAGACTTGGTAGTTTGTTAATTAAAGACTGAGGCGTGTTTGTGTAGGAAGACAAAGGGGGAATCCCTCTGCAGCCCACATGGAAAATAACAGAGTTGTGACAACAGAGGTAAATAAAGTAACATGAGTTTTAGTTCATTTTGGCAACTATCACCATTGAGCCAGGGAAAGAAAATATTATTGGCAAGCATGTAAGTTGGCATCTGTGTGAGCACAAGTAGAGGATGTTGACAATGAAGGCGGCATTAGATTTATTGTAGAAATTAGATGTGTTGTTTGCTGTAGGTAAAATTAACCATCAGTAGGTGGCAAAGATAAGAGTTAATGTCTGCCCTTGTCAGCTGCTGGCCTAGTTGTAACATTCAGTATTTTATTCCATAGACCTCTAAAGCAGTGTAATCATCTGTAGTTGGCATCATGTCCATGTTAGGAACTCTAGGTCTATGAAGATTTTCTCTATGAGCATTAGCATTTTTGAAAATTGCTGCTATCACACCCCATGGTAAACAAAAAATGTTCAAAAGCCTATACATTTTGCCATTTGTACATTTTTCCTGTGAATGTCACTGGACCCTCAGAATTACAAGGTTGTTAAAAAGCCAAAATATGAATATTGATACATGTAAGCTAACACTGCTGTGCGCTGTATTGACATCATAACAGTGGCACCTAACCAAAATACCCCTCACACACTAACAGTTTTGCACACTGTGGTAGTTAAATTGCCTTGGCCTTAGTAGGCTACCGTTTGAGTAGCTGGCGTGTTATATAATCATGTTGAAGTTTAATAGTAGACTTACTTCATGACATGTCATTTCAATGCACAGGAGTGTTTGCTTGTAGCATGTATGCTGCATTATTCGCATTTCGACTGCTAAACGACCTTGTAATTCAGAGATTCAGTGACACTAAGTTGGGAAATGTACACAGGACAAAACGTGTCAAGATTAGGGCCTTTTTGTTTACCACAGTATGCAACAGTGATACATGCCATTCATTTTTCCCATAGAGAAATCTGCTTAGACCCAGAGCTCCTAATATGGGCATGATGGTAACTAGAGAATAACACATGACTTCTGTTCACATGAAAACTGTTATTTAGTAGAAAGATTTACCATATGGCATATTACTTTTATACTCAGATGTAGCGGAGGAGTTACTGTTGATTAAATATTCTAATGTTACTAATAATGGCTATGTGTGCTTATCCAACAGGCATGGAGTCAGTTTGCCTCTCGTTTAGAAGACTTTGCCCAGCCGCAGAACCTGAGCTCAGCCCTGGCCTGTCTCAACCTGCTAGTCACTGATGCTCTCCGCCATGTTCCTGATGTCATCGCTTACCTGTCCCGGCTTCGCAACCAGAGCGTCTTCAACTTCTGTGCCATCCCACAGGTCAGAATGCCATACAGTACTTACACCTCAGATCAGTGAAGGTCTTTTATACATTTCTCCAGGGTAAGGCTAGGTTTAAAGGATTGTTGGCAAGAAGTACTTCTTCATATGCTTGCTTTTAGTTTGCATATATTCACCCGGTTCTTGTACAACTGCTTATTTTTTTATACTGAGTGTATCTATGCAAATTCAGTCTGAGCTAAATTCTAACATGCCTGAAATACTAACTTGTTGCAGCAGCTACATATTGGGTGAATTTTCAGAATCTGTAACACTTCTCTTTTTGAACATCTCAATGGTCAATATTATCGTTCATGAAAAAAAGAGATGCTCAATAAAAAATTCTGTAATTCTGTTTTCTAAGTCTACTTGACTCACTGAAAATGAGCATTTTATAATTTGGTCACACAATAGTATTGAATAATTTCCTGCAGCTGTGTTCATTATATCAAAGTTGGTGGAAGTTGTCTCTGCTGTAAAAAGAAAACCATATCATTTTCTTTCTTAATGAATTTTATATGAGTTTGTGCGTTCCTTTATGCATTTTGAACTTAAGTTTTGTGCTCCAATAACGGTGGTATCTGAGTCTAAGTGATTGTACCTGATGGCTTCTTTCACATCAGTTAAACATATGTTTGAAGTTAAGCAGCAAAATTGCCAATCAGCATCTAAACGCAAACAATGTAGTTGGTCAGGACTCTTCACATTATGATAACATTTTCAAGTCATCCAAGTAGACGTGGCATCGATCTGATACCA
Source organism: Colossoma macropomum (assembly GCF_904425465.1). Lineage (NCBI taxonomy): Eukaryota > Metazoa > Chordata > Actinopteri > Characiformes > Serrasalmidae > Colossoma > Colossoma macropomum. The sequence goes on along the minus strand of NW_023494795.1, from coordinate 34,141,589 downwards.
GGTATTAATATCATGGTGATATCAGCAGAAAATGCTGGTTTAGGTTTCGGAGAGAAAAATGAATGAATCGATCCAATCCTGTAACAAATTTAGCCTGAAATTGCACACATTCACACACTGCTATGTTTTCATGGGATCGTAGAGTGTTTGTATAGTTTGGGCATGATAGCCTATTTTTAGATGCTCACCTTAATTGAAGTGATTCAATGAAAAATAGTTGATAATGAAGTTTAGGAGGAAAGTTTCAATATCTGTGTCAGTATGGAGAAGGAAGAAGTAGTATTGTGCCATCTCCACATTGTAGCCTATTTACGAAAGCTGTCTTTTGAGACAGAATCATTCAAAATAATTTCAGTTTCAGGAGATGAATCTCAAATAAGTAGGCCAACATATGCATTAGACAGCAAGTTAAAATTAAACTGTCTGTATTATTTTCACAGGAACATTAGATCAGTGTCCACCAAAACATCAGTTCTCCAAATTTCAACTGACATCATACCCACAAAGGCCTTAATAACTCTTACGCCTCATGTGCTGTAATAGACATATATGATCTGCATTAGGTACACCAAAAGTTCTAACAGGTAATTTATTCCTTCCCAAAATGACAAGACACTTTAAAAAGTATGTGCTTGCTCAAACTTTCCAGTGACACACGATGCTAATATTAACATCCCTTATCCGCACTGCCTTATCAGTAGACATTACGGACAAATACTCACTCCACCTAGTTACTCATGCAGGAAATCAGAAAAAAATGATTTCAGTAATATGCAGAAAATTGGTCAAAGTGTAAATGTAATAAAAGTGAAATGAGGAAATGTAATCACAAAGCGACCCCAACATTTAATAAAGAATACCATGTGTCTTTCTCACCAGGTCATGGCAATAGCAACTCTCTCAGCCTGCTACAACAATCCGCAGGTGTTTCAGGGCGTGGTGAAAATCAGGAAGGGGCAGGCTGTCACTCTGATGATGGAGGCCACAAACATGCAAGCTGTACAGAGCATTATTGCACAGTACACTCAAGAGGTAGGTCCTATTGTAGATGTACTGCATTGTGTCAGCTGATACAAAGGCAATTAGGTAACAGTACTGATTATAGATCAAAGGGTTTGGTTTGGGACAAAAATGCATGAGAGTGGAACACTTCTGAAATGTCATTATTATAGATGTTTACATGTGAAAAAATGTGGAGAATTTATTTTGTTTGTCATGATTTTCAGTCACCTTCAGCAACTTCCCTAATATTTGAGTGTGAGACTTAGTTGAAAGTTTAGGTTGCCTCTTGGCATATTCCGTGATGATGAAAAGGTTAGTTAAGACGTGTCTAAAAAATTTACGTCTCCTCAAGAAACATGACAATCTCCCATTAACTAAACATCATGGTGGTCTGATGTTCTTGTGTTTTGCTCCATGTTGCTTCAGGGAACTTGATGGGCAGCAAGTTTGAAAGTACCAAATACGTGCAAATTAAACATCTGTTTTTATTTATTTTTTCTATGGTTTATTATGAGCAAATGGCTTGAAAAAGTGTGGCTTACTGACTGGTCATTTTACATTCTTTCTCAGCACTTACTGGATGTTGAGTTAGTTGAGACCAAATGGTTCCTCAAAATTCAAATCTGGTGTAACGCCAAATAAAATTTCGTAATTTCTTCTCATCAGTCATGTGTTGAGTGAGAAACAAAACAGTTCCTCCAGAGCACAATACTGGACTTAACCCAGAACAGTAGTAGACAAGCAGATGGTAAACACATAACAGAAATCTATTCAGTACGTCACACAAAGTATTCAGTAATGGTGGACAATATGACGTGCATAGCATAATTAGGCCAGTTTAAATTAATTTAGTCCAGTTCAGTTTATAAAACATTCATTAAAAAAAGTCATTAAATAAAAGTTTTATTTATTATTATTATTATTATTATTATTATTATTATTATTATTATTATGGGTATATATACCCTATTGCTTTTGCTAGGATTTTCTTCCCTAAAACTGGTGGAGAAGACACCATAAGTAATCCAAACACCAAACTTGGAGGGTAGGGTGCAGTATCCCCCCACCACTCAGGCAAGTGAAATGACCCTTACTGGCCTGATATTGGTGCTATAGAGCATTATTTTACATTTTGGCCCATATCTCCTGAACCATGAGGCCTACAGTCAAAATTCTACATAAGCGCCCCATTGCATGTGCTCCGCTGCCTTATTTCCCATCATAATTGGCAAAATATGTGACAGCTACATTTTTATACTAGTCTGAGGTTTTTCAAGATATCCACACAATATTGGTCTCAAAATGTTCAGAGGAGTCTGGAGGTCAAGAATCATAAAAAAAACTTTGAATATTTATTAAAAATATGGCTGCCATGTGCCAGTTAAGACCTCCTGGGTTTAGCTTAATTCACATAAATGGCTACAGATGGAGATCTTTGGCCAACTTACCAGTCCTGTACCTCAGATGATTCTGTAAAAGCCCACCAAGTCTGATATTCAATGGTATAACAACCAAAAATCTGTTTCTCAGCAACTGATTGGCCAATTGAGTTGTGCATGCTGCATCAAAGGGCTACTTTAAACTTGAACTAAGGACAACTCAATCATTGGACAGATATGGCCGCCAATGGCCAATAAGCTTTGAAAAGGCATTTGGAGGGCTTAGCATTGCCAGTCATCACAAAAATTATATAATCTGTCCACATAGGCAATCTCTAATAGCCTATAAAGTTTGACCTCAATTGGCCATGAGGTGGCGTTATAGAGCATAAACAAAAAGTCCTATAATTTTTATCTTATTTTAAAATAAATCACTTCATATCACTGTTTACACTGAGAAGGACTTATTATTAAATACAGATCTTTTACAATTCTTTAAGTTTTTCTGTGATTAATCACTGTTTGAATAAAGAGCTTTTTAAACTAGTCTGTGACTTTTGATCAAACTGTTTCAAACTTGATTTTAAAACAATCTGTGGAGTCTGTAGGTAAATAATTATTGCAAAGAATTGCCGCGAGACATGAATGAATCTGTTTGGCCTGGCTTTAACTGACTTAAGGGGCTACAAATTCTTTAGTTTTCATGTGATTGTGATAACACTAAAAAATGTACATTACCATTGTCTGAGGAAGCATGCAAAGTTTAATTTAAATTGATTGTCATGAGTCCCTACAGTACTTAATGTAGTGCATATTTATTAAAATGTCATTATGTCCTTCTATGATTGAAATAAAGAAAAGACAATGGTTTCAAATTACACATCTCATTAACATCTAAAACATTGCAATTATATATATGTTCCAAAATTGTACAGGAAATATGGAAATTTGACTTAAATCCAATATCTATCTTGTGGCAAAAAAGTTTTTTTTTATATATATTTATTCCACCAAGCATGGCAGTTTTGCTAATACAAGTCTTTTAAAAACTCACAATTATCAGCTGAGGAAACATATGACATTTGGCTTGAATTGGCTTAAGCTGACTCTTACAATGCTCAGTGTACTGCCAACACTTTGCAAATATATGTATGTTGCTTAACTGTACAGAAAAACCTGTTACTTGATTTGAGCAAATCTAGTTCACAGTGACAGATGTTCTATTTTTTCTGGCCACTAGAGGGAGCCAAATCGTGAACTGCAAATGTCAATGTTGAATAAATCAGTGGAAAGCTTTACTGTAATTATCCTTTGGCAAAGAGCATTTCTGAATGTGATGCATTCCACTGAGTCAGCCAATTGTGCAAATACAAGGTTTAAAAAAACTTACAGTATTTGCAAGTTTTTATCAAATTAAATTTTCTTTAAAAAACTGAGCTGAGGACAAATAATTATTTAAAATATCGTGACTTTTAAGTACAGTGTGGCTGCAACATTTGAATAAATTGGTATGACATGGCTTATTCTGCCTTAAAAGGTTAAAAATACATAAATAATTGTCTGATTATAACCAAATGTGAAAAAAAATACACAATGACAAACTGAGGGTGTGTTATGATTTAATTTTTAATTATAGTCCTCAATACCACAATAATTGCAAGGTGGGAACTAGTTCCCAAAATGGTGCTTGGTTCCTTATTGCTCCCTACCAATAAATTGTCTCAGACAAACAGCTCTGCAGTGGGCCTCTTGTAGTTCACAATGAAAACATCTGCCTTTGAAGATTAAGGTTGTGGGTTTGATTCCCTGTCATAGATGTTTGACGTTGCTGTACAAAGTGTTGTGGATATGCGCTTAATTATCTTGTCTATTATTATCTATTCTTAAAAATTCAACCATTTGACCATAGACCATCTTTGACCAGAGACATGAAAACTTGTTAATACTGCTAATTTGGCCTAAAATGGTGCATAGTTTCTTATTGCTTTCTTCCAATAAATTGTTTCAGAAATTATAGTTGTGCTACAGGTGTCTTGTGTTTCGCTGTGAGAATGTCCACCTGAGGTTGTGGGTTTGAATCCCTGTTATGGACGTTAAACGGTGTTGTATAGATTATAGCAGACATATCACATAGTGATCTTAATCATAAGAAAATGAGATCTTTCTTAAAAATCCAACCATCTGCTGCCTGCTACAACCAGAGGCCACCACATAAACCCTTGTTGTCTTCATAGTGCTTGGACCCCGCAGATTGCCTCTTGCGGCTGTATTTGTTCTTCTTCGTCTTCTTCTTCTTTTTCTTATTATTATTATTATTATTATTATTATAATACTATTTTATATGTGGCACTACAGAATTTTTCTGTTTCAACTAATTAAAACTTGCATATTGTGTATCTTGAAAATGTCTTGAAGTGTCGTGGTATATTTTTGCCATATTGCCAACCTCAGTACATTACACAATAAATGATAAGTACAAGATAACATGTGATAAGTACAGAACAGTAAGACAGGAAAACAAATACATAGCAGCAGTGACTGTTTTTATGTTTTATTGCTAGTGTTCCACCGTGAGTTTTAAAACTAGGCCTTCAATTTGGGCCGTAAATGACAAAACTATGACAAAATGGTGACATTTGAATCTTGTAATCTACACTCCATGCTATTTAAAGTTGTAACAGAAATATTAACTGAAAGATTAAATGGTTTTATATCGAAGTCATAATTTAAGAGTGCAATCATCTTATTGCAAGAGCTTTACTTTTAATTACAGCATATATTTTAAGTGAGAAAATGTAACCTAATAATACAGAGCTTGTGAGATGAGTCAGATCAATAAAAAGCAACCAAATATCAATGTGCTGTATACATGAAAACGCATACACAGCTTACTGGCGGTCTGGCACAGTACATTTAGGGTTCAAGCATGAAGCCAAAAAAGTGGATATTTTGGTCTTCTTGGACAAAATAATAGGCCTCAATTGGTCAGAAATATTGGTCAGAAAAATCACAATTAGATATTTTCCCCAAATTTTTCTACCGTAATATTAACATTATACCTTGTAGAAGTTTTATAGTGAATCTTTTAGTGAATAGCCCTGGCACTGAGCTGGTACTGCTGTTTTCTGTTTCTAACAGCTGACTGAAATACATTGCTCAGTCCACCACTTGCACACACAGTGACGCATCTATGAGATGAACCTAGCTTCACATGGTCAGCGGGAGTAGCCAGTTGAAGTTGGGGGAGGAGCTGGGTTCACTGGCAGCGCTCTACAGGAGCTGGCAGATCTTGTAGTGTTTACATATCAGATATAACATTTATTTGAAGAATATTAATATGAATTTTACATGTACAAATTCTAACCACAAATGCTGCACATTTTCTCACTTCAAATTGTGTACATTGTTATGTACATTGGAGCACCTAGTCAGTGAGGATTAAGCTCTTTTGTCATCAAGCCATCTCTTAGGTCTTGCAGTTGGGTGTGGAGGGACTGCAGTGCCTTGCTCTGAAAACTGTAGCCGGTTTGCTCAGGCGGTAATGTAATGTGTATGTCATTATGACACACCGGTGGCGCTGACAAATCTAAAAAATCTAACCAGGATTCATTGTTCTTAGTCAGGCAGCAACTGCTCTGTGCAGTGTCATGTGAAGTCGAACAAGAACAGAAGGCCTAGAATTTTTTGCTCACAAAATTGTTACCTCACATTGTAACCAACTATGATTGGTTGGTTCCACTGTCATTTCTTTGTTATGCTGGTAGTTAGTCTGATACGTCAGGACTTCAGTTCAGGTGTAACCAAATCCAAACCAATGGAAAAGCTTGCTTGACCTAGGTACCACAGAGAATTGATTTGTTCAGAGAATTTTTCACTGGACATTTGAAGCTTGTGTTTCCAACCAAAGCAATGAAATAAGCTGAACAATGAAGTGTTACTACAAGCTTGCAGTTTAAATACAACAAGCATGATGATTCTATTAAATAAAAATGAGCTAAAAATTAAAGACCTCTATTTTTTTAGTTCCTTGATTTAGGCCTTGTTTCAAGTTCTAGAAGGCTCGGGGGGTTCCCCACTGCTTTTTGGATGATGTAAACTGTTAACTTTGATGTCACAGGTTACAGGTATGACTGTGTGTGTGTGTGTGTATGAGTGAGTGATGGTAGGAATGCATGTTTTATTTTATTTTTTTGTATTGTATTTTATTTTATTGTATTTTATTCTATCTTGTTTTATATTTATTTTATTTTATCTACTACATGTAAATGTCTGTCTGATACTGTGCACTGTGAGCTCCTGTAACCAAACCCAAATTCCTTGTATGTGTAAGCATACCTGGCCAATAAAGCTTGATTCTGATTCTGATTCCCCCCTTAGATTCTGCAGAAGGTCTCACTGTCCGATCCATCGCGGGACAAAACGCTATGTATCCTGGGTGTGATCCGGGAAAAGACGCTTTCTAAGACGGCACTGCCCTCCAGAGCCCACCACCTCTCCCCCTTCTACCTTTCTGCTGCCATGCTCCTCGCTGCACTCAGCTGGCAGTATCTCAGTGCCACCCAGTCCCCAGGCAGCACCGACATGCAGGGCAGCTGAGTCTGTCCTTTTCCCCAAAACACCCTCAGCCCTAATGGGGCATATAGTCACATAGGTTCTTGAAAGTAAGCTCCCCCATCACCTTCCTGACCTGCTGCTGTGGAATGACCTCTCAGCTATATCAGCCATTAAAGACTGCTAGGAATGTTTAAAAGATTTCTAGTCTTTCACTGGGAAATGCAGTTGTTTGTATTTGATCACCACATGCCATTTGTAGCATCAAGAGATCTTTCAGTGATATAACTCTGTTCTTTTGGATTTTTCTGTTTGGATTTTGGTTTTCAGACTATTTCTATCAGCTGATTACTGGTCTTTCTCATTAGAAGCACACCCAGAGTAAAATGTATTATTGTTATTTCAAAAATAGTCATATCATGCTATTCTAAATGTCAGATCACAGTAGTTGTGACCATAAAAGCTTCTGTTGTATAAGCAGTGGACAGCATGCATGAGACAACCTTATGCAGCCATTGATTTTAGCACTTTTATAGTAAGTGACACTTTTGTGAGACACCAGAGGCAGCATGGTGTGCGTTTTTGAAAATGTTGATAAATTATACCGGTGAATCTAAATACAGTTGTGTTCATTTTCAATACTCTCTTTTGACACAGTTTCATATTTTGGCTCAAGTCTTTTGTTAAACAGAACGCAGTTTTGGCCTATGTTCATTGGGTCAAGGTGGATATGTAGGTAACAGAAAACAAAGCAACCCATTTTAGATGTTATATGTCTGAGATGGATAGATGGACTGCAGCCGTCTGCTGCAAATTGTTCTAGCTGCAAAGCTATGTAGAAAGCTTACTAGGAATTTGTACATAACCAAAGGTAAAATGGTAATAACATTGCTATGTAATGTAACTTTGATTTGTACATATATCGAAAGAAAATAAAGGTGTAAAAATGTCGCAGTTGTTTACTTGGTGCAGTAGTAGTCAAACAAAAGACTGTTCAGTTACTGTGTAAACATGGCAATCTACAGTTTACAGCACCTAAATCTGAGGCACGCTCAAAGGCCATGAAGTAGTGTCAAGAAGGCTGACATTGTGATTATGCTTTGTCATTTTAAGAAGTGAATGCTTAATTTTTTCTGCCTTTATTTCTTTGAGAGTGGGATAAGACACATTTCCATGTAGCTCAAAGCCATAGAGGCAATCAGTTTCCACGTAGGTCAAAGCTATAAATGTGGTCCTGATACAAGTCTAACGCAAAGTTATGGTGTTGATATTCGTGAACAAAAAGGAATTGTTTTGTTTTTGTTTATCAATGTTCTCTCACTATGATACCCAGCATGCATTACACATGTAGTATCCCTGTGGTGTCAAACAATCTAGACTGTTAGCCTAGCCACTGATTTATAGACTAATAAATGCAACCAAGCTAGCATAGTATAAATCTTACTTTAGCTGGTGAACTAAATTGAAAAGAAAACTATTTCTTAAAGAAATAAAGAAATTATTTCTTTATTCAGCACAAAATGTATGCCAGAGACAGGTTGTTTACCCTTTCAGCTAGATAAAAGAAGCTGAGTTAAGGCATATAGATTGCCACCTGGTTATCTTACTTAATTTAGAAGGTCAAATAAGGTATTTGGCTTCCTAGCAGTAACATTAGTTATGTGGCTTCCGTCTGCGTTCACCAGCTAGCAAATGAATGAATGAATGAATAAACAGCCTGCCACCCCAAAGTTGTTGTAGTTTTTCAAGAAATTCCATCACACCTTTAAGGAATATAATCAGAAAGGGCCTTTCCTTGTCTTAACTGGAAAATCTCGCTCTTGAGACTACTGTGGCACCTGCAAAGGATGCGAGTAAACCTGGTAGCCGTGGATGTAGCGAAGGTTACATTTTTAATTTTGGCCGTAGTGTCTCTTTAAAGTAATACTTAAGAACAGAGTTAGGGTTAGGTCTAGGACAAAGGTTAAATATAGGACCAGTTTAGGGTTAGCATTACGACAATGGTTGAATTTAGGATTAAATTTAGGTTTGGGATTAGGTTTTGGGTTGAGTTTGAGATAAAAGTTAGGGGTAGGATTAGGACAAGGGTTAAATTTAAGACCAGAGTTAGGGTTAGGTTTAGGATGAGGGTTAAACTTAATACCAAAGTAAGGGTTACTATTAGGTTTTGCTTGAGGTTGAGGTGAAATTTAGGGTTATGAGTAGGACAAGGGTTATATTTAGGACCAGATTTAGGGTTAGGTTTAGGAAAATTGTTAAATTTATGTTCAAAATTAGGGTGGGGATTAGGTTTTGGGTTGATGTTAAAATGAGATTTGGGGTCAGTATTGGAAAAAGGGTTAAATTCAGGACCAAATTTAGGGTTGGGAATAGGTTTTGGTTTGATGTTAGGATAAAATTTGTGATTAGTTTTGAGAGAAAGGTTAGGAATAGGACAAGGGTTAGAGTCAGAACCAGAGTTAGGGTTAGGGTTAGGAAAATGGTTAAATTTAGGTCCAAAATTAGGGTTGGGATTAGGGTTTGGGTTGATATTAAGAGGAGATTTTGGGGTTATTATTGGGACAAGGGTTAAATTTAGGAGTGGAGTTAGGGTTAGGAATAGGACAAGGGTTAAAGTTAGTACAAGCGTTATGGTTAGGTTTAGAAAAATGGTTAAATTTAGGTCGAAATTTAAGGTTGGCATTAGGTTTCGGGTTGATGTTAAGATGCGATTTGGGGTCAGTAATGGAAGAAGTGTTAAATTCAGGACCAGAGTTAGGGTTATGGTTAGGAAAAGGGTTAAACTTAGGACAAAATTTAGGATTTCTTCGCTACAACCCATGTACTCAAAATTCACATCACCAGCAGCTCTTTGACTGTTTTCTCCACAGTATGATTCTACCTGCAACAACTGACAATTCTGTTTAATGGTCTAAGTCCAGAGCCTCTCATGTTAGTCGTGTGATAATTATGACTTTATAAGATCCCCTGACTGTGACAGATAACCCCATGACATTGAATAAGGAGTTATTATCATTGTGAGGAGATACAGAAACGCTCAGGTAAGTAATTTTCTTCCATATTATTCATCTTATGCAGTAAAAAAAGATAAGTAACAAGTGATGGTAGCATGAAGGAATGCATTTTTTATTGATATTCAAGCATAAAAAAAATTATTGTTGCACAATAGAACATGAGAACATTTGAGTAAAAATATTTATTCTATGTATATTTTCTCACTTATACATTTAAAAAGTGGACATGTTTGTGCAGTTAGCATTATGACAAGGGTTTTGGGTTGAGGTTGAGATAAAAGTTAGGGATAGGATTAGGACATGGGTTAAATTTAAGATGTGAGTTAGGGTTAAGGTTAGGAAAATTTAGGACCAAAGTTAGGGCTGCTCTTAGGTTTTAGGTTGAGGTTGAGATGAAATATGGGTTTAGGATTAGGACAAGGGTTACATTTAGGACCAGAGTTAGGGTTAGGGTTAGGACAACGTTTAAATTTGGGACCAAATATAGGGTTGGAATTAGGTTTTGGGTTGGGTTGATAAATGTTAGGGTTGGGATTAGGACAAGGGTTAAATTTAAAACTTTTTCCAACCTAATATCTATTTAATGCATCTGTATAATATAGTTGATTACCATGGGAAACAATTTCCTGGTGTTTTTCTGTACCAAATAAAATAAAATAAACCCATGTACTCAAAATTCACTAATTGTAGAAGCCAATGGGCACTTGCTCCTGCAGCTCTTCTTTTGTTAAGTGCAGAAAATGTTAAATACATTCTTGTCTGTGGGAATTGACCATATGCTAGAGATGTGGCAGATATAGATTAGATTGAAAAACATTGGAGTATTTCTTAAATGCAAAAGTATCTAACAAGCTGTTTGTCAACAACAATATCAGCTTGATGTTGATTTGACAACCTTAATTAGTCTTGGTCTGGGACTCTGGGTCTGGTGTTGTGATCTTATTACAGGTTTCCTGGATGGTGTTATGATCATATTAAATTATTAAATGAATAGAGACCCCAGTACAGCATTCCTTATGGTAAAATCAAAAGCCCACATCACCAGCTGCTCTTTGACTTCACTGTTTTCTCCACAATAGGATTCTACTGGCAATAACTGACAATTCTGTTTGGTGGTCTAAGTCCAGAGCCTCTCATGTTAGTCGTGTGATAATTATGACTGTATAAGATCACCTGACTGTGACAGATAACCACATGACATCGAATAAGGCATAAGGGTTTTTAACTGCACCAATCTAGAGTTATTATCATTGTGAGGAGATACAGAAACACTCAGGTAAGTAAGTAATTTTCTTGCATAGTATTCATCTTATGCAGTAAAAAAATATGTAACAAGTGATGGTAGCATGAAGGAATGCATTTTTATTGATATTCAAGCATGTAAAATTATAATTGTACAATAGAACATGAGAACATTTGGGAAAAAATGTATTTATTCTATGTAGATTTTTCTCACTGTTAAACAATTTAAAAAGTGAACATGTGTTTGTGCAGTAATTATTTATACTTCATTCTTACAGTAATTCTTGCTTAATCCAATTTAAAGAGATGGAAATGCTTGTATTTTTAACCACTGACCAGTAAAAAAAAAGAAAATGTCATTTGTATCTTCCTCAGGATGTCCCAACTCATCTTCTTATGCCTTCTGTCGCTCGTGTCCATCACCTGGGCCAGTTCACAAACCTCCCCGCTGTCCCAGGACATGGTCAACATCATCAACAAGGCCAATACTACATGGACGGTAATATCTGTTTGCTTACTTGTTTCAGACATAGAGGTTAAGTGTAAGAAAGAAGTGGAAAAATTGTTGGTTCTAGAGATAATACAGTAAAAAATCTGTTACAAATACTCCAAAGAGAACATAAAGAACTGTATAGTTTGTTCTGAAGCTTTGACAAGTTCTCAGAATGACACACCACAAAGATTTTAAATGCACCTGGTGAGCCAAACTGTCTTTCCCTCTTCCTCTTTCTTTCTGCTCTTTTTCATTTCCCCCTTTTTCACTGTAGGCCAGGCTAAATTTTGACAACGTGGACTACAGTTACTTGAAGTCACTCTGTGGAACCATATTGAAGCGCCCCAGGCTCTCTGAAATGTGGGTGAAAGTTATTCCTGCCACTTGTCAGCAGAAACATTGATAAGACTAAGAAAGATTTTACAGATTTTATTTCACTATTAAATTTGCTGCATTTTTTCCTTTGTCTCCTTGTAATTTGCAACATTTTATTTATTTTTCCCTGCAGAACTGATATGATACTAAATGTTATTATTTCAGTCTTTTTTCTATGTCTTGTGCACATTTTTATGTGCTACAGGCACATGCAAATGTTTGAAGACACACTGTCAAATTGCATGTTTTGTTGATTTTAGTGAAAATAATTTAACACATCATCTACAGGGAACATGTTTAAAGAAGTCATTTTTCTGAAAATGTAATTGTTTGGAAAAAAAATCAAAATATAAAAAATTTGCAGGGCATTCTAGAACAAGGCCTAATGACCTCTGGGAACCAAAAAATCTGTAGAAACATGATTGTATTAAACTCTGTTTTGGATGGAAATAAAAGGGTTAAATTCTTGAAATGCCTAGCGGAAAATTGGCCAATCAGGAATTGTTTTCCTTACTGGTATCTAAGTAGATATAGCTAAGATATCTCTTCTATAGGATAGGACTTCAGGAGCTGAAGAGAAGGACTAATGTGTTTGATTAATCATCAGCATAATTTTGAAGCGACAGAGGAATCAACCCATCACGTTTTTGATTTCCAATGGGGGGAACCAATTTTGTGAGAAAAAATGTCACTCTAGGTCTTCTGGAAGTACTAAATACCTCACTCACTGTGAACAATAGCAGTAGCCTAATCACTGGGTTGTCTGAAATGCAAAAAAGCAGAAGCAGGTCTTTACCCCAGCTCACTATGAAGTGAGTCACACTGAAACTCACTTGCTTCATGTAAAACATGAAATGTCCTTTAGAAGCTTCAAAGCTCTTCAAATTTTACTTAGAAAATCAACAAAACATGTAATGCGACTGGAGGTCTTCAAACTTTTACATACAACTGTATATAAATGTTTTTTTTTCCCGTTCTCCTCTCATCTTGTAGGGTCAGGTTTGAGGAAAATCTTAATTTGCCGGATAGCTTCGACTCCAGAGATCAGTGGCCTGACTGCCACACCATCAGCCAGATCCGTGACCAGGGCTCATGTGGATCATGCTGGGTAAGCCCTTCACAACTGCCTACAAATCCTAGCTTTTACTTCCCCAGCCACTTCTTGCTGATATTGCATGATTATAATGCGGTTGTGGTTCATTTATTGATCTAGGCCTTCGGTGCTGTTGAGGCTATATCAGACCGAATCTGTATCTACAGCGGCAGCAAAGTGTCAGTGGAGATCTCTGCAGAGGACCTGCTCTCATGCTGCGATGAGTGTGGGATGGGGTGTGTAGTCCACTTACTGAATCTTGCGTTTTTTACTTTCTGACACATAGAATGGCATGCAGTAAAGATCTTTAAGTCATGTGGAATGTATGGCATCTTCTGTGTCCTGTGAATTCTTCAGTATGTTTTGTTTCATATTATGCTTGATTTTTTTCTGGACCAGTTGTTTTGGAGGTTTCCCAGATGCAGCTTGGGAATTCTGGACCAAAACTGGCCTTGTGACTGGAGGGCTGTATGGCTCCAATATTGGTGAGTTTTAAATGTTTTGGCCTGGCCTCACTGTGGTGCAAAAGTTTGGGTGCCATAAGTCAAATTACAGTTTTGTTGGCTTTCTAAGTTTTGTTGATTTTCTATTCTCTACAGAGAATATACTTCTGCACATTTTATTGCATTGTACTGTTTACTTGCTGAATTTAATATATTGGGAAAAAATCAAGAAAATGTGGCCTGTGCAAAACTTTTATATTTTATGTTCTATTTTTCCAAAGTGTTCAGTTTGCAGAAAAATGCCATATTTAGATTTGTTCCCTGTAGATGATGTGTTATATTATTTTCACAAGTAATTTGACCAGGGGTGTCCAAAATTTTATGCATGACTGTAGCACATAAAATGTTGATTGGATGCAGTAAACAAGACTCAAAGACTGAAATAAGTAATTGAATAAAATTTAGTACAATATCAATTCTACAATGAAAATGATATATGTAGTAAAATACAAAGAGACAAAATAAATAAAAATTTGAGCTCCCATCTGGACATCTTACACTCACGATTCATGAGTAGCTACTATATTTAATAATATACAACCATAAACCTTAGTTTAGACACAGCAGTAGGAAGTAAATAAGCAAATTACACATTGACACAATGGATGCAAAATATATCATTTGGTAATTATTGTTGTGGTGTTGGCCTTTGCAACACTGATATTGCAGAAAGCTGTAATATTCAAGTGAGGCCTTCAACAGACTTTTATTGTGTTATATGTGCACACTGACTAATCTTAGAAACTTTAGATGAGTTTCGGTGGGTGTTTTGATGTGTCAGGTCATTCACGTGAAATAATTCTGGTTAAAATAATGAAAACTTTAGTCACGTCACAACAAAAGTTCAACATTGTGATGAGTGTGGGATGTATTGTCAGGCATATAACATTTGCAATAAGTAGCAGTATAATCACGGTACGGTATTTTGTCCATATCGTGCAGCCCCAGTACTCACATATATAGAAGGCAAAAAACAAAATAAAACCTTACAGCAGGGGTCATTAAACAGATTTGACCTGGGGCCAGATTCTCACAGTGCAAATATTCTTTGTGCCCAGCCCCCCAAAATCCCAACTGCCCCCAACAACACCCCCCATCATATCTTGTTTTTAAACTCTTGCCATGCTAATCTTTTTAACTCTTGACACTTTTCCTTTAAAATTGTAAAAATAGGTGCATAATCAAAGAAACACAAAAAACCCTAGTATTTATAACAAATAACACTAAACAAGTAAGTTCAACAATTTAAACTGATGTTTAACATTTAGCAGTCTGAAGGGGAGCTATTAGTACTCAAGTATCTTTTGTGGGCATCATTGAAAGAGTTTGAGCTTGGCTTCACCAACAGAGTTTGAGCTTGGCTTCGCTTGCTTTTTCACCCTCTTGAACGTGCTCTGGTTGCTGTCTTGTGACACTTGTGACACATTTATGATAGAACGTGCTCTATATATGCAAATAGAGCTCCATAGGTGTTGGCGGTAGAACAGTGTTCAGCGCCACATAATTTTGAGCCAGAGAACTTCCTCACAGGCTCAATCTAGCCCATGGGCCACTATTTGGTGATCAGTTTTACACTGTATCTTGTAGTCACCGTTTGTTGACATATTTTGGTGAAAGAAACATCTTTAACATCTTTACAGAACAAATAACTAAATAACTAAAACTAAGCAATTATCACAGGTATAAAGGTGGAAGTTCTTTCTAGTCAGTAATTTTCTAATTGCCCATATGTTGCAGGCTGCAGGCCCTACACAATACCTCCCTGTGAGCACCATGTTAATGGCACACGGCCACCATGCTCAGGTGAGCAGAACACCCCCGATTGTGTGAAGCAGTGCATTGAAGGATACACCCCTTCCTACTCTAAAGACCTGCACTTTGGTAAGCATTTCCAACTGAAAATCTAACATTAGCATAAGCTTAAAATATTTTATTTTATTTTATGTGGGGTTTATAAGAGATCATTTATAACCTATGAATGAAAGTGATACATAACTGAAAATACACACAGATGCCAATGTCATTATTCTATTCACATATTATGCTTTTATGCCCATAGTCTCTTTTGCTGTGTTTTCCCCTTGCAGGCCAGCGCTCATATAGCATTCCCTCTGACCCCAAGCAGATCATGGCTGAGATATACAAAAATGGCCCTGTGGAAGCAGCCTTCACTGTCTATGAGGATTTCCTTCTTTACAAGACAGGTTATTTTCATCAACAGCTTTGCTGCTGATACAGATGTCTTCTAGAGCAGTGTTTCTCACCCTGGTCCTGGAGGCCCACTGCCCCTTGCACTTTTTATTCTTTTCCCTCATTCTCCAATATCTATTGGATTCATAATGTGCTCTTAAACCACAGAATTGTTCGCACCTTTGTGCTCTTGATTGTGCATAGATTCTGTAATTATCTAAGAACAAATCCCAAATAAGAAAACGTTGGTGAATGTCAGAATCTTCGTGAAAACTGTGTGTATCTGAAGAAGATATTTCTTCTTAAGAAAGGTTGGTGAATGAGGCCAATTGAGTTACAGTGGCAATGGCAGGAAAAGCTTTAAAATGTGCAGGGCAGTGGGCCTCCAAGACCCCAGCTGAGAAACACTGTTCATGAGTGAATCTGAAGCTAAATCTGTCTCTAGTCATAATGACTATCACCTTTTTTAAAGACTGCACCACACTTACACTGTTAGAAATAAAGGTTCTGTGCAGTTACAGTTTTTGTCCATTAAGGTACAAACAATGTAAATGTTCCCTCAAAGGTACAACAGTGGTTTTAAAGTCCAATTGTGAACCTTAAATATTTTTTTTTTCCAGGTGAAAAGTACGTATTTGCAACTTTTCATAACCTAATGTTTAAAACAGAGCAATAAAATAAAAAGCCTGGAGAAGAGACAGGGTGTGTGAAGTCAATACAACCTAGAAAATATAATTTCAATGGATTATGGGACAATTATGTTCCCTGACTAAAGGTACTGAGAGGTACCCTTGAGGGTCACTCCAGTGACAAGAGGGGTACAGCCCCAGTGACAGTATCTTGAGAGTGTACGGTACTGCTAAATTGGCTGTATATGAACATCTTCAAATCCAGCCCTTAGCTTTTTCTAAAATTGCTCTATCAGAAATTAGCCCACTTATAAAAGTAGCATCCAAAGTGCATTTTAAAAATCTTTCACTCAACCTCCATCTTCTTTAATCCTTTTTTCCCAAGGAGTGTACCAGCACGTGACAGGAGAAGTGCTGGGTGGACATGCCATTAAGATCCTTGGCTGGGGAGAGGAGAATGGCACCCCCTACTGGCTGGCTGCTAACTCCTGGAACACTGACTGGGGAGACAAAGGTAGGAATTCAGGGGGAATTCCACATTTTTTTAATTCAGCATAACTGGCACATTGAGAAGATAGCCCAAAGATAGCCATTTTGTTTATGATCTAATCAACCCTGTAGGCTACATGTGTCTTCTGAGTTTTTATGTAATTGTAATTTATGTTATGTAATTTTGATAGTGCTAACATTGTGGTGAATCTGTTTTCACATTGTTAAAGTTCTTTCATATTTAAAGGGGAATTCCATGAATTGTTTAAAATTTCTGCATAGTTCAATCGTTATGATGTAAACAAAGTCATTGAGAGCATTTTGATGTGAAATGCTTGTTGTAGAGAAACTTACTAACTCAGATTTCTTTTCAGTGGTGGTGATGTGAACCAGGGGTTGCAATGTCTGCAAAGCAATTACAGACATTTTATATGCTATCTAAAATTACCAGTGGACCTAAACATGTCTTCTTTGTTTTTGTATCTAATAATGGTAATGATTAATCTGGAAAAAATAAGTTTTCTTTCTGTATTTGTTTGCCTCATGATGCCTCTCCGCCATGATTTTTATTTTCTAAAAAAAGATTTTTAGGCAAAAATCTATCTTCAAACTATCATAAATAAATGTCTCAGGCATAAGACAATGCACTAGCAGCCATTTCATGTAACAATCGTCTATGATGAATCTTTTTGGCATCAGCCAACAAATTTGTGACCATTTCTTTCTGTGAGGTGGCTTTTAAAGGCTTTAAACACTTTGCACTCTAAAATCAGATGTGTTAACACATACCGTCTCTAATTAAACACATCAGTGTGTTCATTGGAGACAACACATATTGTGTTACTTTTAACACAGAATGTGTTAAATCAGAAAACACTGTGACACAAGAAGTTTAAAACAGGTAACACAAGTAAGTGTGTTGTTATTTAACGCATCACCTTTGTGGACTGTGAATCCCTACTGCTACCACTGTACACAGTTCTGACTCTGGAGTTTCTAATTAAATCACTGGAGTGATTTCTCATTAAATCACTGGAGTTCACTTATAAGTATGCTTACCATCATATCGCAGTAATAGTGTACATCCTCTGTAATGTTCCTAATCCTGAAAGCTTTTTCTCTTACGCAGGATACTTTAAGATCCTGAGAGGACAGGACCACTGTGGTATCGAAAGTGAAATGGTTGCTGGTATTCCCAAGCTATAAGAGAAAATCTGCTCTCTCGACTGATCCAGACTGGAAACTGCATTGGGAGCTCTTTAGTCTTTGTAATTGTACATCACAGATAAATCATTTCAGATGCATTATGGCTTTTATAAATTCTGTACTGTAATTCTATTCAGGTGGTATTATGAAACACAGTATTAAAATATGCTTTTAAAGAACTTTTAACAGCCTGTATAATAAAAATGATGTAATTACTCCTCTCTTTCCCCCCATGAGTGATGATGTTCACTGTGAAATGTTGATCAATGTAATTAATAAAAGATATACACTGACCTCAAGAATTGTTAAAAAAAGATAAGCAACAATGGCTATGAAAAAAGTTTATTTTATGCTGAAAGTGTGAAAGCATCAGTGTGATACCTGTATTCAATCAGTGGGGTAAATGTAGTCGACGTGAAAAATCTTATATAAGTCAAATAAAAATGTATTTCAATGCCATTTAAATTGCAAATAAAAAGTGTCACAATTATTGGCAGGCCTTTATTTCATACCTTTAACAGCCTCCCTTTGCCACTACAAAACCACTGAATCTGCTCTTTCATTTTAGAATGTGGAGTAAGGACACCACTGTTAATTCCTGTTTGCAATTTTATTATACTGTTTTGTCAATGGTGTCTTGTTCTGTTGAAACATTTCAAAGCAAAACGATGTTCCCTGACCGGGAATCGAACCCGGGCCGCGGCGGTGAGAGCGCCGAATCCTAACCACTAGACCACCAGGGAATCTTTAAGTAAAGATGTAGGAAATTGTTGTCAAACTGTTTCACATTATCATTATGCATGGGTGTTTTGTTAAATGTGTTCTAGCAAAATGGAGAAAACTCCAAAACACAATGTTCTTTTGGACAAAATTAAAAAACAGACTCCTCTTTGCATTGACATTACGTAATGAGATTTGCTTAGCTGGTGTACAATATGTGTACGGAACGTCAACGTGAGAGGTGGAGCATGAATAATCGGGCCTATCAGCAAATGCGCGTATAAATAAACGTTGTTGGCAAACCTACACTGCCCGCTACGGTGCTTGACTGCGTTACACCTGGCTATGGGTTAGCTATTATATAAACCAGCTACTGACGGCGTGCTAACACTGTAGCATCTGGTTAAATATTGTGTGGACTTTATTCCAGACCGTTTTTGCAGAAACATCCTTCTGGCGCCACGAAAAACTACGAATAGCGACGACGGGTGGTGCTAAACCAACGGAAATAAAAGACATCGCTAACCAGCCAGCCAACGTCTGACGGGCTTCGGGTAAAAGTGCTGTCGTTGCTGCTGATGATGATGGTAGTATGACACTACAAGATGTAGCTTTATAGGTGAGTTTGTCATTGTTGATGTTTATTAAAACGACAACCGTTAACTAGCTAGCATAGCAAGCTAAGGAACAGGTCAACGAGGAACGCACTTTCTAGATTTCTCTTTTGCATTAATTTCCATGAACATAGTGAGTGTGTTGTTTAATTCTTGGCTGCCTAGCAGCTAACCTAAAGCCATTGTCTATTAAGCTAACGTTAACGTGGGTTTGATGAAAACCAAGATATCTAGCTTTCTTGTGAACATCAGCTAACAGTTAGGTTAGCTTTTAACATTGTAGTCTTTTGTGAACATGGGCAATTATCATGATAGTAGATATGACGTTAACACGATTGTTTACGTTTTGCTGGCTTTTGGCTGGGCTAATCGAACATTTTTCGTAGCTAGTCAACAGAATGGTCTGTAATGTGATTATAAAGAGGATGCTGCGGAGGTGTTCATTAAAACAAGCAATCCAAGCCCTTTGTCTAAATTGTCGTTCAAACGAGATTCTGTAGCTAGCTTTTCCACATACATAGCTACATGTCCTAATTGGTCTGCTAAGGTTTGAGGGGGTGCGAACTGTAATAATGTTTAAGATCCGTATTACCCCTAAGCTGCTTGTTGTAACAAACTTTGCATGAGCCACTGACCCATGTACTGCCTGGAGATGATATTTATCTCGTGCACGTTTTCTTTTTGTAGGAAAGGGGTCAGGACTTCTTCTGAACCAGGAACCTGGAGTTTCCTGCCTGCCTGCGTGTGTCTTGACACCTTTTGCCCACCACAATGGAGAAAAAGGAGAAGAGGCCTGGCTATTTTGCCAGGTACATTAACCGAAATAAAAGGCTGTGAGAGAAATGGACAAAGGTTCAGGCAAATAATAAGCAAAAAAACGCAGAATTTAACAGTGTGCTTAATATGTGAAATGGTTTCAGTCACAGTAAACAGTGCTTCGGCATAAAATATTGTTGTGGAGTGATTATAGAGTAATAGCATTGTCATGCAGAACCAGGATATTGGAATTAGATTGTATACTTTAAGGGCCTTTGACAAGTCTTTAAGCAAACTGACTGTGGTGGAATCTTGTCACATGAGCTGTTCTTTAGCATGATGCATTCTTTTTTTGATGTACTGTATTGTATGCCAAGCATAATAGTCATAATAGGCTGACATGGATTCTTTATTGGGAGACAGGGAAAATTTGAAAGTGGGTCAGGTAAATGTAGAAGAAGCCGAGCTACCTGCCTTTTTCCTTGATCAAACATCTGACTTAGTTTTACACTTGTTTTTTTCGTTTGCTGGCTCAGGTTTTACAGCTTCGTCTCATGCAGATATGATTTGTGTATGATGTAAATGTCACCAAGTCTCTCTTCTTATGAAAGCCTCATTCTTTACATAGTTACCTATGATTTCATAGGAGTGTTGTTCTACTTGTGGATTTTTCCTTTTTTTTGAAGGGGAAAAAAATAGCCACACCGTTCAATGTGTTATCAGGTACACAGCTAACATGGGCTGCCAAGTCTTCATTGGAAAACTTTCACTCATGCTTGCTGTAGCTTGCTTGCTCTCTCTCCCTGTCATGCGCTTGCTCGCTCTTTCCCATCTCTCTTGTGCAAGCTGGCTGTGGTACGTCCACACCCAGCTAATCGAAGTGCAGGAGAGGGGAAGCGGAGTCATGTTTGGACATCAGACCGGCAGCAGCTATGAGGGCAGCAGCAGCTGTGACAACAACAACCAGAGCAGTGGGACTTCAGGCAAAGACATAATCAGCAGTGCCTGTCACAGTGCTGGCAAAAGCAGTGCCAGTAGTTCTGCAGTGGGAGTTCCCCAGCTCATCGGTCTGTTTTTGAGGTTTAAAAGCTCCACTGAACACAGTACATTCGACTGGTGAGATGATTGTGTGGCCTGTGTGTCTTGAGGGAGTGTGTGAGTGTTCTTCTTTCATTCTGCACTGCCTAACATCCTTGTGCCTTATATGGGTAATGAACATTTTCGAGAACAATACTTCTGGCATGTGGATGTGTATGCAGAAGACATTGTAGATATTTCTAGAAGGCTTGCAGAAACTGTATTTGTGGGTTCTAGAGTGGAAGCTTGAGAATAATGCTAAAAAAGTGCTTATTAACATAGAGTACATAGGCATCTGTCTTGGTCTATAACCTCTCTAATTGTCTTTTGCATTTGTTGGCCAGGGTCAAATTATACTTTTTTTGGTTAAAAGATCCATTTGCCTTTTAAAGTGATGATATTATGTTCCTTCAGTGCATAGGCATATACTTAAGGATAGTTGAATCAAGATAAAGACTGAACTAAGACTAAACAATATGGTTGATGCTTTACATTTTTAGGGCTGCTCTGATATGGGAATTGTGGGCCAAAGCCAATATCCATTCTACATATCTGCCAATGCTGATACATATACATCTGTAAAATGTGGACATTGGGATGAGATGCTCCTGGACTACCATTACAGAGAAATGTAACACTTATTTGTATAGGGTTACAAATGCAGTAAAATGAACAAAATGCAGACATTTTAGCACAGCAGCTCAGCATTTCCTAAGCATTCTGCTCTTCTTAAGTACAAC
The DNA here is from genome assembly GCF_904425465.1 of Colossoma macropomum. Taxonomy (NCBI): domain Eukaryota; kingdom Metazoa; phylum Chordata; class Actinopteri; order Characiformes; family Serrasalmidae; genus Colossoma; species Colossoma macropomum. Next base: position 34,119,516 of record NW_023494795.1, on the reverse strand, counting down.
ACGAAACATCTGTCCAATGCCGATAATATTTTAAAGCAAATATTTGAATACTGATGTGATTCCGATATCTTCTTGCATCTCTACAGGTTTCTGTGATTTAAATATTGTGATATTTAAAAATTAATAATAGATTAAAAACTTTACCTAGATAACTATTCTTAAATGAAGAATGTTATTTTCCTGTAATTTACTTACTTATTGTGCCGCAGACTACACAAACATTGTATGTTTAAATCCACAGAACATCTCTGGAACCTATCAGCACTTTATATGCAAATACTGGGAAAGGGCAAAGGAACTTAAACAAATATTCTCTGAGCTAGTGGACGTGTTGCGTCACTTCGTGCGTCCAAAAATTTGAAACCTTTGTTTTTAATGAAAGTATGCACACTGGCATCAACATGCAGCGGTGCTAGTGACTCCGGCAGCCAGTCTTTTAGGTAAACAGACAAATGCTAATGCTAACTTACCTCAGCTAAAGTTACTATCCCAGCCTTTTTCAGCTCCTATCTTTCAGCTCGAAAACGACCAGTGTATAAAGGTAGTAAATGGGTGTAGCAAATGAGGTAGTAAACAGACGCCGAGCATGATAAGTGATAAATGCTTTATTTCGTGAATGCTTTATTTTGTTCATTTTATACGAGTAGAGTGTAAAAATGAACCTAGTTTTATGGGCTCCCCTGCCAGCATTCTCTAGCAGCACTCTGCTACGTGACGCTACGCTACTTGACGCGGCTCGTATGGTGTGCAGTGACCTTTACAATTTTAATGTTGACTTCATACACAAAAGACAGAAAACGGGTCTAGTCAGTCCTGCCGCCATTTTTAAAATGGAAAGTTTTATTTGTCTATAGGCAAATTAGAGTTCATTGTTTTAGAAATATAACATTACCAAAATAGTACAGTTACTGTGGCCCAAAAAAATCATGATGCATATTGAACCGTGGGCCCAATCTATTGTTGCATCCCTAGTCTACAGGGGGAGATAAAGGCCATAGTTCAGTGTTCTGGTTAGGGTTAACTGGCATAATATTTCAGTTATATTACTGCATATTTCCGATTGCAGTATAGCTTCTGGTATATTTACAACATGTCAGAGTGATCAGACTTCATGACGCACGGTATAACGTTGAGTGATGAGTTAGAGGCGTATTGCATATTGCGATATCAGTATTGTCATGATAATGATTAACATATGATACACTGTGCAGTCCTGGACTGAACTTATTGGACATTTGACATCATCCATTTGATTTGAGATCAGCCTGTAGCCTTGGCTAAACTAGGCTTTTTAGCATTGTGATAAGTGATATTGAATATTAGTATTTGGCTTGCTTCTACTCATTGTGTTCAGAGCCAGCAGGTGCTTTTGATTAGTGCATTCCACACACAGGAATTTCCCTGCTAGACTACCTCAGCTGTGTAATGTTTTGCCACTGACTGTACTGAAATCTTTAGCAGATGTGCGTTGGTGCATTGTTGTTTGAGAGCAGTCAGTGCAGTGACTGTTGCTCTGTCTCCAGCTTTATCGATTGACATCCCTCTCACTCCATTAGAGAGCTCATTGCACCCCTCCTTTCTGTTTCTCCCTTCCTTGCTCTCCACTTCATCACTGTTTGCATTCCCATACATGTGATACAAAATGTCCATTATTTATTTATCCAATTTTCTGACTCATCTTATTTTCCAACTCTTCATCTGATTTCTTCGCTGGCATAAATCCATCTGTGAGCTGAACTGCAGTGCAATTAGAGCCAGGCTCAGCCATATTGGCTCCCTGTGCTTCAGCTTTGCTTCTCTTAGAGGTCTGTCAATAAAGTGGAGAGAAACTCCCACTTTTGCCATAATAAGTATAATAAGGATGATGTGAAATATTTTGTGGAAAGAGGAACTGTGTTTCTGTGGTCAGTGTAAACTGCCTTGGCTGAAGCAGAACAGCACATCATTGGAAAGCTCACTATTCCTATTTAAGCTGAAGTTTAAAGTGATGCACATTGTCATGTCATTGTGCGACTCTCAGGCTGAAGAAGAGGCGACAACTGAAACAGAGCCAATCGGAGAAAGCTGTGACTGAGGAGAACCATTCAGATCCAGAGTCAAAGGGACCAATCATCTGCGCACCCGCCCCCACTGAACAGCTTCAGGAGAAGAACCTAGAAGGAGAGAAGTGCAGCAAAACTGAGAGGACTCTGAGTGAAGGTTCAGGTAAGACATTTATGCTGCAGATAACTGCGGGCGAGCTTCTCATGGAAATTCCAGGAGTGATATGAAGCAGAACTATGGTGGCAACCAGTCGACTTCATTTGTATAAACTATTTGATAACTGGAGCAGTGGACAGAGGTGGCACAGTATCATTTCCTGTGTCAGCTGATGTTTCTAAGCTCTTCAGAGATAGGTGCCATGTTACTTTGGGCCACATTAACGACTGGGAAATGAGGAAATGTCATCTAGATCATTACACCATTGTAGGAAATCTTCCATAGTCACACACACACACACACACACACACACATTCATACGTATATATAACACAAACATAAACCCTCAAAAACTCCTGAACAGGCAATAATGACTGTGTTAGCAGGTGAAGGATCGAGTGCTGTTCGTACAGGAAGTTGCATAACCGAACTGTGACAGATTTGCAATATTATGCCTATGCTGTTACTCCATAGGATCTAGATTACCCTGCAGTTTAGCTCAAATCCTAATTTAACATACTTGATGTTTAAGATAACAGCATACATTCTCATACTACGGTGTAAAATAAACAATAATATACAATAAAGTAAACTGGTCCATAACACTTGTCTCATTATGCTTGAACCATACCCCATCAAAGTTCTCATAATTTTTCCAGTTTGTGTATGCATGTATGTGCAGTAACAAACAATCAGGCATTAGTGTTGTGCACATATGCATATATAAAACATAAGTAAATGAGAAAAATAAATAATGGCGAGAACTTATATTTACACTGGGCTGTTGGCAGTGACGTACCATGTGGGTTTCCTTGCTGACCACCCATTGGCTGTATGCATATTAGAACACGGCCTGTCATTGGTAGACATCAAAGCAGTGGACATGCCACTGATTTTAGGGGTATGCCACAAATACCTTAGGACATCCCAAACTTCGTTTGAGAATGAAGCATGGGGAAAGTCGCTAGCCGGTCACAGAGCGGTTCTAGGTTGCTGTTGTTACTAACCTTCATGAAGCTTTGAGAATCTGGGCTCGGGGTAGTAGCACCCAGGCACCCAGATCTAATTTCTAGCATGTGGTTGCTTTAAGACTACTTTTAAGGAAAGTAAGTTTTCCCTTAAAACGTCCTCATAACAGAGCAGTAAAATGGTTAATGATGCATCTGTGTTGCTTGTTATTCATACTGTTATTCAGTATTGTAGTGTATAAAAAAATGTGAGATTTATTGTAGCGTTGCATTTTGACATTGGCTGTTTATTTAACCTGAGCTGTATCTAATAGACAGCATGCTCTTTGTGTGTGTTTGTTGAAGCCAGTGGAAGCTCAACCCAATAAAACCCTGTTGAAGCTGGACTTTAGTGAGAGTTAAGATTCAGATACATGCTATTTTAGTGGAGCAAAGATCATTGTTTATTGGACAACAGGCATTAACAACATAAATTTGGGTCCTGTCTGGATGCCAGGCTGCACTGGGAGTCAATTAGTCTCGCAGGTGCTTTTTTGCATGTGAAAATTGTCATGCATTTACTATACTTGAAGCTTTTACTAATGTAAGTTCATCCTCCTCAAAACCTTCTGTACATGTCAATTTGTGGAGCTCTCAAAGGGACTGGGTATTGTAATAAAATGCTGGTACACTGTAATGCACATGACAGACATTGACTCATGCTTAAAATAGTCTTTGAATGAATACTTGCTCAAAAAGTGTTCTTGAACTTGGTGGTTTTTATGGACTTTTGCCATCATTATTGGGAAATTGTATTGTAAATAAATAGTAAATATAGATTTCTCTGCTGGTTGATTTTTATTTGCCAAGTTAAATGTTACCAGTGAGGCATTTAGTAGCTTTTGTGTGTAATTTAGCAGCTATACTAATATACTAGCTATACTAATATACCAGTCCTGTGTGCTTTTACAGGGTTAAAATGTTTAAAAAGGCACACAATAATTCTGTGTAGTTAATTACATTATTTAGAACTAGAATAAAATAATTTATCATTTTATAATTTCTTATTATGCAAAAAATATTCCAAAAATGCGGACTAAAGCATCTAAAATACTTTTTGGTGTCAAGTTTATAATATTTAAATCTATATTCATCCACTACTATCAAATATAAAATAACATTAGATTCTAATATGACAAGTAATACAAAGTTTTACACAATAATTTGAGTACTAGATTATGCCATTCATCATCGCCATCTGTGCTCTCAGAAAGCATCATCTGCCACGGTGTTCTAGTAGTTGAGATACTAGCTAGAATAATATAGCTAGCATAATAATATTTGATAGCTTTGCCTTTAAAACTGTGAGGGGATCTCAGTACGTATCATTAGACATTATTACATGCCTTGTAATAGGTCCTGTAGTTGCACTTCAACTTTGTTTTTTATTATGTTGATTTCCCCATTGTCATCAGTGCAAAGTGGTTTGATATCTCCTTTTTATTTAAGTCATGGCCATGTCCTTCTGTCTTTGCATGCATGGAGTGTTTGTGTTTGCACACAGCTGCAGAAGCTTATCACACAGCTTATTGAACTGCACCACAGCAGGCCTCTGTACACAAAACATGATCTGGGGCTGAGCTAGCCAGAAATTACAGTAATATTACTGAATGACTGCCATTAAAACGCTTATGGTTTGGAAACAGACAATTAGGGCTATGTTGATGTGTCTGCCTGCATTTGCTTGAACCTGTAAAAAGCCATAGACTAAAGAAGTTGTTTAGTGTTTATGCCTGACCTGTTGCAATTAGATCCACACCTAATCAGCACCTTTTAAAGGAAATAAGCTGTTTAAATTAAACACAAGTAATTGCTTAAAATGAATAGGTGGTAAACAGTTGTTTAATTATAATACAGTGTTTTAACCAAGCATATAGGTCTACATGTTTACAATAATCTTGTTTTGGCCTCCTTTCACTTCCTGTTTCACTTGAATTAAAAAAAAACAGTAACGTATCATGCATGTAAATTCCTTTTGTCTTGCACGTTATGGGGAAAACCAAAAAACTTGAAAAGCAAAAGAGACAGTTGTTTACATTTCAACTCAGGCAAGCTAGACAAGCTTAACATGCCTTATGTTCAGGTTAGTAGTGTTATGACTTGTAGGAAATCATGCATATGAATAATATTGAAGTGCTCTCCATGCTTACATGTTGTTTTAATGCTCCATGACCATTATTATCCATAGTAGAAAATACAATTTTTTTTCCTGGCCAAAGCAGATTATTGCAGCAGCTGTTAGAAAAGGAAAAAGGCCAAAGATTGTAAAAGAAATGTTATGTGGAACCTTAATGTGATATATTTAAAAATAAATAAATAAATAAATAATTTGTAGTAGGTAATTTCGTTTAGCCTGTATGTCCCTGTGCCTCATTAAACCCTGAAGTTTACTAAAATATGGGTGTATGTTCGTTTGAACCATTTTAACAGGGCTTATTTGTTAATGCTGGCTGCTCTTCTTTTTTTTTTTTCTTCAGAAAGTGAATGCAAATCCAATGGCCAGGCGAAGAAAGAGAAGAGAAAGCCTCCAGGCACGATAGAGTACACAGTAAGTAAATATTCTTTTTTGTTTTGGACATGGACATGTTCTTTACCAAGACAGGAAAGCTGTCTGTTTTTAGAATTATTTGTTTATGTAACTATGTTTTATTCCATTCCAAGCAACATGTTTACATTTCAGAAAAACATGTTTGAGAGGAAAAAACAGAGAAGGAGCCAAAATAAGAGGGACTGATGTTCAGACTGCGGTGGGATACTTCCAGAATCAGATTGTACAGACCGAGCATAGAGAAAGCGAAGTCAGTTAAAAAAAAAAAACACTGCTATTTTCATTACAAAGCGATACGTATAAGGCATAGATGCTCAGGACTAGCTTTCTCTCTAACCTATTGTAACTAGCAAAGATACTTTCTCTGGATAGACAAAGCACTTTTTGTAAGTTGCTCTGGATAAGAGCGTCTGCTAAATGCTGTAAATGTAAAATGTAAAATGGATGCATGGGTACACGAGACGCCAGTATGCCAACAATAAAAACTCCTATTCAGGTATTTGTGCTTCATCCCAGGAAGACGAATTCTGCCTGCACTGAATAATGTTGCCTTCAATCAGTTGCTGTAGCCTTTCAGCAACATTTGCATCAGTCCTTGTAATCCTTATTTATTGTAAAATTAGGCAACAGCTCAAGGTTAATAGTCCACTAAGTCATCTTCTTAGCTACTTCGTACTTTAGCCTCACTTTGCTTTTCAAGCATTGCTCTGATTCCTGATTGCCATCTTGAAATCCAAACACTGTTATTTCCAAACAAGCCTGACTAATGATTAGCTTAACAACATTTTTTGTTAATATTTTCTATAAAAATGTGTGTCTACAGGTGGGCCCTAATGACACCTTGAACGGTATTGCACTAAAGTTTAACATCACCCCAAATAAACTTGTGCAGCTGAACCGCCTCTTCTCTCGCAGTGTGGTCCCTGGTCAGGTGAGTTTTCTGTGCAAGTCCTGGATTTACAAAAGACTCTTGGCACTTTACCTCTTGCTGTATCTCTGTCCTTTCTTCAAAATTCCCAATGTTGCAAGGTCATAGCATAAGCATTATAGCCTTATGACAAAAATACAAACACAGATGCTGGGTCACACTCATTCATTCTTTCTGACTATCCTTCACATTCAGATTACGATTACTGTGATACTGGTTTTTTGGCATCTCAGTTCCTCCATATGGTGACAGACCTGATATGGTGATCAGATCTCTTCCATGAATTTTTTATTTTTTTTTGTACAGAAACTCTTTGTTCCTGATGTAGGCCAGTCAGAAACTGGCTCCTCAGACAACACTTCCTCTGATTCAGTCAACAAAACGGCATCGCAGAAAGATTTACAGGTATAAGAGCTTAGTTCTTCAGAAGCATTTATGCAGGGCATGTTATCTTAATTTACTTTGTTTGCTGTTGAATACTTTGCCAGCAGGCATTTGCCATTTTTACATCATCTTCTTTAATCTTCTTCAAAATTTATTAGTAATCAGCATTCTTGCTGTATGTTATGTAGAATGGCAAATCTAGCTGCAGATCTGGGACACAGCGGCATCGGGAACTCTCTCCACCCTCAGAGGACGAGAGTCCTGCTACTGTCAAATTCCTCAAGATGAGCTGCAAGTACTTCACTGATGGCATGGTGAGAAGCCAGACTCAAGGTTTTAAAAATTAGATAGTTATACTTAATCCAAGCAGACAGCATAAGAGGGTCAGTTGTGTCTTCAAATAATCTCCAGCCATAACTTGAATAGCTTTCTGTGACCTCATCTAGTAAACTGCAGTGGCCTGATCTTGGATGATATGAAGCCTTTGCTGATGTTCCTCAAACATGACCCTCCTTATGCAGCCCTGCTGTAAATCCTAACTGTATTTGCTTTGCTTTATTTTGATTATTCAAAATCTCAACTAACATAGTGGAGCTGGGATTTGAACTAGAAATTTCACTGCTTTCTTGCTCGTTTTACAGGGAGTAGTGGGTGGTGTGATGATTGTGACGCCCAACAACATCATGTTTGACCCACACAAGTCGGATCCTCTGGTCATTGAGCATGGATGTGAGGAGTACGGACTCATCTGCCCCATGGAAGAGGTGCTCTCTGTGGCTCTGTATGACGACGTGTCCCGCATGAAGCTCAAAGACGCATTGCCATCGTAAGCAGCAACTGCTTCTCTGACTGTTCTAGCTTCCTTCATCCATTCTGCCTGTTTCATGTACTGCAGTGTTTATAATGTCAAGCAATATTTAGCGGATAATTATGTACTATGCAGTAGGCTTTGGTCACTTTGCCAAGCATATTACTGTCAGTCTCCTCTGTTTCATTTATTCATATTTCCATTCCCCCCTTTTCCTTGCTATAACCTCTTTTAATAATTACGACTACACATGCATTTTACTACATATTGTGGTTCTTTTATGTTTTTTTTTTTATTTTATTTTAGTATATCAATTTATTCTTTTTTCTTATTAATTTATGTTGTTTACATCTTTGTCATTAGTTTTACTTTATTTTTTCCTAAGTTTATTACATTTTGCTTTAGTTTTCCTAAGTTTGCAATTTGGTTTTCCTGAGTTTGTCCTTCATTTTTAAGTTCTCTTGTTTTGGTTTTTTTCTCTCTTTAATGTTCCCTATCACCTTCACATGATGACAACTGTTTCCACGGTAGCGACATGCCTCAGGAAATGTGTCCATTATACAGGCCAGGTGAATGGGTGGAGCTTCCATCCGAACATGACCTGAACCCATTCAGCCGCTACGAGGCCCTTGGGCAACCTAACCGTCCAATCGTATTAGACGACATTGAGACGACAGTTTCAGAGACAGCAGAATGCCACCCTGCCGACAAGTCGCCATCGGACGAAGGATTTACTGAACTGGAGCTTGTGCAGAATGACTCTGGAACAGAGAACGGAAGTGCAGAGATGTCTCACAACAAGCAGAAAACTGCCAACATCACTTGCCTCAGCCTGGAGGGGGCATCATTGCAGGAGGTGAGTGACTCTGAGGAGGCAAAGGTGGTAATATGGCCCCCCTCAGATGAAACGGTGAAGGCTGTGAGGTCATGTGACAAAGACCAAGAAGAGGAGGAGGAGGAGGACGAAGGACTTCATAATCGTTCCACGGATGAAAATGTGGAGACAGATGGGAACAAACCCAGCACACTGCATGGTGGAACAGAGCTTAATGAAAATGGACACATAATTACTACATCAGATGAGGTGAAAGATACAAAAAAGACTGGGATGCAGATTCCTACTCTTGAATCTTCTCAGATGGAAGTAGCAGCTGGGGACCACATGGGATTGGTAAGCCCTGGCAATATCGCTGAAGAGAATTGTAGTTCTTCTGGACCACGCCATGAAGAGGACAAGGAGACAATCAAGGGACCAAACTCAGAGCAAGAGCTGTCAGAGAGGGAGAAAGAAAGACAAACAAATGAAGCAGAGATGAAGTCATGGCTGCTGAAAAGGATGCAGGGACCAATCGAAGGTAAGCAGCTCATGAAAAGGCCACTGAATGTTACGATGCTTCTCACCAACTATATTTGATAAAATACAAATTATAGCTTTTACTGCCAGAAACTGTTATAAACGAGATAGTAGGAGATGTATAGAACAGCCAGAGCTCTCTTCACTCGGCACAGACTGACACTCACAGGAAAAACAAACACAGTCAGAGACACTTGCATGACACTGAAAACATTGCCTTCTAGTCACAGGTAATTTGATTAAGGGGATTTTTTTCTCTCCCTCTGTAATTAGTCACAGTCTGGTCTTTCTCAATTGGATATGGTCGAAGTCCTTATGGTTAAGTTTGTCCACTTGGCAGTAGTTTTGCCAAAGCCCCTAGGCAGTAATTTCATTTGATTTTTTTTAAATAACAGACAATAATATCTATGGTTGTTGGCTCAAATCATACATTTTTTTATTTTTTTTATTTATTTTTTTTTCTTGGTTCTTTTGTAGCGTATCTTCACAAGGGCGGGGAGGGTGCTTTTTAACGCTTTAAAAGCATTTTTTTGTTTGTTTTGTTTTTGTGGGGGTTTTTTTCTTTAATTAATAATTAATGCACAATGTCCTGTTATACAAGCAATATCTTGAGCTTTACAAGCGATCCCACCTGTATTTCAATAAGTGAAGTCTTCAGTCTCTTTCTCTGATAATGTCTCCATGAGTAGAAAATAGTTTGTGAGACTGACTTGATGTTGTTCTTTGATTTTAATGGTTGATGCCTTTTATAACAAAAGTAAAGACAGATAAAAATTACAGATGGTACCAATAGGCAGATGTCATCAGAAAATTCTGGATTGGATGTCAGAGGAAAAAGAATTATGAATTCGATCCAATCCTGTAACAAATCTATCCTGAAATAGCGTGCACACACACATTTTGTGATGTCATATTTGAATAGTCTGAGTGTGATGGCTTACTTTTAGATGCTGTCTGTGCGGGGCAATATGTTGATATTTATTGTTACCGTGATAAATTGTCATGTCACAGTGTGTTTTCCTTGAGTATGTTGTGCATATATTGTCAGAACATTGACAGCTGCATGTTTCATTCCATAGAGAGCACAGTTAGGCCAGTTTAGCTGGATTTGGTGCATATGAAATGTTGACTAAAACCCTTTCTATTCACAGCTTTTGATAGAATTTTTAAAATTGTGGTTATTTTGTCTGTTCCATGTCAGACATCAGAAAAAAAAATTTACTTCAATTTAAAATGGCTTATTTTAAAACGTGTAGCATCACTTTTTAAATCAAACATGTGTCCTCTTGGCAGACATGCTACTTTCCACAGAGGAGAAGAGCAAGAATCCACCCATGTTTCTCTGCTTCAGAGTGGGGAAACCCATGAGGAAATCTTTTGCTGTTGGTCGGACCTCTAGTCCTGCCCACCCATTTGGAGGCAGGGGAAAGCAACCAGAGTACTGGTTTGCAGTACCACAGGAAAGGTAAATTTTTGTGTTTGTGTATATGTGTGATTATTTACTTTGTCTTTCAAATTTGAATGTCTTTTAACTGAGCTGTTCTGATTTTTTTAGAGTGGACCACCTTTACTCATTCTTCATCCAGTGGTCTCCTGATGCATATGGAAAAGATGCACAGGAGCAGGGCTTCGTGGTTGTAGAGAAAGATGAGCTTAATATGATAGATAACTTCTTCAGTGACCCAGTACCACGAAGCTGGGAGGTGAATGGATGTGACTTCTGCATCATATGGGTGTTATTGGTTCCCCTTTTTTTGTTGGATATTACATGTCATTTAAATGTTCCCTCAGATTATCACAATCAATGAAGCAAAGAGGAGGCAGAGCTTTGGCAGCTTTGAGGATGAGGAGCCTCTGGACTTGCTGCCTATCCTGATGGACCCCAGCACACTACTTGAGGACACACACATCGAAAAGGTTTTAAAGAAGCACTTGTAGACTTCAGCTTACACTGCTGTCAATACATTTTAGAATTTCAGTTTATTATTCTTTTATTAAGTATGTAACGCAGTGGTTTAGTTGACAGGGACTCATGATTGATAACTCCTTCAGTGACCCAGTACTACGAAACTGGGAGGTGAATGGATATGAATTTAGACTTCTGAATCTTATGGGTGTTATTGGTGTTAAGGTACTGTAGGGGGAGCTGTAGCTCAGTTCTTGCAGCAGTAGTCACAGTAGGGGGGAAAAAAGAACACTTCTCAAACAGATTGGAATTTGATGCTTAGGAAAACTGACTTTACCTGAACCATTGTGCTGTGTCTGTGTAACTCTAATCGCACTTAAACTTGATAAGAGCATGAGATTCTAGCTGTATGCCATTTTGGGTGTTTGTTGGTTGTTAGCTGCCTTACTAGCTAATACAGTATTATTACTAGCACCTACTCTGCACTTGTGGAAAAAGTGATTGCCTAACATTTATTTTTTTTATTACATTTTTTTTTCTGTGGCTGTTTAGAGTAGGGCTATGAAAACTTTGGTATTCATTCAGTGGTCTTGCAATACTGGAAAGGCTGTGTCTTTGTTTGTCTACATTAAACATATAAGGTCTTTCAAAATTATTATAAGCGTAATTCGTTTGTGCAAAATGCCATGATACATGCAAACTGTTTGTTTGCGGTAGGTTGAGAGGTGATTATAATCTATTATCTAAATATTTCTTATTCATTTTTTATGAAAATTTTTTTATTTTTAATGGAAAAAATGTTGTGCTAATTACTTTTACATCTTTCATAGTTTTTTCATAGAATTCCACAGTGCAACTAGAAGTCCTACACCAATAAGATTGAGAGCACTTTATTTTCCTAAATACTTCTCTGATCAGTATGAATTACTCTGAAAACATTTTTACATATCGGTCTTAAAGCCATCACAAATATTTACAGTTTTATTGCAAACTTCGTCACTGCCAACTCCCACCCCAAAAAAAAAAGTAAAACGAACTGAAAAGATCCCATACACAAAAGGAGAGTGCAAATGCTGCCTCAAATATCAAGAAAAGGTACTGCAAAATCAACCATTTTAGCCTGTAACACTCACAAAAAAGCTGCAAGATCCTAGTGGGACTGGTTTAGTTACAACTCTAGTTTAACACACAAGAACATAGTATTTATATAGCATAGAGAATGGGTGTTTTTGGTAGGATCGCAGCTAGATGTATGCTTATGGTTAGGTTTAGGCCTAACCAGCCGCATAAGATCATTGCTTAGTAAAATAATCTGCTGAACCATGAAGTATGATGTCTCTCAAAAATAGCCAAATGGGACTCGTTTGCTCATATTTATATGATGTTGTGTTGACCTCTAAAGCTGGCTGCTCGGCTTCCGGCCCGGGTTCAGGGCTATCCCTGGCGATTGGCCTACAGCACGGTGGTGCATGGAACCAGCCTGAAAACTCTGTACAGAAATCTAGGGGAGGTGGACTGCCCTGTGCTGCTGGTCATCAAAGACATGGACAACCAGGTATAAACGTAGACACAAAATAACTGAGACATAGCTTCTATTGCATGATAAGACCAGATACACAACTATATGTGTTCTGTTGAGTAGACACAGGTAATACAGTTGAACTGGTGGCAAGTTACAGTGAAACCTAATGCTGTTGCTATTTGTTTTGTTTGTATTCTTGCTGCAGGTTTTTGGAGCTTTTTCCACTCACCCGTTCAGAGTTAGTGAGCACTATTACGGCACAGGGGAGACCTTCCTCTACACTTTCAGCCCTGAAATTAAGGTGTGTTTATGTTATAGCTTCTTGTTGCCTCTACAGCAGCGTGACGTCTTCTGAAAAGTATTCCTTTGTACATCAACTTCTATTTGCAGTTTTTCAATTTATCTGATTGGTCTTTTTCACCTAGTTAGCTTTGTGGTAATCAGCTTTATGTAATGTAATGCACAGTGATTGAACATTTAAATTCAAAAACTGCCTTTCGAACAAGTTTATACAAAAATAATTTGTAAGGCTCACTTTTTTAATTCCAGTACACTAACTAGGTAGAACTACCTTCCTTTTACTGTGTCTTTGCAGTGAGAAAATCAAATGCAGTGCGCCAATGACATTACTTTTCATTAATGCCCATCATAACTTAATGACTGATCACTTAGGAGTACTAATGTCTATTTATTTTTGAAAGATGTTTTGCTGGACTGGAGAGAACTCCTACTTTGTGAAAGGAAACTTGGACTCTCTGCAGATAGGAGGTGGAGGGTAAGTTTAAATTCATATTAGGTTGGTAAAGTTGGTAACTTGGTCCAATTTATTAATTAATTAATAAACTCTGAGCTATTTAACCTCCATTGTGTCTTGCTAGGGGTCACCTTGGTCTGTGGCTAGACGCTGACCTGTATCATGGCACAACTTCCAAATGCTCTACCTTCAACAACCAACCGCTGTCATCACAACAGGACTTTACTATCCAAAACCTGGAGGTCTGGGCCTTTGAGTGAGCTTGTCTGCACGTATACGCAAACACATACATGGATATACCAGTACATCCACATACTGTGAGAAATACACAAACACTTGCATTCAGCTCATGGCATGTAATATAACAAGTCAAAACATGCTCTATGTAACGATTTTATCTCAATATAGGTGGCTGTTTGGATTTACACTGTTCCAGGTGGGCACTAATTTTGATGTAATAACTGTTAATTGTACAAGTTTACCAGTTGGTAATCAGATGTTTTTACTGTGGGTTAAACCAGGCTGTATTTGACTGCTTTATACATTTAAGCCTGGCCTAAGCTGCTGTGTTGGTCTGAGCTTGTTTAGACTTAAGGGAATGGTAAGAGAGAAGCAGGCTTCTGTCTGTGCCTCACTCAGACTGCCTTAATGTCGCACACCACCCTCACCTGTCCCAGCATGCAATAGTGTACACAAATGCTCTGCAAAAATATAACCACTGCTTAGAAGGCTGTGACAGCAGAGGCTATATGTGTCATGTTGCATTACTTTAGGAACGAGTTGAAATTTTGTGCAAAAATTCATTTGTAAAATCTTGTGGGTTAGCCAAGCAGGGATGATGCTGTTTACAGAAGGGAATTGAGGCCAGTGAAGCAGGAAATGTTGTGTTTTGGTTTTTTGTTGTTTTTTTTGTTTTGTTTTGTTTTGTTTTGTTTTGTTTTTGTTTTGTTTTTTTTGGCTCTGAAGACAGAGTGGCTTGACTGAAGGTGACTAGTAAGGATGCTGTCCATATGAAAGATTCCATTTGAGAAAAGGGAAGCAAGAAAACCATTGTCTTTGACCAAAGTGTTTCATGTAGTTTTCATGTAAATTTATTTTATTGTTTGTGTTTTTTATGTTTTGAAATTAAATCTTTTCTTTTTTAATGGAATGTTGAACATAATCCCTATATGTGAGAACTGTCACTTTTGGTTTTGTATGTTTTTGTGATTTGTTTGGTCAACATTGAGAGAGTGTGAAAGCACTTACTGGAAGTAATGTCAGTATTATATTGTGTCACTGTTAGCATTGCTCCCTATTTCACTGGTAGTGTTAGAGAGCTTTCACATATAGATTTCATACACAAATAGCAAAACCATTTCTGGGAAGGTGTCAAAGAGGTGTTAAATAGAAAAATGCTAGCCTTGCTGATGATGAGGATTGAAAGCTAACAGTGGCCAGCTGGCACTATTCTATAATGCTAACTAGTTTTCATCCATGGGTAGAAGGGCTGCACAATATGGACCATAAACCAATTACTACCTGTTGTGATTGCATATAGTTGAAGATTGGCCGGCAATGTTTGACCAAAATCATCGTTTTGATGGATCATGTAAATGCCTTGACTCTTCTGAACACCCTACTCTACACAATAAAACACTGTGATTGATAAGCTCATTTGCATTTCGCAGTGGAGTGCCAGTATCTTGATAACGATTAACAAACAGTGTATGTTGAAGCCCAAATGGTTAGCTTTGTTAGCATTTTTAGTTAAGAACTTATCCTATGACATGCCCTTTGCTCAAACAGATTTGCTTATTTCTGGCTATGAAATATTACATTTAAATGTAAGAAGCACCATTGCATTGGCACGTGTGAATGTTATACTGTTACTTCTTTTGACCATGTAAAATTGCAAATAGAAGCTAACATGTTGAAATGAAGTGTCGTTGAGCCTGTATCACTTGATTTTGCCAGGTTTGCAAGAGGGAGCCAAAGTGAAGTTGAAAATGGGGAGAGAAACAGATTTGTAAAGGGACAGTCTTTGTCACGTGGTTCATGATTGGGTCCTATCACTACAGTCCTATGTGTCTTTTTGTGGTTAGCTAGCCTATCGGTGTCTTGAGTCCTCCATTACCTTCGACTAACCTTCAGTTTACTCATTGTGCTTGGTCATTTCATTTCATTACAAGACAGCAGCGTGCACACTAACTACCCACTGGCTCATGTTAAACAGCCCTCTGTATGTTTAAATGCCCCATGTATAGGGGAAAAATTGTCTACAAAACATTTCACTTTAAATGTTCCAAAGAGTGTTTGTTTCTGTTAAGCTCTTTGAATCCAAAACTTATTGATGTCCAGTTCTATGTAGTTATCACCATTGAATGTTCTATTTATTGTTGCTATGTTGGAGTGAATTAAATAAAGAAATAAAGCGTAATGACACTCATTTATTTGTTGTTTGAATTTTATTTTTTGGTCTTGTTGATGGTATAATTCCAGAATAATGCTTAAACTGTTAAGGAAAAACAAAGTGTCAACAAACAAACTGATTGATATATGTAGACCTATGTTAATGCTAGTCTGAACACAGATTTCCACAAAGACTGAAAACATTTTTGCATTTTCTCAGTTGACTCCATGAGCCTTGGCAGAACATTACAACAGCAGTTAGATTTAATTTATTCAGACTTTTGTCACTGCTGTTTGCTTGCATCCTCAAATCACCTTGTTTGGGTTGTTTATAATGAACAAGAAAGAATAACGTTGCCAACTGCTGAGTTGCTGTTGCTAAGCTTCAGGAAACAGAAACGTTATAAAGCTGATATGAGTAATAAAGTAATAAGAGAGCTGAAAAATGTCTAATATCAGCAGATGGAAGTAAATAAAAACATTCTTTCTAGTACAAACTTTAAAAAAATCTTATGTATTCTAGTTCTATGAAACAAGTCTGCTCCTGTATTCAGTCAGGTCACTCTCCCTCTTGAGTGTACCCTGCTCTACAGACTGGGTGGAGAGAGGCCAGTCCTGCACAGTGTTGCCATGGGACTGATGGGGGCTGTTGGAGGGGTAGTCCAGCTGCTGGGGAGGCAGCTGGTCCCAGAACAGTGGTGTAAGCTCGTGAGCCCTCATGTGATTTGTGCTGCTTTGCTGGCAGAGGAGGAGCAGTTGGCGAGCAAATAATGGTTCCACCTGCGTGGGGAGAGAAAAAAAGTTGCTACTAATAGTCATGTTAGCACAGTGTTTCTCTAATTCAGGCAATGCGTGTTTCAGTCGTATCACAAGTTATCACATTAAAAGAAATAGTTTTGCAAAAAATCAAGTTTATTTGATTTTCTGCTTACCCTAAATGCAGTTGATCAGCCAAAATGTTTGGTGTGCAGATTTTGCTTCTTTAGTTTAGAATCTTCAGGGTTAAAGGTTGGTGCATTAGCAGTTATACCAGAGATAGTTAATGAGGAGCCTAGCCTCTTCCTATTTCCCCCGTTATATCAGAAACAGGACTGAAGAATTCCAGCGGGTGCCCGCGAGCAAGTTCTCAATAAATGGGGTGAATAGAGCTAAATGGCTAAAAATAAACAGTTAAAATAGTTTCTAATCACTTGCCCAGAACTTGCCTTAAATTTTAGAAAGTAGAAGCTTGTATTTCACAAAAAAAGCAAAGAAAACTTACCTGTATTTTTCTTAGTTTCTACAGCACATGGGCTTTTGGCAGCAGGACACTAGTATTACTGCTACTGAGTTCTGCTAGCAGAGCAGCTCATTGGCTGTTCGCACTCACTGACACGATGAACACTCATAAGGCACTGTTTTAAACTCCTACAACTTGAGTTCAAAAACACTCACAAGTATAACAGTGGTGTTAAAATGTTTTTTGCTGTTCTATGTTCAGGAAATGAATGTATTCTTTCCTAGTAAAATGTTTAAGCATTTATAAACTATGATTTTGCTGAAATACTCAATCTCAACCCAGTCATTTTGGACTTGCTCAGGAGCACCCTCTAGTGTTCGAAAAACCCAAAAGACAGAAATACAGAGTGGTAACTCTCCTCTCTACAAGTTCTCTTGTTATACATGAACTCCAGCATTTAAGCAATTTATTGTTAAAACTGTGTTTGAATGCTTATTAAAGCTTTATTTTACTGAAAAGCATTATTTTACTGTAAAGGAGGATATACTGTTTTATAAAAAAAAAATCTAATTCTACTGTGGAGCCACAAGGGGGCGGTAAAAGATCCATATGTGGCTCCGGAGCCACATGTTGCTGACCCCTGCCTTAGGTGTTACTGTGCTAACACTACATACCCCTGTAGTGACGTTTTTACACCCTGAGCTCCAGCCTCCTAAAGCTTAAAAGCGGAAAGGTATCGGAAAGCAGTAAGTGTGTACTTAAATGTGTAAAAAGGTCTATCCATGCCATTTTACTAAAACTGTTTTTTTTAAAACAAGTAGCTTTAGCGATGTAATCTGAAGCAAATATGAAGTTGTTTTTTGCAGTATTAGTGGAAACAATTTGTCAAAGTATTTGGGGTATTTGGGGAGGCTATTGACTTTTAGTGTTTGTTACCATTAGCCTAACAACTTCAGTTTTGATATAAAAAAGAAGCAAAATGTAGACACCAAACATGTCTTGGCTGATCAATCACATGTGGGGTAAGGAGAAAATCATGTACATTTTTCATATAACTAAACATGTAATAGGATTGCTAAAATGCTTAGAAATCTTGGTATTTTAACACTGGAAAATTACACTAGTTTCATTGAACAGTACTATAATTATTCAGTTCCTCAGTTCCAAATACTGGTTTATGCATTTCCAACTACATAGCAGCTATACCTGCACTGTTATGGGCCTCCTCTGGGTATTGTGGCACTCCTCAAAAAACAACAGCACCTGGAATCGGGGCAAAGGACGCGCCTGCAAATAACAGGCCTGTAGCTCTGAAAGAGAGAGAGAATGAGAATGGTCATGAATGCGAGAGGCCATTCTTCCTCTTTTTCTCTCATCTGCACACTGCTGGAATCTGGGGACTGCCACCTGAGCAGCAGAGCAGGGGACACAGTTGCGCTCTGGAAAGTCCAAGCTACGTTTGCATATCACCTAACAGTACTCCATCACCCTTCTGGGAGACAGAGGGTCAGTTGTTGTATGAGTAGTACTTTTTCCACTGAATTACAGAAGAAGTAATGAACAGTGTCTCTTTCTATATTTAGTATCTCTTTCTATATTTATTTATTTTACAATTAACATTGTTACTTAAAATATAACATACAAATGTATTGCATCCAGCCTGTCCCTTGCGTCAATTTTGTGTAAAATGCAAAAACCTGCATTTTTTGGCTCTTTTAAGTCCACTTATAATGTTTATCTGTCCACTTATAATGTATTTCACAAGCTGAAATACACATAATAAACTCTAAGGTTTGGACTGAACTCCGCAGTGACAGAAAATAAGCAGTAACATCACTCTTTAATGCTCCTAAAAAGGCCTACTTTTTTTTATAACATTTGTGTGGGTTTATGTACCAAAACAGTCATAACTCATTTTAACATGGCCATTTTCCAACCTCTCTTTAAAAGGCTGTTTTTGTTACTGTGGCTTTAAGATTAATATATGTAAATGGCCTCTGTTTTGATAGGTTGCCTTGTATAGCCTCTTATTCAAAAAGCAATTCACACTGAAGCACTCCTTATAACCCCAGGATGAATGGTCGGAGCTGAACACATAAATAATTGAAAATAAGCTTTTCTATATGTGGAATGTATGGACTATGGGTGAATGAAAAGATTTGAAAGTTTATGAACATCAAACTTACATTAAAAAAAAAAGTTTTCTATGAATTGTGCTATTTAAGCTGCTGTAGGCTGAATGGGAAGTCGCATGTAAAGCTTTTTGCAGTGTAGCTATACGCAGTGCTGATTGAACGGTACATTTTGAACCTTTAAAAATAATTACATCAAACTCTTAAAATTTTATTTTTCATTATATATGCCCTTTAAAAGATGTTTTTGTGATTGTGCTAACCTGCGATGAATAGCTGAGTGTCCAGAAGCTTGCTGGTGTGGTCTCTTTCCAGTTTGTTGGGCTTGTCAGTGTAGGGGGCGTGTGCTCCCTCCCAGTAGACCCTGGCGTTGCAAAGACGACGGGCACACAGGCCTTCTGGAGCCATCCAGATCAAAACACCACGCTCCAGCTCACTGCCCTCACAATGTGGAAGCGGCACCAGTTCTGGCCCTGCTGGGCCTCCGTAGGCCTGGTTCTCCTCATAGGGAGCCAGTCTGCAGCCCTCCACACTGAATACGGTCACGTCTCTGACCAGAGAATCTCCACTGAACACACATACCTGTAGCCTGGGGTCTAACACAGGCAGAGGGATTAGAATGTACATCATTTTACATATAGTATTAGTAAGCTCCAGATCACATTCCTTTTGACCTTACTTCGACTTGAGCTGGACTAGCTATTATGCTATCTAGCATACTTGCTTAAAACTGCAGACTGACCAACTGTTTCAAGTTGTTTTGCCTTTTAGCTTTAAACAGGTTTTTAGTACAGCGACACAACAATGCTCTGCCACATTAATAAAATCACTTCTGACAGTGAGTGAGTCTAATCTTAAATGCTGAGCAGATTCTCAGTGCTGTGTTGTTTCATTTTATGGTTATATTTTAAATTATGCAAGTATGGAGGTTCATAATGTCCATAAATAAGTGTCAGGCATCTGATATCTTTTTATCATTTAATGTCACCATTATGTTTTGTTTCTTTGATAGCGTACATTTAACTCCCTTATCTGTGCACTGGACAATGCTTCCATCTGCCATGTTTTGTAGCTACAGCTGGGCAAAAATGTATTCCACTCAGGCCAGTGTCCAGACGTTTATGCACATTCTGGTGATTTGATTACATTTTCGCATCAAGTCTTTTTTTATTATTCAATATGTCAGAAATAGCATTAAAATAAATGGACGGAAACCTAGCCCATGTGTGAGTACCTGAGAAAGCCAGAGCCTCTGCTGATCGTAAGCTTGAGTCTAAGTTAAAGGGGAGTGGAGGAGGGTCAAAGGCACTGCAGCTGTAAAAGGAGCCACTGATTTGGTAACCTACACCAACACAACACCAAAAATTTTCATAAACACAGACTGTCAATGTGAGACAAAAAACTTCACATTTACATTATGTGCAGATTACATAATAAATGGTTCAAAGTTACATGCAATAAAAAACTCTTTACACCAATTAACATTAAAATTTAGCATTAAAAAATTATATTTTTTTCTCATGAAAAGACATGATATGATGACGTTCATTAAATTAACGCTAGGAAAATGCTTGCACATGCACATAAGCACATATAGAGTCAGTACCATTGTCCCAGTGTGGAGCGTATGAGTTTTGGTTGTAAGAAGAATGGATGTCCGAAACGTGAGTCTGCTCTGGCAGGATGTCTCTCCAGCCTCTCTCAGCTGGAGACAGGAAGTTACACACCTGTGCCAAAAACACACTCCGCATCAGACTGGTATGGGTCAGTTTCTTAGACAGGGATTAAACCTAGTCATGAACTAAAGAGCCTTCTGAATGGAGATTTTCTCTGGAAAGGAATTTGTAGTCTAAGACTAAGCTTATTGAGCGGGAACAGAGAAGTGGTGCGTGAAGTGGAATTTACCTGACTTTGCAGAGGGGTGTATGGTGGGTACGCTGGGTAGCTGTGAGGGCTTGTGAGAGTGGAAGCGCTCTCATAGGACTTTGACCCTGAGATACAACAACAGGGAGGAGAAGCGATTTACGTGGTGAAAGGGATTCAGATACAACTATAAGATTACAGGGTAGAATGGCCGGCTTTCCACCTGAAAAGGTGCAGCAGTTAACATGCTGGTCATTGTCAAGCGCCAGAATGTAACTACTGCTGTACTATTTTAAGGTGGAACGGAAAATTCGAATTCGAATAAAAAGCTTACAACCAATCTACACAGCCAGAGAAACAAAAGCACGAAAAGCGTGCACGAAAGCTAACGCGCTAATGTGCGCTCGCGCGTCCGCCAAGGACTAAAAAACTGAAGAAAAAAAAGACAGGAAGAGAAACTGGATTAAAAATATTTTTTAAATGTAATGCTACCACGATAGAAATTCAAACAAAAGGAGCCGACCAACCTCTCTTAGTGCCCTCTGGAATCACCCGATAAACTTTGTACGGGTCTGATGTGTCCAACTGGCTTCTCTCCACCAGCTCCTCGAAGTCGTTGCTCTTGTTGAGCGCGCAGCGCAGGCGCGTTTTCCACGTGGGGGGGTCAGGCTTGTCGATGCCCTCGCGGTATTTTCCCTTAAACAGCGCCCAGGCCTGCAGGGGACGGGACCAGAGAGCACACAGGGCGATCAGGATACTTTCACCTGACTCGTTCCTCATCATTTCTCCACATTTCCTGCATTTCCTGCATATGACTCACCTTAAAGAGCGCAGCGTCCTCGTCCCTGTTGTAGTCCTGCTTGCCCGCGTGCTTCCACGGGATGCGGAACACGGTCTTGTCGCTGTCCTCCCACACCAGCCCCGGATATTTCCCCCCGTCCACCTGCTCGATCAGCCACTGCCGCAGCTTACCGTTCCCGCTTAGCCCCGACATGCTGCGATACCGTCCAGCTAACCCGCTATAACTGAGCAGAGAGGAAAAGGTAGAGTGGTAATCAGGAATTAATTAATACAGTTTATTATTATTATTATTATTATTATTGTTATTATTATTATTTAATAATTATAACAACAACAACTAATAATAATAATAATAATAATAATAATAATAATAATAGCAATAATAATAGCAATAATAAAATAATTTATTCATTTGTACGCATAAATATATTTTATTAATAAAACATTTTATTAATAAAAAAACTACAATTACTGTTACTAATAATAACATAAATAATTACATAAAAAGGGATTAGTTATTAGTATTATTATCATTATTTTACCAAGAATGATGTCCTTACCTCGCCCACCAGATATTTTGACATTTGAAACTCATCTCGTTCCAATTTCACCCGCAACTTTCCTGATTATTTGCGTGCGAGAGGCGCAGCGTCATAGGCGCTCAGGCCGCGGCCAGATGTGCGCCAGTGGTTCCACGAAAGTTCATCACACACACACACACACACACACACACAAACACACACATATTCGCTCAACATGAAATTAGTCTACATGAGTTAAAGACTTTACAGTAGCTTTGAATACGTATTGTCAAAGTTAGCTAGGCCTATAACCATCTAATTGTCAGTGTGAATGTGCTGCTCCACTGCTGTGCTTTCTTGGGAAAGGGGCCTCTTTTTGTTATTTAAAAGAGGTACTGTACATTCCTTAGTCCTGACCTGCGTCTAAAACCACATACTATACTATACTAACTATACTATACATGTACTATATTGAAGAATGTGATAATGGTTAGTATGCGATTTATGCCTTGGTAAATAAAATGATTCTCTCACTTCTCAGGAATGGCCTGAAGGGCCAAATTCCCCCGACTGTGCTGAGAGCCAGGCTGACACTGCACATTTTCTGTTCAAAGTTGAGTCACATCTGCTATTTGATGCTAAACATTCGTTCAGAAATGACTAGACCTGAACCCTGAACACCCTGAGTCCTCAGGGACCTGAATGTTACTCAGCACTCAGCATTCACACACACACACACACACACACACACACATACACAGATGATGTTAGAATGTTTAGGTTGTGCATTGACAGTTGCAAAAAGGGCAATAGCAAACTATTTTTATATTAACAACTTTTTTCTGTTTTCCTCTTCATTCATTCATTCATTCATTCAATCATTCATTCATTCATTCATTCATTCATTCATTTGTTCATTCAATCAGTTGGACAGTCAGTCAGTTGGATTTGTGCCGATTTTGGAATAAATATGTTTCAGCACAAAAAAATAAAGGAACATTCTTGTTGTTTTTGTTTTACTGAGTGTGATCCCAGTAAAAGAATTGAAGTGGTCCATAAATGACAAGAAACTGGCAGATAGATGTTGAATATCATAACAAGCCTATGGTTTTACAGTATGTGCATAACTTGTAAAATTGGAACCGAAAAGATTGTGATGGTGATGTACAAAACATACCACTCTAAGAATATAACTCTTTGAGAATCAGCGGATTAAAAATAATGACTAGTTAATAGACAATATATTAACAGTTATACCCATTTTACTAACTGCTTTGGCCCGCAACCTAACCGCTGTCTCCTTCGTCCCCCTCCCTCTCCTGTCACCGAGTCATTTTCCCAGAAATCTGAACATCTTGCGGTTGATGGTCAGGTATTCAAATGAGCCGTACCCTCCCCCAGGCCACCTGTTCATATCTTTATGCTGTACATCTAAGATGCCCTTCAAAAACATGCTGAGTCAATACATTACCAAAGACTAACGTGTGATGTACTATTCTAATGCAATTGTCCCCCTCCCACAAGGCAATTAATCAGAGATACTCACTGCCATTATGGCAATGTATCATCAATGTTGAGTCATTATACAACCTGAACTGAAATTTTAATGATGATCTATGTATCTATTATTAAGTTTCTCTATACAAATTTTCAGAGACCCACATGTTGATTTCAGTTTGAACACACTCAGTTAACCTTCTTGTGCAAATCTAGAGGGGCTCAGAACGTAGGAAAATTGCATGTGTAGAAGTAGAATTACTTCCTCATGAATACATACAGACATACAGGACTGGGCAAAAGTCTTGGACACCTAAGCAAATGGTAGTAACAAGTACCAAGACTTTTTGTTTTCAGAAAAGGTAGCCAAGATGTTGTAAATTGGTTAGATTAGAGTTTGTTCCAGATTTCTCCTTGATGCCACCAGCCATTGCATGGATTTTTTTCAAATCCACCACCTGCACACCTAATTTAATATAATGAGGTATTGTTTAGCCAAACCAGGTATTGAATGATAACTACAAAAAATACTGGGCTTCATCAAACAGATGTTTGGAAATGAGAAAATAAACATATTAACATGCAGAAAATCTACTACTTTTGCATTAATGATTAATGCTATTTGTATTTATTCTAATAGTAGTGTTTTTCTAAACAAATAATCTACCCAGATAAACAGTACTGTATGCTCACAGTCAGCTGTATGTATGTATGTATATATATATATATATATATATATATATATATATATATATATATATATATATATATATACATATATATATATAGATATGTATAAAGAAGTTCAATGAAAACTCCACCAGTGTAATGCATTGGGTGAAATGGTTTCAGTGTATATTAACCATTTTGAAACACTGTCAGTACATTTTAACCATACTTATTATATTTAAAAAAAACTGTGATATTTTCCTTAATAATATTATGATATTATGATAGGAAACTTTCATATCATCCTGTCCATAATCAGCATAAGTTGTAGTTTCTATATATGCTGAATGCTCTAACTGATTGAACATAAAATTGTATCATGATTTGAAGATTTGTATCAACTACTTCCTTCCTAAAAGGCATATGCTTTTGGGCAGTCCCACATAATATTCATAAAAGTATCATGAGATTTATGGGTCTTCAAAAGGTCCAGCACTAGAAACACAGGGTAGTGATGTTATTACTCTCTATCTGCAGGCTTACTCCCAAGAACCCCCAACAGTTCTGGAATTTGAGTCGTCCACCATGCGGTCATCAGCCACCACCTACTCAATTCTATTCTTTTTTGTGTGTGCATATTTAAATGTTGTTTTTTACAATGAGTGTTGCTGCTTTACAGAAATGTAGGCCCAAGCCCCTAGTGAGCAAATAAAATGTAACAGCGGCATGGAAAAACTCCCTGTTAGCAAGAGGAAGATGCCTTGAGAGGAACCAAGACTCAAATGGGGAATCCTTCCTCCTTGATCGACACTGGATAGCAAAACAGCAATACCAATGCGAGTTATAAGAATAATGAAGAAAGAAACAAACGGTTTCATTCACCAACCGTTCCTGAGAAGAAAATTTTACTAAAATGCACAAACACAGTTTTCACAAAGATACTGACATTCACCAATGTTTTCTTCTTTGGCATTTATTCTTAGGTAACAAGAGCACAAAGATACAGACAAAGAACAGGTCATGAATCTGACATAGACTTTTTCATAGGACCTTTCTCAAGAACAAATGTAAGAAAAAATTAGACAGAATTCAGATTAACCAATAAAACTCAATGAGTAATGTAAGAAGCCTATCAGAGGTTATGTATATTCACATTACTTATCCCAGGGGAGCATCACTGAACAAGCATGAATGAAATGAAATGAAAAAGTCTGAAAATGATCTTAATAAGATATTCACATATTCATGTTCAAATATTAATTTCTGCCAGGGTTTTTCTTTTCAATTTAACTAACAAATAATACCCACTTCCCATTCCACCCCAACCTTTTTACAGCTGTAAAGCCAGCCAGTCAGAGTCCTTTCAGTGATAGGAAATCTTGAGTCATCATTAAGCAGGTGTAGGGTCCACTGGGATGTGCATGCAAGTCAATGAAGAGATAGATTCAACTACTTCCTTATTAAAAGGCGTATACTTTTGGGCAATCCTAAATAATATGCATAAAAGTCTCAAGTGTCCCATATGGAGAGATACAAGGGCGAGGACCCATTAAGTGTCTTACACTGGGTCTCAGCTATGCTCTGTGGCAGATTTTCACATGATTGTAATGAAGATTATGTGAAGACCCAAAGACATCATCAAATATGTTGTTTAATATATATATGGGGAATCTTCATACATACAGTACTGTGCAACTGTCAGAGAGCACATCGTTGTTTAATTAATTTGCAGTCATAACAGCAATTAAGTACAAATTATTTATTTTCCAATATCAGAAAAATGCAGAACACATTTTTTACAGAAAATCATACAAAGCTTCCAACACTATGTACAACTCTCAGTGTTCAATCTGTCCACTCTTTAATTTTGTGCTACTATCACTTTAATTCCTCTATCCTTCCAGTCTTAAAACTAAGTTACAGCTGTGTCCTCTCAACAAAAGCTATGGCCGAAGGAGTTATGTTCCTCTTCAAAGAGGCACTAACATTCACACAAGCAACTACTCAAACTCACCTTAGCTGCCTTGTGCATTTCTTTCTCCTGAGCATCTACAACGGCTAAAAGAGATTAGATATGGAATAATCCACTTGTATGAGGAATGGAAAATTAACACAATTGAATTTTCTGGTCTCTTGCATGGTCTTTTGCACATTACTGTAAATTTACATTTCTAAAAGAAAAAGTTATTTTGTTATTTAAAGTTATTTAAACTTTGTTATCTATTCACAAAAATGCACTCAGATAAAACTCTTTGATAAAGATCTCATACATTTTGACTATGTCCATAATGCAGTGCATAAAGCAGAACAGTGGGTAAGTGTTCTAAGAAATAAACTCCCTGAGTAAATACAGTCATATGCAAAATTGTATTACATATTTTAACACATCCTCTTTTTTGTCAGAGTTTAACATATTGGGGAAAATATTAAATGTGCCATAACTTTTGTACAGGGCACATTTTATGTTTTATTTTTCCCCAATATGTTGAATTCAGCACATAAACAGTAATAATGCATCAAATCATGCCCTCTACAGAAGTGTGTTCTATGTAGAAAATTTGCACTTATTTTCGCTAACATTCTCAGAAAAAAAGTATGAAACTGTCATTGGGGTGGTACCATCAAAACATGCCATTTCAGCAAGGGTGCCCAAAATTTGGCAAAAAAAAGGGTGAGGCTAGAAATAAGGAAATATGCATGATGTAATGTTTGCACCCATTTCATATGTGTAGCATTTGTTAAATATCTTTGTTACCTTGTTAAAACTATTTATCAGGGAAATAATGTTTCTACAAATACTACAATATAAAAATAATTTAAAAAAGTGATCAATATTGCAGTAAGTCAAACTTTAGCTTTCCCCAAGAGCAAATGACAAACTTGTTTATTTTTTTTACAAGATTTGAACTTTTATTAGTAATTCTTCCAGTACATATAAAACAGCATTCATATTTCTTGTAAAATGTTGGTACTGATTACTATGCAAATGTGTGATTAGTATGCATAACCGCATCCTGTAGACACACACGCACATATATGTTATGTTAGATATTATATGGACCTTTTTAACCCGGATTTCAGCCTAAATTCTGGGTTGTGACTTTTTATCAAACATTTTTCTTAGACATGAACAGTTTTATATTGGTTTTATTATTCATTTGTTGTTTTTTTTCTGTTTGGTTGTTTTTTGGCTGCTTTTCAGTTTTTCTGTGATAGTAATCAGTTAAATACCTGACCTTAGTCATGTTTATATCTCAGGATACCAACATCCCCAAATTATTTCATATTGATAATATTTACCCAGAATCAATTTCATAATTTTCATTCAACTTGAGGTAAGCTTGATCCTTTAAGGTGAATTCTATGACTTTTTAAAAATTCGCATGAAGAAATCTCGAAGATTCTTCAAAAATCATTCAAATCAGAATTGGTCCCAACAGTCATGATTGTGACACCCAATGCCTCTGAAAGCTACTTCACAGGAAACTATCACATGGAAATTATTATGAGTGTGTTGACTGTGACATTGTTTTCTGATAGTTTTGGTTTAAAATGCTTTTTTTCTAATTCATTTATGGTGGAGAGGTAAGCGTAGGGCCCAAAGTACCCAAAGAAAATTTGCTACAAATTTACCATTACATATAAAACTCAGAAAACACATGTAGGTTTATTGGTAGTTTTGGATCGTAAATAAAATGGCTATATTGGCACTGGAGACATTGTGGCCCCTGTTTCCTATCACTACCACTGTAAAGAAATAGTTAAGTTTCTCTAAAATAAAACATTTCACCTCAAAACTCTCCGAATGACTTTGCTTACATCTAAACGACTGAATTATGCAGAAAATTTGATAAATCTGTGGTATCCCCCTTTAGAAATCAAAGAAAACAACCCTAGCCATAAATTAACTGCAACAGAGTGCATGGAGGAGTTTTTAGCTTAACTGTGGTGCTTTCCTGAAACAGAGTTCTATTTTGAAACTCTGCCCAAACAGATACGTTCTGAAGCAATGGTATTCCTACTTGAGTATAATTTTCAATTCTCTTTCCATCACTGTTCTTTCGAACTTTGATTTTGCTCTTCACACTCACAGAAACTGAAACATGCGCTCAAATATTGAGTCGCTGACCGCACTAGTTTTGGAGCGCTTGTTCTACCCTCCTTCCTTTCTCCTCCCTCCTCCTTCTAACCACCCTGCGTGTTTCTTCCTCTCATTCTGAAACATCTAAATCTTTTAATATTAAATATTGAACATTGCAGTGGCACTTTCATGTGGAAAAAAATAAATTAAAAACAAGAAAGCTATTTGTTCTTTATTAATGCTAATAACCTTTCTGACACTCTCCCATTCTCTCTCTATCTCTCCCACACACAGACACTAATGTACTGCGTTACATAATCTGAGGTGAAAAGTCATTGTCTGGCGAGATTTTTCACACTTTCCATTTGGCTCTGAAAACAGGGAGAAGAAAGTCAGCCTTTCAGGTTTAAATTTCAGTTGTGAGATTTCTCTCTTGAAATAGACAAGGTTTCAAAACATCACTGCGGCTATGAATACAACCCAATGCAAAATTCACAAACAGACGAAACAAATGATTAAACAATTTAATAAAGTGGTGAAGATGAAGAGTGCTTAAAGGATGGCCTACAAGTAACATGACCTATCAGAGTGATAATACAGTACATAGTCTACGTAACTCAATCATGAGTCTGCACAGAATGCTTCTGTTTGACTGTTGTTTTACAGCCTGCAGAGCCTAAAGTTGTCCAAAAAGCAGCTTTTTTTTCATAGCTCAGGGGTATTATTGGCACTCATGGTATTAACACCAAATGAAGTGCAACTGATGGAGTTGCACATAATTCAGAGGAATTCAATATATTTAAGCATAATTCAGAAGAATTAATTATATATAAGCATTGCAACCCTTTAGAAATTCACCAAACAACATTCAAGGCCTGCTGACCCTAAAGGTCATTATGAGTAGAACTGTCACCTCTCAAATGCACTAATCGCATTATCTGCAGGAAACTTTAGTAAATACAGTCATTCTTGCACAGCAACTGCACCCTTTGCCCCCCTGTCCTAAAATCCTGCAACAGCTGCTGCCATATTTTTGCTCTCACATACAAAAAAATACACACAGCTTTTTCTCATTTGAACTGAAAGAAAAACCGGAAAACCAGTGTTGCTAAAAGAGTCCAACACCTTGTTCCAAAAGCAAGAAACAGTAAATGTCCTAATCAAATGTGGTGCATGAGAGGAAGCCAGAGGCCATGTACCTTGGACAGATGTTTGCAAGATGGCTGAAAGCTGGGTACTTGGCCCTAATTAAAATTTATTTCTATTAAACAAAATAAAGAGGAATTTTCTAGACCAGACAGTCATTTAATCAGAATTTTAAGACAATTAAGCCACAACAAAGTACTACTGTAAATAAAATAGGCCTATATTATGGTAGCACTGAAGATATCACATTAGAAGTAGATTCTATAGACCAGAGACATAAAGTACTCATGAGTGGTTAGGTTTAAATTCATCTTTGATTAGCCATTCTTTGTTTAATCATAGACTGTTCTGTGCAATCACTTTTCATCCAAACCTAAATCAGTCAACATATCTTTATATCTAGATTTTATATAAGACATGAACACAATATCTATAGAAAGGTAGAGTCACAGCAGTATATACAAAAACCTTAGGCAAAGAATATAACTTTGTAGAGGAGTGAAGGATAGGCCTTTTATCTGCCCCTGAATGACTAAGCTGTTGTTTTTTAAGTAGGGAAAACTTTAAGCTGCACACTGCCATGGCCTCCACTTTTCTGAAACAGGTCTAACCTTGTCAAGTTGTTAAGTAATGTCAAATAGGCTTGCTTAACTGGTTTCTGACACTGTATGACTACTCTTTATTTTTACTGTATTTTGCCATTAAGTACACGTTACTCATTTTTTAGAAAATACGTCTGAGGAGATAAGATCTAGGAGGATCCTTATGCATAAAGAAGGGCAAAGTCAAAGGAAAACAAACAAAGGAAAAACGGGAAAACAGGAAAGACAGAGAAAAACGGGACTCCTAAAAACCATGATAGACCTGGTAGACCACCAACACAATCACCATTAGATAAACTGATGAGATAAGATAATTTGATTAGATAAAATCAGATAAAATGAAGTCTTTCATCTTTAAGAAATAGAACAAAAACATTCTTAACTTGGTTCAGATCTGAAAAAAAAAGCACAGGTGTTTCTGTCCATCCTTCCAGTGTGAGAAGACAACTCAAAATGTTCTGAAAGGATGTGTAGCTGTCAAGAACCTGCGACAGAGAGAAGGAATTTTGCAAATTTCTCACAAAGAAGTTACTGGTGTAATCCCCCAAGTGGGATTACTTGGATCCTGAGAAGCAGAAAGTGCAATCAACTTGTAAGACTGAACTTTGAAGGCCAGCATATTTTTAAAAAACTAAAAGCAAGACTTCCATGTAAATTATTGTTAAATGTACACTTTTGTGCTGAAAAATGTTGTACTTTATGGCCATTCTGACTGTGAAAATGAAAAGTAAATAAAATGTGGTCTCTAACTTTTGCACAGTACTGTCCTGGTATGTATTAATTGACAAAGATATGCTGCATATCTAACAACTGCAGTAGCACCCACAAATTTTGTCCATACTTTTTATAGCCAAGATAACACATAAATAGATACCATACAATGTCAGAAACTGTACAAGTAAGTCAGTTTTAGAGGATCTAACAGCTCAGTGGTTTAAGGCAAGTGTGCTATGGATTAGGCATGCAGTTTGTATTACAGTAATTGGTGGCTATAAACTTATATTACCTTATTAGCTCTTAACCCCAGTCTAAAACTAAAGAAAGCAAACATTTGACACTGAGCAAGTTCTCACTGATTGACTGGGTTTTAGGTAAGGGAGAAATACTCTACATTTGATTTTTGGCCAAACTATTGCTATGAGACTTATACTGCTGAGGACAAAGATAACCGAAAATCCCCTAAATCCCCAGCCTCATTCTCATATATTACACACACACACTGACACACACACACACACACACACACACACACACACATGCATACACACACACACATGTTCCACTTACTTACACATTCCACTGACCCTCTGAATGATGAATCTCAAGAGAGATTGAGCAGGCCAGAGAGTTAATCAGGGACACCCCCACAGATCACTCCACCTGTGGGTGCCCCTGCAGTTACCCACACAAGTTCACACACATACACATCACATTGTCACAGTTCATCAGCGGACATTTTGCGTAAGCATGTTGTATCGTTCTTTTTTTAACTGCTTGAGTAACTTAGCATAGTATTGTTACTTTGTAATTAGCAGTATTTCTGTAGTAGTACCATATAAGGTAGCAACATATTACATTTAACTCCATATAGTGATACCCATTAAGGGCCAAGCTGCCCATGCAGATGTGTGACTGAGCGCATGACTGAGAGGTCCAGGTGACAAAGCTAGGAGGCTGCACCCTATCGAAACTAGGTGCAGTCCAGCGTGTCACCACATAAGGGCCTCAATGAGACAATAGGAAGTGAAAACCTTGTATCAGCTCCTCCAGTGGCCCACATAAACTGACATAATCACGGATTGAGCTCACATCAGACAGCCAAATTAAGGGAAAAATCGATTTAGATTATCAAACAGATTATTTTGGACTGTACGTTTCAGCTTAAGGTCCCATATATCATGGGAAATCCTAACTTGTTTTGAAATAATTTGAGTCAAAACATACAATTTACTACCCAGTCCATACAGTTCATATATGAAAAACTATGCTGCAAAACAGCCCGTTTTGAATTAATTATTTTTATAATGTCACTTGTAGTTCGTTTGGACGCGAAGAACAGGAGCGGATCCTCTTACAGGCTCGATCAGGTTTTGTGGAAAGTGCTGATATGAAATTCAAAAATTGCTTCCCTGCATTCGAAATGTGAGCTTTACGCACATTCGCAACAGCGCCGTGTGTAAACAGACTAGATTAAAGGTTTAGTTGAATTTATAAGAACACCAACATCTTCCTCGGGTTGATTTTAGTGCTACTGCTATGGCGACTCTGCTCTGCAAAAGAAGACTTTGCATATTTGCTGTGCTCCGAAGAGTCTCACAAAACGCACGCCTTTTTAGGTAAGCAAGATATGCTGTGACAGCTATCGGTTCTTGATGTGTTACAGGATGAATGGTCCTGAGCAGTAGACAGTATATTTCAGTTCTGACTCACTTCGAATTTTACACATCCTTAAGAGATTTAGTCATTTAGCTGCTGTGACCAGATATGATTTGAAATCGTGAAACTCGGGTTGTAATTTGTGTTGTTGATGAAAGGTGGCGCTAATGTCCTTCGGTCTGTCTGAACTTTAATTACTCGTGCGTCTGCTTTAGCCCTAAATACTTAAGAGTAATGCATTTCTGTTGCCTTTTCCCTCACTATGTGCGACAGCTCTGGTAAAAAGAGTGTAAATGGAGTGGAACTTTTCTACCAGCAGACTGGGCAGGGAGACCACTCTGTGTTACTGCTGCCAGGAGCTCTGGGTGAGCCATTACTTTTGTAACAGACAGTGGGCTCTAAAGATCCCATGTATTGTTGGGACTTTTAATTGGTCGATATCAGCGGGGGAAAAAATCGTCTAATCTAGTCCTGTAAAAATATGTTGTCAACTATGTAGTTATACCTGTAGGGTAGAAGAGTTTTTAAGTAATTTGAGCATGACATCTTACTTTAAGATGCTGATCTTAAGTGCTTTAGTTAAAAATAGCTTTTTGTTAAAGAAAAAATATCAGATAGTTATCTGAATCAGCTGATACTCAAGGTTTCAGCACTTAGTGGTATCATGCCATCTGTAGTAGATTCACCAATCTTGAATTTTAGTACAACAGAGCAAACTTATACTTGCTATGCATAACAGTGTTGGAGGACACTTGTGTTCTGTTTCCTCTGTGTGGACAGGCAGTGGTCAGACTGATTTTGGTCCACAGCTGGAGAAGTTGGATAAGAGACGATTTACAGTGGTGGCGTGGGATCCTCGTGGTTACGGACGCTCACGTCCACCGGACAGAGACTACCCTCTGGATTTCTTCCACAGGGATGCTAAAGATGCTGTAGACCTGATGCAGGTTAGATGCTTAGAGTGTTTCCTCCCTTCACTCACAATTAATGAGAGGTAATGCAAGGTTGATTTTATGTTAGTTTGCTGTAGATGGTTAGAAGCATGCACATTTACTTTTATTTTTAGAAGATATTAGAGTTTAAATTTATTCAGATGTGTAAATTATCATGGAGCATGTACTTTACTTCTTGTTTTTATAAGTAAAGCTATGCCACCAAACCAAATCTCTCCACTTTTTGTCTTTCTCTTTGTCTTTTTTTTTTTCAGGCATTAGGGTTCAGGCATTTCTCCCTCCTGGGCTGGAGCGATGGAGGAATCATTGCTCTCATCGCTGCAGCATTAAACCCTGCCCTTATTAAAAAGATGGTGGTGTGGGGCTCCAATGCTTATGTCTCAGAGCAAGATCTCAAAATCTACAATGGTGAGACAGAGGAGAAGTTTACAATAGTGATGGCAGAAACGAACAAGACCATCTCTAACATAAATTTTCTTTCGGAATTCTTGTGTTCAAAGCAGAGTTTTCAAAATACCTGTTCTCTGTGCCATCGCATATTGGATTCAGCTCTATGTAGTCAGAATTGTTTGCAAATAGGTATGTGCAGATTAATACCAAAATAGCAACACTTCCAATCTTTTTTATCATTTATGACAGATATCATGCAAGGCTTACATTCCTCTCCAGTGCAGACAAACATTAATAAGTACAGTCAAAATTACAGTCAATACAAGCACAGACACAGTCACTGTCACACTAATTAAGAAAGACAAGTATAGGCGATACTTCCAATCTTAATGTTTTGCGTTTTTGTCAAAAAAGCATTTAAGAGAGAGAAAGAGCGGTTTACTGTTTAACTTTTTTTAGCATTATGAACCTTTTTAGGTCTCAACTCTACTGAGGTTTCACATTTTAGGAAGAATTCTCAGCAGCAGCTGAAGGCATGAATAAACAGACTAAACTTTTTATGTCAATTTAAACCTACACAGCAAACATATGAAGGGTTATATTCTATGCACAGACATAAGTGTATGATGTCTAGAAGTTAAATAAATGTAGTTTTCTTTCAACTGAGCTGTCAAGTTTGCATTAAATCCATAAACATTCTAGATACCATTGGCATACATGACATCAGGTTATGTGTGAAACTCTGGTTGAACTCTGGTTCCATTCTGTTCGAATGTTTCAAATGATTTGGAATTTGCATCATCATTATTAAATCACAGTCTGTTAAGAAGGAAGAGAGGGAAATTTTAAATTTTTCTCTATCATATATTAGATACTGTGTTTCAGCAATTAGAGATGTGTCGATGTGGAGTGAGCGAATGAGGCGGCCAATGGAACAGATGTATGGCCCTGAGTATTTCAGTCAGACATGGAAGAGATGGGTGGATGGCATCAGCCGGTTTGCAGATAATCCTCAAGGTGAGACAAGGGTACTGTTGGGGACAGGGCTGAGAGCATATACACAACATATACACTTTTTTTTTTGACTGTTATTCACTACATTTGATGCTTTGTCTATTTTCCTTTTCCTGTTTAGGTAATATATGTAGGGAGTTATTGCAGTTGATCATCTGTCCCACACTGATTGTTCATGGGGCTAAAGATCCAATGGTACCTTCCTTTCACCCAGAGTACCTCCTACAGAAAATCCAGGGCTCACGGTGAGTGGCTGTCAGATAGACAGCATACTTCCTTGGCCTGTTAGGCCAATATCAACAAGACTGGATGTTGGATGGAAAGGGAATGAATCTGATTCAATCTTGTAACAAATCATATCCCATCAGTGCTAATATTCTACTGCCATTTTCCTTCCCTCCCAGATTGCATGTAATACCAGAAGGGAAACATAACCTGCACCTCAGATTTGCCACTGAATTTAACTCACTAGTGGAAGACTTCCTAACCGAGTGAGAGGTACCTGGGCAGAGACGATCATGTGGAGTTGTTTTGGTCTTTTATATTTTTATGTTACAATTCCACTATCACCCAGAGAAGGATGGATTTCCTTTTTGAGTACTGGCATCTTCCTTGTGCTCTTAAAAAGTTGTTTTCTCTCACTGTTGCTTTCGGTTTGATCACTAAAGGGACAAAACAACCAAAATAAAAAATGTAACAATTGCTGCATCTGTTGAAAACATGTTAACTCACCTTCTACAGTGGTGCTGCAGTAGTTTCCAAAGTGAGATATTGAGGTTTAAAGACAAATATTATGCTCTTTTGATGATGTATGTTGAAGGTGAGAGGAGCTTTTGAAAAAATACAGTTGCAGGTGGATTTTTGAGGGTGGGCTGTTTTTATTATCATTTTTGTTGTTTGCCAGTGAATAAAGATGAAAGGCAGATAACAGTCATTACTGATAAGACACCGGAAATCATTTCCAGCTGTCTAAGTTCAAATCACCAATAGGTTGAGTGATGTATTTGAGTAATGCATACTGGCTCTTGTAGTGAGAGATCATTGATGAATGAAAACATTAATTATTTTATATAATTTTAATTCTGTCAAACCATTGAGGTTGAGGGTTGCATAACATGAAAAACAACACATTCAAAACTCTGGTTATAGGCTGGAATGCCCCTTTAAGGGTATGAACCAGGATTTTTGTAAATTGTGAAGCTGCTTTGTGACAATGTCCTGTTGTAAAAAGCACAGTACAAACAAAATAAATGTGAATTCAGTAGAAGTATCAAGTCAGATGTATCAAAATCTTTTATTTGAACTATTAAGTAAAAACGAAAGGCATTTTATGGCACCTAATGTGCAGACCGACGATGAAATAAAACACGCTTGAAATTCATTTTTCCCTATTCTATTCTCCCCAACGGAGGATGGCGCTGTAACACCAACATTATCGTTGAAGAATTTGTCTAGGTAGGAGAAGTAGAATCACTTGCACTCTTGAGTTTCGTTTTCTTGTATTGGCAGCATGAAATGAACAGTTAAGTTAATTTACTTACATTACAGCCATAATTTGGATGAATATGGAGAACGGGGCCTGCAGTGGCCAGTCAGCCGTAGAGGCCATCAGTGTTCATGACTTCTCGGAGAAGCTCCTGGAGCAGGTCGTGCATTTCCATGTGATGAAACTGACCGGTGGATTTTTCCTGTGGGTCGGCGCGAGTCCTGTATTATCAAACCTGGCGGTTTCAATGAACAGCAAATTTGTAAGTTTCGACATGTTCTTACAGTAAATGTGTATTTTCAGTTGTTTGGCTGTGTAAAGGCTCTCAAGATGGGCAGATTCAAAATTGAAATCCGTGCTGTTCGCTCATGTTGGCTAGTTTGCTGTTAGAGCTCAGACGCTCTAACGTCCACATCATATAACGTTACTGCTTTTTGGGACTTGACAAGAACAACAGTATGGAAGCCCGTTTCCGCCACTGGACAAAGTGTATAGGCATTTAGTCATAATGAGAAAACGTTTCGTGATTTTGACTTAATATTTCATAATTATGACAGCATTTCATTATTATGAATGAGATTCTATGTCAAAATTAACTTGAAAATGAAATTAAATATCTCAATTATGACTTAACATCTCATAATTATGATTTTATATATCATTAATGACTTACCATGTCATTATTATGACTTACTTTCTCATATTTATGGTACTTCAAAATAATAGCTATCCCTGCTGAAAAGGAAAAAAAAAAACAAAAACAAAACAGCACAGACCAGCATGAATTCCATTGTGGTCTTTGCTGGTTTATGCTGGTTCATGCTGCTTCGGGTGCTGGTTTACCATACCAGCATCCAAAACACAACATATGCTGGTTTTGCTGGTGATCTCTCCATTCCTACTGACAAGTATACCAGCACCCAAAACACAACATATCACTGTTGTCGGAAGAAAATCTTGCATCTCCAAAATGGTAACTTTACAGGAGAAAGAAAAAACCTACTTTATTTTTAATGTAAGTCAATGGAACCAGACGTTTTTGCAAGTCATTTTGGGTCGTTTCTTTTAGCCCATTCATCATGGAATTTACATACAATGTAAGGGACAACGGGTTCTTTTAAATTATGTCAAAAACTGAAAAATGTCAAAAGTGATCGAAAGGTTTTCTTCCGACAACAGCGATATGCTTGTCTGTGCTGGTTTTTGTAGTAGTAATGTCAATTTGGAATTGGTATCTCATAATTATAAGTAAGTGTCTCATAAGTATGACTTAGTTTCTCATGGTTTTCTTAATTAATTAATTTCTCATGAGACAGTTTTCTCATAATTATGAGATACTAAGTCATAGTTATTAGATAGAATCTCATTATTATGAGACATCAAGTCATAATAATGAGATGCTATTTCATAATAAGGAGATACAAAGTTTATTATTTATGGAAAACTTTCTCATTATTATGGCTTACTAAATGGCTGTATATTTTTTTCCAGTGGTGGGAACGGGCTTCCATACAACAGAATCCCACTTGGCTAATATAGATGTTTTCTTTCACTAGGACTCAATGCCATTGTCTACGTTGGTACTGGGAGATTCGTCAGATACAACCCCAAACTCTTTGGCTCAAAGACTGAGTAAGTATTCAAAACAATCAGCCTATATATCAGCCCAATGAAAACAGTTTGCTTGTCTAAAGTACAGTACTGTGCAAAAGTCGAAGGTATTAAAGAAAATGATTGTCAAGCCATTAAGCTGGGCAGTAAGTATTTATCTAACACTAGAAAAAATACAAATATGCGACACATTGTGATTTTATGTGTGTTAGTGTATTAGCTTACCCATTGTAAAATTTCTCCACAAGAAAGCCCAGTATTTACCGTTTAACACCTACTTCAGTTAAATGGAATTTAACAAATCCATGCAATGGCTGGAGTACTCCAATTAGTCAGTAACCAAATGCTAGCTATCTTGCTGTATTATCCTATAATAAAATTGTTGTTTTTTTAAACATATTTATGTATATTTGCAGTCATTCTATTCAAATAGGGAATATTATTTATTGCTGGCAGAAGTACTGCCATGTTAAACAGTTTTAAGCAAATTTTGGGTGCCTGAGGCTTTTGCAGTGTATCTAAAAAGCTATGATCCCACTTAAAAGTTTTTCTTTGTTGCAAGGTTTATTTGAAATTAAGTATTTCTTAAGTATAAGCTCAAGTATTTTTCTCCTTCTTTTTGCAGCAAAGAAGACGAAGAAGCAGGTGTTTGTGAGTTACAACCTGCCTGTGACAGACTCAAATCTAACACTGTTGGTGGAGAAAAGAATTAGGAAGGAGATGGAACTCCACCCTGACAAATTTTAAACACATTGGACTGTAAACTCCACATTTTGTGCTTTTTCAGTATGTCGTGTTTTGTACATAAGCAAGCTAATAAATGGTAACATAATGTTCACACATTTTGTATCTGTGCTGCTTTCAGTTTTACATTGCATACAACACTCACCAGCCAGTTTATTAGAAACTGCTACCTTGTAGGCCCACCTTGCTGCAACAGCTTGTGCTGGCAATGCTCTAGCGCTTCATTGGTGGTCAGTTTCTGATTAGAGTCACTCTTGGCTGGATATTTTTTGAGTAGTGGACCACTCGCATTCTAGCAGTGACACTGATGTATGTAAAAACCCCCGAAGCACTGCTGTGCCTAGAAAAAACTCATACCAGCCTGACACGGGACATGGGTGATCTGATCATAAGTGGGCAGCACTAAGTATGCATGGGGTACAGTGCGTCTCAGAGACACGTAATCCAATCACCAAACCACCTTTGAAGGTGGTCAGGGACACATATGACCACATAACTTCTGTAGTATGGATGCAAAAGCGCCTAGATGCATCGTCGACAGGCAATGAACTGCCTTAATCAACTGTCATCACAGCAGAGAGGAAAGCAGCTGCATAGTTTATTTTTTTGTCTCCTCTCCCATTTGTTTTCAAGTTGTGTTAGCAATCCATGTAATCTAACCTGCTGTAACAGCCCTTATGTTTGGTTGAAGTTGCGTGAAAATTTTTTATCTAACAACACAGTGAGAGACTGATGTAAAAACTCTTCCAGCCTCAAAATCCAATCATGTGGTCACAGGAGACATATTTGAGACAAGTGGAAATGTCAGGCATAAACGGCTGTACACCTTGCTTATGATCAGATCACTCGAGATGATTGTTAATACCAAGTGTGAGCCTAAGTGTTCTCCCTGCTTCAAAATAAGGAGTCAGTAATTTCTTAGGTTTTGCATTAAACACAACACACAGAAGTTTTTAAGAATGCTTATTTACTGAAATGTGATCAATAAATAAATGGTTTATCAAACACATATTCACAAGTGCAATGTCTTATAAAAATGGACAATTGAAACAGTAATCCGTGAATCTCACTTTTGTGCTCTGCACATTACTGCTGACGAACACTATTGAATAAGCAGTTTAAGAGGCGTACATCTCAACTGTGGAGCCATGTCTGACTCCATTAGATGATACAAGCCCAACTTTATTAGCATTATGCCCACAAGAATGAGTTGTTTTTTTTCCTGACATCAATGTATGTTATATCTTTAATTAGCTTTTGTTTGTCACTATTGTAAATAGTTGAAATTGGGTTCAAATTGGAAGTAAAAAATTCTAGGTGAATATGATGGCTTGCTAGTGACAAGATATCAGAGTAATGAATCTGATTTAGCTTCTTGTCTTAACATAGCCTTAACATTCTCAGTATAAGGCCAGTTACACAGAAACATCTTTTCATTTCCTAGTATGCACAACACTTGAGACAAATGTGAATATTTTTCATATTATGTGTGGACAAAATCATTTTAGTAACAGTAGAAATGCATTCTGTAATGTCTTATTCAATAGCTTTAGAATAAAAATTATATTTGGGATGAAGCCAGAGATTATATTAAGTTGTGAGATGCCACACTGCCTAACAACAATTACAGGAATTTTTCAGGAGCCCTTACTCTGTGCCCTGCCCCACCTCTGAATTTTGTACATTTCCAAATGGAAACAACTGTTCTAGTGTACAATTACATAGAATATTCACTCTTACCCACACAAATACGATGCTCCAAAACACATCTGTGCATCCTGTAGACCTGGGCCCATTTTCCAAAAGCATCAGGGCATTAAGATCGTTGTTAAAGGGGAATTCCACAGATTTTTTTCTATTTCAACTGGTATACAAAAGATGCAAAGATGTAAAGAAAGTAATGCAGCGTGGTTTAATGTGAAGTGCTCCACTGTAGAGAAAGTTACAGAGTCAGAATTTTTCACAGCAGCAATGCGAGAAATCTGAGAGGTGTTTAATGATTCTAAAAACTAAAATGCTGCTTTTTGCTTTTACATACATAAACATTACATATCGCTGTTGTCGAAAGGAAACCTCATATCTCCAAAATGGTAACTTTACAGGAGAAGGAAAAAACCTACTTTACTTTTAATGTAAGTCAATGGAACCAGATATTTTTCCAAGTCATTTTGTGTCGTTTCTTTTGGTCCATTCTTTGTGAAATTTACACACTATGTAAAGAGCAACAGGTATTTTCAAATTATGTAAAAAAACTGACGACAAAAATGGAGATGGAAGGTTTTCTTTCGACAGCAGCAATATAACATCTGAGGAGACTTATATTGTTAGCATATAAATATCAAAATTAAAATGAAAATGTAATATGTAAAATGGCAGTGTATTTGTATGTTTGCATTTAAATTACCTGCTCATGTATGCAACGTTGAGCTCAAAATTAAAATTCAAATTCAGTCCTGTGATTTTAATTTGCCATTTGGTATCACTAGTATTGACATTTCATTCACACAGATTTAAATGCTTTACGAGTAGCTTTATTTAAATTAACGCGTATTTCCAGAACTGCATATTTATATTTAATGTGATTATGAAATAATTGTGTCAAAATGATAAAATGTAATCGATCTTATATGCATTTTCACTCTCTAATAATGCAATTAAATTGGATTATTAAAGAGAACACCAAGCTAAAAATATAGCAAAATTCAAATGAAAATGGAAAACAGCACCTCATCTTTTTGCAATTATATATTGTCGCCTACTGCGCTCATTCTGTGACAAAATGCTTTTGAAAATGCATGCGGTCAGATTGCATTTACATTTTCATGGACCTCCCAATCTGTCAATCATCCTATCATGGCTGGGCCAACAGGACTCCAAGTGGAAAAGGCTGTATTTGAAAACATGGCGGCCGAAAAGTTTATAGCTGCTCTTGCGTTGGCAGATGAGGTGAAGAAGAGGAATATAGTTACTTGTGATGTTTAACGTCTTGACCCCATGAGAAAGTGTTTAATTAAAGTTTTCTGATTTTTCAATCTGGTTGATAAAAATGAGGCTAAACTTGGCTTCCTTCTCACTAGTTTCTTTATTTTAATTTTCGAGTCCACCTTAAACAGTGCGGCAGTTACATTCTGGTGCCGCAATGCGCCCAGATGTCACAGCAGCACCGTTTAGAGTGGAAAGGATAGTCTGAAAAAGAAGCTAACTTTGGCCTTGTTTCATAAACTGAGAACGGTTTTAAAGTGAGGCTGGACATACAGAGTTGATATCTTCTTCAAAATGAGCATCAGAGGTGGATATATTGCTCTGCCAACACTTCACATGCTACTGCGCTCTGTGAATTGTGGAGGGATACACAATTAAGCTAACTAAAAGCGTTTGTTAAAGCTAGCTACTACTACATTCCCAAACAAGGCCTCCATCTGCTGATTTTATCAGATGGTTAACATGATCCAGCTCACTGTGTCACACACAAATACCTGTGATTTCTGTAATATTAATTTTAAAAAAAGGAAAGTAGAACATTAGAGACTGGCTGAATTCAGTTGAAAAGTGACACCGTACCTACACAGTACAGCGACTTTTGCCAACTCAGCCACTATGACAAGGTGGTTGTGTGATTGACTATGTGTACCAGTACAATTACAACTAAATCATTTTACTGTACATTTTTGGTAACAGATAAAGTGGAACACAGCAATACATCCACATCTGAAGCTCACTATGTAAGTTACAATCTGGTCGAACGCATTTTCAAAAGCACTTTGCCACAGAATTTGCCACAGAGTGCAGTAGACTAATATGTAATTGCCAAAAGGAGACGCGCCACTTCCCGTTTACATCTGAATTTTGACATCTTTCTAGCTTGGTGTTCTCTTTGATAATGCAATTAAATGATCAATTACATTTTAATCATCATTTATCATATAAATATTACATAATCACATTAACCATAAATAAGCAGTTCTGGAAATACATTTTAATTTAAATATGTAAATGAAATGTCAATACTTGTATACCTAGCTAATTAAAATTGAATTTTCATTTTGAGCTGAATGTTGCATATGTAAGTGGAACACTTAAATGCAAACATACAGATACACCACCAATTTTACATATTACATTTTCATTTCAATGATTCGCTTCCGTAACATAGGGTCATTTTTTTCACTTTGGATAGTAAATAATACGGTAATCTGTAGACATCTGTATACAACCCTGGTTCCTGTCAATACTATGGTAAAGAAATTCAAGTTTTAAAGTTTCTCTATAATGCACCATTTCACATTAAACCACTCAATTACTTTATTTATTTATCAAAGACTGTATCGTGCA
This sequence comes from Colossoma macropomum, assembly GCF_904425465.1. Classification (NCBI taxonomy): domain Eukaryota; kingdom Metazoa; phylum Chordata; class Actinopteri; order Characiformes; family Serrasalmidae; genus Colossoma; species Colossoma macropomum. Next base: position 34,076,278 of record NW_023494795.1, on the reverse strand, counting down.
GACATTTTTAAAAAAATGGGTGCAATTCCCTTTTAAACAGTACAGAGTATTACAGTATGAACTACCGTCTCTGAAAGTGAACATGGTCTTAACACTATGATTGTTTTTAAGAAACAGGGCCATGGATTCAGCTTTTTTTCTCCAACCATCATAATCCACAGATCTCTATTTCTCACCGACTGTCTCACTCTCTTTCACACACATGCATAAGACAACACATATGTACAAATTCTAACTGACATGATTGCTTTTTCTGGTCTTAGTGCAAAACACCAGGGAGGCTTTAGAAAACCTGAAAAACTGTGTGGCAACTCAACATTGCCAACATCAACAAATTAACATCAACTTAGTGGTCATTTGAAAAATATAACTCCATTCATTGGATGAGTGAATCATTCATTTTCATAATCCTCTTCTCGAACCATCCACATTTCAGCTGGCTTATGAGCTTTGACACATTATGAATAGTTATAACCTGTTCCATAGTCAGTGGTTTGTCATCATTCACTGGTTAAAAAGCTCTGGAAAACTTCCCTCATTTTAGTGGTTTTAACCTCATGATGCACCTTTGTGCTTGCGGGCCGATCCGATTATTGTTCCGCTGTTCTTCATATGGCCTGTGCTAGCTTTGATTTGAGTGACATGTATATAATCAAGTCCTAACTCCATTGGCTGTGCTGCTGCTAGGAGCTGTGCTGTTGCTGGGGTTCGCCGCCTGATGGAGGGGTGTATCCTGAACACGGGAATACTCCCTGACCTCTGGCCTGGCCAGGAGGTGGTGCTGCTCTCCAGGGAGGAGGGGCCTGCGCAGTAGCCCCTCCCCCTCAGCCAGAGTCTCTGGCAACGGTTGGCCTGCTGTCTCTGGCAGCAATGGAATGCAAATGATGCAGAGGAGGGTGCAGCAGGTGAGGATGACATGATGAAGGAAGAAGCCTTTCTGGTTGTGAAGCTCCATAAGTGGGGCCGTTAGCATGCCAAATCCTGCACTTGCAAGGACCAGACCTACACCTCCACCCCTATTTCATGCACACATAGAAGAAAAGGGTTAATATAGAGCAGAAGAAAAAAATGCCATACTAAGATTTCCCCCAACTAACAGCATGTATGTGAGGATATTAGCATGAATATTCAATATGCATAATATGTCTGTTCTTTTTACAATTCCAAAAAAGTTGGGACAGTAAGGGAAATAATAATAAAAACAGAGAGCAGTTTTGAGCTGTTTGACCTGTATTAAATTGAAAACTGTGCAGATATTCCGCTTCCCGTCGTGCCCAATAACACTCTTTCCGTGATAAAAATGCAGTAACACACAGCCTCGTGACAATACTGTGAACTACAGTGCTACGTGTTTAAATACAACACTGCGGATGCTCCTACTTATGTGCAATACTGCTAGTTTGGTCAATGAACATGGAAACTTCTGAAGTTCACAACTGTACCCCAGAGTTCTTCAATTCTGATCCTGAAGGAACAAGATAGATTGGTGATTTCCCTGCTCAAACACACCTGCTTTCGCTCATCTGTAAATCGGCAGGTTCGGTAGTTCTGAGCAGGTAAATTACTAAACTATGCTGGACACTGGCCCTTCAGAACTGGAATCAAAGATTCTTGCCTACATTTAGCCTTAGATCTACTCTTACACATACCATGTCATCTTAGTCTCTCTCTAACACTATTTTAGTTATTTGTATATTTATTACTTTTATATACGTCTAGTCTATTTTCATATCCCCTCTGTCTCACTGTGTGTTTAACAAAGTTTGTATATGATGTTTCCAGTACATTATGTAATTTGTTCAATTTCTCTTGCATTTGAAATAAGAAAGCAGCATAACTCAATTTCATTGACAATGAAAGTGTCAATAAAAGAAACATTTAAATTAAACAGAATCTGCATGCGTCCAAAGGGAGAGCAAAACTAGGAGAAATACACACAGACACACATAGAGGGAGGAAGGGAGAGAGAAATTGAGGGAGCTAGGGAGGGGGGCGGGGGTGGTTGGGTAGAGAGAACGCTGACCGTGACTGACTGACCTGATGACAGTAGGAGTAATCTCTGCGCAGTAGAAGATGCTGAGAGTGCTGACAGCGCGTGATGAGAACATTCCAATGATAGAAAATGCCACAGAGAACCGCCGGTTCAGAGTGTCCCTCAGAACTGACAAACAAGACAAGATCTTTAGAACTTCTCCACTGATTATACATATATATTTGTGCGTATACAAATGGATGAGTTTCTACAACCACACAGCCTTAAAATAATTAAATATGTCTATGCAAGTGATCTTACCTGTATCATGGCGAAGACTATATTTTCCAATTACTATTGTAGAGGAAAAAACAGACAAGCATTCTAATTAGTACAGATTCCACTCAACATGCACACACACAATATTCAGTTACACAAAGCCTGTTTGTTTGTGTGTGTGTGTGTGTGTGTAGGTAAACTCACAGCTGAGCAAGCCGAGCTGAAGCAATGAGGCTAGTGCTGTGATAATCATGAAGGTCAGGAGGCCGCCTCTCCTGCCAAAGCCCACCACCACTGGACAAAGTACCACACATGAGGCCATGGCAATGCCCGCCAGAGCGTAGTAATGCAGGTGAGAGGTACTGCCCTCCAGAACACTGCGTGCAAAACAGTGGTGGATACCATAGCCAGTCAGCCTGAACATATATGTGCGAGAGAGGAGAGAGAGAGAGAGAGAGAGAGAGAGAGAGAGAGAGAGATTATGTATATTAATTAGAAACACCAAAAAACAACACATATCACCGCTGTCCTCTCAAAACCTTAATTTTTTTAAATTCCATTTCATGACATAAACCAAATGAAACTGAGCAACTGTGCTAAAATCTTGTTACATTAACTTTCATTACAAGTTAAAAATGTTCTTCATTTCTACTGTACAGTTTTCTTTATTAAATCAATTACTATATTCACTATTTGTTAAAAAGTATCTAGATACTTGCTTGTCCAATATTTCTTGCTAAACCATAGGTATTAACAAGGAGCTGGTCCCCTCTTTACAACAACATCAGGCTCTACTCTTCTGGGACGGCTTTACACTAGATGTTGGAAGACTGTTGTGAAGATCTGATTGGCTTTAGTCACAAGTGCAGTACTGAGTAGGGATGCTACAATGCATTGTGATAATGTTATACGGAACAATGTGCAATGTAGAGCGTGAGCATTCATAACTGTGTTGTCTAATACATTTGAGATCCAATTAACAACCTACAGTAGCACATTAACATTTATAAACACACTCCCCCTGCCTCCCAGCTATAGTCTCATTAGTGAAATGTGCAACAAGTTTATAGTAATCATTTTGCTTTATTCAGTACCTAACCTCACTTATTGGTTGGCTCTGATACTTACATTTACTCAAACTCATCACATAAAAGAACATAATTTCACTTCTTCACAGTCCAACAGCATGGGGTTTTAAACTCCTCCAGCTGATGCTTGGTATTGGGCATGGTGACATTATGCTTGTGTGGTTGCTCCAGTGTTCCATTCTACTGGCAATGCTTTTCTAAGGAGATTATACAAGCTGGGGGTCAGTATTAGAACACCTGCGTCAGCATTGGGGTGTGCTGAGTACCCTAACTAGAAGGGATGTCAGGACACTTTTGGGCATACTGTATGTACCTATATATACACACACACCCTCACAGTCATACACACTTACGAGTTGACACAAAGCACTACAGTGCTCTTCCACAGGTTTCTGGTGCTGCTCAGCTGTGTGATGCAGGAGGTTCTGGGCTTCTGCTGCAGCTCTCTCTCCAGCTCTGGACACAAGCATCATTCACTTCATCATCATCATCCCTGTCAGGTATCTTATCAGGTATGGCTATTCATTTCATCTGAGAATTTCCTAGTCCATGCAATAACACTACTCACCTGAAAGGATTCCATTAGGATCAGCTGACGTGTCAACACCATTACTCCGGGCAATGGAGTACATTTGCTTCTTCGCTCTTTGATAGTGCTGCGTAGCCAACAACCAGCGCAGTGACTCTGGAAACACCCTGTAGAGAATGAGATGAGAGAAATCACACGTGTCATGATCGAAGATTTAGTAACCACTTGGAGCCATAAAAAAAAACTTGATGTTTGGGGGATGACCACTCCTTTTCTTCCCTCATATCATAACTTATATTTATTCCATTTTCATCACCCCTATTCCTCAGGTCAATGTCTTGGTCCTATCTCTTAGTTATGCCTGCCTACTGAAAAAAAGTTCTAAAAAGTTACAAAACACCCAATCAGTCTTTGGGGGGTGGTGTCCATCTTGATGCCAAACTGTCCCTTTATAAAATTTGGAAGATTTTAAAATTTTGTTGATATATCAAACTTAGTGCTTATATAGAAATTATTTATTTATATAAAATACCAGAAGCAGTTTAAATATGTTGAAGAAACACCGGCATAGGAAGATGTCAGATTCTAGAACATTGTGTGTCCAGTAACGAAATTCATTTTTTTTTAAGACAAATTACCAAAATTCAGGATGATCCAGGAAAATAGATTGCACGAGTTGCAACCCTATGGTCTGACCTTCTAGCATAAAGTATACATCCAAATCCAAATTCTAAGTTATCTCTGCTTTTACAGTCATGCAATCTCACCTCATACAAAAAGCATGAGTAAAAAGGTGCAGTCTGAACCCACAAAATGAAACGCATAATGAATCCAGGAGGAGCATATTCAAAGATTACAGAGTTCCCAACAAACACACTGTAGTAATTATTTAAGCAGCCACTTTTGTCACCCACTCTGACAACTCTTGCAGCATCACACCTTCACTCCAACCTTCCTGCTGCAGACTTGAAGAAGCAATTGCTGAATCGTCCTCCCATGTACCACCCATAAGTAATGATAAGAATGTGTGATGTACACAGGGGTTTTTTGCCACTCTGGACAGCCATTCTTCAGTACCAAAAACAGTCAGTTGATGCTTTGAAAAAGGAAATATTAATTAAAAACTTTACATTGCCATTGTGTTGCCCCTGCCAATTAGGTCCACCCTGACATTTTCAGAGCTAGGTTATGTCATTAGGTACTGTTTAGCTAACTTTAAGCAATGTAACAGCATCTATGATGACAGGTGGACCGATATGAAAGAAAAATATATTTGATAAATACATTTGGAATATATTTTTGTGATGCATGAAAATGGCAAAAAAAATGTATTTGTTAAATATATTTTTTAAATACATTTATTCATATTTATATTTTTTCAACTGTACGCAGTCTTAACAAAGGTTACTGATATAATTAAATGGTACTGAATTTTGTCTTTTGCATTGTACTTTGCATTATTCATTGTATGCATGCAGTAAGGCAGCACTCACACAAAATGTATTTCAAATATACAAAATATATCAAACAAGATATCAACTGCATTTTCACAGTGTATCAATACCTACAACACTTGCTTTTGCCATATTAAAAGGTTAATTTGCTAATATTTAAAATGAAGATAGTATAATATAAATTCATTTCAACATGTATTCCAAACAGTACAGTGCATTAGGTAAGTATTTTAGCCATTTTCAAACATTTTCAAATGTATTTGGTAAAAATATGTGTGTACAGTTATTTCTGTATGGTACATTTCTATGTGTAATATTTCTCCATACATTTGAAAATAAATGTATTTTAAAATATATTGGGTTAATATGGCAGTATGTTCTGAAATACATTTTAGTGTTTGGAACATATTTCAGCATGGATTGCAATGTATTTGACATGCATCTCAAAATACACAAAAAATACATGCCCGTATATTTTTTTTTTCCATATGGGGAGGAGCTCAGCAGGGGGGACCACCACTGTCACCACACTATCACATCTATCGCAGTGGTTACATTTAACAAACTCAGACAAAATCTGATTTGATGCAGTTACTGTCTAATCAAATAGGTTGTTAAAAGTGAGAAAGAATGCAAGACAATCTCCTTGACAAGTGTTCACTTGGGTCACAGGCTCATTCTGGCCAAAATGTGAAATGTTGAGGTCACAAGCACAGAATAATAGGCAATGTCTACCCCTGGATGTACACATTTTTTTTCCTCTATATATACACAAAGCCTGATCTTACCAAACATATGGAAGCATGAGGACAAATGGGACGATGATGAGAACCTGAAGAATCTGCCAATCCCGGCACAGTGCTGCTAAGCCAGGCATCAGCAGCTGCCCACCCACCACAACCAGACTGGCAACCATTGTCATGGAGAAGCGCCAACCAGGCAAACACAGCTCAATCCCTAAGAGAGAGCAGCATGGTTATTAAAACAGGAAAAAAAAAACACAATAAGACAAGAAGAAAACACTTCATTCTTTAATTCTTTTTTTGCCAAGTGAACGCAGTGGGGCTTCCAAGATGACTACGTTTTTGTTCAGCTATCCCTTCCTCTGTTTCCCTCTTCGTCTCTCTTGCTCGCTCTCTCACACACACACACACCTCACTCCCTTTGTTGTTGAAGGGCCCTCTGGTGCTGATTACCTCAGACCCCCTTCTGCCCCCAAACTGAAAGTGATCCACTCCAGTGAGGACATTTTCACCCTACTCACCCACCTCCCTCCCACCTCACACTTACACACACAGAATAGCTAATATAGCTGGATTCCTGTGATAGAGAAAACATCATGTTATGAGTAGAAATCAAACAAAGAGGAGATTTTTGTGTAATTCTGACCATAATAACCAATGTGAATATCAGACCTGCTTTGTTAGCACTGTTAAAAACAATGTTTTTCAAAAAATATATAGTACTGTGCAAAATTCCTAGGCACCTGTGAAAATTTAATTTACAAAACTTTTTGTCTGGGTACTGAGCAGTGCAGTTCAGAAAAACTAATTTTAGAATAAAAACAAACAACACTAATGCAAAAAATGATCAGTGTTACTTGTCACTGTGTTCAATTACCTCTCTTTAAGGATAACTGTGACAATGTTTTAGTTTATTAGGGTGAAACTTAACAAAAAGAAGCAGGCTTGAGTCCAAATATAGTACACTTTTAAAGTATTTCTGGGAAGCACCTTTGGAACCCTCTAAAAACTTACTCTTTAAGCAATGTTTAATGATTTGCAATCAGAAACATGCTGCCTAAGCAGCGTTAAGTAACTTTATCAATCAAATACAAAAACAAGTAATTAAATGCCAGGGAGAGGGGGCAGCTGACATTTAAAAGCAGTTTGCTTTTTTTAGATCTTTTACAAATAAAGCATATTAGCTAAGCTAAGACCAAGGATGCATGTAATTGTAACATTTACTATATGCCCTGCACAGTATGAAGCAAAACACAACCCAGCAGAAGAAGATATTTGAAGGAAACCACAACCTCAGCATCGGGTATGATGGAAGGAGGGAGAGAAGCTGTAAAACTTACTCAGTACAAAAAGGGAGAGCCTGATGGCAGCCAGGCAAAAACCCTCAAAGAAGCGAAGTGTACTAAACATGGCCACATCCACAGAGAACGCCACAGCCAAGCCGAACGCAAGCACGGACAACACCGACACCAGCAGCACCGGGATACGACCTAACCTGGGAGAGAAAGCGAGAGAGATAGGAAATAGAAGGGAGAGAGAGAGACAGAATTTTGTCAGCACATGTTTACCTGTTCCTCTGAAAAGCTTATCACCACAGTATAAATATCAAAATATGGTTCACTTTAATTTGGGGCCATTTCTTTTGGTCCACTCATGAAATGTACACACATTGTGAAAAACAACAGGCATTTTCAAATTATGTCAAAAGCCAAAAAATTACAAAAATGGAGATATGAGGTTTTGTTCCGACAGCAGTGATGTGTTATTTTAAAGTTGTGCCAGTTTTAAATTAAAAGTATTTGCAACTATATGGGTAGAATTCTATATCAATCACATACACAGTCACATAAACTATGTATAAAATATGTATATAAGTTTTTAAGTAATTTAACAAAAGAACATAATCTTAAAATCAACCTGAAATCAAAAGCATGCTTAAACACTCGTTTAGAAGATAAAGACTCATATCTTAGAGCGCAAATTCGAATGACTGGTGTTGAACTGACTGACTGACTGACTGACTGACTGACTGACTGACAGACACACACACACCATCTAAACCACTTATCCTTCTGGGTCGCGGTGGGGTGCTGGAGCCTATCCCAGCTGTCATTGGGCAGAAGGCAGGATACACCCTGGACAGGTCGCCAGTCCATTGCAGGGCAGACAGACAGACATACACAAGCAATCAAACACACATTCACACCTATGGGCAATTTAGCATGTCCAATCGTCCTGACTGCATGTCTTTGGACTGTGGGAGGAAACCGGAGTACCCGGAGGAAACCCACGCAGACACGGGGAGAACATGCAAACTCCACACAGAAAGGACCCTGGTCGCCCAGCCGGGAATCGAACCCAGGCCCTTCTTGCTGTGAGGCAACAGCGCTACGTTAAATTGACATAAATATAAAAATAGAATTATTTGGTGGTGCTTTGAACTGTACCTTGCTGGGCTACGCTAATGTAGTTAGTCAGTTATAAGTTTAACCACCACAGTACAGGCTCACTTCCAGTACATGATGCTCAAATAACACCCATTTAGAGGATAAACAATCTGGGAACACGCCGAGAGACGGATGGAACCAAAACGAGTTTTGTGGTGGGTACTGTGTATATAACTATAACCAAACCACAGCATTTATATATGCCTATTAAGTCTACAACAGTTTTATGCCGCCCATTCCTGCTGAAGTTATGACAAGGGTTTCAGCCCGGACTGCTTTTTAAATGAGACGCAATGCAGGGCAGCCAATCAGAACAGGGGCCATTCACATATATCTGTCTTAAAGGCAAAAAAAAACACAACCTATATAATTCTATGGGATAAGGAGCAGTTAGGCAATGATCAAATAAAAGCTTAATTGTAACTATTTTTGTACATATATACACACAAACAAATGCAATAAGTAGACCTCAGGGAGGTATGTAGGATATAGGCCCTTTAAACACAGGGCCCTTTAAACTCAGCACCTTCACAAGCACATACTTTAGCTTTACTACTAAATGTACGCAGATTATAGTATATTGAGTAGTTTATAGAATAGTACACAGAATAACCAAGCACTAAAGTAATTTGCACTTTGTCCAGCCCCGATTAATCAATATCATGGTTCACCTCCCCCTATTTCCACCTCCACCTATCATTGAGTGCAAACAGGTAGCTCAGAGACCCTCACTGATATGGTGTTTCACTCTGAAATATGTCACATTAACGAAGGAAAATTTCCCATTCCTGTTCACTTAAATAAATAAGTCATGTCCAATATTTGGTTTCAAATCCTTTGCAGAATGCTTGATGTCTGCAACCCATAATCATCACCAGCTGCTGGGTATTTTCCCTGTTATGTTTTGCCAGTTCTACCAGGCCTGTAATGAAGCCATTTTCAGTTCAGCTGCTTTTTTTCAGGGACTTTTTGCCTTTAGTCTTGTCATCAGTAAGAGAAAAGTTCAGCGTTGTTCAGGTTGATTAATTGACTAGGCTAGTCTAGAACACTGTACCATTTGGAAATCCTGAAACCCCACAGTTCATTTAGTAGAATGTTGTCCTGCTGAAATGAAACATTGTCCAGTAAGTTAGGGCATTTGGTGGAATCCAAATAGTTAAGGTGTTTGTTTAATCATTTCACAATTCATCTACATCACATCAGTGAAGACAAGTGTGGCACTACTGGCCTACATCCCAAAACTACCATGTTTCACAGATGAGTTGGTAAACTTTGGATCAGGAGTATTTTCTTTTGCCAGATATTTCTCTTTCTTGGTTCCTCTCAGTGTTTCTTCTTCTTGAAGGGAGTTTTTCCTTTTGAGCCTTGGATCCTATCAGTGATTCTTCCTCATACTCTTCCTATCAGTGTTTCTTTCTCACGCAGTTCAGCTGCTTGTTTCGAGGACATAATTAAGTGAAACACTCAGTATTGTTCAGGTTGATTAATTGACTAAGCTATTCAAGAAAATCCTTTGTTTTGAGTCTTTGTTCCTCTCAGTGGTTCTTCCCCATGCTCTTGGTGAGTTTTCCCTTTTAAGTCTTGGCTCCTTTCTTTGTTTCTTACTCATGCTCTTAGGAAGTTTTTTTAGTCTTGGTTCTTCTCTGTGTTTCTTCCTCATGCTCTTAGGAAGGTTTTTCTTTTTGAGTCTTGGTTCTTCTCTGTGTTTTTTCCTCATGCTCTCAGGCAAAGACTTAAAAAAAAAAAGCTATGCCTGAAAAAGCCATATCCAAAGTTAGGTCAATGATTAAGAAGTTTAAAACCTAACTGGAAGCAGACGCTGGTTTATTGTTAGAGAGGCAATTTGTTGGTTAATTGGTTAATGTGAGCAGTGATCACAGAATCAAGCTTTGGGCATGGCTGTTCCAGTCACCAGACCTAAACCCTCTTGAAAACCTGTGGGGAGAGCTCAAGGAGAGGGTCCTAAAGAGAGAACCTGGAGGATGGGGAGAGAATCTGTGTTAAGGAGTGGTCTCTGATTCCTTGCGCTTTATTCTCAGTATCTTATCAAACATCATAGGAGAAGACTCATTGCTGTTATGTGGGCAAAGGGAGGTTGCGCAGGGGTGCCAATAATGGTGACACTTGGTTTTGTTAAAGTTATTTTTTGTTTTGTTTTTGTTTTCTTAGACTGAGTTTACTTCAATTAAAGGTTTGATTTTTTCTTCATATTTTCAGTGTGAGACTGAGGCAATTAACCACAAAGACATTTTTCATAACATTTTTTACTCAGCTTTACTGAGTGTGCTAATAATTATGGAGCTGACTGCACATACCTGTGTTTTCCCTGCTCCATCACACCTACCTTAGCTCTTCAAAGACTTGATCATTCACAGATGAATTAAATCGAATGTGTTACAGCAGGGAAAACCAAAACAAAAGTTCCAAAGGCAGGGACTGAGAACCTCTGAGGTAGAGGGTGCACTGAGAAGCTTACCAGTCTGCCATAGCCCCCATCAGCAAGTAACCAAATATGGACCCCACCAGCAAAGAGAACTTAGCAATGTGGACCTTCCACTCTTCATCGCATACAAGCTGCCACTGTAGAGAGAGACAGGGCGTTACCACAGTGCTCACACATATCTGCAATAAAGCTCAGTCATACTACAGAGATGTTTGTTTAGAACTTGCTAAGTGATACTTTCAAACACATACTATGTACTTAACTACTGAAAAAAGTATACACTTATTCTGAAGAGTGATGGAAACTCTTCTTATTGAGTGTACAATACAGGTGCACAAAGTAAACTCATAATTAAGCCACTTCATATTTGCTAAAATATAGCCTGGCACTTCAAGATAGTTGCATGATGTTCAGACTAGTGATGTTGAGATGATCTTTTTGTAGGCTGTGAGTAATGTAATAATTAGAATGAGGGGATTGGTAGAAAGGAAACAGGAATTAACAGTAAGGATTAAATTGCATTTGCACCACGCAGTCTGGCTATTCATTTGTCTCTAATTTCAATATGTAGAGAAGTCATGCATTTTGAGACATTAAGTGGTTCATTAACATTCATTAGCATGTCTGTCAGTATGAAAGACTTTTTTTTAACATACACAGTAAAAAGCATCAGGCCAGGAGTGTGAAAATGGCCTCACACACACATACACAGCAAGTCAGCACAGTATGCTTCATACCTGGCTGAAATCTCAGCCAGTACCTCATATATTGCATGATCAAATAGCAGGTATTTGGATATTAACACTAAAAGACTGGTTAAAGGGGAAGTCCACCAACTTTTTCAAGTATATGCATAGTATAATCATTGAGATGTAGAGTAATTCAGAGTGTAGAGTACTGACTCTGATTTCTTTACAGTGGTGGTGATAGGAACAAATAATGCAAATATAGCCATCTTATTTACTGCCCAAAACCACCACTGCTCATATAGTGGTCCTCTGAGTTTTTATATACAATGCTGATATTGGTAAAATGCCAGTGAAAAAAAGTGAAAAATCTCAATGTTTTATTTGGGACCATTTTGCCTTATAACACCCTACCTCTCTGCCACAAAATTGATTTTAAAAACTGCCAGGCCAAAATCTTATCTTAATGTCATAGGCATCAGGTAGGGTGTTCAAATCCATTTTATGTAATAGCTTTCTGTGATGTAGCTTTTAGAAGCATTAAATCTTGAGACATTTCTCTAGAATAGAGCATTTCATTTTAAACCACACTAAATGACTTTGTCTACATCTTGACAATTATGTTGAAAAATCAATCGAACCCCCCTGTAATGCACAGCCCATTTCATTGTAGATCATCTATGACCATGAAGGAGTTGCAACTGAAGTGTGGAGCTGCAGGATTTTAGGGCAATGTTTGCGATGTGAAACACTCTTATAAGTGTGAATACACCTCATGAGAAATCAGAGAAGAGGTGGTCAAACTTAAGTTACAAGCATATCAGTCTCATCACTGGCTCATCTTATCATAAAGATCCTGCAAGTTTCAATTGTTCTGGATCACAGGGTCTTGGCTGATTTTCAACACACATGTTGAATCTCTCCAAAACAACCCCACCATCTACCACCCCCCAAACACAGACGAATCAACATGGCCCCCTCCGCCAGAACATCCTAATCTTATCAACAGACAGTCGCAAACTGCTGAGTGAACGCAACGTATAGATACATTGACGTGTACTGCTGAGTTTGTCTTTGACACAGCAGTGTAGCTGTGGCCAAAGGTTATCTGTCCCAGACTGAGAGGGATGGGTGGGACCCCCGGGCAACATTATCAGCCACTGCAGCTGCCCGCGTGCATCTGCTGAGTTCAATAAAAGTACCATAAAAGTGCCAATGTAATCCTGAAATTAGTGTAACTTTTTTCTTTTGCTACCTCATGTGCAAACCTGATTCCTCAAGGCCTAATGTAACTGAGCAAAGGCTATTTTAAAACCAGGTCAGACTCAGAAATAGATTCAGCACTGCCAAAAAATTAAAAAATAAATAAATAAAAACCGATGTAGCCTGATAAAGATGTAAGCTGTGATCAGCAGGGCGTGTCTTGCCTCAGGTAGCGGGTTAGTGCTTAAGGTTGATGTAAAGCCAATGTCAGTGGGGGTGAATGATTCATGCACTGATGTTCAAATGTACGAGCAGCCTCTTATGCCATAAGAAGGGCTAGGGGCTGGACGACACATAAGATTTCGTCAAGGACGCGAGGGTAGCAGCGCAGAGTTATTTCCTTACCTTGGTGACCACGTTCTGCTGCAGTCCTGACTGCAGCTCGAACCTGCCCTCGCTGCACATGCACGGCGCGCTGTCGTTAGCGCTCTCCGCGTCTGCCAAGAGCGGCTCAGGCGCGAGAAGGAGGCTAGGGCTGGGGCTCGCGCTCGGCATAGCGAGCCCGCTCTCGTTAATCGCGCACGCGCTCTTGGGCTGCGCCAGTAAGAAAGAATCGGAGAACTGGCTGAAGGCAATGAGCAGCGCAGGCACCCACGTCAGAGCCACGAGGCGCCGCTGGTATGTCCCGAAGCCGCCGAGGAAGGGCAGCACGGCGGCGTCCACGCGCGACAGCAGCTTGGACGAGCCGCGGGGTTCCGGCGTCTGCGGCACAGCGCCGTTTTCCGGCAGCTGGTCCAATCCGTCCAGCCGTAGCGCGGCCATGGCTCCGCCGCCGTTTCACATGCACTCCGCCGCGCAAGCACGGTCTTTTGTCTCTGCGAAAGAGCCGGCACGCCGACACAAGCTGCTGCGGCGGAGAATGGTAGTCTCTTTTTAACCACGTTGAAGCTACGTTCGGCAATCCACACTTAGATAAACCCAGTCCAATAAAGAGTGTGCTAGAGACCAGTTCAATATATAGCCCAAATGTGGCAGATCGAGCCGCATGTGCCAACTAGAGGATGGGGTGCACGGCATGCCTTTCCTCGCCTTTGTGATCCTCCTCCGGCTTTAGATCACGCCATCGCGGCGCTGCGCGAGCTTATGCAGCTGCGTGCCGGGAGCTCCGATGGGGGCAGCGTGTGGTAAACGAGGCCCGCCCTGCGTCCCCCAGGGTCCGCAGGTAACACACCTGTCTATGCGCCGATCGCGGGCAGGCGTGGCTCCGGCATCCATCCCTTAGTCCTCTCCTCGAGTCCTTCTCACATTGCGCCTCTTTGTATCGGCGCGCATGGGAGCTCAGTGGTGTACCCTTTGGAAAACGCAGCCTTAAACACGCTCTGTTTGAGGTCAGTTGCTATATTTCCCGTTCAACCACAAACCGGTCTTCTTTCTTAGCGCGGGCCGAGGGCTACGCGACCATTTTCGCCGGCGATTCAATTCAATAGCCTCCACATAACCGGACAGCGCACGCCCGCAGCATCCAAATGAAACGCCCCTCTTTACAGCCTCCTCGCCTGCTCTGATTGGTGGAGACGCACGGGACGATTTAGCCTCCGGCGTGTGATTGGACGGAGGAGCAACAAAGAACCTTTGTGTGGCCTCTTGCCCCCACGCTGCTATTGTAAACATGCCGGTGTTGCACCCAAATAAGTTACCCGTCGAACTGTCCAACCTCGAAATAACCCCACCGTAACCCCGATCCAAACCCTTCAGTGCCAATTTAACTTGTGCTTGACGACTCGGTGGGTTATAATAGTAGCCTTACGTTGCTCTTGCGTCATAGGTTTATCCCCGACTGCTACAAAAAGCCGGTTTCTTCATTCTCTTCCAATTTAGGATGAATTTAGAATGAATTGGTTATATAAACAGGACATATAAACCCCCCCCATCATGGCGTATTGTCTTCAGACTCAATAAAACACTTGAATAAATCAGGACCAACAATCTTTTAAAACGTCTCAAATTCTTTGTAGTTTTTATGACGTATTTGCGTTCTTTCACTGCTTTATGTAAAAGTGTAGCTTGGTCTGAAAACATAGAATGCAAACTAGGATTATCTAGGCTTACTTTTAAATGTTAGTGAACTTTTTATTGAACAATTACTATTGTTGTTCTTTTGTCTGTAAGACTGATATACGTGTAAATAACCTCTGTTCTGAAAAAAAAAAAAATATATATATATATACACACACACACACACACACACATCTTTTAAACTTAAAGTAAGTAACCAGGTTAACTTAAAATTTTGAGGTAATTGAAAGTGACCAGAAGAACAATTTGTATTTTACATTTGTTCATTTTTTTGAAGTTCAATTAATTCAACCTTTCAACTTAAACAGTTTACTTTTTAGGTTCAAAAGCTGTATAATTGTGGAGATTGTGGCATATACACTAAATGTTATTCTTACTATACATAATCATTTTACTTACCTTGTAGTATAGGTACTAGCTAGGCTAGTTTTGCTAAGTTAGTCACAGGACATATCAGCTACTTCAGACTAGATTACACCATTACAGGACAGCCTATTGAGGTTTATTAAATACTTAGCCATGCTGGCTAGAAAACTATGATTAGGCTGTCACTATTCTCCATTTTTTGTGGATACATGGTGGGTTTAATCCACTCCATAGATCCAGAGAGTTAACGAAAATGCAATGTCAGCTAGCTAGAGTTGGTAGTTATCGAACTTAGACACATACTTTAAAGCAGAAGTATATATGTTCTCTGTGATGTTTGTGGTGCCCAGTTCCCATTGCTAAGCTACAATTGGACAACTGAATTTGATTCAGGGGAGCAGTCTCAACTATTGAACAAAGTTGTGTTTTCAGTTCTGAGTTTCAGTCTATATTGTCAATCAATATTTTATGTCTGTCAACATATCACATACAATAACAGCAACATTAAGAGATACAGATCACTAGTTAGCTTCCCCGACTAACAACAATCCAGAAAAGCCAGCAGGCACACCAGAAACACCAGAAAGGGTGCAGAAAAAATTTATCAAATTTCTTTTACCAGTGAGGACTAAATTTAATCAAATGTATTTCTTTTAATAGATTTTTCAACTTGAACATATTAAGGTGAATTGGAGTAAGTTTTGGGTTACCAACTAATTTTTTTTTGGATTAGACAACTAAAGGAATGATACAATTATCATTCTAATTTTATTGTTTTTTGAAAAATAAATGGCCATTTTGAATTTGATGTCAACAATACGTTCCAAAAAAGTTGGGACGGGGCATGTTTACCACTGTGTTTCATCAACTCTTCTTTTAACAACACTCTGTAAGTGTTTGGAAACTGAGGAAACCAATTACTGTAGTTTTGAAAGTGAAATGTTTTCCCATTTTTGTTTGATATAGGATTTCAGCTGCTCAACAGTTTGGGATCTCCTTTCTTGATTTTGTTTATTTAATAATGCACCAAATATTTTCAGTGAGTGACAGGTCTGGACTGCAGGCAGGCCAATTTAGCACCTGGACTCTTTTAATACAGAACCATGCTGTTGTAATACATGCAGAATGTGGTTTGTCACTGTCTTGCTGAAATAAGCAAGGCCTTCCCTGAAAAACACGTCGTCTGGATAGCAGCATATGTTGCCAAAACATGTATATATCTTTCAGCACTAATGGTGCCTTCACAGATGTGCACTAATGCACCCCCATACCATCATGAATACTGGCTTTTGAACTGTCCAGTGATAACAAGCTGAGTGGTCTTTAGCCTGGAGGACACAGCATCCATGATTTCCAAAAAGAATTTCAAATGTTGATTTGTCGGACCACAGGACACCTTTCCACCTCACCTCAGTCCATTTTAAATTAGCTCGGGCCCAGAGAAGGTGGCAGCATTTCTGGATCCTGTTTATATATGGTTCTTCTTTGCATTTTAGTGCTTTAACTTGTATTTGTGGATGCAGCGACAAACTGTTTTCACAGACAGTGTTTTTCAGAAGTGTTCGTGAGCCTATGCAGTGATTTCCACTAGTACTGGTTTTTGGCCTTGTCCCTTGCATAGAGATTTCTCCAGATTTTAATGTTCTGTGGATGATGAAAAGCCAAAGTTCTCTGCTATTTTACATTAAAAAACATTATTCTTGAATTGTTGCACTACTTGCTCATACAGTCTTTCAAAGAGTGGTGAACCTCTCCTCATCTTTACTTCTGAAAGGCTTTTTTATACCCAGTCATGTTACTGACCTGTTGTCAATCAACCACCAGATGTTTTTTTTTTTTAGCATTACACAACTTTACCAGACTTTTGTTGCCCCATTCCAACTTTTTTTGGAACAAGTTGTTGGCATCAAATTCAAAATGGGCATATATTTTTCAAAAAACAATAACATTTCTCAGTTTCAACTTTTAATATGTTGTTATTGTACTATCTTCAATAAAATATAGGGTTTAAATTATCTGCACATCATTGCATTTTTATTTACATTTTGCACAGCATCCCAACTTTTTGGAAATGGGGTTGTAATTTAAAAACACACAAGATTAAATTAATAATTAACCCTGCTGGTGCCATAATATCCAAAATATGAATCCAAAATGCTTCCTGTTTTAAAATCTTGTTATTGATATTCCCACCTCTGCTACCAAGTGTGACTGTTTCTATACCAATACATCTAAGGGCTTCAACACTGTGATTTGACTTTATAAAGTGTCTAACCACCGGCGAATTAAGGTCCTTCCTCCTGATAGAGCTCTTATATTTTGATAATATGGTTTTTATTGGTCTTGATGTCTGTCCAACATATCCCATTAAGCATGGACACAATAAAAAGTAAATAACATTCTTAGAATTACAAGTAAAATGAGTTAAATATCTTTTACCAGTTCGTGGATGTGTGAGAGGACCAGTTTTTTACCAGATTATTACATGCAGCGCACTGAAGGCAAGAAAAACAACCTGGAGTAACTGGAAGTATTGGCTTTTCCTTAAGATGACAGTTGGCATATACCAATCTGACTTTTAGATTACATGCTTTAAATGAAAAGAAGGACGCTTGACGAACATTTGTGAAAGTCTGGGATCAGTTTTTAGAACATGTCAATGCTGCTGAATAACTGATTTTATCTGATTACTTTCAAGCCCACACGTAAGGACACAAGTAACAGAAAAGTTTTTATCTTTAGAAAACTCTTGTGTATAAAATCTCAATGAATCCAGTCTATGTTTAGCACCATCCAACTAAGACTGTGGATAACAATGTCACTTAAAACGATCAATTATTTCCTTTGCATATTTTTATAACCTTCATCACAACCACAAATTTTGTTAACACGACAAATCTGACTAAAAGGTAAACCTTTTTTTAGACATAGGGGATGAAAGCTACTTGCAGCAAGGAAAGGGTTTTATTTGTTGGCTTCCTATAAAGAGTAGAACTACGATTATTTTTTATTCTTAAAGAACATAACATCCAAAAAAGGAATTTATTCCCTACTGAAATCTGAACGTCTCAATGTGAGTATTCAAATAGTCCACAAATTCCTGTAGCTGTCCTTCTGTCCCTTGAAAAAACATTATCAATGTATCTTCACCAAAACTGTATACACTCCTGTAAAGGATTGTCTTTATAAATGTAGCATTCTTCAAAATGTCCCATAAAAAGATTTGCACATAGTTAGGTGCCATTGCTGAGCCTGTGGCTATACCCCGTATTTGAAGATAATAATCAGATTCAAAAAGAAAATAGTTATCAGTCAACAGTGTGCCAGGGACAGTTTTTAAGTATACCTTTGAAGGCTTTCTTCCAAACCGCATTAAACGCCACTTTCATTAATTTTCTTTCTTTCTTTTTTTTTTTTAACCTTATTAACTGGCAGTGGCTTTACTCACAGGGAAAGTATTAACAGGACCGCACCGACTGCTGAATAGCCCAAAAATCGCCCCAAAAGAGCTATCACATTTCTCATACAAACATTTTTCCTCTCTTATGAGTTTGAGGTAACGTTGGCTGAGTTTGTCAGAAAAACCTGGGTTAACCCTGGAGCTAAAGGTATCTCTAAAAGAGACGATTCCCAACGTATTTTACCCCAGAAAGCAGCAAGCTAGCACTCTGAGTTCTAATGATCGTGTAACGTTACACTTTAGCGAACTTTACTATGCCTTTACAGCGATATTCTAGCTGGACAAAACTTACCACTTAACGTAACACTTTCCTGGTAACAAAAGGGTTACAAAAGAGTAACAAAAGAGGTAGTTTGTTAGTAAATCCAATGGTTAGTATTACCATGCTTTCGCTAAACAAAATACCAGGTAAAATGTAACTTTACCTGAGGAGAGACCGTGGAGGCTTGCGCTCGCGTTAGTTGCCTTTCACACGTTTTAATCCACGTTATAGCTCCGTTGCTATAGAGATACTTTAGCTGACTGCATTACATTTACACGTTTCACTAAAACGCGTCCCTTTTCCTGCGTAAAAAGTACGCCAACACGTAAGTCGTTTCCGTTTTACTTTTTTTCTCCGTTATATTAGGAATCGACAAGCTTGACTTGTATGTTTTCATCAGTCTGGAGTAAGAGTGACAGTAGGCTTTTGGTTTGGGGAACTCCATACACATATCCTTCATCTTTTGTTTCATTATTTCCTCACCTAGTCAGCTCTCGATAGACGCATTTCCACTCAGGTAACCGTGCGTAAAAAACGCATTTTCGTTACAAATGTGTTTAACGTGGTCGAGATCTGTCTCTGAACATCTCCGAATGTGGTCTGAGTAATCCGATCGTATTTCGCTCACAATGCGTCCTAAGGGTGTTTACATCTGGCTTTTCAGATGAAAATCCGAAAACGATCCGAACACCAAAAACGCATGTTAATTGAAGTGTTAACAGGCTCAATGGGTGCAAGGCCACAGCCGTCCAGTCAGAACCAGGTAGGGGCTTTCCAACAAGTACGGGCAAGCCCAGCTGCGCTAAAGTGAGGCCGGCACAGGCCAGTTTGTTTTCTCTGCCAACTGTGCCAACATAAAATGGAAAATGGACCAGATGATTTTGCCAGCTGGGAAGGTGTAAAAAAGAAGAAAAAATGAATCCACAAGCACTTCGACGATACATATGGCAACCTTAGAACCTTCCATCTGCAAAAGCCACTTTCCAACCCAACAACTCATTGTCTACCTTAGCTTTTGTGTCGCCCAGATGAACCATATGGCGTCTCCGATGTGAATGGACGACGAGTAGAGGCCAATGCAGACTACTGTACTGTTGTAGAGGCGCTGACTTTGCCATTACAATAATGCAACTTCCATTAGGGGGCGCACCGCTGAAGAAATGCACTTAAATGACCACATTATAGATTATGTCTTGTCTCCTGTGTTCTTCTTTAGTGCTGGGTGTAGCACAGACTGTCAAGAATCATGTACAACTCTTTTTGTTCAGTCTCGTGTGGCTGAAACTGGTTTAAATTGCATCTTAGTGGGAAAAATAGGCTGCATGCCTTTTGCAGACGCATAGATTTTTCCTGCAAAACGTCTGGTAGTGTTGAGCCACTTCAAGTATAAGTGCTTTGAAGGCTACATGCAGATTTGTCTTTACCATAAAGGGGTACGAGAAAACATAGAGTATTAATATGGTAGACAAAAGATGATGAAAATCAGGAACACTCGAATCTTCTTGGAGGAGCCCTGAAATGGTCTTCAACAAGAGCGCCACAAGAGGGCGCCATTCATTCACAGAAATGAAGAGTGCCCCTCACAGAAGCTGAATAAAGATATCCACTGTGAATTAAGGCGATTCTGTTGCTGGTTTTGTTATATGGAACCCATCTCAGCAAATAACCTTACATGTGGTGGGTGGACATAAAACATGTTATTATTTAAGCTGATCTACAAAGCATATACTTACGGGTATATATAAGTGTTGCTTAAATTCGTCATTCTCATTACAACGGATGGAGAGAAATGACAATCTTCCCTCCTGACAAATCACATGATGTGTGCCGTCGCCTGGCCTAATGACGGAATCAGCGTGTGTATGGTGTGTTAGCCAATTTGTCAGTGAAATGGCCAGACAAATGAAGCAGCATGTAGAACATGTCCGTGGCAACTTAGTCACACACTGGCTGAGGACTCTTTTAAATCGAGCTGTAGAAGGCGAAAAAGAGACCTCTATGACGCAGCACAGGGGTCTCGCCTAGCAAAATCAATTTGCAAGGGCTATTATATTTTAAAAGGCCTATATCTTACATTTTTCTTGCAATTATTTTTTTTTCTTCCAAAGTCCATTTATGGCTTTTGTGTGCTTTTATGTACCTAAAACGGTACTAATTATTTTTAAAAGGACCATTTTCAAACTGTCCTTCTTCCTTAGAATTACACAGGCTGACTTGTTGCTGTGCCTTTAAAGTCAACGTGAATCGCAAATCGTTACACATTTTCATACTGTGGCGTATTTCGAAGTGAAATACAGTATCAGGGAGGTATCAGTATCTGAGCTAGCTGAGCGATGATAGGTAAGATGAAACATGATATTATTGTTTAATATTGTTTTCCCTGCCCACTAATGCATGGTGATATAATAAAAACTCAAAACGTTTTCGAGGTAAGAAAGTCACTACACTTCGATTAAAGATTATGTGTGAGTTTCATCTTTTAAATCATATAACACATTGAAACGTGCTTAATATGACCAGGGACATGAAGTGACCTGGTAAAAAGGGTCAGTTTTGGTTTTAGATCGGCTTTAAGAATAATATATGACCTCAGTTCTTATATCTGTGCCTCATTGAAAAAGAAGTCCAGGCCAGGGACGGATCGGGGTTTAGCCTGTCCAGAGGTGTCTGGGGGCATGCTCCCACAGGAGAACATTTTTAATGGTCCCAAAATGTCTCGAAAGCTAAAGCTAGAAAATGTACCATAAAATGGCTATTTGGTCAAACTGGCAAACAGTGGATCTCTTCGCAGTATGTATTAAGTGCAGAGTTAGTATGACATAAGTACTATATTCATCCATTTAGAACACAGCATAGTGACTGAAGTCAAGCAATGCCATCTCCACTCTCTTGGATAAGCTGCAAGGTCCTATATTACTCAATACACAGATTAAAGTTATCAGTTGAGTCTCGGTGCAATCAGAAAGAGTGCTTTTATGTTTGATAAGCTAGGTAACAGAATTTCATGCTCATAGAGACAAATATTTTATCACTTAAGTTCAATTAAATATACTATTCATTTTAATTGATAGCAAACAATTCACCCTATCTTTCTTCTTGATCATTAACCTCCATCAGATCTGCTCCATCAGCCCTGTCGGTCTCCTTCAGCTTCTTTCTTTCCCTCTCTTCCTGTGTTTAGCAATACTTTATTTATTTATTTATTTATTTATGCTTTAGCTGGTAAAAATCATCTGACTGGCCTAATTTCCATCTACAGTTTGAGGAATTGAGAGACATAAATTTGCATTTTGATCAACACTATATGACTTTTTCACTGATAATAACTTACTGTAAACAACAATATATGGCAAATACTGGTGCCATTGTTTCCAAATAGGCTACAGAAGAGAAATATAAAGAGCGGTCAGTAACATTATTTCTATCTCTGTCGCTCGTTTACACTCTCACACACTATGAAGTTTCTTCAAATTAGTTGGCTTGTCAACTTTGCCTCACCTAAACCTAAAGTTAGCAAGCTGGCCAGCAACCAAGTAAAGACCTGATATATTGCTGCTATACTGATGATAATTTGCCACAAATCCACATTGTAGGTAGATATCGTCACTCTATACCTACTTACTGTTTCACTCCATCTGTTATATTATAGACTGTTATAGAAGGTCTAATGTTTATTTTTGAGTTTTAGCCAAAATCCTGTCTTCAGTTTCAGCAGTTGCTGACTCAGAGAACCTCACCAGATCTCATATGATTGGCCTACAATTCATGAGGTGTGATTTGATCGGCCGAGCTGGGTGTCCCACTTTTCATGTTACGTTAGTAAATCTCTGGTAGCACAGCAGAGGCAGTGCTGCACTGGGGCAGCAGCACCTCCCCCAGGTCGCCCCATACTATCACAGTACATTGTGGAGACGTGATGGCACAGTTGAATAATGAATGAATGCATTATGAATAGATTATAGATCATTTGAACTAGTAATGCACTTTAATTTGGGAACAGAGGCTAAATAATATTAAAACTGTCCTAACTAACACAAAAACTGGCCTAGGGATGCCCATAGTCTAGGCTAAACCATTTATTTTTCTTACAGCATGAATGGTAGGGGCTAAATCACTGTAGGCTGAACAGGGGGATATATGTAAATGTGCTTGTGTTTGTGACAACACAAAAGCAGTAAATTCAAAACCAATTCAAAGATTTTTTTACAGATTAGTTTACATATAGGCACTGTATAGACCTGAGAGTGAATGGCATGGTTTGATATTTTAACAAATACACCAATCAGGCATAACATTATGACCACCTCCTTGTTTCTATGCTCATTGCCCATTTTATCAGCTCCACTTACTATATAGCTGAACTTTGTAGTTCTACAATTACAGACTGTAGTCCATCTGTTTCTCTGCATACTTTGTTAGCCCCCTTTTACCCTGTTCTTCAGTGGTCAGGACCTCCATGGACGCTCACAGAGCAGTACTATTTGGGTGGTGGATCCATTCTCAGCACTGCAGTAACACTGATGTGGTGGTGGTGGTGTGTTAGTGTGTGTTGTGCTGGTACAAGTGGATCAAACACAGCAGTGCTGCTTTTTAACAGTTTTTAAACACTGTGTCCAATCACTGTCCACTCTATTAGACACTCCTACCTTGTCAGTCCACCCTGTAGATGTAAAGTCAGAGATGATAGCTCACCTGCTGCTGCACAGTTTGTGTTGGTCATCCTCTAGTCCTTCATCAGTGGTCACAGGACACTGCACACAGGACGCTGTTGGCTGAATATTTTTGGTTGGTGGACTATTCTCAGTCCAGCAGTGACACTGAGGTGTTTAAAAACTCCAGCAGCACTGCTGTGTCTGATCCACTCAGACCAGTGCAACACACACTAACACCCCACCACCACATCAGTGTTACTTCAGTGCTGAGAATGACCCACCACCCAAATAGTACCTGCTCTGTGAGGGTTCATGGGGGTCCTGACCACTGAAGAACAGGGTAAAAGGGGGCTAACAAAGTATGCAGAGAAACAGATGGACTACAGTCTGTAATTGTAGAACTACAAAGTTCAGCTATATAGTAAGTGGAGCTGATAAAATGAACAATGAGTGTAGAAACAAGGAGGCGGTCATAATGTTATGCCTGATCGGTTTATTTTTACATAGTACGTGAGACATTTTTATTTAAAGAATAAGATTCAGTAATAATGTTGAGGGTTTGTATTTGGAGTTTTGGTAAGGAGAATTGATGTATGGCGTTTAGTTGTTTAAAACCGTGTAAACCATTATCTGTTTGGAGATCAAGGCTTACTTAAAACAACAGTAATTTTTAAAGGCAGAAATAGGCAATTTTGCACAGGCTTTCTATTTGTTCCTGTCTGTTTAAAGCCTTGGAGTGCTCTCGTTCTTTCTCTGCACCCACAACACAGTTTGCTATTCATTATTAATGTAGTGAGGAACAGTTGTCAGATGCCTCAGTGACTGAGGTGGAGCGCAGTCACAAATCCAGCACGGACCTCAGCCAAGAGAATGTGTGTAGCATGTGCTCACTGCAAAAGAGAGGTGGGATCGGCTCTTTCACACAGACATATGAGCACAGAGTCAGACCTCACTCATCTCTCATGTTTGCGCGAACCTTCCTTCATAACTTTTACTTTTCTCTCTCTCTCTCTCTCTCTCTCTCTCTCTTCTCTCTCTCTCTCTCTCTGTGTGTCTCTTTGTCTCTTTTTCTCACAAAAAGAAGTGGACTGACCTAGAGGCACTTCTGCTCCCTAACCTGTCATAGTATTGAACAGAATGTTCAGTACTTGCTTATTGTTATAATTAGACGCATAGCAATGATTATATGTGAAGGGTGATAAAGGAAAACCCTAAATAAATGAAAATATAATGAGTGCAGATGCTTCCAGATCAATTATATATATATATATATATATATATATATATATATGGTTTGTGAACCCTACAATTTTCTAGATTTCTGCATAAATTTGCGCTAAAACCTCATCAGAAGGTAACCTTAACTGTGGTCTAATCACAAAGGTTTGAAGTATGCAAAACAAATATCTAAATAAGCCAGAGGCAGAGGCGTGCGCTGCTGTGAGTCACCCTGTAAAGCCTGAAATAATCATTTAAAAGTCAGAGGTACTGGGACGGAATTGGCAGGAGTTTTTCGGACCACATCATACATCTTTACGTATTGATGTCATACACATAGGCTCAAAAAACGGGTCTGACTCAACGTTTAACTCTCAAATGCAAAATCAACATCATACTGATAAAGTTATGATGACAGTAGTAGGTAATTCACTAACATCCTCGGAAGACATATCATTCACCAAGTTTTGACCGAGTTCTCTTTCGATTACTCTTCCAACGCACTCACAAAAGTCAGATTCATCTGCTTGTGGGGGTCCAAAGCACTACCAGCGTTACAAAATATTCTTCTGCATGTTGTACATGTTTCCACCACAGAGGTCTCTAAATCCCCAAATATGTCTTCTGCACATATGTCCACCAGAGAGCTCTCCAAATCCCCAAATCCTACATAGTGTTGCTTTAAGCATGGGAGTGGATCTGTTATGTTTTGGGATTGTGTGGCAGCCAGAGGCACAGGAAATGTTGTGGGGATAGAAGAAGGAAAAGATTCTGCTAAATATCAGCAAATTCTGGAAGCTAATGTCCCACACTCTCGAAAAAAAAAGGTACTGAACTGTCACTGGAGAGGTACTCCTCTTGTCACCGGGGTGGTACCCTCAAGGACACATCTTCAGTACCTTTTGTTAGGGAACATAATTGTACCATATTCCATTGCAATTATTATTTTTTTAAGTTGCATTGATTCCAGAGACCTGTCTTGTGTCCAACCTTTTTATTTTATTGTTCTGTTTCAAAACATTAGGTTGTAAAAAAGTAAAAATATTTAGTTTTCCCCTGGGAAACATTATAGAAGGTAGAAAATAAGACCTTAAAACCATTTTTGTACCTTTGAAGGTACATTTACATTGTACACCTTGATGAACCTCCCTGCAGATGTCAGTGCAGAAACCAAAGCTAACCCAAAACATATCTCAACATTCACCATGAACTACTTTAAAAAACAACAACTTTAGATTTTGAAAACTGTGGGTAGACCTCAAATATGATGTGCATGCCACACAATCTATGTATAATTCTGAGAATAGCAAGACTGTTTCAGCCAAATGTACTGACTAAAAGGGTGCCCAAACATGCCATATTTTATATTTACCCAAATATTTTCTGAAAAGTAAATAATAATTGTGCATTCCATTTTGCAGAACTGTGTCATGTCGAAGTTTGTTCTATACAGAGGCTGTATTAACATCTTTGTTAGAAAAGTCCAAGGATGGTGAAAGCCATTCGAAAGGCCAGAATAGGGATGGCAAAGGCCACTGCAATACCTATGTATTCCATTTCCTGAGGTAGTTCAATTATTTTGATGGATATTTTGGACCACTGTCTTGTTGTAATATCCAACCTCTTTTCCTTTTCAGTGACTTTGCTTCATATTTGGTAGAATCATTTCTACTCTCTATCCCCACAACAGTTCCTGTGCTACTGGCTGCCACACAACCCAAAGCATGATAGAATCACCTCATACTTAACAGTTGTCAGGGTGTTCCTTTATTGAAATACTTCTTCCTTTTTTTCTCCAAACATACCTGTTGTGGCCATAAAGTTCCTCTTCTGTTTCATTTATCCACAGAACTCCATTCCAAAATACTTCTGGTTTATCTAGATGTTGTATTACATACTTCAGATGTTGACTTTTGTGATGAAATTACAATTAAAGTTTCTTTCTGATGACTTTTCCATGTAGATGAGGTTTGTCCAACCACACTGCACAGTGAGCCAGTGCATCACTAATCCTGTGCCAGACAAATCTTCCTTGGCAATGATGTGGGTTTTGTTTTGCATACTTGACCCACCTATGAACATTTTTTTCAGAGATTTTTCTTAGTCTTCCAGATCTTGTCTATAGTTCGCATTAAACTATAGGCATAAAACATTTAAATAACTTTCAGTCTTCTTTTGCTTTGCAGAAGTCAAATACCTTGAGTTTTAGATCCTCAGCCAGCCACTTAGATGAGCTCAAGCTATTGAGTGCAGGACATCCAAAAAAGGGTGCCTAAACTTTTTCACATGCCACATTTTATTTTAGTTTTCCAATGTATTACATTCAGCAAATAAGTGGTAATTGTGCTTTAAAAATCATAAAAATGTGTCATAGTTGTGCAGTAAGGTCCATGCAGGTGTTGTATCAACTTCTTTTCACTTAGAATTTCAACCAAACAGGTAATTTGACTAGTGGTGCCCAAACCTTGCATACAAATAATACATAATAGTACATATAATATATATTTATGTAATAGTACACTGTGTCACTCATGGCCACATGCTCATTTTTAATTTGTGTTTTAATGAAAATGGCATGATTTTGTGTGTGTCCTTAAGTTATGCTCAAAATTACCTGAAATTGTCACTACCAAAACACTCCCTACCAAAACATTTGGTAAAGTGTTATGAAATGCTCCAGGACAACTTGAAAAGAAATCTTATTCCGTTAACATCTATTCAAAGTTAAGAACTTTTTTCCCTTCTCCTGTAAAGTTACCATTTTGGAGATATGAGGTTTTGTCAATATTTAAACAGACTACAACTAAGGCTAATGCTAATGCTTGTTTAGTAGTAAGACAGTCCATTTATTCATATGTGCTAACACTAGGAACTCTCCCAGCCAAAAGAATGTCTCATTCTGGTGAACTGTTTCAAAAGAACCAACAAAGGCCCTCTGAACGTCCATCACTAGTCTAGAGGGAGTGTCAGGTTTCAGTAACATGATCAGCTCAGAGTCAGCAAAACAACACACTCTACTCCTGAAGGAGTATCCATGTCAGCTATCAAAATGTGAACTAAACCCAATGCATGACTACATGACTACATGAGCTTTCCCAGAAATAAGGGAATAAAAGGTATTGCATAAGAGAAGGCCTGTCACAATGTAGACCTGATTGCAATTGTTTGAGCTGACAGCAATTTTTTCCACAGTTGTTAGATTCATTTTATATATTTGCATGTTGCAACAAACAGAATGTGAATCAGGTCTAAGAAGTAAACACACATTATGAAAACAAGAAGTTCTAGCGGGTGCAATAACACTTTAAAAAGGTATCTTATTGTTTGTTTGATCTTGAGCTGTGTCTATCTTCAAGAGCTACTAAGTATTGCCAGCTAGGATGCAAGATAGTTCATCAGCTAATTTGGTGACTTTAATAGTTGCATTCAACTATGAACAAAAAATCATCTGTTAATCACAATTCTTTACATGGCAATTCATTGCCAGCTTAAATTTTGTGATTGTGTTAGGCATACATAGGATCCTATTCAAGAAACTGTGTAATGTCTCCAGTATGACTTTTGCAGTTATTCCCTCTTTTCTGGAGTTTTTGTAGTGGAGAATCCCATGTCATGAACTATGAGAAGTACATGAACAATATACAAGGAACAGTAGTAGAACACGTCACAAAAGAGAGTTAAATGTGCACTAGCCAAGATTTGTTCATTAAGATGTCACTTGTACTGCCAAGTCAAGTAATGAAAATGTGGAAGCTGTTCTACTCAATAATTACTGCCTCTAAAGTGGCTAAACATTCTTATTTTTACCACATTTTAAAATACTAAAAAATGGTTTATCCTTTACCATACAGAATAAAGTTCAAAACAAATCACAAACAACAAACAATGCAAAACAAAACAAAACAAAAAAGCCTGATGCAAAGCAGCAGCAAAAATGTGCACAGTGTTCTCATGCTGGACAATATTTACTGCACCTGTTACATGTAAATTACTTGCAACTTGTTATATCTATATGTGTGCTTTAAGAGCAAGTTTGTGTGCACATGTATATGGGAAAGCCAAGGGGCTGCAAGAGAATATTTCAACCTGTCTACCTGTCAGCAGGTAACATTTGATTAACCACCACCTTTGCTGCAGGCAAAGTCCTGATCTGCAGCTTAAGCAGTTCCACCTGCAGTGTGTATGAGAAAGACAACTACTGCCCTGACATGTAAGAAAAAATGCTTTATATGTGTGTGTAAAACCTTATGGCCTCTTGAGCGCATGAGTGGATCTGAACATATTCTGACAGGGTGAAGTTCTTAGGTTCTTAACATCATGTACTTAATGTAAATCTTCTAGGCTTATTTAATATGACCAATATATTGTTCCTGTTGTATGCAAAGCTCATATGTTTGAAATGGTAACTTTATCTGACAAGGAAAAACTGTTCTTAACTTTAATGTACTATAATATAACAAGATTTTATCCCACGCCATTTTGGTCCATTTTTATAGGTCCCCTCAGGAAATGTTCACACAATGTAAAGGACAGTTGTTGTCTATAAAGTAGGGTATAAAAATATAAACAATAAATACACACTGAGGTTCAGATATGGCAGAAACGACATGCTATATTCTTTAGGGCTCTGTCACAAAGGGCCTTTTCCAAACTGTCCAAAAGCCTTACCCCTACTGAACATTCTTGTCAAATTCGTAGACATATTATGAAAACAAAAGTGTTTCAGAAACACCCTGATTGTGATTGAAAACATCATGGGGTCAGGGGATTTATTGCAATCTAAAGAACCATGTCAGTGAGAACGTTTTGTGAGCGTAGACCACATCCTCAATTACACATTCAATTGCAAGTTTAGAAATGAGTGCAAAAATGCATAAAAAGGAAGTAAGAGAACCTTCTTTGGGTAGAAAAAGCATAGGAGTCATGGGAAACAGGGAGGAGATGGGCAGTTGGAGGTGTGCAAAAAACGCATTACAGAAAACAGAATTGTAGTGGCAAGCAGGGAAGACTTTAGCCAAGATTGTAGCCAAGATTGAGGATGTTCAAGTATGGGCTTACTCAAAACCTTCCATGTAAAGCATGTTGAAGGGCACAGGGTGAAATTATTCACATTCACAATTGCAAAATGGCCTGACTAAGTTCCCGCAAACAAATAAAAATAAATGTCAGGGGTAACATTCTAATATATTTACCACCATAGATTGTGTATTTTTGATAGAAAGGCCAGGCATTAGAACCTCATGAAATAAAAAATTAATTATCGGTTTATGTCACTTCATTCTTCAGCTTATAGTAGTCACTGTAGCCTACGTTACTATCAAGATGACAGAGCATGTTTATTCTGCTCCCAGAATACTATGATAGTTTGCTACTGCATAGAGTGGGATGATCAGTAAATACAAGTAAACAAGTAAATGTTTATTTTTCTGGTGTTGACTGTGATACAGGTAGACCCGGTAGGCCCAGTGAGTAGGAGCTTAGGTTAAACATCTTTATCTTTATACATGCAACAGAACGAGTACACCAATACAATGATAGGCCAGTGAAAGTTCTTTGACCTCCAATTCTTCAGAATTTGGAAAATTCTTTGACATCCACCTTCCTTCCCCCCTCCCATGTCTCCCCTGGTTCATACTTGACATGCCACTGTAGTACATAATTGCACTGAACTGTTGGGTAATACATTAGTACTTATGTGAAGATGAAGAGATAACACAAGCTCCTGTATTTGGGTTGGGCTTCAGAGATGTTTCCTTGGTTAAACACACCATATGTACTTAACACCAGGTTACTTAACACCAAAATGAGTGAAAGGCTGGAAAACCCCTGTCTTCCTCTAGCTTTGTTATTCAATAATGTAGGATTTGCAGATGCAGTATGCCATCTTGTCTGGAAGGCACTTCATTTTTTTGCGTAGGGAGAAGCAAAGATAGAACCGCTGCACTTATGCAAATAGCCTTAGTACACACAGCTCTCTCTCTCTCTCTCTCTCTCTCTCTCTCTCTCTCTCTCTCTCTCTCCCTGTTTCTGTCATACACAAAGAGCAAACATTGTGGACAGAATGCTAATTATTCTGAGATAACACTGTGTACTCATAAGCAGAAATGCTTATGTGTTTGGTTAGAAGAGTGGTTGGTACAGCTTATGGCATGTATGTGGAATGTTTGTGTCAGGCATGGACAGGCTTAGAAGCCTTTCAGAAATGTGCCTGGAGCAACACAACGATTAACAGGATAAGCCTGAGAATATGTCTCATCCCCCACTGACCTGACTCTTCATCTCACTCTCCCTTCCTCTCTTCATTTTCCCACTCTCTCCAAGGGTGTATGACCCTGTGGTCAGGATGGATGTGATCATTCACACATGGAGGAGAGAAATACTACAACTGGGTGTGTGCAGAGCTGATGTCTTACATGGACACACCCATAAGACCACCCGCTTCCACACATGCAAATAGCCTTTTTCACAGTGGTATCAATGGCTCTAAAGTAAATATTTAGACACTGTTTACCCAGTTCTCCCTCTCTGTTTCCTCTGCTATGTTGTTTCTGGGCTGGTCCTGCTGGTTACAAAATCTATATAACCACTGGTGTGTGTGTGTGTGTGTGTGTGTGTGTGTGTGTTTGTGTGAGAGAGAGAGAGAGAGAGAGAGAGAGAGTGTATAGTCCTGTAGTAATCATCACTTAAGATTTCATTCTGACCTCTTACCTGTTGTCATAGTGTCTAACAGTGAATTATTTACAAAAATAGACACATATTTTTGTAATACACAAATAAACATGCCATTTCCACCCAAAGTTTTAAAATGAGCCATGTCTTTATGTCATTGCAAAGTTAGAAAATTAAATAACAGTCCATAAATTCTTAACGCAGAATGCCTGAGGGCCTTATAGAAACCGAAGCTAGAAGTTGATCAGGGTGATAAACACACAAACCTGTTTTTCCTGAATAACTCATATGAGCAGGCCTGTGTCCTGAAATCTAGACCTACCCCTACGCCAGAGGGTTAAGAGTAGGCCGATCAAAAATAAAAAATGAACAATAAAAAAACATTAACCCCCATGTCACGGCGAGGGCGGTGTGGTCAAAAGGATTGATTCTTTTCCTACCTGTATTTCGACAAGCTCCACCTCCTGTATTAGGATGGTTTGGTTGTTCATGCTCTTAAACACACATAAGGTTAGAGTTAGACAAAGGTGAATATAAAGTGACATTTACTTAGTTAATGTGCGTAGCCTAAATTTTCATGGATTTGTACTTTTATTAAAAATTTTATATCATAAAAAGAATGTACTATTCAGTTCCACTTCAGTTTTCATCTTTGCTATTGGTCACAACTCTCACTTAGGAGATTGATCATTTTATTTTAGATCCAAATTAACTCAAAGAAGAAAAGTGACTTCAGTTCCTACGCTAATATATGCTGAATGTTCATAGAAGTTCTATTAGTTCTAAAAGTTACTCAGCTCTAAATATTTGGTACTAAAGTGGTTTAACCCGCTGCATTTGTACTTTTAAACAAGTGTTTTATTTATTTTTTATTTTTACGGACTAGTCGTATCCCGCATCCAACAGCACTGGCAAACAGTATCCCGGTTCTTGTAGCAGGATGGGTCAGAGTAGTGCAGAGAGTAGCCTCTGTACATGGCTCTGGGATTATTATTACATTTGTATTTTGCATATTAATATCTTGCTATTTATTTACTTATTTATTTATTTTCTTGTTTACCCCGTGGTAAGTTTTTCGTGAGTTCTTATAAGAATTTTTGTTAATACAAATTTAATTTGTTGCTGATCTGTTTATCAAAATTGCTGCACGAAATGTTTTTGTGAAGTCTTTTTCATACTGATTGAAAATACAGACGTACAAATAAAAAAGCATGCCTCTGGGATGGGCTAAGTTATTAGTTTATACTCACAAGTAGCCCGCTTGACAGGCAGTCATTCTAGCCAATCATAGTGCGGGAGGCGGGGTTTTTTTGGGATGGGAAAAATTACGCACTCCTCAAGTAGGCCTATGGCTCTTCCGTATTTATTTTTCGATGTCTGTGCAAAAGCCTTAGGTTGGGGCGCTCAAGAGCTGGTTGCTATGCGTGGCTTTTCGCGCAGCCACTCGTTGGTTCACACTCGCTACCTGTGGATCTGAAGTTTATCACTTAGGCTAAACTCCTTTTGCATCACTACGGAGTTTCGGACGGCCTCATGAGTCTGTACGGTTCGCAGCGGGGGCTGCAAATAAGCAGGCGGACGGGCTCACGAAGCGATTTGGCCGGTGGAAACTATCAACTGGTTCACGGCGGTAATGGATACACCCAGGAGTACACGGAGGAGCAAAGCTTCACCTTGCCCAGAGGCTCAATGGTGGGAGGACAGGCGTAAGTACCTACTCTCAAACAGAGGAGGGTAGCTCTTTCCAGTTGTCCACCAGTTAACAGTTAAAGTGTCGGTACATTAAATAAAATAATAAAACGAGCAGCGGTAAAATACATACCAAAAACAGTCAGTATTTGGAAAAATAAAAATTAAGTAAAAAACTGCTAAACCGAGTTTCCCATAGAACTGCAGTGGAACTTTTGTAGCCTACATTCAGCATCTGTCTAAAGTTAGAGGCCGTTAAGGGTCTTTTGTCTCTTTTTGGTGTCCTTTAGAGTCGATGCCTAAAAATATACATTATATCTTTTTTGGTATCAGTAAAAAGTTTAAATTGGGCCTAAATCCACCTGGATTAGCATTACAAAGAAATGCAACATTTGTGTGTAGACAGATGCAGCAAAATTAAGAAAATGCAGATATTTTACTTCAGCATCAGCCAAACCTTCTGCTTTTCCAGAATACAATAACTGCATCATCAATAATGGTTTAAGATATGGCCAAATATGATTCCAATATTATTGTACATCCCTAAAATAATCTGCTAAACTTGAAAGTGAAAGGTATGAGAAACATCATTGCAGTCCAGTGCTGTCATCAACAGAACAAAATGGAACTAAAGGCAGGAAAGTAATTGAAGTACCTTGATTGCTGAATTATTTCCTGATGAATGTACTTGTTAATTATGTACATGAAATACATAATGTAGGCCTAGTAGTTAGCCTTCTAGCTATGTCAAATATCTATGGACCAGTGTAATTTGGAAAAGAGGATTGCGGTTTTGTTTTGTCATCAAGTCTGTCCAGCATGGCTTAAAAGCTTGGCTGACTGCAAAATTTTCACCTTCTGTTTATGACCGTTGCATATTTCTGCCTCAAGGAGACCTATATGAAAGCTTGTTGAGAGAGAGGCAAAAGGTTTATTGGTGATTTGCTTGGCTCAGTTCGAATTGGATTCAGAAGAATCCCATAAATAAAAAAATAAAAAGACAAAATCCATTGTGATATGAGATCACTTATTAAGATATCTCTAATTGATGTTTAAATTATTCAGATTTCACATCTGCTCACGACTTTGCTGTGGCTCTAGAGATGGGTGAAGTGGTACAAATATAATATCTCGATACACAAGATGTCTCAATATTTATTTTTTGTGAGATCTGATAAGTTAAAACAGGCAAAATAGTGCCACATTTAAAAAATGCTATGAAAAGCTATGAATCCAATGCCACAATGCCACATCCTGCGCTGCATTAAATCCACTTAAGCTAATTAGGGTCTCATTGTAATTTATCACTGACAGTATCTACGATATGCTCAAGAAAGCATATTGTGACATAATTTATCATGATAACAGTAAATATTGTCATATTGCATAACTCTACTTGGCTCTATCAAAAGTTCTTGTGAAACAAAACAGTAATAAAGGGACAAAGCCTGTTGACTGTTATAATGTATGCTTTTCATTGATTTGTTAAAACAGCTACATTTCATATAGCAATCCCTCATCCCATGGACATTTGACCTCACTGAGCCCCTTGAAAACTCTTTACAAGTTGTTTACTGGTGATATGTTAATCATGCAGGCACTTACTGGAATTTGTTTGGCTTGCCTGTAAGCAGTGCCTCTACTGCAGCCAATTGCAAAAGATCAAAAATACCAAGGCTAAATATTATCTCACCGCCATATTCCGTTTCTTAGCATTTTACAAGTACAAGGTACTATGGCGATAGTGCCAGCTGCCTAAAGTTTGATGATTGAGAAAAGCAGAAAGACTGCACTACTACATCTTTTCACAGCTGTTAATTAGTGTGCAGTTACTGTCAAAGACTGAATGACGAACAGTAAATCTTATCTTGCAGTTAATTATCCTAAATGCAGTTAATTTGAAAGTGAATTGTGCAACTAAAATACTTTAAGAATATCTGAAATTGTTTTTTTTCTGCAAACATTTTCTTTATTAGCTTGACTATTTGCCTACAGTTTAGCCTTACATTTTAATACTGGATCATGTAACTTGCACAAATGAAGTAATTACATGAGTGCTACTGTATGCTCTATTACTTTTCACATAGCCATCTTGATTGCTGCAGTACTTTGTTGTTGAGGGATGTAACAATACCCTCATGGTATGTTTTGACAGGGGGGCAAAACAAAAAGGATTTGTGCAGAGAGTGCAAATTCTGTTGCCTCCACTCGTCCAAGAAAGATTTGCCCTCACTGGTTCAGCATTTCCTGTAAATCATGCTACAGTCAGCCGAGGGCTATTTGGAGAGAGTGAACCCTAGTTAATACAGTGAATTCAGTGTCTCAGGTGTATAAGCTCTAAATTATATTGGTTGAAAAGGTCCCTAGTGAAGAAATTCAAAATATAAGCAGGTGGCTTTTCCTTTACATCTAGGAAAAACTGAGGCAGTTCTTTTTGATTCTAAAAGAAAATTGGACAAGTCATCTGAGTTAAATGTAAAAGTATCATTACTGTGCAAATAAGTGTGAGATGTCTTGGCTGTGTATTATTTGGATCTCTAATAGGTAAAGCGATAGCTTTAAAAGCCTTTACAAAAATAAATAGAAAATGTCTAGTTAGAAGACCCATGTTTTTGGAGAGTTCAAGAATATTGGCAGGAGCTATGTGCCAGCATCACTTTGATTACACAGTTACCTCTTGGCATACAGATTTATCACAAAAACTATCAATTAATTTACAAAAAGCTCAAACAAATTGCTAAGGGTTGTGTTAAAACTTCATCCACATAAACATGAAGAGGCTACATATTTTAAAAAGCTGGTTTTAGAAAACTGTTTAATGATGGAAAGCAAAGTTAGTTATATAAAGATGCTTGTTAAAAATACTTTTGCAGAGTATGTAACGAATTATTTTTCAATGGTTAGAGATGCTCACGCTCATTATACAAAAGGCAGTTCCACAAATTTTGTTCCATTTAGCTTTAAAACCCTGTTGGGTAAGAATATATTTTTATACTCTGCTGCTCTGCTATAGAATAGACTTTCTATTGAATTAAAGTGTAGTCCGTTGAAAAGATGGTTATTTGGCAGCATGAAAGCAGACCAAGGGTAGTTTTTACTTTTTTCTAAGAACATTTAATGGAAGAGACGAAATAGAAGTGTGTGGATGTTTTTCCATAATTCATTTTGTGTTTGTGTTTTATGTTACATTCTAGGGCTTTAACGTGTTTTAATCCCCAATGACTTTAATGTGTGTAACGGCTGTGTAACGTGGTGTTATATCTATTTTATCAAAACTTTAATCAGTTAGTCATATATATCATTAAAATGTTTAGTGTCCCACTTTCCCTGCATACAGTTGTTGACATAAAAACACTTCAAACTGAACATGTTTTCAGCTTTAAATTTTAAGTGCTTTACCGCAAAAGCTGGTGATGGCACATCCTCTATACTGCTTGAAAAACAAAACCAAACCAAATGCTGAAAGCTTTTACTGTATTATTTGGTTTATGTGCATTAACATGTGTTCATGAGTATGTATCCATTTTTAGGGAATAAATCCAGTATCTCTGCTAATTAGCACCCAAGAGAGAATAAATATTTTACAAGTGCAGAGCAAAGAATTTATAAAGCACTGTGTGGAACAAAGATCAAAGGCAACAACAAAAGGCTGCATATCAAGGAAACCTCTAAATTATATTGGTCCTTACAGGAATGATTGAAATCATTAACATCTAAACAAAAACATTCAGATCATTATATGATCTAAGCTTGTGAATAGGCCTGGAAATTCAGTACTTTTTATGATATTTCACAAAATTTGCATTCAGGAATCAGTATCGGTATCAAAAAATTCAGAATGGTATCTCAATGACATCTAGCCCTCATAACTGCCCCCATAAATAATTGATCCATTTATACTTATCAAGCTTTAAGAGTAGCCTTAAGAACAGCACCTTCTTGTCTGGTTATTATGACGTATGTGGTGAAAGAAACTTCTTACAGCTGTAATTACCTTAAGAAGGATATGTACATTCATGTTTGTGCACCCGTCAAAAAGAATAATGCTACATTAAAATATTCCATACTTTTATCATGCAATTTCTGTAGTTACACTAGTTGTTATACACTAATATAACACTGGTTACACACCAGTTGTTGTTTACATGCTGTTTGTAATTGGTCTAAAATGACACATGCAGCTATTAGTGTTCCAGAAATACCAACCTCGGAATACCAGTGTACATAGAAAAGCATATTGAGACATAAAGAATTACGGTAATAATAACATATTGTCACATTGCCCCCCAGTTGACCATAACCTCTTTCTCTTGTAGCCCCTCCCCCAAGCTTATCATCCACCAGAGAGCTTCTCTTCTCAAGGGCCAGTGCCAAGAGTTTCTGCGTAAAGCCGAGTTTATTTTACAAACGGTGAGTATGGAACATGTTTATACATACTCTTCAAATCAACACCAGCTAGACAACAGATATAAACATAATTACCTACTACACTGACTAGTAAAGAATTTAAAACCCAGACATTGTTCGGTTGCCAAGACTCCCTGCTGTAAATGCGTTTATTGTGTAACTCAGGCAATGAAATGTAACATGATAAACACTGTGAATGAATGAGGTATTAGAATTGCTGCATTACTGTGTGTGCTGTAATTGTGGGACTGTTGTTACTGATGTAGTGTTGAACAGTGGCTTTTCCAGGATTTTAGATCACTTAATGTCATTACTGGCTTCATATTGGGTATTTGCTCTATTATTTCCTAATACTGAAACTACAACATGGGTGAATCAAAACGTTGTGTTTTCACACAATAATTTGTTGAATTACAGATTGTGCTGAACTACAGTTTAGAGCGCAATACACACCAAAATCAGATTAGCATTCCTTAGCATTTCCCACAACTGACTTGACACTGCTGTCACTAAAACACCTCTATTATGCAATTAAACTTCAATGCATGATTAAAAAAAATTAACCTTCTTGATGAATCCGCAATTACAAATTGATGATTTCTATGATGATCATGCATATTTTAAATTCTCCTCCTGCTTTCTCTTATAGTAAAAAAGCATGGAGGACATAGCCATTAAAATGCATTTCAGACGTTTAATGTTTTTAAGAAAGTCATTTAAAATGATATATATTTGAAAGGTTATGCATAGTTGTTGTTCAGTTAAGTCCACTTTTATTCTTTGACTTTTTTCTAAAACTGATTACTCGATTAGTGGATTCCTCAGTGACTTATGTAGCACAGCCCTAATGTGGTGTATTATTGTGTGCTGATGTTCCAGTGTGTGCTGTTAATGACTGTGTGTTGCAGGGCACAGATGGAGCTCGGGGTGCAGCAGAGGCTGAGCACTGCATGGCCTCTGCCAGAGACATCATTGAGCAACTCGAGGGCCTTGCCATGGAGCTCAGAAAAATGGGCCAGTCCAATGAGGGTGTGCTCATCAGGTGAGACATGAAGATGAATGCACAAATACTCATATATGAATATACACTCTCTTGACTGACATATACACAGTAAAACTAGGTGATATGACTATACAAATGTAGACATACAGTGAAAATATTTTTTATGTAATTTTCAAAATTCTGTCTGTGTATTTAAGCGATGACGATTCTTTCTTTTTCTGTCATATTTGTTGTTTCTTCTTCAGTAATAACTGCTAGAAGTACATGACCCAAATAATCATTTTGACTCTGACACTTGTGCAAAGTAGCCTACATAAGTACTGTTCATATGCTATCCAGAAGTGGCTCAGAGATTATCCTTTAAATGCAGTGTGTTAAAGAAATAGTTTTGAATTTACACAATAAAAATAAAATAAAGTTGTTTTTGAGGCTGCTACTTTCCCAACAGTCTATCTCACTTTGATAAGATAGGAAGTGTAACCCATGTGTTTATTGTGAAAACTCATACAGCAATAACAGTAAAAGTATGGTTTATCGTGTTGCTGTACCACAACCAGTTGCCTATACATGCAAGTGGACATGGCCAGTAACACAATTTTTTTCTGTTGACTGAGACACAGACACTGTATACCCATGGTGATTCATTATCTCTCTTTCTTGTTGCACAGTGTGAAACAGTGCTCTGAACAGCTTAGGGCAGTTCACATGGCTGCTGGTGGCTCTCTGCAGAGGAAGAGTCGAGGCAGCAGAGGAAGTACAGGCTGGGACGAGTCCGGTAGAAGCTTTCACGACGCCATGGCCTGGATCACTCAACAGAAGGTAGACACATATAGTATATGCCTGATGTAGAGATGGATGTGATCATTTAAATAACCGTACTCAGTGTCCATTTACCTAATTAAGTATTGTACATAATTAAGTATTTTAAGAGTTATTGGTCTATAGGTCAAATGAAAGTATGTTAAATCACCTATGCCTGACACAGAGATAATCATTCATACCGTCAAAACCACTTACACTAGTTGCTTGTTCTTTCTGAGTAGTTAGGGTCATCGTCATATTTATTTCATGTAAAGCCAAAATGGAATGAGGGAGGAATGTAGGGCGAGCAAGGCAGAAGAAAACATGCAGTCATCTTGGAGTCACTGAGTTGTGAGAAACAACTGTTAGCAGAAAACGAATGAAAAGAGTGGTCCGCCCACACTATAAAAAGAGTGGACTGGAGTTAAGCCCATACAGGCACACTGCCATCATTTCTGTGTAAAAGCCCTCTCACTGTTAATCACAAGCCAGTGTAAAGCTATTCATTTATTCTCCCTCTAGTGGCAGGTGTTCTCTTTGAATGGCCTGCAGAAGCAAAGATGCCAATTTTCAGGTTCACACAACTTTCGGTTGCCTTTAATCAAAACCCCAACCAAAAAAAAACTTTTTCCAAGAACAGCAGCAGGGGTCAGAATATCCAAACATTCCACTCTGTGCAAACAGAGCAGTGCACTCTCAAGCATGCATGCAAACCGCAGTATTGAGCAACTAGGTCTGAAGGTTCATTTAGTATATGCTGTTGTTCACAAAAGGGGAACATAAATCTTTTAAAGCGAAGAGAGAGCAGGGAGAAAAAAGGGGGATAATGGAGGCACAGAGAGAAGCAGTGAGAGGAGAATGAGAAAGATTTGCAGGCTCTTTCTCTCTTATCTTTGTCTGGCTTCTCTTTGTGGGCCATAAATTCCTCCACTCCTCCTGTCAAAGAGATTTACTTCTGCACACTCACTAAAGTGCTTGCAGTTTTGGGTGTTTCAAAATTACAGCCTGCCTCACTAACAGCCTTTAGACTTTAGCAACAAGTTAAAATAGTGACATTCAAACAACTGGTGTTTTACACTACATACAGATCTTATGAGTTTTATAATAAAGTATTGCTGTCATATCAAAACCTTTTAATTCCATTTTTGTTTTTGGATTCATTTTTTTACACTGTTTGAAAAAGGCTGATGCTCTTAATATTGTATGTACTTAAATCTGTGAAGTTACTTAATTTTTTTTACAACAGCAATATGTATAGTTATTTAGTGTCACAACAAGCACTTTCAGTGACAGTTGCACCATGTATCTCAAGTAAACAGACAGTGCAGTAGAAATATAGTGTTATTGCACAGTTCAGTAGAGAAACAGGCATGATTTACATGTGCAATCCTTTTGATATGAGGGAAAAAATTATAGGAGAAAGCAGTTAGGCACATGCAACAGCTTCAGAACTCATACTAGTACACAAGAACCCATAACTCAACCAAGTATGTTCTCATAGCATACCGTAACCAACCACAAAAATATTCTTATTTCTGCACTCTTTCAGTGTGTTGCCCTGTAACTCATGCACTGGTTTTCTCATGGTATAGCATAGGACAATAATAATTCCTAGGAAAATACAGATAAGTTAATTCTTTGATTAGTTAGGACTTCAGGAGCTAAACCGATGGCCTAGAATGTCAGATTAACCACTAACATAAATAGGAACTGACAGATGAATCGACCAATCACATTTTGATTTCCCATGGCTGGGACCAATTTAGCAGTGGCAAAAAGTCACTATACCTAGAGCTAGGCCTTCAGATTGGGCCATAATTACCAAAACTTGCCCAAAACATGGAAAAAAAAACACCTCAATGATAAGTTCTGCTAGCATCCCAATTCTTGTAATTTGATTGCTCTAAGCTAGGCTAACAAAATAGCACTAAGCTATTTTCTGTTCTACCTTAAAGCATGCAGAATGTAACTCATACACTTATTAAAATGAAATGGAAAATTAGAAAAAGGTAGTACTAGAATAAACAGATATCTAAAGCTTCTAAAAGACATTCCATGTTTTAGTCTGAGCTTATGACAGACACACTAGCACATATTTTGACTTGTAGCGGTTTCACAGTGACTCTTTTAGTCACTGGTATAAAGCTACCACTGCTATTTTCTATTCCATTGATTTGAGCTGCCACTCATATTCACAGTCTGTGACATTTAGGATGTTTTTCCTAGAATTAGTCCCATTTTCTCAAAGAATTGGTCCCACTGGAAATCAATACGTGACTGGTTGATTCTTCTGTCACTTTGTAATTATGCTGATAGTTAATCTAGTCTGTTAGGACTTCTCTTCAGCTCATGAAGTATAACCAATAGGAGAGCTTCCATAGCTATATCTAGCTACATACCACAGAGGAAAACAATTCCTGACTGGCCAATTTTCCACTCAGCTTTTCAAGTATTTAACCGTTCTGTTTCCATCTAAAAAATTATAATGCAAGAGTAGTACTGTGATACTTGCAGAGTTTATTTTATTCTATTCTATTGAATAAAAATTAACCAACATTTACAGACATGCATTTTTTTGTTTCCAGAAATCGGAAAGGCCTTTTCTGATAGTCTAGAAGGCCCTTATGGTTCTACTTTGTAGGCCTTCTGGAAGTCCTAGACATGTCACTGACTGCAAGTACGAGAGATAGACTTACCAGTGCGTTTCATTTAGATGTTAGAAATTTCAGGGCTCTTCACTGTTGGAGTCATTGTAAAACTGCTACATATTAAATGCATGTTAATGTTTGTTTAAAGCTTCTTATAAAACATGGAATAAAATGTCTGTTTAATGTAGAATGGCCGAAAAAATGGTCTTGTGAATCACTGTTATCTTAGCACTGACATGCTACTAGAATCCCATAGAGGACCTAGCAGAAATGAACATTATCATAAAGGTGTGGTGTTTTTTGTTTTTTTTTGGGTGTGGATTCTTTCCCCTTTTTATTTCCCAAACTGAGCTGAAGGCCTATCTATAATAATTAATGTTTATTATTAATATGAATATTTATAATGAAATATGAATATTCCGTTTTCTGTGCTTGTGTAGCGTCTGATAGAGACATCACCATGGGGAGATGATACTGCCACCATAGAGCAGCAGCTAATCAACCACAACAAATTTCACAGCTCCATCCAGAGAAGCATGGAGGTAGAAAGAGCTCGAGAGGAATTGGTGAGTTTACACATACACAGCATAGACAAGCGTGTA
Source organism: Colossoma macropomum (assembly GCF_904425465.1). Lineage (NCBI taxonomy): Eukaryota > Metazoa > Chordata > Actinopteri > Characiformes > Serrasalmidae > Colossoma > Colossoma macropomum. The sequence goes on along the minus strand of NW_023494795.1, from coordinate 34,033,581 downwards.
TACATATGCACACCCATCCTAATACACATCTGCACCATTCTGTCTGTTTCTCTTTCACACAGACACACACACAACTCTGTTAGGAACTTCTTCCAGACACACACGCACACACACCCCACCCCCCTACCAATAAAGCTATAGCTATAAAGCTGTGCAAACATTTGTTGTAAGTAAAGGTTTAGCAGACACAGACCATGCCTGCACATACATGTACGTGTCCATAAGCTTTTTTTTTCCATGTTACAGAGAGTGAGAGGTGACAAGGCCAACCTGCATCTGCTGGACCAGGAATGGGACAGCCTACAGGTAGAACATCTAACCACACAATCCATTAACACACATTGCAAGTGGTTAGACAAACTGTTTCATTATATCTAAAGTTTTGGAAGTTGACTATGTGAAGTAATTTTATATTAGTATTTTTTTCTATATTACAGTATCTTAGTATATATTTTGTGTACTCTGACTACACCTTAGTAGCTTTGTTTCTGTTGGTCTTTTAAATGTAGAGTAAATTATCTGAGCCTCACTACCAGCATTCCAGTGTAAAAATATTCTTGCCATACTCAGTTTTTTGCTTTGTGTGTGAGGCGGTGTATTTTCTCCATACTTGCAGAAACTGTCGTTTTCACGCAGTGCTCAGCTGCGTGAGCTGCAGAATATCATTGAGGAGATTTCTGGAGAGATCATGTGGGTGAATGATCGAGAGGAAGAGGAGCTGTTGTTCGACTGGGGCAACAAAAACATTGATGTCTACATCCCTAAGAAGCAGGAGAGCTACTCAGTAAGTTGATATGAACAATCATGAATACACCTGGGCACACTATGACCACTGTGACTGTACAGTACATACACATGCACAGTATGGATGGAAAGGTCAGCTGGCTGTAGACTGAATTTTTGTCTTAAATATGCATTTAGTAATCAGCTGATATAGTTTTAATTTGTCTAGTAGTGACAGCTGATCAGTGATGCAAATATATGAGCCAAATTTTGCTACATGCACTGAAGGGAAGCCTTTTGTCTGTCTGGCATTTATTTATTTTTTTTACAATTCCTGATTTGCACCAAGCCAATATTATTTGTGAAGTCTGAAAAACTAACATCACTCATGAGAGAAGCAACATTTGGCATTTTAGAGTACATCATCCAACTGAGTACAAGAAGTATCAGAAGGAAACAGAACTAGCGAAGATGGACATGACACCAACAATAAGCTACCAAACTGTGGAGACAAGGAGTGGATTACTTAACATGTGCAGTGAAATACAGTGTAATGCAGAAGACCGGGAAAGCAATAATCCCTGAGTGTGTAACTACAACAGGCACTAAATTACTGGAAGAGCAATAAGGGCTTTCCTACTCTTGCCAAAGTCTCTTGAGCCTGATTCTCTGTGCCTTGCATAAGAATGGACAGTAAAAGATTGTTTAGCACTGCTGTGTCAGAAAGCCAAAATGTATTCTTTATGAAAAAACAATCTGTCATTGGTGTTAAACGGAGCCATGGCTCCTCTGCGTTAAAATATTTTGTCTTGCTGCTAGATTTTTTTGGTTGAAAATAATTCTAGGTTGAGAGATTGCAATGTACTGGTTGCAGTTGAAAATGTTTTAAGGCATACACTGATGAGCCAAAACATTATGCCTAATATGCTGCTATGAGTGCTGCCAAAATAACTCTGACCCCTCTTGGCATGAACTCTACCAGACCTCTGAAGATGTCTTGTAGTATCTGGCAAGTAGTGAGGTGGAGCTGCCACAGATCAGACTTGTTCCAGCACATCCCACAGATTCTAGTTCAGAATGAAATCTGAGGAATTTGGAGGCCTGTTCAACATCTTGAACTCTTAATTCCTCAATGTATTCCTCCAACCTTTCTCAAACAGTGTGTGCAGTGTGGTAAGGTGCATTATCCTGCTGAAAGAGGAAACTGCCATTGAGGATTATCACTGCCATGAAGGGGTGTACGTGGTCCACAGCAGTGTTTTGGTAGGTTGAATGTGTCATATTGATGTCACATGAATGCCTGGGCCCAGAGGTTTCCAGCAGAAAATTGCCTATAGCATCACATTCCTTCCACCAGCTTGTCTCCTTCCCACAGTGCTTCATGGTGCCATCACTTCCCCAAGCAAATGGTGCATACGTAAACGATAACAGGATTGATCAGTGGATAGGGGTTAGCATGGGCACTCTGATCAGTCTGCGGCTATGCAGGCCTGCATGCAGCAGGGTCTGATGCACTGTGTGTTGTGACACATTCCTCTCGTAACCATCATTAATAATTTTTGTTACTAGTGGCAGTAGCTCTTCAGTGGGTTTGGACCAAATGGGATTGCTTTTTTTGCCCTCACACATAGATGAGCCTTCACCAATTCTTGGTTTCTCCCTCCGTGCACCACTGTCAGAAGGTACTCACCACTGCTGACGGGGAGCCACAATCCACAAGTCTTGCTGTTTCAGAGAGGCTCCGGCCCAGTTGTCTGGCCTTAACGATTTGTCAGAGTCGCTCAGGTCTTCACGCCTGCCCATTTCTCCTGCATCCATCTAATATCACAGACCTTGACATGCGCTGTTATGAGACAATCAACATATATTCTCTTCATTTGGGAGTGGTCATAATGTATGTAGTGTATCGGTGTATAAGCATTTATCCATGAAGCTGCAAGACTGTACCTATTTCACAGGTTTGTTGCAATGTTAGGGATGTTAAATCAATTTAAACCCTGTTTGGTGTTTTTACCTGAGTAGTTAAATGTTGCATCATCTCGTCGCTGCCTTAGTCAGAATTGCCAGCAGCTGATCGTGCTAAAGGACAGACTGTATCAACCTTTCAAAACACTGATCAGTCCATTTCTAGCTCGAATACACACTCAATTTGTAGTCAATTTCATGTCAGGACACTGTCATAACTATGTCCTGTATGCATACAGTATAACTACCATATGTTTAAAAAATTATCCAGACCTAAATCTAAAATTTTAAACTCAGTAACCGAAAAAAAGAAATAGTTTCAGCCTTTCAGTTTTAAAAACACTGAAAAGCATTTTAATTAGTCCTGGTCATTTTTTTTTGTTTGTTTTTTTCCTTAGTTTTTTATTCTGAAAATGTATGAAAACAAAAAAATACTTGCACATCCAAAGAAAACACTCACAGTGGAATGCAAATTTCTTTTTTAGAAGCTAATGAGTGAGTTGGAGGAGAAAGAGAAAGATCTGAATAAACTCAAGCTGAAGGTGGACAACCTGCTGGTGAACAAACATCCTGCCTCAGACAAAATTGAGGTGACAATCTGTTGTTTTTTGTGCATATATTATTTGTGCATGCCATGTTTTATTTATCCTTTCTGATCATTCAGCTCCTGTGTTTTCTCTTAGGCCTACATGGAAACTCTTCAGACCCAGTGGAGCTGGCTCCTCCAGATCACCAAATGCATCCATGTGCATCTGAAAGAGAATGCAGCTTACAGCCAAGTAACAAACACACACAAAATATACATCACTATTCACACCACAACAACAATGAAATTGAATAATACAGTAATAATATTCTTTCATTAGAACACTCATAGCATGCACATAGCAAATTTATATGCTGGAAATGATAAATGAAAAAGTTGATTTAAAATTAATTTTGCTATTCAAATTTGTGAACTTAACTATTTCTAAAAAATGTTGAAACAGACAAAAAAACAATATCGGAAGATCCTACTTCAGTTTAAATACTTTTTTTTCTAGAAATATTAATTCTAGATGTTTTACGCTAATGTAACTTGCTAAATTGTGATATTTTTGCTAAATTGTTAATTGTTGAATAATTTAACACCGTGTTGTGATGTTCTCTTTAACTTGCACTAAAGCGCACAGTAATCCTCATTTTACTTTTCTTTAGTTCTTCACTGAAGCAAATGAGACATACAGCAAACTGCAGCAACAGCATGAGACCATTCGCAAGAAATTCACCTGTGACAAAACAACACCCCTACAGAACTTACAGGAGTTGCTTAAAGGCCTGGAAGTAATACTCTCAAACACACACACACACACACACACCCCTATGATTTTACCCTGAGTCAGAGTATTTAGTTCAGTGGACAGCAGTGCAATCCTACCTAGATATATAAGACTTTTATTTATATACATATATACAGCCCCAATATACCCCTTTTCAAAAATGTTGAGAAGCTGTACAAAATGTAAATAAAAACAGATTGCAATGATGTGCAAATCATTTAAACCCTATATTTGATGGAAAATAGTACAAAGACAACATCAAATGTTGAAACTTTTGTGTTTTTTTAAACATGTGCCTGCATTGAATTTGATGCCAGCAACATGTTTCAAACAAGTTTATTTATATATATATATATAGACACACACACAGAGCGAGATAGAGAGAAGGTTTTAAGCATGACAAGGCCATGTGATGTTTGTGTCAGAAAGAACGTGAGCGTCTGATGGAGCAGAAGCAGCAGGTGCAGCACCTGGTGAATAAATCCAAGAGCATTGTGAGACTAAGACCAAGAAACCCAGAGGACAAGAGCAGCAGCCCTGTGTTAGTACAGGCTTTATGTGACTTCAGACAAGATCAGGTAAAACACATGCACACGCACACATTTACCGGTTTGTAATCGATCTGTAATTAGTGCTCATGCTGAGTTATCAACATGTTACTCCACTACAGGTTTGATCTTGATATACAGCAAAAGAGCAGAAGCTGAAAGGAAAGTCCTTGCTAGCATACTGACAGTGCCAAAGTGCAAAGTATAACTAAAAATAATGAAGTTCATTGGTGACTAAGTATTCTCTGTTGTTGAGGATGCTGGGTTTTGTGGCACATACTTTGATAGTATTAGTAAACTTATTTTTAAACTATAAACTGTTTTTTATTTATAGTCAGATTTTTTCAATATTTGGTTTTGATGTTTGGAGGTGTGTCCTAAATTTCAGTTCCGGTTCAGCCAAGAATTCTCTCTCTCTCTCTCTCTCCCCCCCCGCCCCTGTGTTTGGCAGAAGGTGATCTGTAAGGGCGATGAAGGCATACTAAAAGATAACTCGGAGCGCACTAAGTGGCATGTGACCGGACCTGGAGGTCTGGACATGCAGGTGCCTTCCATCTGTCTGCTTGTGCCCCCACCCAACCCACTGTCCATCAGCCTGGCTAACAAGTATGAAAGTCATGTAAACACCAAGACATACACACACATTTTAAAATCAGAGCACATGACCCAGTGTTCTCCAGCAACCACCAACAAACTCAAGTGCTGGTTGGAGTGCCATACATGTGTGTGATTGCTGGGAAAATGTAGAATATTCTTGCCCATTCACATTGTTCTGTAATGTTCTATGTGATGAGCAGCAGGCAGTAAATGCGTAAGGATCTTTTTTATTGTATAGAGGTGTTTTTTGTCCAGAAGAGTCTAATATGTTTCTTTTTTTAATGTGACTCAGCGTGCTAGTGTTTAGCTAATGTTTATCTTTCCATTGCTTAGTAACAAGAGACTCGCAATGCATGATGGTATACATTCAAATGATGTAGTAATCTACGGTGTTCATGCAGTATTAAGGACACATTTTAGTGCTCTCAGAATCACTCTGAAAATGCAAGTAGGGAACCACGGTCATTCTCAAGACAACTGCCAATTATTAATGAAATGCTGGTGTTTGTTGGGGAATGTTTGGTCACTGTACTGTGGCCTGCATAGTATGCATGTAATACAAGTCACATAACGCATGTGTTGCATTGCAGGAATGAGCAGTACTATGAAGCTATTCTGTCTCTGTGGAACCAGCTTTACATCAACATAAAGAGCCTCATCTCCTGGCAGTATTGCCTTCAGGACATCAACCGCATCAACTCTCTCACCATCTCCATGGTAACCCACTACCTGTGCACTTTTGTGTGACCATAAGAACACTTTACATCTGGTCCCTTGTATGGCAATGACAAGTATGTTGAGCGTATGTGGACCACATAATTAGTACCATCATTTTGTTTTATTGTCATTTTTAACCCTTATGTTGCTGCTTGCCATATTTGGGATGTGTATAGCACCATATATCTTTGCTTGTAGAAGTGACAGCTGATCAGGCATTGTAGATGGAAAAGGGTTTTTAAGAGGCAGCTTCTAGCATCATTTGCTTATATAGTAGCTGATGTATACCAGTGTGTGTTAACTGGCCATTTATGTTGTGTGTATGTGTGTATGTTTGTGCGTAGTTGGCTCAGATGCGTCCAGAGGAATACCGCAACATCATTAAGAGTTTGGAAACTCGCTATCAAGAATTTCAGAGGAACAGCATGGGCTCTGAGATTTTTGGAGAAGAAGACAGGAAAACCATCGAGACCCAGTACACTGGAGCCCAGCAACACTATGATCAACTAGTTGTACAGCTACCAGCCTATAGTGAGAACATTCACAAACACATACATATTTTACACTAGCAGAAAAACGACACAAACATCTAGCCTTGGAGTTTCCAGCCTAAACTGCGCACATAAAAGAGCATTCTGCGCATAAAAGATGATCATGCAGAGAAAAACAATTTTTAGTCACACACATATCTACAGAAACACAAAAGCTTACATGCATTCTCTGTGTCTGTCTGTTTTAGCTTCCCAGCAAGTGCAGAAGAATGAGGTCGTTTTGCAGTCTGCAGTGAAGAGTCATAAGGTTTCGTTTGGTGTGAACCTCCTCAGTGAACTGCACACTCTGCAGCTGAAGCTGGGCACAGCAGAGTCAGCCCTAACCGCCCACCTGCACATCCCATTGGGACAGGATGCCCCGGCACAGTGTGCCAATCACATTTCTCGCACACAGGTACATCCATATACCTCACACCTCACATACATATTGTGCCACGCATGCTGTACACTAGGGGTGGGGATCTTTAGGCACCTCACGATTCGATTCGATTACGATTCAGAGGCTGCGATGCGATTATGAAACGATTATCGATGCATCTCGATGCATCTTTTTTCTCTATGCAGGATTTCTATCTTCCTACTGTCTAAAAACTTGGTAGTTTTAAAGCAAAGTATTTGTAATGATCCATAATGTAAATGCATTACGGATCATTACAGATACTTTGCTTTAAATATCTAAAATATCTTTTATTAATAAATCAAATGGAAGTGAAGTGGCAAGTGAACTAGAAGACATTCAGAGACGCTGCTGCCACTCATCTGCGATAAAATGCGCTGTTGCCCTGAAATAAGATCCAGAGGTAATGGGTGTCCACGCAGCGCGTTACAGCCGTCCTTCCCGTTTTCTTTAGTGATTTCTTCGGTTTTGGTCTCGTTGTAGAGACGGGGGGGCGGGTATTTTCGAGACTGGACGCTGAATCTCGGCTCCAAAGTGTGCAGCATAGCGCGAAAGCCCTGGTTCTGAACGACTGAGAACAGTGAGCAGACAGCAGGTCACACAGCACCGAGGTCTGGCCTCGCCAGTAGCGAACGGAAAAAAATCTGCAACGAGAGTTTAAAAAAAGTTGCGAAAATGAACTCGCTTCTCTTTCGAATTTTCCCGTTCCACCTTAAATGGTGCAGCAGTTACATTCGGCGCCTAAGACAGAATTTAAGGTGAAAATTAGAACGAGAAGCTGGCGAATGAGAAGCGACATCAGCCTCGTAAAACAGCCGGACGCTGAGACATTTTACAAGAAACTCTTCTAGTTTTGAAGAAAAGTTTTCTGGCGGAGATGGGAGGAAAGCGGCTAAAGCTAAAGCTTAAAGTAGAGCAAAGTAAATCTGCGCTCTCGTTTATATTTTTAGCCCATACTAGGACATTAACACATACTGGACATTAAATGTTGTGGCTCCAAAGGTGGTCTGACTTTGTTGAAAGGCAAAATGTCTCTTCTTAACATTTGTGTTGTGACTCCTGACCTAACCTGGCTTTAATGCAGAGGCTGTCGGTCGGATTTCTCGCTCATCCAGTTGTGTTTTTGTTATGTGCCGCCACAGACTGTCCGGGCGCTGCACTTCCGCACTTCCAGTTCCGCCTTTTGCGTTCCGTCAACATTATGTTATAAATTAAATATTTAGAAAATCGATTTTTGACACTTGTAAATCGATTCAGAACCGTTCAGGTCCGCATCGCGATGCATCTAAGAATCGAGTTTTCCCGCACCCCTACTGTACACAGAAGATAAACATATGCAACACATTTAAGCCTGCATCCACATGGTCAAAACAGTCTTTTTTTCCCTTGTAAGTGGAGAAATATGAATGATTTTAAGGGAGAACTACAGATGGTTGATACTTACTCCTACTCATCCTCTGTTTGTCAGATTTGATCTGCTCCCTTCCGGAAAGTGTTACAGGGTATGTTGGACTGCAAAAATACTTAAGAATTAATTTATTCCTTATGGAACTTTTCTAACTCTTGAGCTACTTACTGATCTGATGAAAATGTAGCTAATTTTAGCTATACTGTAATTATTTACATGGTGTGTGTTCTTAGGTGTGTTCCTGTATGTCGTGTTTTATATTTGTATGTCCACTTTTTCTGCTATTTATGTATTTATTATTTTTATATTGTGCAACCCAGTGGAGCCAAAGACAAATTTCTAGAAATGGACAATGAGGTAAATAAATAAGTAAATATATAATACATAATAAAAGAAACTTTATTCCACCAAAACTCAAACACTAGTAAACGTTTTTTCTGCAGATGATGGAGCATAATTTTTGCATGTTTTTCAGTGATGAATCACTGAAATCAATGACAATATAGGCTACCAAAATGTCCTCGTGAACACAACCTAAGCTTACATAGCTAATATATCTTTAACACTGCCAAAGAGAGATCTGGACTTGCTCACGCTTACTCTGCATATCTTGCGATGCAGGACTAATTTTCAATGTTGTGTGCAGGAGTAGGCGTGTAACGAGCCCACTGCAGTCAGAAACAGGATGAGGCAAGCATGAAGAGAAATCCTGCCTAAATAAAGTGGAACGATCACTAAATCATAGACACTGATGTGCCAAAAGTCATGGGATAGCAGTATGTAAACAGAAAATGAAGTGGCATTACCTCAGAGGATGGCTTGGGAACACCCACACCTGTATAAGTGAGGTGCTTTCTTGTGAGTGAAGTTGAACACTGGCCAGCGTGCTCATGGCAAGTCGACGTGAATTATGGGAGTTCAAATGAAGCATGATAGTGGATTCCAGACAGATGGGACTTTGCATTTACGAAATTGTGCGGGCATTTAACTTTCCCCGAAAACAGTGTCGCGTGTTTCCCAGGAAAATGTCATAGAAGGCATTACCACCCACAGTGGACAGCGCAGTGGCCGGAAACAGGTGCTGAATGATCATGACCGGCAACATCTGGCTAGAATTGTCCATGCAAACAGACAAGCGATTCTGGCAGAACTCACATCCAGGTTCAATGCAGGAGGCACCACATGAGTGTCCTGCAGGTCAATGAAGCGTTCTTTAGATTCCATGGGATATGGGAGCAGAAGACCCATCAGAATGCCTCTGTTAACACCACGACACCGGACACATCGCCTCACCTGGGCTTAAGAGGTTGCTGACTGGACCCTAGAGGACAGGCAACATGTGGCGTGGTCCGATGAGTCACGGTACCTATTGTTTCGGGCTGATGATAGGGTTTGTGTCTGGCACAGACCCCATGAAGCCATGGACCCCAGTTGTCAACAAGGCACTATGCAAGCTGGTGGTGGTTCCGTACTGGCATGGGGTGTGTACCTATGGCATGGGCTGGGTCCACTGGTCTGCCTGAACACGTCATTGACCGGTGACCACTACTTTTCACTGCTTGGTGACCATTTGCAGCCCTTCATGGACTTAATGTACCCCCACAATGATGGGATATTTTAGCAGGATAATGCACCGTGCCATCGGGCCAAAGTTGTCCAGAATTGGTTCAAGGAGCATTCTGTAGAGTTCCGACGAATGGGGTGGCATGCACGTTCGCCCGATATGAGCCCAATCGAGCATTTATGGGATGTGGTGGAGAGGTCCATTCACACCTGAGATCCTGGCCCTGGGTGGTTATCCAGACGGCATGGCTCAACATCCCTCCAGATGTCTTTCATCCACTTGTGGAATTGATGCCGTGTTGCTGCACTTCGCCGGGGTAGAGGGGGACCTACAATATACTTGTTCCTCTCCTATTACATTTGGCACGTCAGTGTATATAAACAACATAAAATGATAACAGTAAAACAACCCATCACATGAACAACATGCATATTCTTGGAGTGTACAGAGATGGCAGAGTCTTCAGTCCATCGGTCACAGCTGACAAGCCCAGCAAATATCCAAAATAACCATTCTGTGGTTCAATTCTTGCTTTGTGTTCACTGGAAATAAATGGGGTATGATGAAGTTACTTCACAGTAATCCCAAATGACCATGACTATAGATGTTAGTTCACCTTGATGGAACTGTGCAGTTGGGAGCAGGCCAAAACATTTCTGTTGCGGGCAGGAGTGGGACAAATGATTCTGATTTTCTGCAGGAGCGGGAAATCTTGCTGAAGTGGACAGGAATGGGACTGAAAAAACAGTCCCGCGTGGACCTCTGCTGTCAAAAAAGTTTTTAGTAACACAAAAATACTTTAACCATAATATATATCATTAATAATTACAATTATTTATTTTCCTGTATGTAGGCAGTACAGAAGGATGTGGAATCATTAAGAGGAGAGTTTCTACGTCTAAAAGAGCAAGTGCTGGAAGAACTAGAGGGCATGAAAGACACAGATAAAGCTCAGTTTCTATGCAGCCAACTGAATCTCATCAATCAGAGACTGGACAGGCTTGGTTCTCATACTGACACTTATCTACTAAGGTAAAAAATACACACAAGATGTTTTAATAAAAACAGCTATGATTGGAGGAAAAAAATATAACCCCCCCCCCTTTTTGTGTCAGGTTAAAGGCCATGAAGTCTCTGCTGCAGGCCTTACTGCAGGCTGAGGATGTGGTGAAGGTTTATGAAGCTCGGCTCACAGAGAGAGACACAACGTCACTGGTCCCTGCCGAAGTCCAAGCATACCAGAGCACTCTTAGGGTATTGCACACTCAACCTTACCGTGTTAGTTTAATTCTGGTATACCAGAATATGTGAGAAGTATTTTAGACAATGGATAATCCTATAAAATTGGTGGGCCACATTTTATTGCTATAAAATAATTTAAGTGGTTTTGAGGTGATGTTGATATTTAATGAATTTGTGACCGTTATGCATTCTGTTTGGTAGATTATGCAGGCCGAGCTTGAGCAGAAGGAACGTGTGTTGGGCTTGCTGGAGGCGGAATTAAGCAAGACACGTCAGTACAATGAACAAATTTATGAGAACTGTCAAAGATGTGATGTCGAGGTATGCCAGTATGCTGAACATGCAAGCTTGCTATCTGACCGTTGGAAACGCATTCAAACACAGATAAACAGCAGGTAAGACACTCACATCCTAATATTCATGTATTTAATATTTATTTTTCTACATTTTTCTTTTTTTATTTATGCATTTGACACATTTCTTCTCATGTCTTCTCTTCTTCATTTCAGATTGGGTGATCTAGATTCATATCTGCAGCAGCTTCTGCAGTATCTTCAGTCTAGCTCCACTCTCAGCGAATGGATTGATGTCACAAAAGGCCGCATAGATGCTCAGCAGACCACCAAGACAGATGACATCACAGTCCTCACCAGACTCCTTAATGAACAGAAAGTATGCCTTTGTTAACTTCATAAACTGTAACATCCATCTTGCTCAAATCACCAGACATTAAAGTTAAAATGTTTGCTTGTGTTCTTTAGGTGCTAAATTCTGAGATAATGGCAAAGAGAGAGACAGTGGAGGCTGTACAGAGGGATGGTGATTCATGTGTAAATGCCATCAAGGTAAAAATAACAAAGGAATACTTAAGCAATAGAACACGAGAGGGAGTGTGTTCGGCGAGTGCCGTAGATCATCACAGCTGTGATGTTATTTCGCGATATCACACTCCTCGAGTGTTCTATTGCTTTTATACAACAGTTAAGTAAGAAATAAATAAATTGGGCCGTGAACGTGGCATTTAATATGTTTTAATGTTAGCAATTCCTTCTGCCAAATTACAGTTCCTTAACAAGCAACTTGTTGCTACGTCAGAGTAACGAGCTCCATTCACTCGCTGCACAGCCGGCAGTTCATTCTCCAGCTCCTTACACTAAATTCCGAAACTGTCATTACCACTGAGCAAGCTTTTTTGTTTTTTTTATTGCGGCAGTTTTATGGCTCAGTCCGATTTGGTCAGACTCTGAAGATGAGACTACACGTTTGGCGAATTGTATTCGGTTCATGTCTGGCTAATTCCAGGTTGTTTAGGAATTCTTCTGTCACAGCTGCCGACTGAAAAGCTTGCTCAGTGGTAATGACAGTTTGGGAATTTAATGTAGTCTCATCTTCAGAGTCTGACCAAATCGGCTGTACGTCAAATGTAATCTTAAAAGTATTCATTTTCTGTTTGTGCGCAAAGTAAGAAGTAAAAACATTCAAATGGCTTGAGTGTCTCCTAAAGCTGTCAAACTTGTTGCTTAGCAATGGCATCTTAGCGGAGTGATACAGTGTTTGTGAAAAACCCATGATGTTATGGCAAAATATTAGCACGGTTAGAACGTCTCTCTGTCATGGTTAATAATGGCAATGTAAGTGTCCACTTGCTTGCATTCATTGTTATCTATTGTAGTTGTTTTCGATTATGTGTTTAATTAAAGGTGCTGTACTGCCATAAAAAGGTGAAAAAATTCAAAAGATTTTGAAAACATGTATATATTTACAGGGCTACGAGGTAGAGTTGGCATCTTACAGTGCTGGGCTAGAGACTCTGCTCAATATACCCATTAAGAGAACCATGCTGCAATCTCCATCTACTGCCATGATACAGGAGGTACAAAAGTAAACGCTTACAGTAATTAAAGAGCTATTTTTTGTCTTTTGTTCTGGTTGTTTATCATTTTTTTGTTTTTGTCTTAGGTTTCCTCCATACATGCCCGCTACTTAGAGTTGCTTACACGTTCAAGTGATTACTGCAGACACCTTGGAGACTCACTAAAGAACTTGGAGCAACTCAAGGTAAACAAAACTTACTTAGCTTGATCATAGGACTCACATATTTTTTTCTTTTACCTCAGAAACTTATTAGCTTCTTATTCACTTTTTTCCTGAATTCATAGATTCGAAACACCAGGATAGATTTGCTTGAAGAGGAGCTAAGGCTTCTGAAAGCAGACATTGACGACCGTGATGCTAAGAATGCCTCACTGCAGGAGGCACTCTCACAGTACCAACTTCAGCTGAGTGAATCTCAGGAACACCTCCTCTCCCTGGAGGAGGTCAAGAGGAGCCAGGCTATGCAGTGCAGTGCTGCACAGGACAGCTTAAGCTCCTCCCAGAGCCAGCTACAAGAGCTCATGGAGGAGCTGCAGCACTACAAGCTGCTTTTGGAGAAGGAGAAGGCAAACAAGAAGATTTTGGAGGAACGGTACACCAGTCAACAGGAAGAACATGAGGAGGCCATGCGGAAAAGACAAAGGGAGCTGGAAGGGGCCAACTGGGCCAAGATTGAGTTCGAGAAAACAGTGGCAGATCGGACCCGGGAGGTTGAGCGTCTAAGAAGGCAGCTGGACGAGGAGGCGCAGAATGTGAAGGAGGCGCAGATGGAGCTGGCTAAGGTAAGGCAGCAGCACAGCATGGAAATAAGGGAGGTTAAACAGGTCTATGAGTCCCAGATCCTGGTAACACAGACCAACATGCAGAAGCTCTCACAACAGCGGGAGGATAACTCCTCATCCATGCAGCTGGAGGTCGACAGGCTAGAGGGGGAATGCAAGAAATTGCAGGAAGAGTTGAGGAGGCTGCGGCTAACCCTCAGTGAGGAGGAGGCTCATAGAAGGCGTGCTGAAGACCTACTACAGCAACAGACCTTAGCAAGCTCTGAGGACACCAGGAAAAGAAGTGAATTGGATGCTCAAATTCAACTGCTTCTCAGTCAGAAGAGTACAAATGAGAACAAATGGAAGGAGGTGCAGGAGAGCTTCACTCAGGCACTGAAAGAAAAGGGCAATGAAATCTCCGGTCTCAGACACTCTCTTGAGGAAGAGTTACGCAAGAAGAGAGTTATAGAAACTGTGGGTGCCCGTCTGGAAAAGGAGCTAGCTGATCTCCGTACTAAACATACAACCTGCAGTCAGGAGCTAATGCAGCTTCGCTCCTCACAGCAAGAGTTGACAGTCCTCCGTGTGGAGCTAGAATCCCAAGCAAATGAGAAGAAACGAGTAGAACAGAACGTCATACGACTTCAGGCCAGGATTCAGGAACTCCAGGAGGAGCTGAAACAGTTGGAGGGGGAGCTAGAGCAGCAAGGGCGAGTGGCTCAAGAGGAGTCTGCTAAGCGCAGGAAAACAGAAGCTCAGCTTGAGAAGACCAGTCAGGCCATGCGTGAGTACACTTCCACTATCACTACTTTGCGTAAGAGTCAGGAGCAGGCCAGCATTGAGGCCAGGCAAGCGGAGGAAGAGTGCAGGCGGCTGAAAGAGGCTCTTGACCGTACCCTGAAGGAGCATGGTTTCTCTAGTCAACGGTTGGCCACACTTGAAGCTGAAATGAAGGCTTTGAGGCTGCAGTTGGTGCAAGAGCAAGGTCGGGTTCGTGAGGCCAACCAACGCTATGAAGCCCTGCACAGGAGCATGGAGGAGAAAACTCGAGCTCTGAACAAAATGACTGCTGACATAGAGCATCTGAAGAAGCTCACAGAGACTCTCACCAAGGAGCGCCTTCACCTGGAGGAGGAGCTACGGGCCGTGCGTCTGGAGCGCGAAGAACTGCTGCAAGGCAGGCAGCATGAGGATGAAGAGATGAGCACCCAAATTAAAGCTCTTCAGCAACAGCTTCAAAACAGCCAGCATGCTAGAACCGAGCATGACAGCCTTGTCCAACAACTTTCGCAGGAGAGAGAAAAGCTGCAACTGGAGATACAGAATATTCAAAAACAGGCCAGCGAGGTACTAATTCACTGTAGGATGTCTGGAACAGTGGTAGACTGTAGTTCCACTCAGATATTGTGTAGGTTTGGCTTTAGCTTGCTGCATGTTTTTCCAGCTTGCTGGATGCTGTAGATTACTTTTCATTTTCTGACATGCAAATAACCCTTATTATGCATGGTTTATTCCAGCACTTGAATCTACAAGACTATTAATTCCCTCAAAGCTCCCTTGCTATGTGCTTGTTTGCTTCTGCATGTACATCGTCTTTATCAGTGTCCTCTAATCAAGATATCTGTGTTGTTGTGAGATGTTGTCAAAATGTTTCACATTTCTCTGGTTTTGAAATTTTAGATGTTTCTGGCTTTATTTGAATACTTTGACACCTACATGAGTCCTGTGCTTACCTGGAAGAGCAGTGTTAAAAAAACAATCAGTGTTTTTTTTTGTTTTGTCTTGTGAATAATACTTCTGAGTGTTGCAAAATCATATTTCCTTCTTAATATCAACAGTGATATTTTGGTATTTTACATATATATTCTATTATCTTGTATGTAGTCTGAAGCATTGTTTATATAACCTTTTCAATTTCTCTTTCCTTTCTCTCTCACCCTTGTTCCAGACTTCATCCTTGATCCAGTCTTCCCAATCTCAGTGCACTGAATTACAGCAAGAGCGGGATGCCCTCATCAGGAAGATGAATACAATGGAACAGGATCTGACCTGCATGAAGAAGTTTGAGGAAGAGCTGAACCGTGTCAAACTATCACTAGAGTCAGAACTGCGTCTGAAAACACAGCTGCAGGAAGAGAATGGAAGGCTCAGGAAGGAGTTCAGCCACTGGAAAAAGATGTGTGAGACCCAGGAGGATCGTGTGCGGCAGCATAGCACACAGCACATGGTGCTAGAGGGAGAGCGTAACTCATTGAGGAGTGAGTTGGAGCAGCTGCAGGCCCGACTGAAGGAGGTGGAGGAGCGCCACAGGCTCCAGCTACAGGCACTGGAACAGGAGCGTGCAGAGCTACAGTCTCTGAGAGATGCATTCCAAGAGGACGTGCTGAAACTAAGGCAGAAACCAGATGCTGCAAACAGGTACACACAGACAGATCAGCCTGACGCAGCCATCGATCCCTCCACTCTAGTTTTTGACGGTGTCCGCAAAAAAGTCACAGCTCAACAGCTGCATGACTGTGGTGTAATTGATAACAAAACATTAGACTACTTGGTCAGAGGTCAACAGACTGTCCAGGATGTGGCTGTTGATATCAAGCTGAATCTCAAGGGTACAGGAGCCATTGCAGGACTAGCAGCTGGGCCTGCAGGAAAGTTAACAATCATAGAGGCCAAAAGAGATAACTTGATCACAAAAGAGAGTGCCATGAAACTACTAGAGGCTCAAGCAGCCACAGGGTACATAATTGATCCCAGAGCTAATGTGAAGATGACAGTGGAAGAGGCTTGTCTCAGTGGACTTGTGGATGAAGAGGATAAGGAGCACCTGCTGACTGCAGAGGCTGCCTGCATTGGATTCAGAGATCCAAACACAGACAAACCTCTGTCAGCCAGCCAAGCCATGAGAAAGGGGCTGATAGATCACGATACAGCTCTGCGTCTGCTGCAGGCACAAGAGTCTGCCGGAGGGGTCCTTGACCCTCTCCTCAGTGTATATCTCCCAAAGGATGTTGCCATGGACCGTGATCTGATTGATGAGAGCCTTTATCAAGCCTTGAATGGTAAACCAAACTGCTACATTGACCCTGATACATGTCTGAGTGCTAGCTATATCAGCCTAAAGAAGTTGTGCAAAGTTGACCCTAACACAGGCTTGCTCCTGCTTCCAGCCCCTCAAGAGCAAATTATGGTACAGGGCCTACGAGGAAAGGTTTCTGTGTCTGATCTAGTACATGCCAATTTGTTGGAGCGCTCAGACATTGATCAGCTGAGAGAGGGCAAGCTGACTGGCCAGGACATTGAGCATAGACTTAGGGCCTACCTGCAGGGGTCTGCCTGCATTGCTGGAGTCTTCGATGAGGCCAACAAACGTATCTTGCCTATCTATCAGGCCATGAAAGAAGGACTTCTGAGGCCTGGTACCACGATGGAGCTTCTAGAAGCCCAAGCCGCTTCGGGCTTCATGATTGACCCTGTTAACAACCAGTACTACACAGTAGAGGAGGCTTGTAAGAAGCATCTGGTTGGTGTGGAGTTTAAAGACAAGCTCCTCTCTGCCGAGAGAGCAGTTACTGGATATAAGGATCCAGGTACTGACAAGATGATTTCCCTCTTTGAGGCAATTGAACGGGGTCTGATTGAGAAAGGCCATGGTATTCGCCTTCTAGAGGCTCAGATAGCCAGTGGTGGTATCATAGACCCCAAACAAAGTCACCGAATTGATGTTGATGTGGCCTATCAGAGAGGTTACTTTGGTGAAGAGATGAATCAAATTCTAAAAGATGAGGGAGATGACACAAAGGGGTTCTTTGATCCAAACAATGAAGACAATCTGACATACCTGCAGTTGAAGAGTCGCTGTATTACAGATGAGAAAACTGGCCTTGTGCTTTTGCCACTTCATGATAAGAGCAAGACAGCAACAACGCAGAAAAATACTACACGGAAGACAAGGGTTGTGATTGTAGATCCAGATACCAATAAGGAGATGACAGTACGTGAAGCCTATGACAGGAAGCTGATTGACTATGAAACCTACCTGGAGCTTTCCCAGCAGGAAAGCGAATGGGAAGAAATGACTATTACTGCCACAGATGGCACAAGCAAACTGGTCATCACTGATAAGAAAACAGGCCTTCAGTATGACTTGCAAGAACTGCTTGATAAGAGCGTGATCGACCAAGACACTTTAAGCAAGTACCGCTCAGGGGCCATTACTCTGACACAATTTGTTGATATTATTACCAGTAGGATCAAACCAACAAATCAGCCCCTCGACCCTTCCTCATCTGCCTCATTTTCATCCCAGACAACAGTCAAAAATGAAACAGTGTCAACTATTAGAAGCACTCCCTTGCAGCAACCTCCCTCCTCACCAAAGCGCATTGCTAGCATGTCAATTACTTTGGCATCACCTGGAGAGTCTATAGATGAGCAGAATCCAGTTGGGGCCATCTTTGACACAGAGAAGTTAGAGAAGATTAGCATCTATCAAGCAATGAAGCGTGGTCTTGTGGACTCTATCACAGGGCAAAGGCTGCTAGAGGCACAAGCCTGCACTGGTGGCATTGTAAACCCAGAAAATGGCCGCCGCATCTCCATTCAGGAAGCTACCCGCCTGGGCATAATTGATGATGACATGGCTAACCGACTGAAACCTGCTCAGAAAGGCTACATTGGCTTTGAGGATCTGAAGACCAAGAAAAAGATGTCAGCAGCTGAAGCGGTGAAAGAAAAGTGGTTACCATATGAGGCTGGCCAGCGCTTCCTTGAATTCCAGTTTTTGACGGGAGGCCTATTTGATCCAGAACAGGGCCGAAGACTCACACTTGAGGAGGCTTTGCACTTAGGATGGCTGGATGGAAGATCAGCACAGAAGCTCTTGGAAACGCGCCACCACCCCAAGGTGCTGACCTGCCCCAAGACTAAACTGAGGATTTCCTACAAGGAGGCTATGGATGCCTGTATGTTGGAAGAAAAAACAGGGGTGCGCATGCTTCCTGCAGCTGTAACATCCTCACATGGTATCAGCAGCCCTTACAACACAAAACCAAGTTCTGCTCCAGGCTCACGAAGTGGATCGCGCAGAGGGAGTGTGGACCATAGTTTTTCAACTTCATCCTCCTCCAGATACAGCAGCTTCACCTACAGCAGAAGCTCTTTCAGCACCAGGTCTCTGTCATAAAGAAAAGTAGCCCCAGCATATACACAGGCTATCAAAATATAAACTAAATTGTATTAAGAATGATAATTAATGAATTAGATAGATAGATGGAAGGAGGAAGAAAGAAGCTACTCACAGAATATAATGAAATATTGAAAATATTCTTTTAGAATATATCCAGAAGTGTGACTGTATACTGTCCTTTTCATGAAAATGTCTAGTCGGTATCATGTTTAGATCTGTCAGTGACAAAGTGTTTTGAATAATCCTTTACTGTAGTTGCTTGGTAGTTTAAGGATTTTTTTTAAGGTAGCAAAAAGGTAATGCCTCTTTATATCTGAAGTGGTGTGGGTATTGAGGATGTTAGGAAGTTATTACATTGTAGCTGTAATTTCTACTTAGGTTGGAAACTAAGAATGTTTATATTGCTGCAGTTCATTGTTAAGTAGATGGAGATGGTGCCTCTGCTTTTCTTCTCAGAAAGAGCCTTAGCTATTGTCCTGTCTACTATATGTTTAACATAGTTGGTAACTAATGTGATGCTTTGAAATGAATAAAAAAAATCATGAATACGTCTTGTTTTTTTGCCTACACAATTGGAAATGTCTAGCACCAGAGACAGGTAAAAGATGAATTCTGTTCAGTGTAGATTTAAGTTTTAAATTAATTACTTGCGCCTTGACATTTTGAGGTTGTTTAATGGAAGTGTATCATTTAATGTACGTCTGTCACTTGCCATAAATCTAACCGGCCGACCTAGTGCTGAAGGGCCTATGATGACAAAGTTTCATGTGCACTACACCCGTGGATAACCAATCAGACCAAAAACACATCTCGAAATCCAGCATGCTATAAGTCGTATGACAATAACCATAAGTGCACACTATAAGAGTAAACAAAATAACAATACTGGATCTAAAATACTGTAAAACAGCCAAAGCTATTTGGAACACTGGAATGCACAAAAACATGATGGTCCAGTTGGCATGAGACTGCCTCATGAGTTATAGATTATTTTGATTGACACAAAGAGTCTTTTCTCTAAAATAACTAATGTTGGTGGCCTTTTTGCTACAGTAACTTGGTCTTCCCACAGAAAGAGGACCATTTGCGCCCTGCAATTTCTGAAAAGTTTTCCTAATTTTTTTGTTTTGTTTTGTTTTTTCAGCATCGTCACTGATTAAATACCCATTGATCCTCCAGAAACAAATGTTTTCCCATCTCAGGCACATATATTCTTATGCATCAACCCTGTTACAGACATTTGCTCATCTACCCACATATATATATATATTTCTAAAAAGCTGAAAATAAAACTACATATTTTTAAACAGATGTCCCTAATGCAAAATTTAAAAGCAATTAATTCATAATTTAACATTTTTAATTTTGGATAAGAACCTAATTAATGCAGATGTAGGATGATACTATGTTTTAGGTATATATATATAAAACATAGTATCATAAGTTGCAAAATCAGACATGGTAAATGAAATGATCTGTAAATGTAAGATTAAAATAACATTTTGTTGGTTTTGACCTCAAATTATAAAAGATAAAGATTATACATTAGTTATAATGTTTTTTTTTTTCCTGTTTGTTTGTTTTGGTTTTAAATATGCACAAATTTAACTGTCAGGCAGTTGTCTCTGTAAGGGACACAAATTGTTTTTGTAGAATGACCCAACTAGTGGCGGTACATATATCCATACGTCCGAAATCAAACAGCCTCTACTCTTCTGGGAAGGGTTCCCAGACATTTTAAGGGTGATTCCAAACCACGGGGAGTGAAAAGGTTCCGTTGGAAAGGAACTTCAAACTGCACAGGTAGTGGTGAACAGCGGTTTATCACTTCACAGGAAGCTGCAGGAAAGTGTACCCATTAGTCTTTGCAGGTCTCTTGAGGGTGCATGTTTGAGTATGACGCTGCAGGAGGTCCCGAATGAAGGTATTTATCAAAACTAGCTCCTTTAACTGACATCCAGCGCTCAAGTGTGTAGGGAACATAACAGTACTGCCTAGGGACCCTGCGGAATGGGATGCAGTTATAAAATGATTAAGAAGGTCTTCAGGCGAGATTTTAGAGAAGAATTGGTGCCCCCTGCTGATACATGCGGTTAATACAACAACATAATCTGCTTCAGGAGTTATAAACGGAAAGACGGCAGCAGTACCGCCGAATCAGTCTGTTCCTGTGTTGGAATATTTCATTCTGTGAGGAAATACCTGGTTCAGTGTGTGGAAAAGAGGTTCTTTCTTCAAACAGGAATACGTACATTCTAACTACGTTTCGAAAAATACAGATCTAGTCTGATATGGGAGAGTGGCCAGAGTGGCAGGCGTTAGTTGCTGGAGTAGGACGCACATGAGCGGGGACTGTAGTGTGGGAAAAACCGCGGATGTAACTGCGGCCTACAACACAGCTAAGCACTCACGAGGTAGGTTCCTAAACAGTTTATTTTTTGTTGTATTGATAACCTGCATACGTTGGATAGAATGTTCAGACTTATACAAAAATGTAACTGTTCTTGCAGATGTTAATACTTAACGATATGTAAGATAACTTGCTGATATTCTCACTGTATTTCCAAATAACATTCTGTAAATTCTCCAGTTACAGAGGGTTCACTGTAGAAATTGTGTTGAGATGACGTATGTGATGTACCTGGAAATAACTAGAAAATGATTGTAATACAATTAGTCAAAAAGCCTCTGATAAATTCATACAACCCTGTAACTCTAGTATTATACATTGCTATGAGGAACTACCACGAGAATGCCGATTGATCTTTTTTCTAAGGGTTCTTCAATGGTTCTTCAGGTGATGGAAATTTTAATAGTCAGTCCTGAACAATGACTTGCTCACACCTGGAATCCACTACCTTCCCATTTTAAGATTTTGAGGAAGTACAGGTTTTTTATGTGTTGTTAAGAATTGTGTATACTGAAAAAAATATTCAGCAAACATAAGACGATAGTGTAGCATGCAGCTCATAAAAGCTTCTTAAACAAAAGGAGCAAGAGGATGTGGCTAGTGGAAACGTTACTTGAATTAGAACCTGATATAACACGGGTTATCTTCCTCTTTAGCAAATTTTGAACATGGCAGAGGATCCTCAGAGGAACTTTAGGTCTGCTTACTATGAAAAGGTGGGTTTCAGGGGTGTGGAGGAGAAGAAATCACTTGAGATTCTCCTGAAGGATAATCCACTTGGTAAGAGGAGCTGTTTTATTTCTACTTGTCTGTGGGTTTATTTCTTGCCTCTAGTTCCTTGAGAGATTACTAGTTCACCTTCAAAAAATGACAGATATTTATGACATCAGGTATTTCTGCAGGAGTGACTTCTGTAGAGAAAGTGATGGGTGCAGTTACACCACTTCTCACAGTCTTGACATTTTTTAGAGACAGCCTTAGTATGCTGTCTCAATGCTTAGCTAAAGAGCGTACCAGAGGTGCTTCTTTCTAATCATGTCAAACAAATTAGATGAAAACTTTGCTTCCCTTGTTGTCTTTTAGATGTGGAGAAGCTAAGTACGTTCAGCCAGAGGTTTCCATTACCCTCTATGTATAGGATCCATGTATGGAAAGTCCTACTTGGTGAGAGTGCCTACTAACTTACACACTTTTGTTGTTAGTGTTTGTCTGTTGAGTGTATTATGCATGTGGCCTGAGGCTTTTTTTTACTGTGCCGCCTTTCCACAGGTATACTGCCACCACACAGTGATTCTCATCCCCTGGTTGCACGATACAGGCAAGAGCAGTATACGGATTTGAGGGCGGCTCTTCTGGCCATGCGCTTTGTCCATGCAGCAACACCATATACAGAGCTCTACCTCCGCATGCACCAGCTGGAGAACCAGCAACTGCCCCGCCGATCAGAGCTCACACAGCCAGTGAGAAGCTAGTCATGCGTCTCCATCTGCTATCTCTGTGTGTATGCATATGAATAAGGGCAACTTAAGGTTGGATTTTCTGAGCTTTACATGCATGTGTTTGTTTGTTTTTTGTTTTTTTGTTTTTTTGGAGGGAGAAGAGGATGAAGATTTTTTGGCTATTGCCAAGGCGATGGAGGAGATTGTAGATGACCCAGTGGACTGTTACTGGCTAATTAGGTGTTTTGTCAACCAGTTCAACCACAAGTTTGGCGATTCTATACCTCATCTGGTTTGTGTGTATTATGTTGAATTAGCGCTTCTGAATCATCTCATGTGAATAAGCCTGTCACACTTACTCAGTTAAAATATTAATTAAAATTTACCTTCATTATGAATCAGCACTGATTAGCTATCAGTTTACGTAATGATAATGCATTTTTAAAATTCTCCAACTGGCCTGTCTTATAGACTTTTAAAGATGTATTTTAAAGGCTTTCTAGTTTAGCTTTTCCGGTAAAATATTTTGGATTTTTTAAAAGGATATGCATGGTTTGTTACTGATCAATAAACCATATGCATGATTAAAAAATTCTGATAAGTTATTGTCAAAATAATCTGTATATTACTTGATTGCTAATAGTGACAGCCCTAAGCCCAGTGTAAACTTTTGCCTTGTGAATTTCACCTTTGGCAAACTTTGCTACCAGCAGTTTTTCCATAGCATTAAGGTTTGTGGTACTTGCACAGTTCTAATCCATTCTCTGCTTGTTGCAGCCCAAGAGTCTGGAGCATTTCCTCTCCCAAGAGGACAGTCGTCTGCTGGCCCACCTGAAAGCTACAGGCAGTCTGGTGATGTTGCCCTACTCTCTTTGGTTTAGACGCTGTTTTGCAGGCTGCCTGCCAGAGTCCAGTCTACAGAGGTGAGTGCAGATACGTTTCCTAGAAATTAGGCTTTGTTCACACAGCAGATAAAAGTGGCCCAAATCCGATCTTTTTCTCCGTATGTGACACAGATGGGTCATCTGTGTGTCAGTGTGAACAGCAAAAAAAAACGCATTGAATCTGACATTATCAATTCTGATTTGAGACGATTTCATATGTGGTACTGAAATCCGATACGTATCCGATATGCGGCAATGCGTTTACACTGCTCCAGCATGTCGACGCACCGCAATGTATCACATTAACATTTAATGGAAAGCGTCCGTTTCGCCAGATGTGGCCGTGGTGCATGATGGGTCTGGCGCGTCGAGTCTGGGGAATGCGTTGCAAGCTAAACCTTATGCAGATTAATCCGGCCAACACGATGCGTCTATCCAATCATAAGATAGCTGGTGTTTGCATGATGTGTTCACAATGCAATGTATGAAACATTCGTTCCGTACATGGAGTGGAACATGGAGGAAAAGCTCCAAACAATTTTAAACCTAGACATTTATTTACACGAAAATATATATATATATATATATATATATATATATATGTATGTATGTATGTATATGTATATGTGTGTGTGTGTGTGTGTGTAATTGATAACATACTAATTTGTTTTTTGATTATTAGAAAATCATTACATTTATTGATTAAAATTTGACTTAGCAGGACGTGATTTAATTGGATGATGCAGGGAATGTCTTAATGGCCACATGCGGCCAGCTGAAGAGGGGGAGTGCGTGCGTTCACGTCCGTCGGCGCGCCGGAACAGTGTAAATGCAGCGTCAGTCTGATTGACATACATGTTGGTATGTATATCTATGGTCTGAACAGCCAGATTGGAATCCATGCGGCTTTTATGTCAATTCAGCTCGACATTCGTCGTAATTTTTCACGCTGCTGAGACTTAAACATTTAGGCTGATGTTTCTGTACCAAAAAATTATTAGAGACTTATCGCAACCGCTCCGTGTTCGAAGAGATTTTCAACGAACGAGGAGAACGAGGCTGCAGCGTCAAAGAAAAGTTTAAAGAATCCGAGGACAGGAACCAATGAAGTGACCGTGGCCGAATTACGTTGCTCTTTTAAAAGATCATATGAACAGCCAAACAAAAAAATCGGATTTGGTGAGAAAATCAAATTTTGGCCACTTTTACCTGCTGTGTAAACATAGCCTTAGCCTGAAGCTGAAATGAGTTCTTACTTCCTATATAGGTCATGACATAGTTCTACAGCTTCTACAGCTATTAAGGATTCAGAATTTGTTTGCATTGGTTCGCAACACTGGTTCTGGGGTATTGCTGCCCTGGCATATTGTTGTGTTTTCCCTGCTCTAATACCTGATACCTAATTAGCTCATTAACAAGCTCTTCCTGAATTAAATCAGGTGTTAGAGCAGGGAAAACACAAAAATGTGCAGGACAGGGCTACTCTGGGACCTGGGTTGTGAACCACTGATCCACATTCCTGATGCTCTACCCTAATCAATGATATTGATATTAACTCTAATCAAGCAACTAATGAAGAGTTTTTAGAGAACCTTGATACCAGAGCAAGGCTTTTTGGGATGAGACTGGACAAAGTCTCTGCTGTAGGGCAGTTCTCCACGAACTGGATTAAAGATATCTAGTCTGCACCTACTCCAACATGGCCTATTATTAATGTAATTTTTTTGTGACATTATATTTGTTTTGTTGTATGAATGCCTTTATTTACTTTTAAGGAAAAGCAGTTCTTGTGTGTTTCTCCATACTGAAATGAGTGCTGATTGGCTTTCTTTGTTCCTTGTCCTGCTTCGATGATGTGTGATTGGTCAACAGGGTGTGGGACAAAGTGATCAGTGGCTCCTGTAAAATCTTAGTTTTCGTGGCAGTGGAATTTCTGCTGAGCTACAAAATAATGCTCATGGGAATGAGTCGACCAGAAGCGATAGTAAACTTCCTTAGCAATGTAAGAGCATACACATGCATACAGCGTACACAATACTGAACAATACAAGCACTCAAGGCAAAATGCAGTGAGGGGAAACAAGTAATCAGACACTTTTTTGTGTTTGTTATTTAATATACTTCCAGTGCATATATCCACTTTACACACAAGTCTTTAGACTTTGTACATTATAAGCATATATTGTGTTTATAAGCATTAAACAAAGATGTTTTTAATAAAATCAATACCTTTTGACAGTATTGCGGTTCAATTTTGGCCCATTCTCCTTGGCAAACTGTCTTTAATTTCCCAGAATTAGGAAGGGTCCCTCTGATGGATTTGCAATTTCAAAATCCTCCATAAATTTTCAGTGGGATTCAAGGAGATTTGCTAATCTAAGCAAGTGTCTTCACCTTCTATTTTTTTGGAAATCAGTCTGGAGTTATTTTGGCTGTATATTGAGTTGTCTTTTTGAAATTTTAAGACAATTTTTTTTGTTTTCTTCTATGACATGTAATGCCCCAGTACCATTTGCAGAGAAGTATCCCAATATCACAGTGCTCTTGCCTTCACACTGCACTGTGGGTATGGTGTTCTTGGGATCATATGTGCAAGTTCTCCAAACATCATGAACTGAATTATTGCCGAAGACTTCGATTCTTATTTTATCTGACCGTCTGATTTGTTAAAATGTTTGTGTCTTAATTTGTTACATGCATCTCTGTTCTTCCTTTTTAGCAGATGAGTTACACATAAGCTATTGCAACAGAGATGACTTTGGTGCAGCTCATTGCTTATTGTTCTCTCTGCAACTTTTGTTCCTGCTGCTTTCTGGTTGTCCAGCAACTCTTTTCGAGGGACTGTTGGCCTCCCTCTTACCTTTCTTATCAGTAGTCTGAGAGCATGTTCTGAAATCTTGCATGGCCCCTCTTTTAGTGGACAGTTTGTTTTTCATTTCCAAATTATCAAACCAGTTGTATTAACAGGGTTGTTTAATATCTCTGCTTTGGCTCTGTAGCCCCTTCTATTCAAGGATTGTTTAATAATGTTGTCCCTGAGAACTTGCTGAAGCTCTTTCACCATGATTGTTACTTGTTGCATGACATCTTCCCAACCAATGGCAACGTCTTTTGACAAAAGGTGCCATTTGCACAAGAACAGTTTTTGCACTATTAATATCTAACCTGTTACTTTATGTGCCACTATGTAGGTATGTATTTGTGTAACAATGTTCTTGAACATGTTTGTTTATGCTTATAAATACATACCTTTTTGCTCATATTTATAAGTACAAAGTCAAAAGACACTGTCACTCTCATTGTGGATTTGTCCAAGTTATTTATGACCCT
Organism: Colossoma macropomum; assembly: GCF_904425465.1. Taxonomy (NCBI): domain Eukaryota; kingdom Metazoa; phylum Chordata; class Actinopteri; order Characiformes; family Serrasalmidae; genus Colossoma; species Colossoma macropomum. Next base: position 34,006,663 of record NW_023494795.1, on the reverse strand, counting down.
CTCAATACAAAAATATTAGCTCATGATATCTTCTGCAGGTGTTCCATCTGAGTGCTTTGTCACACACACACTCATAACCTTCAGCCTAACCAAAACTGTGAAATTCATATACTCCTTAATGAATGCACTTCCTTTAAATAATCTAATTTGCTATGCAAGCTGACAGTTTCATTGAATATTACATTCAGTTCAGTATCATAGCATTTCAGATAGTTGTCACAAATTAAAATTTAGTGAAATTACACAATTAACAAAATGCAAGTACTAAAAATTGCCATTGAGACAAATTGACAACCTTTGCTAGTGAATCCAACGATCATTATTTGGATTGCTTTGCTTGTAGGCCAACAATTTATATCCTAATATGAGTGCATGTACTAGTGTCTTCCCTCAATTGTCATACTGTAATAACTTTATTTGATTCCTGTATTTACTGTGCCTTTTTCTTCCCATGCAGATGCCGCAGGAGAACACAGATGCCATAGTGACCAAAGCCATTGATCTGTGGCACAAATACTGTGGGACTCCCATGCATTCTGTTTAATGCTTGTGGAAATGGAATATAGTACATGGGAACAGAGACGCTTCTGAGTAGTCCGTGATATTCTGTAGACTTATGGCTTTGTCAGTCCAGACAGCTGTTTTTTTCTGACCCACACAGAAGCAGTTATCTTCAGTACAGTTAAATAACATGAAACAGTCAGCTTTCAAGTAAGGTTTCAGTGTTAATCTCTACTGTAGAGGCACTGAAAGACATAAGATCAGAACAGCCCCAAACTTTCACTTACTTTAAATGTATCTTTTTTTTTAATAAGTTCTCTTTACATCAGAAACTGCATACATCATCCAGGGAGCAACAATATGTTAGAACAAGACATGCACCTCCTCCTTTCATGGATTCTCTCAGTCCCATAGCAGCAGAGGAGAGGAGCATTACAGCAAGACTGTAAACAAAACGCACCACTCTTAACATTACTTAACCCGCTCTTACTTTGACCCATATGGACGCTTGCTCTCACCAGTGCCTATTTAATGCTCTATATCAAAGTGGATTGAAATATTTAAGGGATGTAAAATATTTTCACAAACTGTATACCTTGACAAGTTTTGTGTGAATGAAAATCTAAAATAAAAATATTATTATGGTAAATTATTTTTGTCACAAACATTGGCGAGTCATTGTTTTTGCCTGGGTTAGGCAATGCCGCACCCTGTAAACAGAGCTGAGACAGACAGTGGGTGTGTTCCAAATGATACCTCACACCCTCTGTGGAGCACATCATTGGAGTGCCCAGCTTTAGCACGTGTCTACTACCAGAAACTTTCTCAAACAAAAAAAAAGCAGAAGTAAAAGGGCTGCAAACCAGAGAGTCCCTCAGTAGCAGCCTGACAGTTAAGACCAACAATGAAATTAAGACATGATGTGCATCAAAACTAGACGTTACTCAGACGAATTATTGCTCAGTCCTGTCAGTCAAACGGGAGATCTCCTTCATCATAGACAGAATGGTATGAAAGCATCCTATTCTTTTGTTTTTTTGTTTTCAGAAAAGGACATCAGTCATCACAGAGGTAAAATAAACTCCAGAGAGAGAGAAAATGTAAATAAAAGGCAGATAATATTCCAGGATGTAAGATAGTGTTTGATAGTGTTCTTCAACTTGTATTAAAGTTCCCTCATGTTTCTGTGTTGTTCCTGTTCACACATGTTGGATTATTCCCAGTACAGGGCCACGTGCACAGATTTACACCCACTTCCTTTCTATCTTCAAAGGTTGTTGGCACAGAATAAAATCACTCATATTTACGTGTACTGCCAGAGCACAATAGAACACTGAATTGAAACTTTCAGCCAGAGCATACAAACATACATACATCATGAGAGTCTGAACTGGTCAGTGAAGGCAGGTCAGGTTGTCTTGGGCTTTAGTGCTCTGGGGCTTTCACAAGCAGATCCATATCTTCTCCTGATCTCAGATCAGAATGGCAGCGCAGTCTCTGCATTTAGTCCCACTGTAGAACCCCTTTTATGGGCTGATCCCAGCACATTCCCAGACCAGAGACTCAGTACAACCCCAATGGGGAATTTGTGGTCATTGGTAATGCCCTGTGCTGCTGCTCAGCAGTCAGCACTATGGTCGGTGAAACCTGGAAACGGAGAGAAAACTGGTGAGCATATGTTTATGTGAGGGTTCTGTATGCACATGCATGTTTTAGCTCACTCACCTGGTTAGATGTCGACTTGACTCGTGCACCTCCATCTCTGTGCTTTTGAACTCGTTGAGCTCTTTCCTTATGGCAGCCTATAAGAAACACAAACATAAATAAAAACACTACATGGGTGGTCTGCAAGATTGTGCATGTGAGCATTTTTGTTTTACAAAATTATAAACCCAATTCTAAAAAATTGACTGCAGTTAAAATGCAAATAAAAATGTGTATTTGAACAAAATATAAAGTTAAATCTGATATAAAGTTTATCTGATTAGCTTCATTTTTTTTTTATAAATATACACTGATTCTGAAACTGATGTCTGCAACACATTGGGAAGGGACCATTTTAGACTAGGAACGTTGTGAAATGTTCAAAAAATATCTGGACTTGAACTCATCTGAAATGGACTGAGGCACGTTGGAAATATGTATTGTGGTCTGACGAGTCAACCTTTAAGATTGTTTATGGAAATAATGGATTCTGTGTTCTCTAAGCCAGAGGAAATAAGTACCATATTTGAAAACATAAGACACATTATTAAGCTCAAAATTTGGGTGATATTTAGCCAGGGATGTTATAAAGGCTTAAATCAGTAGTTGATAGTGCTAAAGCAACATGCCATTAGGCCAGCCACAATGGAAGAGTTAGAATTTTAACTTTTTTCCTCTGTATTCGATAACAACTGCTAACAGTTTTAAACTGATACACTGTTCAAAAACTGTTTACTTGTTAAATATTCAAATTTACTACTATTATCTATTTACAGTAACTTAATAAGCTATTTGCCTCTAACTTGGATCACCACTTTTCAAAGACATTCTGGATGTTAAATTAAGTTTTCATTCGGAGTGTTTCACATCTACAGCTCTTTTCATCATTCTGGACACATCTCAAGATTTTTGAAGTTTTACAGCTTCCAATAAATTAGCCGAAACTTATGAAGTATAGTTGTAGCATCATAACAGAATCGTTTTGTACTGTACATGTATCTTCAATAAACTGGTTTCATATAATTGAAAACAGTGATTCCAAACTTTTTAATGGTGATTCCAAGCTTATGAACGGTACTGATACGATGATTATAAAGACTAAAGGTCAATAAAGACAATATTAAATAATGATATACACCTAATTTTCTGGCAGACATTGTGTCTGCTGTAAAAAATACTGCAAGGACCAATGCCCACTGCACTTCATACCTAATTCATTGCTCGTCCAATGAGAGCAGGGAAAATCCTTTGTTAGAATAGATTTTCCTTCCAATACAACTAATGCAATCACTGATAACGAATGGTCATGAAGGATGTCAGTAATGTACAGCTGACCTTGTCGGCAGCAGTAAGACGTGTCCAGGGTTTATCTGCCCGTCGGTCGTAGTCCTGAGCTTCAGCCACCTCCACATAATCACTGAACCGAATGAGGATCTTTGCCTCCCTCAGCTCCTCTACTGTAGGCCTCTGACTTAACTGCAGAAGGGCAGAGAGATGCGATCAAAGAAACCCGTACTGTTCTTATTCAAGCAACACACAGTCCTTTAGAGTATCTCAGCAACATACGATGAAGGCACACAAACCGCAGCATGTTGCATAACACAAATTTAATCTGTTCCATAAACTCAGACAACCATACAGGTTACCATGGAAACTATCAAAAGCCCAGTCAGCTCTTGTGACAAATCCTCTTCTCGACTTACCTTTCGTGACAGTCTTTTCTTGAGCTCTCTCTTCTCCTCAAGCTCCTCCTGCTCATTACGTGCTACCACAGAAAGAGAAAAAGGCGAGATATTTTTTTTCAATTCATCTACCTGATGTATTGTCTATGTACTGTCTGTGTCTGGGACTGAGAACCATGGCTAACTTTTTGTTTTCCTTGCCTCTTCCTTGTTTATTGAAGGGACTGACAATCAGGAATATTTAGGTCACAATCATTAAATTTTAAACAATCAACTGGTACATAAACAATTGTGATTAATAATTTGTCTTTTTTCTACTGTACGCATCTATTAACGTCCAAGCCTAAAATGACCAAATTGGCTGATTAGCTATCTTGCTTTCTAGCTGTCAATACTCAGTAGTTCTCAACTGACATCAGAAACAGCTCAAGCTCAAATAAACAAATATTACACAATGCTGTCCTCTAAAGGGGTCATAGCAACCAAGTCATAAGTTAAACTTTTGTAGTTTTCATAAGTCCCTTTGTCAGAGCCATAATCAAGTCATACATTTAAATATTACAAACTATTCACCAAAAGGGTAGTTTTATGTTTTATTCAATAAATCAAGAAAATGGACAATCTAATTACATTATTTTTGTCAGGTTTTCTGCCTTGTGATTTGATCTACACTTTTGAAATATTATAAATTCTTGATATTAATTTTATGATCATCTTATTCTCAATGTCATACAGCTTACTCAGAAGTTTTAGAATGTTCTACTCTTGTTCATCATTCTGTTCACCATTACACATTGTATACGTCTTTTTTATTACTTAAAACACTGATTCTCTGACACTCGTCTTGCAACAAAAATCTATACAGTTTAGAAGATTTTGTTAAGTTGAGAGTATGTCTGTATATAGCTATGTGTGTGCATGAGTGTTTTACTCACGTTTTAGGATATTTCGTTGCTCTAGTTCCTCTGCAGTTGGTCTCTGGCTAAGCCTCCTAAAAACAGATGAAACATGTAAAAAACACACCCAAATGCTCATGCCAAAATTTGCAGCACGTTGCAATTAATATGTCTGTGTCTAGATGAATGTGTATATGTATTAGAGATGTGGATGCTGACTAATTTGCATTGTTGAATACCCATAAGAGAATGAATGGATATCAGATAAACTGTAGAGAAGCAAAAACACAAAAAGCAAAAGGTGACAGAACTGCACGATATTGTAGCATCACTCATAACAATACATAGGTTTCGTGTTGGATGTGTAGCATAATGGAGGCTGCTTCAGATGAGCTAATAAGCTGAAACTACAGCTAACCAGTTCAACACTGCTTATGGAGATTAATTGTCTTCTACAGTGGACGATGAGCCAATACATTTGTTAGTCAGAAAAAGTTATTTTAACTGTTTCTAGACCTAACGTTAACATCAGCCTTGCCTACAAGCAAGGCGCTACAAGCCAAGCTACCTCTGTCTTTTCAGTCACATTCTTAACAACGTGTCCTTGACCACATGTTCACATCAAGGCACTTGTGTTTCGGAGCAGCAAAGCTAAACCATAACATAATTACTTGCATATGAGCACATTTTTTTACAGTTCTGTTAAAACATAAACTCGTCGTTTCACTGATGGTCTGTCCATTTCTCCATCTCACTACCATGCAACGACTACACAAATAAACACACACACATTATCTATGCTGCCTATCCTCCTGGGCTGTGGGGGTTGCTGGAACCTATCCCAGCACTTATTGGGTGGAAAGCAGGAAACACCCTGGACAGGTCGCCAGTCCATCACAGACTACCCGAAAAGTGTTGGTCAGTATTTAAATACTGGCACTACGAATAGTTAACTAGGTACTTGTGTACCTGTGCACATCCCTAGTATGTATGTGTGTTTGAGCATGATCTTACCGTGTGAGTTTAGTGCCAATTTGCTGTCTGGACTCTAGCCTCTCCTGGTCAGTCATCATGGGCAGAATGTTCTTGTCCTCCAGTTCTCTCTTAGATGGCCGGTTGCTCAGTTTTATTGCCAGTGAGTCTTTCCTAAGGATCCTCAGAGCTAGGGTGCCTGCTCATACATACACACAGAACAGAGAAAGGTGGTAAACCATATTCTGCTGCCCGAACATCACTCTCCTTTGTTTAGCCCAAATGTGGCCAAATGAAACAAGGAGACTTCGAGATACTACACAGTACACAAATACCATTTTCACCGCCTACAGTTTAAGCCCTGTTAAAGCTGGATTAGTATTAGCTGGGGAGGTGATTACTGATGAGATCTGTGACTTTGTCTTTGTCCAAACCTAAAATTAACATTAGCCTTGAGCGATCTGATCACAAGCGGACAATGAGATGTATAATCAGGTGTTTACTCGAATCTCAAATGTGTTTTCAATGACCACTTGTGATTGGATTTAGTGACTGGAGAAAGGCTGAAAGATGCATGGATTGTTTCGACTGTTTAGACGTCCAACAAGTAATAATTCTGGAGTGAGTAACCTTATCCTAGAGGAAAGAAAAATCTTAACATCTCTGTAGTTTCTCCTACACAATGAGATCAGATGGAAAGACAAAGGAGACTTTTGCTTATGTCTCCTGCTGCTCAGACATTTCTCCTGAGAAAAAGAGCAAAGTAATCTTGTGTCTTCTCGAGTTTTAGTAGAGATCTTAATAAAGTCACATACTGTGTCAAAATACTAACCCTCATCTTTATCTGCAGTTAAACTATCCTCTCTCTTTTATCCCTCTTGTATCTCATGTCTCCTTTTTGTCTAATGCTACTTCTCTTAAAGAATTTTAGGAGATTTAGGCTTGGATATTACTGTATTTATCCAAAAACAGACAACAGACACATACTTGTAAACAAAGAGTCATCATCTTCTTCCTCATCTTCGTCCTCGTCTTCATGCGTGTGTGTGCTGTACATATGTGCGCTGGGCACGAGGGTGTTGGTGGAGTGAGCAGTGAGTGTGTGTGCATTGGGCAGAGGTGTGTGTATTGCGTCTCGGTTCTCCTTCTCCTCTTCGCTCTCCATCAGCACTGATGGTACAGCCTGTAGCACCGAGCTTCACACCACAGAGCAGAGGGGTCAGAAACACACACATACACTAACTTACACAAACATATTTACAAACAAACACACTCACCTCTCCAGTCTCTGCACAGTGAGCGCAAGTGTTTTGTTGAGTTCTTCGATGATGCTGCTGGGGGGATGGAGGGAGAGAGGGAGTGTAGCATACTGCAGAGGATGTGAGTGTGTGAGAGAGTGTGTGTGCAGGTGTGTGTTCAGGGGCTGGAGGCATTTGAGCTGAAAAGAAGATGCCGGCTCACAGATCATCACTTTTTTTGGAGGGAGCGGTGGTGAGAGTTTTCCTATCGTGTCTAGAGGGGAAAACAGATAGAGGTCAAGTGTTAAGCAACTGTGTCAGAAAAAGAGAGAGATGGAAGGATCAAGAAATATTCTGCATTCTGTATTCTATATATTTGTATTTTAATTTCCTTTAAGTTCACTTAAAATCTGTATGTATATGCATGTATATAATAACTGTAATACAATGCTACTATTCTAAAGTTTCAAACAATTTGGAGGAATCTGTAAAAATTAAGAACTGTTAGATTATGATGATGAATGGCTAATTCTAATAATATAAATTGGTTACCACAGCACACATTTCACATTTCTGCACTGACAACACAGACTTCATCAGCACTTCAGTCGGAAAAAAAAACATCAGTGGAAAATGCCTGAACTAATTTCACTAACTTAGTGATGTTTGACAATGCAGTTAGCAGTTACCAAAAACAGATAAGTGATGGTATTTCAAATTTTGAAGGCCTCAAATTTCTGTTCCACATCTTCAATAATAGCTTAGAGGATAAAAACTCCTATCTGAATGAACAAAGTTGATAGACTTGTGTTGAAGTAACAGAAAGACAAAAACTAAACCTTTCTGTAGTGTGTTGAGCTGTTAGTCTGCTGAAATTTTAGCTAAGTTTACTAAGCTGGGATGTTAATGTAAATTTAGACAAACGATTATCATCTGCAGAATTATTGCGATAAACAATTTTACTGTGGTCCAAATTCAGTCACAAATACCACATGAGTGTATATCTTATGCAGCCCTTGATGGTAATACAATTACGGCATGAATGCTAACTCTAGCTTCTAGTATTACTTAATCATTTATAATGACAATTGGTATGTAAAGATGGTAACAGTGGCTCTTCACGTTTGTTTGGTTGGAAGCCAAAACACTGCCCTCTCCCTGACAAGCTTGTTCGTTTGACATTCTTTATTCTGGAGTTTCTTTGTTTTATTTGCATGTATCATAGAATTACTTGTCAGACTGAAAATCTGTTATAATGTTAGAATGACTGTGCATAAAGAACAGTTAAATTAAGATGAAGCAATGTGAACCATAGCATGTGAAATAAAAAGAAAAATTATTTGCATAATATAGGCATTTATTTAAATGATCACAGTATTTGATAATATCAATTAACACCCCAAGTCTTATGTTTAGATATTAAATCAAACCCCTTTATTACAAAACAAGAAAAATGCAGTTTTCCATAATTTAGACCCTTTAAGACATTATGTGTTTGCCTCAGGAGATGGAAATGACCCTGAAAATGTTTGCTTGTGTGTACGTGTACCTGTTAAATGGTTGGGTATTCTGCTGTAAGGTTTAGGAGGTAAGGCAGGTGGCTGCTTCAGCACTGCTGGTTTGGTATGCGGCACGTCCAAAATGTCACTTGGCAATGGCATGGGCTTCACAGGGGGTGTGGCTGGAGATGGCTTGGAGGTGTGGCCTGTAAGACACACCCCTGTTTCCCCTGGCATTGAATTTTCTGGACCAGTAAAGACAAAAACAGGACTAGGATTTAATATATCGGGTAATCAAAAAAAAAAAAGATTCAGCTTGGCAGACATCTGATGGGTATTTATCTGATGGGCTGAATACCTGTTCCACTCCCACTGGCCTCCTGGGTCTCAGATACAGGACTAATGACTGTAAGTCTGTCCATGTCAGGCACACAAACATGACCACTGTCTACTGTTACCTCCTCTAAAAAAAAGAGAGAACAAGAGAAAAACACAACTGATCATACAACAGCTGAGAAAAATATTCCTCATGCTTATTAGATTTTCTGTTTAGTATTTCAACATATCACTATTATCATACGAGGTTTTTTGTGGCGATATGTATAAGTGTCTACCTTTTTCGTTAACCTCCTTTAAGACGCCTCTCTTTATCAGTTCCTCTCTGCTCTGCCGTGTGGACATCTTTCTCTCCAAGACTAAAGAAATGACAACAGCCATCTGTCACACATTAGCAGATGCCAACAGAGAGTAAGAATCCTCATCTGCTATTTGTGGCATATGAATGTGTGTGCATGTGTGTGTGTGTGTGTGTGTGTGTGTGTGTGTGTGTGTGTACCTGCAGATGTCTGTTTGAACTTGTCACTCTTCTTCTTCCTCCATTTCCATGGCTTGAAGAGTCGCCCCAGGGTTGCCAGCTTACTCCTCCTCCGAATGGGCGGAGTGTGGGTGCCTGGCACCAGTGAATCAGAGCGCATTGCAGCCAGTCGCTCAGCCCCCTCCGCTGTAAAGAAGAAAAATAAACTCATCAGAAAATGGCCAATGTGCAAGAGCAAACTTACGGAAGAAGTCATTACAAAAAGTCAAAAAATATTCTGAAGTGCACAGAAGGCAGTCCTGCCCTACACACTTCAAAGAACACTAAACAATGTAAAAATTCAAGCACTCCATATTAAGTCACAGAAAATCAAGAAGTATTACAACTTACTACACAATGTAAGTTTTGGGGACGTTTGGGGTCCTCTTTGAGGTCGATATGTGTAATTGCGCGCAACATTTTATGATGCTGGTTGCGTTTAGACCCCTTTCCCATACAGATGAATCTGATGATTGCTGATTGATGAATTATGTAAGCAGACTACACATCTCCATTACAAATGAAAATGTAAACAGTAGAGGAAAGGTTACAACTCCAAGGCAGGGTTAATTAAAATAGATGGAAGGGCCAGTTATAAGTCTCTACAAAGTCTGATGAATCAATGCAAAATAAAAATAATTAAGTGAGGATCTATGTTGTTTAAACCAGATGAGCTTTCCAACCTAAATAGAGAAAAATATATTCATCAAAATAAATTTAATTATGACAAAACAAAATAATATCAGCACAATAATACTGACATGTATTTTATTCACATTACATCTATGGTAATTTTTTTGATGAACCTGTGGTCAAAAAATTACTTCTTTGAATTTGTGTGGGGGATATGGACTTCTCCCATTGTTTATTTTAGGGGTCTTATTTGTAACACTGTATTGCATCTAACCTCATTGTGTGGAAGCTGTACTTTAGGTGGGCTAGCTCTCACTTTGAGCTGTTTACATACTTCAAAAATGGTGCATACTACAGCCATCAAGACGGTGATTAAAATGATACAGGAGGAAATTCTGTGACTTGAACAACTCAGTAATCAAAAAACACAATGAAAAAAATCTATGTTACAGGTACTTCTAGATTCTTTATGGACTCAGTATGGACTCTTTATAGACTCCAAGGTAAATCTTGTCAAATTCATAGATGACGTTGCTATGGGAATATAAGAACATAACTAATAGCATGTTTTACTTGAACTTGTTTAACTGCATAAAATGTGCTACATTTTATCCACATTATTTTGTGTCCTGCTCTTCCATACAATCCATGAATTTAGATAATTTATTATTAGCAGTAGAAGTGGTGGTGCTATTTTATAGGAATAAGTGCTTTATTCTGTATATTCAAAGAGGCTGAGAGGCCCACAGACATCAGGCTACACAGAACCAAATATTCCAAGTCCTCACAAATGCAGCCTGTTAATAAAGATGATGAAATTTCCACTCGGAAAAGTTCAAATTAACGCGTCTGTCAGACGTTCCCAAATGGAAAAAACAGACATTAGGCTGTAAAACTACATGGACAAACGAGGGATTCAGTGCAGCGCACACAAACTCTTCTGCTCGGTCTTCATGGAGACCGAACCTAGCAACGAAACGTTTCTCAGCTGCTCGCTGTTCAACATCACTGAGCTGAGAAGAAACAGAATTCAATGAAAGCTACTTAGAAATATTCCATCTCAACTAGCCTGCACTACCTTAACCATTTGCAGACTATCAGAACCCACACACAGGCAACACAGCAAACACCTTGGCCTACAAAAATATGCTAAATTAAATGGTGCACCAGTTAAAGCACACCTTAAGGAAAACGGGATCATACCTAAACGCGTAATAGTCAATAGCTTCACATGATACGGTGGCCATGCAAACGCAGCTATTTTTCCCAGTCGCTAACTGAAAACTCAGGTCTGTGGACACTCACCGTCTCCTCGGCTGCAGTTGCTGCACATGTGCTTGATCTGTCCGGAGATCATGAAGGGCGTGTTGTTGTTATTGGGCGCCGCAGGCTGCGGCAGCCGCGCTCGCGCCACGCTGAATGCTCTCCGTTTACGCGGCTTCTCCGCCGACATGAGTGCAGAAGATGGCTCCTCTCGAGCTCGGGCTGCGAGCCGGGACGCCATGGAGGCCGTTAACGGAACTCTGTGCCCCAGATCTGGGTCTAAAAATGTGCAGCCGCTGCCACAGACTGAGCGGAGAGGCCGCGGGACAGCAGCCCGCGCTCCATGCCGAAGATCCGCCCGCCCGTCCCAGCGGCTGAACCTCCGACGTCAGCCACGAAAATGGTCCACCTGCGTACGATGGAGTAGGGTATATACACACTCACACGCCCTCTGATATGAGCCACGTTTCTCGTTTTACTTTCTTTCAAATCCAGCTCCGTGTCGACGCCATTAGCACTGTGTCATATTTCTAGACTTTATTATTATCCGCGGATTAATTTTCTTTAAATATGTTTGTATGTAGCGGTGGCTGCATAACGGTAGCATCACTAGCACCCCTTCGAAATCATCATAGTGACGTTGAGCTGTATGCCGTGCTTAAGACGCGGACTGGATTGTACAAGCGGAACGAAGTCGGAGAACATTCAGTCATCCTGAAGTGAAACTGCCCTCCTCTCCTGTGATCCAGCTCCCCTTTGTACTACAAGCCCAGGCTTACGGCAGTATCTTTTGAAAATATTTATGTGGTACCGTTGGTCCAACAGAGCTTGTGTATTAGTCACACCACTAGGCTTTTGAATTAAGTTAAATACTGATGTCGTAAATATTATTTTAAGTAAACATCATCCAAACAACGTGTTCTCTTTGTCTGCATGCCTTTGAAATACATTTTGTGCTAGGCTAATTGTATGATTTGTAACAACTGTGTGGCACTTCATTAGCCTCTTGAAAGATCTAAACGAAGAACTGAGGCCTGTAGTTAGGGATAGGCGGCACCGCACATTTTCTTTTCTATTCGATACTAAATAATACGCAGGGTAATATCCCAATACAAATACTGATATGAAGACTTTTAAAAGTCTTGGTATAACGGCCAAATAACAGTTTAGCAAAGTTAAATAACTGATTAATTATATCAAGTAAACATTCAGTCTCTGCGATACTCTCAAAAGTCAGACAGACTGAAAAACAGCCCCCTCCAGTCCAGTGAAATATTAAACCATAAACCCAGTACCCTCCCTTAACTCCCTTCATAAGTTCAGTTCATGACATGGTAAGCAACTTGTCATTAACTTATTATATAGCGTTGCTGCCTATTTATTATGACTCGGATATTATCTGAAACCACGTTGCTGTATATCTAGTTTACAGCTGTTGCCTGCAGCAAATTCTTACAAATAAAAGTATACTAAACTAAGAGTGAACATACAGATAATGTGTATATAGAACAGACATATAGACATGAACATTGACATCAGCTTATGGATTATGTAATTATACATGATAAATGTTTTAGTCCGGACCCCCCATCATGAATCTTACAAAATGTACTGAATCCAAAGCAGAATGTAGTGTAATGATGTTGGCTTCAACAACAGTACTGAATTCTAGTGATGTCACTGAATATCAGTGAGAGTCCTGGTCACTGTATGATACTGAAAGCATACTTTGGTGTCAAATCAAACATGTTTGCTGTCTGAAGTTTGCTTCTTTAGTTTTGCATTGGAGCTATGAGGTTGATGTAGGAAAAAAGTAGTGGAAGCTCATACCCTACCAATTAGAATTGTGCACTCTACATATCTGAATCATCACAAACTTGTCTCAAACTTCAGTGAGTTGTTAAGTAACCTCAAACAGACACACAAATATGGTTTCTGACACTGTAAGACATACTGTACTCTATAAAAATAGAGATAGTACAAAGACAACATATCAAATGTTGAAACTGAGAAATTGTATTGTTTTTTGAATTTTGAATTTAATGCCAGCAACACATTTCAAAAAAAGTTGGGACAGAAGCAACATGGCAAAGCTGTGTAATGTGTGGAGCATCTCACAGCTAAGAGCATCCCAGTGAGTCTTTCACAAGTAAAGATAGAGAGGGGTTCACCACTGTGTGAAAGACTATGGGGGCAAATAGTGCAACTATTCAAAAGAAACCTTTTTCAACATAAAACAGCTAAAAACTTGGGATTATGCATCTATGATACATAATATCATTAAAAGATTGAGAGAATCTGGAGAAATCTCTGTATGTAAGGGACAAGGTCAAAACCAATATTGACTGGCCATGATCTTCAGGTTCTCAGGCAGCACTGTATTAAAACCAGACATGATTCTGTAATGGAAATCACTGCATGTGTTCAGGAACACTCCTGAAAACCACTGTCTGTAAACACAGCTTGTCACTGCATCTACAAACGCAAGTCAACCTTTAACAAGCCTGCAGGCCTAAATTTTTATTACACACTTCTATAACTTAAGAATAGCTCTATTAATTTGCATTGAAGTCCCTATAGTTACTGATTAATAGGCCTTTGAATGAAATAAACCTAGAATGTTAAGGGGTTAAAACTCTACCATGCAAAAAAGAAGCTACATAAACAGGACCCAAAATGCCACTGCTTTCTCTGGGCCTCCTTAAAGATGTACTGAGGTGAAGTGGAAAAGTGTCCAGTGGTCTGATGTACCAAAATTTTAATTTTTTTCTGGAAAATGACAATGTCTTTTTTCAGGGAAGGCCTTGCTTATTTCAGCAAGACAATGCCAAACCACAGTCTGCATGTATTACAGCATGGCTCCGTAGTAAAAGAGTCCAGGTGCCACAGTTTGCCTGCCTGTCGTCCAGACCGGTCACCCACTGACAACATTTGGCACATTTTGAAATGAAAAATATGACAAAGGAGACCCCGAACTGTTGAGCAGCTGAAATTCTGTATCAAGCAAGAATGGGAAAACATTTTACTTTCAAAACTACCACAATTGGTCTTCCAATTTCCAGTTTCCAAACGCTTACAGAGTTTTGATAAAAAGATGATGCAACACAGTGGTAAACATGCCCCTGTCCCAACCTTTTAAAACATGTTGCATTAAATTTAAAATGGGTATATATTCTTTAAAAAACAATAACATTTCTCAGTTTCAACATTTGATATGTTGTCTTTGTACAAGTTTCACGTAAATATAGGGTTTAAATGATTTGCACATCATTGCATTCTGTTTTTATTCACATCTTGCACAGCACCCCAACTCTTTTGGAAACAGGGTTGCACATAACTAATAGTATCATGCAGTGACATAAAGTGGCAGAAACCACTCTATTTCCATTATTACTTCCAGCTTTCATTACTTCTTAGGTATTTTTTAGCCTCATAGCTCCAGAACAAAACTAGAGATTGACTAGACCAGCAACAAGTAGAAAATTGGGTCAAGCACAAACTCAAGCACATCCATGGACTGTTGTCTAAAGTGCTCTCTCTCTCTCTCACTCGCTCTCTTTTTTTTCACTATCACTCCAAAGCCCCAACAGATGGCACTCTCCCATAACAATCCACAGCCTGTTTAAACCAGTATGAACTGTAAGTATTTAATTTTGTGTAGATAATATTGCAGCAGCTTATATATATTGAATATATATATTGAATGCTGTCCCTGAATGTGTGTGTACAAGTCTGTTTATGTTTCAGAAGTGTGCCTCCACTGATGTCTTCTTAGTAAAGCTTAGTATTCAGGGGGAAAATATATGTCATCCTTGCTGATGACCAGTACATAGGAACGGTACAAGATTCCAGGCAATGGCCATTTCAAAAACAAAAACAATGGAAATAAGATATGCCTCAGGTGCAGCATCCTATCTATGCCTCAAGATGCAACACAGAATAGCTTTTTTGACAGAGCAGGGCAGCTGTAAAATGGTGAAACCTTTGATGTCAGCCAAAAAACTTTTTATACCATCACATGGTACTTTGTCTAAAGCATTCAAAGTAGTCATGAAAATAGCACAGTGCAGCACTTCTGTTTTTATTGTTGAATTAGGACAGATCAGATTTCATAAAAAAATCATTAAAGGCATGCAGCCCTGTTGCTCAGCTAAACCCTTGTCTGCAGTCTTAAAGCCTTCTGATGCTTAAGAACCCAGGTGCTTTCTGTGTTTATATTTATACTCAGTACACTGTGCTTTAAGGGCGTACAGTTCACATTTTAATGCATATGATATGGTAGTTTACATTTATTATATAACTTTGAAAATTAATACTTAATAATAACACATTCTTTCAAGAATAAGAAAATATAGCTCCTTTCAGCCAGTAATTAATAGTTATTCCTCTTATTGTGGCATAAATTATTATTATTCACTAAAAGTAATTTTGTGGTGCATGTTATGATTGAAAAAAAAAAAAACAGTAGCAACATGGCTGCTCTGTGACACAACACTCAGAGGTCAGGGGTTATTGGCCTGATATATTTGAATGCAAGTAAATGTTTCGAGCTTGGCACGATAACAGCACTCTACTGTTTAATCCACATTCTTATGTAACACCCATCCCTCACACACACACATACACACGCAGTGTGAACCAGTGATTAGCTCCCCTTTAGCATACCTCTGGCACACACACAGTCAAACACACACACGCACACGCAAATTACTCACACCATCCGGGATTATCTCTCTCTCTCACTCTATCTCCCTCTCTCTCTCTCGCGCACACACAGATGCAGGGCTCAGTATGAACAGAGGCTTCCTGCAAGCTCTCTGCGTGTGTATCAGAACTCCTACCTGAGACTGTCTGTCCTCATTGGCCTCAACGTACACACACATGCGCAAACACACACACAAACAACTTGCTATGCAGCACCAAGCATAGTACTAAATATTGATCTACCACTGACAAATCTATAAAAAAACATTTCTAATACCCTCTCAAAGGATAAACACATATAAACATGGGTGCCCACACAGACACAGAGGCATTCAACTCTCATTCAATTTTTTATTACATTTTCAGTCAAAATAGCTATTAAACACAAGTTATTTATTTTTCAAAAGATATTTCTGAGGAGATCAGATATAAGATAATCCACTTGCATAAGAAACGAGAAAGTCAGCATAAAATAAGTGAAAAAACACGAGATTAGACAATTATATTGTCAATTTCACACCAAAAAGTCTGGTAGACCACCAAAACAGCTCTTAATGCTTAAACACTTCCTAAAGCTTTGATATTTGACAGAAAATCAAGCTCCACTCTTGCTTCAGATCTGAAAAAAAGCCACAGGTGTTTCTGTCCATACTTCCACTGTCAGAAGACAACTATGGATCTGAAAGGATGTGCAACTGTCAAGAATCTGTTATTGAGAAAACGAAATGGTCAAAAATAAAGAGCATTTACTCTAGAACCCCTAAAGTGGATATATGAGATGTGGAGTGAGGATTTATGGATTTTATTGTGTCTAAATTTTGATTACTTGGATTGCGAGAAGCAGAAAATAAAGACTGAACTTTAGGTATTTACAAGAAGTATGGAAACATATCCGTGCAGATTTCTTTTGAAAAACATAAAGCAAGCCTCCCAAAAAGAATTACAGCTGTAATAAAGGCTAAGGATGGACACACTAAACTGAAAAAATATTGTATATTACTTGTTAAGGGTTTTTGTAATATAATTTTCTAATATAAATGTATAAATACATTTTTGCTTTTTTCCCTTGATGCTGAAAAATTAATAAAGTTGTAATTAAGGGTCATTTTGACTGGAAATAAAAATGAAGGGTGGTCTCTGACTGTATGTCCTATATGTATTACATGGGACTTACAAAGGCCCACGTCTTGTCATCGTATAAATAATATCAATATTTGGCCCCATGCCCAGACATTGTATAAAAAAAACTACATAACATTATATAATAATATAAATAACATAAATGTGTGTGTGTAAAAATTGCAAAACTGGGCTTAAGGTTAGACTGAAAAACTCTTATTATATATAGGTAGTTGCCCTTTCATTTAAAAAATCAGGACTGTTTTGCTGATCACTGGAGGTAAGCTCTGTTTTTCCTGCCATAGTCAGGGCATTTGCGTCCATAAAATGTACGAAAACAAAGATGCACACACACACAGATGGCCTGGATGGTTATGCACTCACTCCTTATCTCTGTAGCTTTTACCAGACAAAAATAATTATTAAACACACCCAAATGAGATGATGACATAACCTCTTTCTCCATTGTGGGGGCATAGTTTGGGGTTTCCAGAGCACTGGAATAAATTCATTGTGGCAGAACAGCACAGCCTGCAGGGTGTGTGTATGTGTGTGTGTGTCTATGCATGTGTATCAGTTGGCAATGGTAGCAAAGACTGAGGAGTAACATCTCTCTGTGATTCTTTCTACCTCCTCTTTCTAAAGAAAATGTAATTTTTAACACTTTCATTGGTTATACTGGCAGTGATGTCACAAATATCTTACACCTTAAAAATAACAAGAAAGACACAAATGCTGTCATGATGCGTTAAGCATTGGTCCTGTATTTATGACACTGTAACCCAATTAATTAATTCTTAGTTATGTGCTAAGGCATTTAACATTATTGCTATGCTAATTTGCATAGAAATATAACACCAGAGGAGTTTGTCCAATTGTGTAGGCTGCTGGCAGACCCCACTCACACCTTGGGCATATTTCAAAGAGCAGGATTTAATTTAAGGATCAGCTAATTTGAGCTAAAAGTAAAGTCTGGTAAAAGTAAAGGAGAGGAGAGAATGAGAAGACATAAGTTTAACTGCAAATAAGTCTTTGGAGCAAGCTGATAGACAAGAGGAAATGAATTTGGAAGCAAAAGAGGCCATGTTTTCCCAATAGTAACAATAATAATAATAATAATAATAACAATAATAATAAAAAAACAGATGAACCTATTAACTGGAAACTCACTTGCTTTAGCACCTGCCCAATGCACACACACACACACACATATATTCTCTGAACCGCTTATCCTTCTGGGTCGCGGGGGGTGCTGGAGTCTATCCCAGCGGTCACTGGGTGGAAGGCAGGAAACATCCTGGACAGGTCGCCAGTCCATTGCAAGGCACCTGCCCAATGCTTTCTATTATAATTGTTATTTGATGGTTTGTTAGGCAGTATTAGTTTGAGAAACCTAACAGTGAACAATGGGGCATTTTTTGGGGCTGCAGTAACAGTAGCAGTAGAGCTGGAAAATTGCTGAAACAAAATTGAAAGATTTGTTTGCATTCAGCTACAAAGAGCATATTGTCCAAAAAAAATGCAATTTTTAGTTTTCTGCATAATTTGAGTTTAGCCACTGCCCTCTACATTGTGTCATACAATGTAACATTGTGTGGAAAAAGTACATGATAAATAATCCAATAGAAATGCTCCAAATTTCCTTGGAATCCCTTTACATTAACCCCTTAAATGATTAGGGCCTGTCGGCAGTTTTATTACACACTTCTATAACCAAAGAACAGCTCCACCAGTTTGTACTGAAGTCCATGTAGTTGCTCAATAGTAGGCTTTAGTTCGCAATGAGCCTGGGATTTTAAAAGTTAAGAATGTTTCCTCTCCTTTAAAGTTTTCATTTTGAGACTTTTTTTGTTTGTTTGTTTTGCTGATGTTGGATAAGTAGTTCTGGATCACAAATATCATTCCAACTCATCCCAAAGATATTTTGGTCCATATATTGGTCCATCGATCCACAGAAAGTCTCACTGTTCTGGGGGGCTTCATATCTTTCTAGTGGATGCTTGCCATTGAGCATGGTGGCTTTAGGCTTATTTGTAGCTGCTACTTTTGGCAATGCAAAAAAAAATAAAATAAATAAATATATATATATATATATATATATATATATATATATATATATATATATATAACCCCATTTCCAAAAAAGTTGAGATGCTGTGCAAAATGTAAATAAAATAAAATTCAATCATGTGTAAATCATTTAAACCCTATATTTAATTGAAAATAGTACAAAAACAAGATATCAAATGTTGAAACTGAGAAATTTTATTATTTTTGAAAAATATATGCCCATTTTCAATTTGAAGCCAACAACACATTCCAAAACAGTTGGGACGGGGGGCATGTTTACCACTGTGTTTCATCACCTCTTTTAACAACACTCTGTAAGCGTTTGGGAGCTAAGGAGACCAACTGCTGTAGTTTTGAAAGTGAAATGTTTTCCAATTTTTGCTTAACATAGGATTTCAGCTGCTCAACAGTTCAGGGTCTCCTTTGTCGTATTTTTTATTTTAGAATGTGCCAAATGTTTTCAGTGGTGACAGGTCTGGACTGCAGGCAGGTCAGTTTAGCACCTGGACTCTTTTAATACAGAGCCATGCTGTTGTAATACATGCAGAATGTGGTTTGACACTGTCTTGCTGAAATAATGAAGGCCTTCCCTGAAAAAGACGTCGTCTGGATGGCAGCATATGTTGCTGAAACATGTATATATATATATATCGTTCAGCATTAATGGTGCCTTCACAGATGTGCATGTCATCCATGCCATGTGCACTAATGCACCCTGTACCATCATGAATACTGGCTTTTGAACTGTGCACTGATAACATGCTGAGTGGTCTTTAGCCTGGAGGACACAGTGTCTATGATTTCCAAAAACAATTTCAAATGTTGATTCATCGGATCACAGGACACTTTTCCACGTCCTCTCAGGCCATTTTAAAAGAGCTCGGGCCCAGAGAAGGTGGCAGCATTTCTGGATCCTGTTTATATATGCTTTCTTCTTTGCGTTTAAGTTTTAAGTTTTGAGTTTTATTCAGCATTTGTGGATGGAGCGCCAAACTGTTTTCATAGACAGTGTTTTTCAGAAGTGTTTCTGAGCCCATGCAGTGATTTCCACTACAGAATCATGTCTGTTTTTTCAATGCAGTGCCGTCTGAAGGCCCAAAGATCACGGCCAGCAAATACTGGTTTTTGGCCTTGTCCCTTGCACACAGAAATTTCTCTGGATTCCCTAAATCTTATTGATATTATGTACTGTAGATGATGAAAAGCAAAAGTTCTTTGCTATTTTAAGTTGAGAAATGTTATTCTTGAATTGTTGCACCATTTGCCTGCACAGTCTTTCACAGGGTGGTGAACCCTTTCGCATCTTTACTTCTGAAAGACTCAACCTCTCTGGGATGCTTTTTTGTACCCAATCATGCTACTGACCTGTTGCCAATTAACCACCAGGTGTTTTTTTTTTAAGCATTACACAATTTTACCAGCCTTTTGTTGCCCCCATCCCAACTTTTTTGGAACGTGTTGCTGGCATCAAATTCAAAATGGGCATATATTTTTCAAAAAAACAATACAATTTCTCAGTTTCAACATTTGATATGTTATCTTTGAAGCATCTTCAATGAAATATAGGGTTTAAATGATTTGCACATCATTGCATTTTGTTTTTATTTTAACATTTTTCACAACGTCCCAACTTTTTTGGAAATAGGGTTGTATATATATATATATATATATATATATATGTATGTGTGTGTGTGTGTGTGTGTATACTGTTGTGTATATATATATATATATATATATATATATATATATATATATATATATATAGGGTAGGGGTGTCTGGATACGTTTGGACATATAGTCACAAGCATTAACAAGCTGAATGGGTGTGGCACATTCTAAAGCGAGAGAGAAAGAAAGAGGGAAAGTGAGTGAGTAAAAGAGAGAAGGAGAGAGAGTCAGACAGAGAGAGAGAGAATGACGTAAGTTTGAATACAAATAAGTGGTTGGAGAGCTAGCCTATAGACACGAGGATGGTAAAGGAGTATTTCAAAGTATCTGCATTGTCACTGTGAGTGCACTGCAACCAAATGGCCTTTCGAACGCAACTGCATGCAGACAGTTTCAGTTTCAGCAACTCAGTTCGGCGGACAGCTCCAATGTCGCGCGCCACGCTCGTCCCTCAAATTCTGGCACGAGAGCGTTCCAGCACAACCCGTCACGAGACGACAACGGCGGCGTCATCAAACAACACGCGTGGTGGCGGGTGTGGAGAAAGTTACCATAGCAACACTGATTACAATCGGGCCTCTAGGCGTTTAATGATTGTATCATTTTTCTGCAACACAAGCGAGCGCACGTGCCTGGTTTGCATGGGTGGTTTTTAATCAGATGTGGCGTTAAGGACAGTCTGTTTCTGCATGTATAGGCCGCTAGCTGTAGTTACAACACACTGAAGAATACGCACTGGAAGACACTAGCGATCACGCGCGCTATAAGCCGGCGTGCTGTGGTTTCTTTACACTAAAATTCCGCAGTGGCTTTGACAGCATCCTGAGGAAGCCTATGCTAGCTGGCGTTAACGCGACCGCGATGAATCGGTGTCATAAAACGCGGTTAGCTCGCGCCGTCTCCGCCGTTAACTTCCACCGAGTTGCCCTCTGTGCAGTTTCGCGCGCATGTGACGACGCGGCGGACGGTGAAAAACGTTCCTCGAGACGTTCATCAAGAAAGCCGTAAGTCACCCTGCTTGTGGGGACACACAGCACGCACTGAGTCAGTCAGCGGTGCTCGTGTACGGTTCTGTGGCCAACAGCGCCTTTCACTGCAGCCAGATTTGAAGCCGAGAGCTCGTGCACAGTGCCATTAGGAATCAGGGACTGCCTTTCAACCTTCTCGGCACGAGAAAAGTCATCTGTCATGCACGCTCGCGCACACGCGCACACACCTACACACACACACGAAAGACACACATGCACGCGCGCGTCTGGCCGTCGCACGCCCTACCTGTCTGCAGCGAGTATGATAGTCTCGTCTCGGTGAGGTAGGGGGTGTCGCTCTTGGAGCGCGCTCTCCGGATGGGCCGCCGGTCCACATCGTCCTCCGGAGCCGCCGCCATTGAGCTTCGGTGCAGCGCGTGAACGGATGGTCGGGAGGGAGGATTCGGTGGGGGGGGCGGCGGAAGAAACGGGCACGACGGAAACGGAGAGAGGGAGATGACCCCCTCCTCTTTCCCTCTCTCCACCTCCCTCCTTCCTCAAAACGACACACGAGAGATGCGAGACACCGAACTGAAACGAATCCCGCCCCTTAACGACAGCGTGGATTACGAAGAGCAGAGCAGACTGTAAACTGTGTACACGTTTCTGAGCGTCTCGCGCTGCATCGGCTTAACGCGCTCCTGGTGTCTTTCGCGTAGGCTGTTCGTGCACTGGATCGCTGATGGAAAATCAAACTGGCATTGGCTGTTTCATTATCCTGTGTCCGAGGCACTACATCATCTATTCTTATCCCACCAAACAGGCTGGATCCTGCTCATATACCCTATAATATCGCCCACAGTAATACACAACAGCAGGACGTAGACAACCGGCCAAGGCTGAGCCAAATTTGTTAACCTGCTTTAATCCTGCATGCTTTACTGCTCTCCTGCCGCTGCTGACCTCACCTGCCTTATTTCATCCAAGAGCTGACGTGACGTCAGCTGACTCATCGTTACACACTGATACAGTGGCTTTTACCTAATAATCCTACAGGCACAACGACCTAACCAACGTTTACGCATTTTTTTTTGTGCCAATTTCCCTGCTCCATCACTGCAAGAAAAGCATACTAAACTGATTTTCGTTCTTCTATTTTTTCCTTGAAATATTTTTTAAAATACTCTATGACTCAATTACTCATGGGCAATACAAATCTCTTACATCAGTTCAAATACTGTACGTCAGTCAAGTTTGAGTCACTGTTGCATTTCAGAGTGTGTTTGTTGACAAAAGAGGAAATCACATCAGCCTAACACACTATAGATTGGTGGAAGGTTAAAGCGGTGGTTTGACCAAAAGTCAAAATTGCATGATTTTCCTCTTGCCCCAAATGTATTCGATCAGCCAATACACCTTTAATATCTGAAGTTTGCTTCTTTAGATTAGCACTGGAGCTACAAGGGTAACGTAGCTAACCATAAAGGAAGCCTATGCCACACTAAGTAGCATTGTCCAAGCAAACCACATGCCTAAATCATCACACATTTGCCTGCCACCATGTTAAGCCTTTGATTCATTTGAAATAGACTTACTTTTGTTGTTTCAGACAATGCATGACATATTGTACCTGTAAAAATGGGATAAAGTATGTTGCAAAGCTAAAACAGAAGCCATCTTAAATCTTAACTCCTGCTCATATTTTGTTTTATTTTTAAAGATAACAGTATATCATACAATGTCAGGAACCATGTAAACAAATCTATCTAACTTTAAGTGTGAAATAATGTAGGCATGTATCTCCAGGGCAAAATTAAAGAGGCAAACTATGGACACCAAACGTGTCAGACTGACTATGTTTGGGGTAAGACGGGAATTGTGTAAATTTGATTTTCGGCCAAACCATTTCTGTAAAAGCAGGCCAGATTTAGTGTCTGGATCTGATACAATTTCATTGTGGACCTAAGTGTAGCAAGTGCACATAAAAAGTCTTTTTTCCTACTCTGTTTCCTTTAAGTTTCTCTCAAGTTTCATATCATCAGACCATCTCAGGAACTTTTTATGCAACTGTCACCCAAATATTACTCATTATAGGTTTGGATCTGGATCACTACACCACTGTGTTTTTGTCAGTTGTGTAAAATACTGGATAAATAAAATTGAATTAGACTGAAAATTGATTGGCTGTGCACACCATGCACATCAGAAAAAGCTATAATGATGCCCTTATTATCCCACTGAGGTTACTCACTTTGCTGGAAAAAATGACTCACTCATATTTCACTTGTACAAATTGCTTGCCCTCCCTGAAAATGGCGTAACTGTTCAGTGTTGTAACATGGAAATTAAGATTGAGGTAAGGGTTGTATAAAAGGGCCCATATCCTATATTTCAATTGTATTTTATTTTTTTCTTCATTTTTGTGTGACTTTTGAGTTTCATTTTTACATTACCATTTTGCAATCTCTCTTTATTCATTAGAGTTAGGAAGGTTGCTTTTGTAACTTCGCCTTTAAGACCGATATGTGTAACCTTTGTTCAGATTGGCTTCCCTGTATTTAAAAACCAGTCCAGGCTGAAACGACGGCTGCTACAGACTGAACAGATATGTGTAACAACAACACAGAAACAATGAATTCAAAACACGCTGTTTTTGCCTCTTTAATATTTTCATATGGACTATAAACTTGGGGAGTACATTTGGAAACTTTAATATTGCTCATGTTACTTACAAACTGAAAATATGTCCATGCTAATTAAATTTTATGTTGTCATTACACGCAAAATCTGCTGTATCTGCTGACTTTACCCTTTGTAACTGAATGGAAAAATGTAATATAGTCCACACAACAATGCAGGGATCAGGGATTAGATAACACAGACAAATAAACAAAGAGACCACACAAATAGATGCAATGTACCATTTTTGTGTATCATTACATTTTAAATATATGCAGTCTTCCTTGATAGCCTGGCACATTAATCCTAAGTGCAGCACTCCAATGAAAGGGACACCGTTTTTATGGATATTGAATTCATAAAATAGTTTGTGGGGCATAAAAACACATAAGTGGGGAAAGTTGGTTCTAAATCAAAGTGCAATTTCTATACCCTGAGGTTATGCTTGCTAAGCTTGGCTTCAGTGATTGTGTGTGCTGGCGTCTCAGCCTTGCCACTGCTGCTCTCTGCTGTTCACAGAATATAATTTAAAACTGCATTTATTTTAAGGACAAACAAAGGTAATATAGTAGGTGCAGTATGTGTGCAGTTAACGGTGCTGTCAAAAAGCTACAAATAATGGAGTGAGTTTATACTTTTTGCTGTTTCCAACCCTTTTCAGAGTTCTCTTTTTAGAATTCTTTGAGAATACGGCAGTGAAAGGCTTGCAGACAGTACAGAACCTCTTCCAGAGCATCAGGTGGCATCAGCACACACAGCCTGAAAATAAACGCAAACACATTTACGTTTTTGTAAGCAAACCTTGCACTTTGTGTGTGTATGTGTGTGTAGCCTGTATATATTACCTTAGATGCCAGCTGCTCTTGTGAGACCCTGCTTCATCCACACACTCGCTTACCCCAACACGCACACCCTCCTCCTCCAACAACCTCCCACAGTACCACAGTCCTGCCTCCAAACCAAGCCCCTAGAGCGTGAGAGAGAGGGAGAGAGAGAGAGAGAGATACCTTTAAAATTATTTAGCAAATTAAATTAAAAAAAATAAACGCAAATGGGGGCGGCATGGTTTTGCAGTGGGTAGCGCTGTTGCCTCGCAGCAAGGAGGATGAGCCGGCCGGGCAACCAGGTTGCCCTCTGTACAGAGTTTGCATGTTCTCCCTGTGACTACGTGGGGTTCCTCCCACAGTCCAAAGATATGCAGTCAGTTGTGAACTGGAGATGCTAAAGTGGCACTTTGAAATCACCTTTGAACTACACATTTATGAATTTTCCCCTTCTTTTTGTCATTTTTAAAATTTATATATAAAATTAATAGAATAAGTATATTAAACTCTCTCAGTATTAGACCTCATGATGTCAAACCAATAAATTGTAAATAGAGAAGTAATTTATTTTATGATGGTTTTAATAATCATATAAATCTATTCATCATAATGCCAAAATGACTTTATATAATGTAAATATATATTTATTAAACTACAAAACTTAATTAGTAATTAGTAAATAGTGAAATTATTTAATAATGGCTAAAAACCAGTAAATCTCTTAAACTCTTTTGCAATGTGACCTCATGATGTCAAACTAACTTAGAAATATACAGGTAAATATTTTGGTAAATAGTGACATTTTAGTCCTGATAACGCACACCCAAATCAGTATAAAACATAATGTGTGCTTCTCTATAAATTATCGCATAAATCTAAGCACATCAAAACCACATTGTATAGGTTCAGAATTAAGAAATTCTGCCCAAGAAAAAAAGGAAATGTGCACGTAAATGGTGAAACGTTCCCTCAAAATAATTTTTATTTTTACCTTGTGCCCCTCCTTGCTGTTTTTTTGTTTTCTTTTTAACTTATTGTCCTTTAACTTTTTCCTTACTTATGCAAGTAGATTAGCTTATATCTGATCTCCTTGAAAATATCTCCTGTAGCCATTTTCAGCGCACATGAAAAATTGGCTAAGGTATGGTACAATTGGGTAGTTGCTTGTGTAAATGTCAGTGTCTCTTCAAGGGGAACATAATGTCAGGATCTTTTGTTGGAAGGAAACAGCTGTCACTTACTGTTTTTAAGATTGGAATGGTGGAAAAATTAAACAAGAAGTAGTAGGGTCCACAAAAGTAAAGAGTGGATAAATTAAAATCTAATAGATTTAACATCATACTTAAGGTTGGAGGTTTTTGTGTAATTTCTTTTAAACATAGGTTTCCTGCATTTTTCTGACAATAAAAAAAAAATGAATAACTTGTACTTAAAGGCTATTTTACATTCCGTACATTACATTTTTCTGAGTGGGAGGTGTGTGTGTATGTGTTTGTGTACCTGTGCATGGGTCAGTGCTTTGGGAGAGAATGTTAAGCGTGGGTAGATAAAAACTCCGCTTTGTACTGGAGGACAGTGGAATCCTGGCAAAGTGTTAAAAAACTCAGCAGTTCTGTACATGTTATGCTTCAGTGTGTTTTGCCTGTATTCCACTTCCTGCAACATAAACACATACACATGCATATACACAGACAATATAATATACATAAACATCATTCAATACATTTGAGTACCTGTTTGTATAAACAGTGTGAGGGATCTCCAGGCTTGGGTGGGTCAGCCATGACTTTGAGGGCAATCTGACCAGTAATAGCAGTGCTTATGTCCCCACAGAGCAAAGCTTCAGCAAATAACATCACACTTTCATCAACATTGACCAGCTCCATGTAGCCTGCTCTTAAACCACACCTGGATCACAAATGTATTGGCAAATACACACACACTAATTTACAAAACACAGTTTCTGTTGGATTTTTACATTTAATCATTGCCAGTTCCCACCCACCGGACCATAAAGAGCTAAGGTGCTGTCAGAATTTGAACTCATGATCTGTTGTCTCCTAATGATCAGGCAGTTGGACAGACGCACCACAGGCAAGTCTTATTTACCTATACATGTCACACTGCTCATTCAGTTTATTCGGTTTTTGCAAAAAACTAAACAGTTTCATGGCTCTTGAGTGATGCCACTATCTAACTGCCTATTTATCAGAAGAATATGTCACAGCAGCATCTCAGCCCTCCATCAGACGTCAGGAAGAAGCCCTCAACCACCACTTACAGTTGTAGCCTGTAGGTGGGAATTAGCAATTCATCCAAAATCAAATAGAGTGAGGAACTGAGTAAAAATCCATCAAAAAACTTAAGCAATTTCTTGTTTTTTTATTTACAACCCCATTTCCAAAAAAGTTGGGACACTATGCAAAATGTAAAGAAAAAAAAATGCATTGATGTGCAAATCATTTAAACCCTATATTTCATTGAAAGTACAAATGACAACAAATCTCATGTTGAAACTAAGAAATTTTATTGTTTTTATTGTCTTGTATGCCCATTTTGAATTTGACACCAACAACACGTTTCAAAAAAGTTGGGGCGGAAGTCATGTTTACCACTGTGTTTCATCACCTCTTCTTTTAACAACACTCCATAAGTGTTTGGGAACTGAGGAGACCAATTGCTGCAGCTTTGAAAGTGAAATGTTTTTCCACTATTGCTTGATATAGGATTTCAGCTGCTCAACAGTTCGGGGTCTCCTTTGTTGTATTTTTTGTTTCATGCATCAAATGTTTTCAGTGGTGACAGGTCTGCACTGCAGGCAGGTCAGTTTAGCACCCGGACTCTTTAAATACAGAGCAATGCTGTTATAATACATGCAGAATGAGGTTTGATATTGTCTTGCTGAAATAAACAAGGCCTTCCCTGAAAAAGACATTGTCTGGATGGCAGCATATGTTGCCAAACCATATATATATCATTCAGCATCTGTGGTGCCTTCACAGATGTGCACATCACCCCGCTATGCGCACTAATGCATCTCTATACCATCATGAATACTGGCTTTTGAACTGTGCACTGATAACAAGCTGAGTGGTCTTTAGCCCAGAGGACACAGTGTCCATGATTTCCAAAAAGAATTTCAAATGTTGACTTGGACACAGGACATTTTTCCACTTCCCTCAGTCTATTTTAAATGAGCTCAGGCCCAGAGAAGGTGGCAGCATTTCTGGATCCTGTTTATATATGCTTTCTTCTTGAGTGTTTTAGAGTTTTAACTTGCATTTGTGGATGAACTGTTTTCACAGACAGTGGTTTTCAGAAGTCTTCCTGAGCCCGTGCAGTGATTTCCTCGACAGAATCATATCTGTTTTTAATGCAGTGCTATCTGAGGGCCCGAGGATCATGGCTAGCAAATACTGTTTTTCAGCCTTGTCCCTTGCATACAGAGATTTCTCTAGATTCTCTGAATCTTTTAATGATATCATGTACCGTAGATGATGAAAAGCAAAAGTTCTTTGCTATTTTATGTTGAGAAACGTTATTCTTGAATTGTTGCACTATTTGATCGTGCGGTCTTTCATATAGGGATGAACTCCTTCCCATCTTTACTTCTGAAAGACCCAGTTTTTATATCCAGTCATGTTACTGTCCTGTTGTCAATCAACCACCAGGTGTTTTTTTACACAACTTTACCAGCCTTTTGTTGCACCCGTCCCAACTTTTTTGGAACATGTTGTTGGCATCAAATTCAAAATGGGCATATATTTTTCAAAAAACAATTCAAGAAACAATTTCTCAGTTTCAACATCTTTGTACTATTTTCAATGAAATATAGGGTTAAAATGATTTGCACATAATTGCATTTTGTTTTTATTTACATTTTGCACAACATCCCAACTTTTTTGGAAATGGGGTTGTATTTTTTAAAAAAGAGAAGATTTGACTAAACTAAGCTGAGAAAATGTAAAAGTTATTCATAACGTTGACTTAAAATTTCAAGTTGATCTGAATTTTTTACAGTGTAGAAGGAAGACTCACTCTCCCATAATGCCATTGGAGAGGGAGTGGACTGAGGCTAGTTGCACAGTGTGAGAGTAAGGGGGACCCATCTCAGCTAGGACCTTCTTATAAGATACAAACTCACAGCCCACCCCAAAAACAGTGTCCTGGTATACCTAAAACATAAAAAGAGAGACAAAAGGAGAAAGGACAAACAGTACTGTGAAAAAGTATTTCCAGATTTTCTCAATTTTTGCATATTTGTCACAGTAAATGGTTTTTAGATCCTAATACAAAATGTTAGATAAGACAAGGAAAACATGAATAAACCTAAAACACAATTTTTAATTGATCCTTTAATTTATTGAAGAAAAACAATTCCCTCTAGCTGGACATCAGTTTTTCAGACAGGAATTTTGGCCCACTCTTCTTTTTGCAGAATTGTTTTAATTCAGCCACACTAAAAGAGCTACCAAGCATGAATTGCCCATTTAATTTCCTGCCACAGCATCTCAGTGTGGTTCAGGCGAGAACTTTGACTAGGCCACTCAATAACCTTAATTTTGTTTCTTTTGAGCCATTCAGAGGGGGACTAGCTCTTGTGCTTCGTATTGTTGTCTTGCTGTATAGACTGATGACCAGACATTCTCTTGCAGGGTTTTCTAAAAGCAAAAAGAACTTATGGTTCCATCAATTATGGCAAGTCACCTAGCTGCTGAAGCAACAAACCATTAACACACAATCACACTACCACCGCCATGTTTTAACAGTTAGGATCATGTTCTTATTGTGAAATGCTGTGTTAGCTTTACACCAGATGTAACTGGATCCCTGACTACCAAAATTTTCCACTTTCAGCTTATCAGTCCACAGATCATTATTCCAAAACGCTTGGGAGTTATGCGCCTTTATGTTTCTCTTGGTTAGCCATGGTTTTTACCTTGCAACTCTCCCATGGACACCTTTAGCCCAATGTTTTTCTAATGGTGGAATGATGAATGCTGACCTTTTTTTTGATGCAAGTTAGGCTTGCGGTTCTTTAGATGTTTGTCTGGGTTCTTTTGTGATTTTCTGAATGAGTCGTAGCTGTGCTCTTTGAGACATTTTTGGTAGGTCAGCTACTTCACCACTGTTTTAAGTTTTCCCCATTTGGAAATAATGGCTCTCACTGTGGTTTGCTGGAGTCCCAGAGCCTTAGAAATGGCTTTGTCTCCAGACTCATATATTCCACTAACTTTCTTTTTGTCTCATCTGGAATTTCTTTTCATTGTGGCGTGGTGTGCTGCTTGTTGAGACCTCATAGCCTACTTCACATTGCTGAAATGGTTTAAGTAGTGTTTAGATTCAACAGGGCTGGCAGTAAACAAGCTTGGGTGTGTCTAGCCTAATGGATTCCTTTTAGCAACTACATTTGGTTAACTGATTGATTGAGGAACTAAGGGGCAATTACTTTTTCACACAGAGCCAGCTGGCATCGGATAATGTTTTGGATAACATTCTCAATAAATGTAACGATAATTTAAAAAACGTATTTTGTGTTTACTCAGGTTGTTTTTATCTTGTATTCAGTTTTGCTTAAAGACCTGAAACATTTACGTGTGACAAATATGTAAAAAAAAAAGAGAGAGAAAACACAGAAAAGTTTTTAACTTTCCCCTTTAAATGTCACTTTGTGTTTTGTTTTGCCTGTGTGAGAAGTATTGTTCATATTTTTAAACAACAATACGTTTAGAGATAAAATTAGCCATTTGGTTAGAAGTGGCACATTAACATTATGAAATAGTGATTTTGATTAGTGTGTATTGTCTGTGTTAAATAAACAAGCTTTAAAAAAATCACTCTCACCTCATCAACCAATAAAAACAGATTCTCCTGTGCAGCAAACTGTATCACTTCTTGAATGGATTCTCTGCTCTGGACATGGCCTATCCATCAGATCAGGGCTGATATTAAGACTCTTTAATACTCACATTCTATAGGAATAATCATGATCAGGCATTTACATGTGTAGTTGGTACCTGTAGGGTTGCCAGGGTTACTAATGTAAATAGCTCGTGGCCAGTAGTGGCCTTTATAGGACAGTAGTGCTCTGTGAAGCACTTCCATCTCTATCCTCCACTCTGCCTCCTCTCTCAGCAAGTAAGGCAAAGGCACTGACCCCACACTCTCCAGCACACGAGGCAGGGTATAGGGAAAGGGCACAGGGATCAGGACTCCAGTCTGGGATACAGCCCCACCTTGGGCCAGCAGCTTCAGAACTACCTTAAAAAGGAGCAGAAGGGGGTTTCAGTCAGGGATTTGAAATGGTTCACTGGTGACAAACATTTGTCATAGAATGCAAGTGAAAACAGCAACCAGTTTCAGCCTCCACTAGTTCATGCAGTCCATCAGTTAATAACATTATTAGTTTCTTCTTTTATTGATAAATTTCAATAAAAGCCATGGTGATTGATTTGCTATATAGCTTTCTCCTGCTGATATTACTTAACAAATACATGGAAGTGAAAGTTAGCTGAGCAGTTTCAACAAAATTAAGTTGTCAAATAAATTTCATAGGTATTTGTTTGGTAAATGTAATCTTATTGAGTAAAACTCCTTCCCCTAGCCTACCTTCCAGTCTGTATACATCTTTCTCGTAGCCAC
Source organism: Colossoma macropomum (assembly GCF_904425465.1). Taxonomy (NCBI): domain Eukaryota; kingdom Metazoa; phylum Chordata; class Actinopteri; order Characiformes; family Serrasalmidae; genus Colossoma; species Colossoma macropomum. The sequence continues at coordinate 33,974,748 of NW_023494795.1, read as the reverse complement.
ATTGTCGCTGGCCGTAAGTGCATGTTATGACGTAACATACTTTTGTGCATAATTCCATGACAGCACTAAGGCATAGTAATAACAAGAAATGATGTATATCTAACCTAAACCTATTAATTGTATGATCTTTTTCTATTTTAATTAGTAGAATGTAACCATAATACTTTGAATGTTGGAGGAAAACATAAAAATGATTAGTCCAATTATTAGACTGCATTTAATGAACTTAAATTCATTAAGTACATATTACTAAATCAAGTATCTTAAAAGCTATTTAACACAGTTACGTGAAACCACTTGACATAACATTTTTAAATAAATCTAACATCTCATTTTTGAGCATATGCTGTATCAGATTGATACTTTATTAACTGCTTGTTTATGTGGTTCTAAATTGTGATCAGATTGAAAGGAGGCCTAATGCTGGAGCAGGTATATAAAATCTCAAAAGGAATCCAGTAAAAATATTTAGTTTCCAATCCTTATTAACCACATTTTAAAATAGCTAGTTTTCACTCTATTTTGTTCCTGTTTTTGATTATATTTTGTGAAAAATGTTGTTTATTTTTGGGTTATTTTTATTTTCATCCCCTGTACCGTTCTGGATTGTTTCAGATATTTTTATATTCTTCAAATGTACTGTTATAGCTCTTATGGAGCCGGAAGTGATGAAGATGTGTGCTGTATTGGAAGGCACATCGTCTCGTGTAGAAATGAACTTTGCCACAGTGCGCTGCACATAAGCCATTCCACTTGATTCTGCATATGCACCTGAAACAATAAGGAATTAAGGTTAAGTTCAGCCAAAATTCTACTCTCTTACACAAGTGGCATTCAAACCAGGTTCTGGAGCTCAATCAGTCAGAACATGCTTGGAGTTTGGCGTTCTCTATCAAATAGCATTATGCAAGGTGCACGTTAAAACCATCACATACTTGCCTTAAATTATGTCAAGTTGTGAAGGAATCTCAGATAGACTCACATTTGTGGTTTCTGCTACTGTTATGTATGAAAAACAGTGAAAACACTGTCTATAAAAATAAACAAGAGTATGGTTAAAATTCAGGCGTCAAAATGACTGCGATTACAGTTTTCAGCTAAAGAAGCAAACACCAAACATGATTTGACTGATTGTTTGACTCCCACACACATCTCACCTACACTCCCCCCATCACAGTTTTCCAACAACTTTTGGGCCCTCTGTCGTGCATCATGAGGAAGTGCGTCACTGGCCAACAGATTAGGACACAAGCACCCTGCCAGGACCTGAGAAACACAAACACACAAACACATAGACACACACACACAGAACATCTGTGCTGTAAACAGTGTGTACATTGTTTTCACACTTTGTACATGGTAAAATGCAAAACAATGAAAAACTCCCACATCACTTATTTCAACAAAGATGAACATACATACATATGTATGAACATACAAACATTTTCTAGAGCAGGAGTGTCAAACTGGGTTTTTTATGGGATACAGCTCTGCAGAGATTAGTGTTTTCCCTCTTCTAACACTCTAAATTCAATTTATTAAGGCCATGTTAATTAGCTAATGAGTCAGATGTATTTAATGAGACAATGCTAAACTCTAGCCATGGTAGGCTGCATTTCTTTGCCATTATGTCACAGAGGGCTGTCCCGTTTTGTAGGATCCTTCGAATGCAGCCGAGAAAGGCACCCTTTGTTTCTGAGAAAACAAAGGACTCAACTGGTGCCAGAGTTTCTAACGAAATGTAAATTTTAATTGAATGTATTTAAATGTGTTGCACTATTGTCAGTAACCCATGACGTGTCAGCACAGCTTGCTCAGACTGTACTGAATGTATATGAGTGAGTACTGAAGAGAAACCTTTGTATACCAGTGCCAGCAAATTCTCTCCTACCCCAACTGCAGCCTCTGCAGAGCTGTGTCCTGGAACAAACCCAGTTTGACATCCCTGGGCTCTTATTCACACAGCTTTTCAAAGTAGGAGTGTTGAGCTGGGATCAGATTCCTCTTTTATATACTATAACCTCACTGACAGGAACAGATCTAGATCAGCACTCCTACTATGAAAAATCTTCATTAGTATGGGCCCTGATCTAGTAGGATGACGAAAATGGCACTACTTGTCTGACAAACGTAAGTGGCTTCATTCCTACTGAGTGGATGTCACCAGAACAGATGTCAATTATCTTCTTAAAGGGTTTGCTCACTCCCTAAGGAAACACACACACACACACACACACACAAAACAGTGAAAATTACCTTTAAAACAAATAGATTTTTTTCAATGTAGCTATGCCAAGTTTTGCATTTGCATTATCTAATTTAATGTATTATATTATATACTGTAGCAAAGCATCCTGTGGATTCTTTTGCATTGTACTGTGTGACAGTATTTATAGATTATCATTAACTATGCTCTGTTAATGAAGGTTTAATGCCATTAGCAACATTCAGTAACAAAAGGTTTTAAGGTCAGTACTTTGGACAAACTGTCCCTGGAGGGTAAATACACATTTGCCAAAACAACATTTTACACATTACACAACTCTACCAGGATGAAAAAACGCAAACAATTGAGAAAGGTCATGACAACAAATGCAAAAATCCTTCCATGCTTTAACCATCCTAAAAGTGGAATTTTAGGTACAGGATGCAACTATTTAAATATGAAAAAATGTTTTTATTTCTTCTGTCTTTGGGAACAACAGGTTTAAAACCCTCAAGCAAAGAAATAAGACTTAAAAGGCCCATATCATGGAAACATGAATTTCTTTACTTTTTTGAAGTAAAAGAGTTTAATGTAGTACATGAACACTGCTAAAGCTTCAAAATGTACCATTCACTCCCCAGTCCATACAGTCCATATATGGAAACTAAGTTGCAAAAACAGCCCTTTTTTGAATAAAAAGTGTCATACATCTGCCTATTCTGCCTATAATAGTTTAGCACCAGCCATTCACCCTGAAGCTTTATGAATGAGGCACAATACAGGGTATCTAATCAGCTGTGTTGCACATACATATATGCGTCTCAAAGGCACAGTAATAAAAAACAGCCTGTTTGATTCTAAGGGATAAAGAGAGGTTTAAAAATGGTTATGTAAAATTGAGTTATGGCTGTTTTTGGTACATAAACACACACAAATGTCATATGAGGACCTCAAGGATAACAAAATACAAGAAAAATGTAGGATATAGGCCCTTTAATAAGATTTGACCTGAAATTTCCTAACCAACATTGTAGCATGTCACCAGAGCCCTGAAGAAGTGCTCCCAATAAAAGATGAAAAGACAGTAAAACAGAGTTTGGATGACAAAGTGATTATTCTCTGGAGGTGCAAATAAGAACCACAAAAAGCACAAAAGAGTGTGTCAGAGTCACCTGTGTGAGCTGCAGTCTAATGACGTCTGCTCTTTGCCGTAACTGTTCCTCTGCTGATGGGTGACCGGTGTGCTTCATTATGGTAGACATGTTTACTGATTGAAACTGCTTTCGCTGCTGAGACAGTCTGTTTTCTGCTCCCACCAGATTTCTCTCATGAGCATAGCACTTATGTGCGCACCCGCTCACACAACAGTACAATATGATCTTCAGCTCAGTACTGGAGGTTATTGCAAAACAGATCACAGCTTAACATCAGTGACTCATTAAACACTGATCCAGAGAACACACAAGGCACACATCAAAAAATTGCAATTCTGCAATTTTAAAAGCACTTTATTTTGAAGGGCCCATAACATTAAATAGCAATTTTTCTCACTTATTTAAAATAAAGATGTATGATGTAATGTATAAGTTTAAAATCATACAATTCACCTCCAAGAACAAACAATCCATATATATATATATATATATATATAAAATAAGCAGCCAAAACCGCTTTGAATTAATTGTTTGATGATCATAAAAAAACCGACGTATTTACATACACCTATACTTAGCCCCCTTTCTCACTGTTCCTCAGTGGTCAGGCACCTCATAGGGCCACCATAGAGCAGATACTATTTGGGTGACGGGTAATTCTCTGACATGGTGGTGGCATGTTAGTGTGTGTTGCGCTGGTACAAGTGGATCAGACACAACAGTGCAGCTAGTTTTTAAACACCTCAGTGTCACTGCTGAGCTGAAAACAGTCCACAGCCAAAAATATCCAGCCAACAAAAGTGTGGCCTTTGATGAAGGACGAGATGATGATGAACACAAACTCTGCAGCAACAGATGAGCTCCACCAATGATCCACCAATAAACTAATACCTGTTCTACAGTCGTCCTGACCAAAGGAAAACGAGTTGAAAGGAGGCTAACAAATTATGCAGAGAAACAGATGGACTACAGTGTGTAATTGCAGAATTGTAGAACGTAGATGCAAGGTAGGTGTATTTAATGAAGTGGCTGGTCAGTGTTGAAAGGATTAAGATTTTCTCCCGCAATCCAATTTGAATCTTTTTAGTAAAGAACATTTTGCTTAAGAATATATCCCTAACACCTAGGAATAATAGTTCTTTGGCCTTTGTGTCTCTGTGAGGCTTGTTATGTTCCTTGAGCAGGACAAAGTCACATATTAAGTTTGATTTACACGTGAAATGCATTTAAACTTCACATTTAGCATAACAGTATGCTGTGACACAAAAATAACATTTTACAAAGAAAATTAATTTTATTTATAAATTAGAAAAATAAATATGAATTAACTGAAAGCAACAAAACTGCTAAGAATACTTCTTGAGCACAAGACTCCTCAGTTTGTAGGACATATCCAAATTAACTGATCTTAACTAGATTTACCTAAGTAACTAAGGATTATACAATAAATAGTATGTGTTACAAGATTTGTATAAGTCATTTTAACAAATTAGTAAACCAAAAACCAAAAGATTAATTTAGTGCAATTATCATGTTTTACAGTGTGTACTGCATTATAGCAGGCCATATATATATATATATATATATATATATATATATATATATATATATATATATATATATATATGCTCTCACCACGACCACTCACTTTCTCTCTCTTTTTAAAGTGTTAGTCCACTGATTTTCTTTAAGCCTTTGTCTTAGTTAAGCATTTGTGTGAGTTTAGGTGTGTTTGTGCGTACGTGTTAACCTGTTAAGATTATTTTCATTTTCAATTATGTTTAGTTTTTTTATGTCCCTGTAATCCTGAAAAACATTAATCTTATTAAATTTTACAATCTGTTTTACTTTAGAAATTCAACACATGGTCTTCTCTTTTTGGATATATTGCATCACAGAAATTATTAAATGGATGTTTTTCCAACATTTTTAAACTTCAATCTTAGTTATGCTGGAGTAAATTACCCCACAGTGTATATCGACTTATACAGCCTAGATGGTGAAATATGATAAAAACATAACACAGCAATAAAAAATGAACAATAACAAACCATGCATAGTCTTTATAGAGGAAGCCTCTAAAAAGCCATATATAAGGTTTTGATGCTTTACTTCAAGGGTGATCAATAAAAGCATTTCAAAGATGCACTTTGGCATGCAATTGCCACTGCAGTCATAAATCAGTCAATCAATTTGAAATGATTTGGTCTTTTTTTTTAATCCAGTAGGTTTGTTGGTAAAATCAGCAGTATCAAAACCAGTCTCTTGTTTTGTTTTAGAGGGGAATTCTGGCTGAAAGGAAAGTATTTGATACATTATCTGTCAAAAGTTTCTATCACCTTCAAAGTTACATCATCAAAAGTTTTTTTTTCCCTAATCTTAAAATTTCACTCCAAAATAATGCAAAGTAATCCTGAGATGAAGCTTGTGTTCATAAGACTGTGAGACATAGTGTGTGTGTAAATGTGAGACAGTGCATGTGTGTGTGTTGGTCAGGGTACACTAGATTTGATTATGTGGGTCATTCTCCCACTTCACTGGAACTCCCTCTGAGCTGTAGTTAGACTGTAAAGAAGAGCACATTACAGCTTAACCGCTAAAAGTGACTCATTAAAAAGCAAATTCTTATTTGCTCTGCTCAGCACACTACTCAAGGACACACTAATCAAACAAAGAAGCAAATCCACAATACAAATACAAAAACACACGTACAGTCACTCACATTAGTTTAATAGTTCATCCAAAGGCAATCTTTAAGTCCAAGCTTGTCTTCATGTGTGTGTGTGACATAAGACATACCATAAAATTATATGTGTTAGGGGTGTAAATTGCATCAGTGCATTGTGAAAGTGACAATTAACTGCACTGATTTCAGAATGTTGGAACTGATTAAAATTGATTATAGTAATTTTCATAAGTTATGCACTAGTTTTTGGGCCAAAATAAAGTCCCTGACTGTTATCTATTGTCGAAAAAGTTTTTGTTTTTACTAACTATATTTGTCTAATGTGTAAGACTGTTGCCAAGACTAGATTTGTCAAGTCCAAGAAAAGTTCAAAACTGTGATGAACTGTAATCGAGCTAAGACCAGAGCTACCAAAAAACATTTTTTTACTTTTAGTTTTAGTTTTTCATTTGCTTTTTACTTTCAGTTTAGTTTAGTTTTTTAAGATTGCATAAATAGTTTTAGTTTTGTTTTTATTTTCTGAAAATAGCCATAGTTTAGCTGTGATAATAGCTAGCTTGACTCAACTCCAGCTTTCCCCAAAAACTGACAAACACAGACTTCTAAACTCTCAATCATACAGTGATTTTTTTTTTCTCAGTAATTTCATTTCATTTTAGTTAGTTTTGCAGTGGACATTGTAGTTTTGTTATAGTTTTTGTGTTTTTGAAAACTGTCATTTTTATTTTTCCATTATAGTTAACGAGCAATTTTTTTTTCACTGCTAGTTTTCATGGTTTTAGTTTAATGTTTTTTGTTAACAATAATAACCCTGGTCAAGACAAGAGTCTAAAGGGGGCTGAGACCATGTCAAAACTGAGTCAAAATTGAGAACCAAATAAATCAAGTTGAGACCAAGCCTTAAATCGTTTTTAACTGCTTCCACTTCAAACTTCTTTGTCTTTTCAAATTGTTTGAAGGACTCCATTTAAAGTGAGCTATAGTCCTACAGATTCGTTTAGGATAAAATACCTAATTTCTAAAATTCATTACTTGCATTTTGCTATGACGTTTAAATTTTAATTATAATTATTTTAAATTAAATTTCCCATTGTTTTGATGTCAGTAAATGACAGACATAAATGTAAAAATGTACAGGATGCTCCTGCAAAACAAAACTATACATGCAACAATAACTTTTTAAATTCAAATCATAATACGATACCTTAGCTTTTACTTACAAACATAAATGTGGAATGGATTTAAAGTTTAGAAAATGGCTCTAACAGTACAATTCCAAACTTAGCCCGATATGGGAAAGATGTGCATCGGTACCCTGAGATTCTTAGCGTTCAGCGCCCGTTCTGAATGACCCCAACCAATGTCAATGCTAACTTGCTGAATCAGACACAAACAGATGTAATGATTTGGTTTTGAGTTGCTTGAGCACAAGTCAGCGCATACTGGTGAAATTACAAATGAATATAATTGTTCTAAACTGTTTTGTGAATGGCTGAGACCCCGTCCAAGTATAAATACTATTGGAACTGAGACAAGTCCAAGACAATGTACAGTGTCTTGAGACCTGACTTGAGTACTCAAGTTACATTTGTGTTATTTTGAATGATTCTGAATCTTACCAAAATAATGAAATCAAATCAGATCCTATTTATGTATGTGTGTAAATGTGATACACTACATAATTTTTTGTCTATGGAAGTTAGTGAGGGTCCACATGTTGGATTGTGGGTCAAACTCCTGCTTTATCAGGACACTGGATCTTGTAGCCCACTCTGTATGCCTGCAGATACACACGTGCCTGGTTTATCCTGTAAAAACACACAATATACACCATAGCTAAGTATTTTAGTTTGTGTGTATGTGCATGTTTGCACACACGTTTATGAACAGATGGCTTCCTCTTTACCTGTATTTGGTGCAAAGCTGGACTCCCAGAGGTCCACAACGATCCACATAACTTTCTCTAAATCCTTTACGCACTGCTCGGGCCATACTGACCACTGTGGTCACCACTGGACAGGTCCTGAAAAACATTGAAATACAGATAGACAGAAGCTTGTCAGTGCCAATATCTGTGATGAAATGTATCTTGGATGAATAACAATAATGGGCTGTTACTGTCATATTAAGGAGAGCAAGACACAACCAAAACATTTTGGTTTTAGCTATTTTTTTTTATTAGAGCAAGATGACTATTTATACAAGCAACCTACTCTGCTACAAATGAAAACATAAACTTTGTTTCCAGCACTTAAAATTAGTTAAGCATTTATCCAAAAGTGGCATGATTGCCATGTTACCCGGTTCATCATAAAATACTAAGGGTCAGTTAAAAATGTCTAGTGAATTGATGCAAACACAATTGATTAAACATAATTCTATGCTGAGCCAGAGCCTAAAATACCTAAATACATAAAATATATGCATCAAAATAAATATGATTAGTGAAAATAGGCTGTGTCAAATGTGGTAAATGTATTTTTGAGCACAAGGTAGAAAAGCTAATATTAGCATGATGCAACTAAAATATTTTTATATATATAAAAATTATGTATAAAAATAATATTTTAAAAAAATGAACTGTTTTGAGACTTTTCTTATTGTTTTCTTTGGAAGGTTTAGCTATTATACTGTGTTAAAACTAACCCCGCCATGTGGAGTCTGTACTTTATCGTGCCTAGCTCTTACTGAGTTTATTGTATCACTCAAAATGGCTCTATGTTATAGTTGCCAAGAAGCATGTGTGAAATATGTGATTTATGCGCCAAATTTAGTAATTGGAAAACTGATGATGAAAAAAAGCTACTTTTATAGTACAAAAACATCAGTTTTAACAAAACATCTGCCCTATTGATGCTGAAAGTTTATTACAAAGTAATACCGCTCCTAAAGATTTGGCCTGTCTTTTATATAATTCATGCACATTGTACATGTGTGATCTCCATGTATGTTTGGGTAGTACATACAGTTTCTCACAGCGCAGGCCACTGGTCCCTTTGGGGCAGGTGCAAGTGTTGTGAGGGCTGCAGGTGGCACCATGCTGGCAGGGTGGTACACAGGGAATAGTGACAGCTACAAATACACATCCAGACAAACACACACACGTTTTAAATAACATTGCCACAAGAGCGTTATACAGACATGTGACAAAACATGAAATGAGTAGAGAAACATAATGAATACAGACTTGCTTCCAGAACTGAAGGAAAATGAGTGATTAAAGTGTAATTGAACCATTTATAAAGTACTGGGGTGAAAGCCCATTACTTACTGATTGAATTCAAATTGCTTACATCATAAAGAAATTAAACTACATGGAGCGCTACAATTCAGGCCCATGGCACAATCCTATTCAGACCACAAAATTATTTTAATTGTCTATTAATATTGGCTCATTTCACCATGAACTGCACAACAGTTCCCAGCAAGCACTTCAACTTAATGTGTGCTCCCACCCCCTCCCCAACAACAATCTATGGGACTGCACCACAAAAACAAAACTCACAAAAAAAGACGCCAGGTGTCTAGTTCAAGCAAATGGGCAGTTTTGAAAAACCTACTGAACATTGGGGACATTTAAAGAGGTTTAACAGTTGCGAATGCAGACTATTGTTTTATATAAAACAATTTGTTTTCATTTAAAATTATTTTTGAATCATTTAAGTATTTGATGCCTATTTTTTGCCGTTGTAGTTTTAGCATATTTAGAACAAACAATGGCCAGTTGGTGTCATGGCAAAATGTTAAGTAAAAATAAAATAGAAACACAGCAGGCCCACAGAATTGTTGAGATTGTTTAATATGGCCCTTTTAGTGGTTGAGTTGGACACTGTCAATCAGTATAGTTATTCTGATCACCTTTATCCTGTGCTGAAATATTTCTATTCCAGTTGGAGTGGTCTTGTTCGGGGTGACAATGTCCCCATGAGGGGTCACTGAATACTTTGATGAGTGTGAAAATGATATGACCTGGCCCTTGTTGTCACCAGATCTCAATCCAACTGAATACCTATTGATTATTCTGGAGCAACATGTTAAATAGCATGTCCCACCAGCACCATCAAAAGACCAAACCGAGAGAATATCTTTTTGGAATAAGTGTGTTCTATCCCGCCAGTATAGTTTTAGGGACTTGTAGAATCTATGCCAAACTGCACTGAAGCAATTTTGATGGCTTATGGCTGTGCTAACACCTTATCTAGACCACAAACACACCTGTTTCACAGAGGGGCCCTGTAAAGCCACTGATGCAGCGGCACCTGTTGAGTCCCACGCACACTCCACCATTCTTACAGGGCTTTACACACTGCACAGGTTCTGAGGAAAAACGCACAAACACAGAAGAGAGTGATTCCAGTGGAAAGTGTATCTGATCTCTTTAAATCAGTGCATTTAATTGCGCTCCTGGGGACCCACTGCCTTGCAGTTTCAACTGTTCCCTGCCCCGGGTTGCTGCAATCGTCTCACGTTTTCATGTCATTACCGAAACACAAAGAGTTTTAGTCCATAGGCAGAGCCTTATTCTAACCACACTCCGGCAAAAAGTGAGACTGCATCCCTCATGGCCGCATGGTGAGCAATTAAATCCCATTGGGCCTCATTCACCAATATCTTCCTAAGTTTTTTCTTTAATTTGTTCTTGAGAAAAGTCCTAAGAAAAAGTCTATATCAGATTCATGACATGTTCTTAAACCACAGAATTGTTTTCACCGTTGTGCTTAGATTGCGTAGATTCTATTATCATCTAAGAACAAATCCCAAATAAGAAAACAATGGTGAATGTCAGAATCTTCATGAAAAAACGGTTTGTGAATGAGGCCCATTGTTTTGAAGTAAATGTGTCCCAAAGTCTGACAATCAGTGTGTAACCTTAAGAACTGTCACTTTTTTGTGGTTCATTAAAAATATTATGATTTTATGTGTGTACAACAGTTCAAAGCTGGCTAACATGATGAAGGTAGCTAAAAATTAGCTAAAATTGTCACTACTAAAACAGTCACTACCAAAACATTTGGCACAAGTTTCAGTAGTATTATAATTGCTTTGGTTGTGACCAAATGGAATGTTCATTGACTTATTTTAATAAAATAAACATTAAGGCATAAGGTCACACAAAAGCAAACAGACTTTATTCTAAAGTCCATGTCAGTTAAAAGTGTGTTTTGAACTACCAATTTGGTACAATGATTCATATACACTTTGAAATATGTGAGTGAGTTGTAGTCACTAGCTCTCTTCTCAATTTCCATATTACGCTCCAATAACTGCCCTCTCTTTTCCTTGTATTTTCAGTTTGTTAGACTTTATCAGTTCTGTCATCCTTTAGCCCTTCATCAATGATCAGTTTCTGACCGCAGCACCACTGCCAGTTGGATATTTTTGGTTGACAGACTATTTTGAAGTAATTTTATCCTATCAAACTGCCACAATCCATTCAGAGACTTGGGCAATGTCCCCTATAACTTATTTAAATCTCCCACCAGAACAGCCGCACCATATTCATGTTGTCCATAGAAAAACATATCAGCATATAGAACTGGAGCTTTCTGTGAGCTACTGACAAGGCTTCCTTTATAGTTAGATGCACTGTGATATTTTTAAAATATAAGCTATTATTATTATTATTATTTTGTTTAATGAGAGTGTTGTAGTCAGTTTGTTAGACATCGTGTCTGATGTGTGAGATATTCCTACTCATGTGTTTGTGACACCAACAAAGTAAAAATCTACAAGTTTTTGGCTTTGTCAGATCTTCTTCTTTGTGTGTACAATAAATGCAATGAAAGGGCACTTTTGCATCTGCCATAAGGGTTGATATAAACAGTGGCTCTTTTTAACCCGATCTTCAGGCATCATCTTATAACTTAATACCTCTAACAGTAATATATTAAGACGTTATAAGAATTTTTAAGTATCTGCGGGCACCATGTTGCCCCAACACACCTGATTCAGCTCGTCATCCGATTATCAAGCCTTTCATGAGCTGGATCTGGTGTGCTGGGGGTTGAAATAATTGAAGCTGTGCAGGGCTGCAGATCCCCAGGAGTAGGATAAAAAAACACTGATCTTGAGTGGTTTTGTCTGTTTGTAAATGCATGACTTTGTGTTTGTGTGTATGTACCTATCTGACATCGAGCTCCTTGCCAGGCTCCAGCACAGCTGCAGGTGTTGACATCCACACACCTCCCACCATTCAGACACGAAGGAGTGCAGAGAGCTAAACATACACACAGACACAATTAGATACATTTACAGCAATTTACACACAGCATAATAAAAAGAGCCCACAGTCTTGCAGGATCATCTGAAAAAAAGCAAGGCAAGCGGCAAGGCAAGTTTACTTTGTTTATTTTTATGCCATGTAATACACAAAAGCAATTCAAAGTGTTTTATTTAAATAAAAGTGAAATATAAATAATTAAAAACAAGCGCAAAGCCTTCAAAAATAATGAAAAAAAAAAACAATACAATAAAAAAATACATTCAAAAAGGTTAATGAAGATGAAGTGAGGAACAGAGCAAAAGGAACAGTGAATAAATACTAAAAGTGCTAGAAATATGCAAAGTGCAATTGATTAAGGAGTCTGAAAGGATGTTTTCAATCTGTTTTTGAAAATAACTGGAGTCTGTGCAAAACTGACAACTTCTGGGAGATGTTTATGCATCCATACACATTGCGTACTGCGCTACCACTTTGTTTACGTCCACACATATTACATATTGCACTGCCACTTTGTTTATACACTCATTACATATTGCACTGTCACTTCTTTATACACCTATGCATATACAATATACGTTATCGTTTACAGTATAGTTACTTGGCTCATTCACTAGAAGTGATATGCACCACTGCATTGTCACCTGCTTAATAACTTATGTGCAGTATGAAAAACTTATTTTGATACTGCACATTATATTTTATGGTTGTTTTAGTATATTTTACTAGTTTATTTGTATATCTTTACTTATTCTATTTATGCATCTGAATAATACTTCACGACAATACTTTTGCTCTTGTTTGCTCTTTACTTATACTTTGTATGTACTTTGCTCATTGTACTTAAGTCTCATTCATTAAAGCAAAACAGAATGTTGTAGTACACTCACCAGAAAAGCAAACAAAAAAAGGCTTCAGCGCCATCTTGTGGACTACGAAACTTTAGTAACTTATAAGTCAACTAATGGGTGTAATACAAAAAAATGTTAGGTCATTAAAACGTTAATTATTAAAGCACTGATTCCTTAGTATTCATGTAGTGATACTACCTTTTCACCCAAAATACCGCAATACTATGTTGTATCAGTTTTATCTCCCACCACTACCTTAAAAAAATCATATACTCACGAGTGAGGCACTGAGGACCAGCATAATCAGAAGGACAATGGCAGATGTTAGGAGCTACACACCGACCACCATTTCCACATGGTAACTCACACACCGCTGGAAGAAAAAAGACATTAACACACATTTAAAGACTGTATTTATGGGTGTCTGTGTTTGTGTGGTACATGTTACCTGTGTGGCAGCCCTCTCCAGTCCAGCCAGGGGGGCAGAGACAGGTGTTCCAGCGCATACAGGTTCCTCCATGAGCGCACGGTGGTGAACACATAGCTAGGAGACACACACACACACACACACACACAGATACAGAGACATTTAAAGTCAGCCTGAAATTAAAATAGACTTTTTTACCTTGTTAGCTCATGTCCTTAGTAATATTTTTATCACAATTAACACTTTTGTTCTCCTGTAATCTTTAATCACAAAGAAGTGGCTTTTGTCTGCCTCATTCTTTCATCACCTATCCTCGAGCAAAAATGCTCAGCTAGTTTAGAGCTGCTCCCTGATATTGTACCTCACTCAGAAATTCATCACGATATGGAAGGAACATTATGCATTATGATTGTTTTACTCAAGTTGATTTTAAAGTGTTGGTTTGGTCAAAACTTTACACATTACCCCACACTGTAACCAAAATGCATACCCATTTGCACTTTAGGTTACTATCATATCTACTGGCTATTTTTCTCTTAGTGTCAAAATCATGAAATTAAATTTCACAGTAATTTTTAGGGCACTAGAATTTCTCACTGTGCACTTGTAATTTCTAGTGTATTCCTACATCAGCTGAATGCATTACTGAAGTTTCTTGTTACTAAGAAATGTATTGAGGAACATTAGGTAGTATTTATGGTGGATACTGAGCCACTGAAAGAATTTAGCAGAACTTATTAGACTCTGTCGACTCTCTGGCAGCACACTGACAGCAGCTCTTTACTATTAAAAACAAAGATCCTAATGCTGCTCATCACAGAGCAAAAACATTGAAAGCCAACTGTGTTGAGGGTTACTGCAGTCATGGACCAAGAATTAAATGTAGCCTAGTCAAGTTTTGTACTTTTTATTGGTTGTCATCTGCACTTTGCAAAACGTTACACCAGACTTCAGCCTTGCTCTAGCAACTAATGGTGGTTTATTTATGTGACTGGTGAATACTGACGCAGGTTGACAATGTGAAAATGTCGGAAGTTTTTACTTATTCATATATTTTTACTGCTATTTAGTAAACTAAACCCCTATGTAGCACAATACTAATCAAGGGATCCATTTCTGTGAAAGCACTCATTTTGTGTTTTCTTCTTTGTTTTTGCGCTAGAGCTACTATAACTTCCTTATGTTGTTTTTCGGAATTGTATAACATGTACTTTTAGCTGTAAAATTGTGTAAATTAGATTTTATGACCTACAAATGACCTACTTTTCATTGCTGAAAATAATCTTGAATGAAACATACACACACACACACACACACACACTCTTACACACTCTCATTATATTGTACCTGAGCAGGGGTGTCGCTGGGCCAGTTTTGAGGGGCTTTACCCACTCAAAATGTTAATTAGCTCCCTAATCCTCACTAGTTTTTCTTATTGATTCCTCATTAACTGTGCCACTGTGTCTCTAAATTTGCAATGTCATACTGTCATAGCAGGGTAATAACATAAGAGGAATTGGCAATCCTGCTGCTGTTTAGCACTGGGGGTAAAAGGAGAGCCCCAGCTCAGCCAATCGTATCAGACCTCGTAAGTTATAAGCCAATCATATGAGACCAGGGGAGGGGCTCTAAAGCTATTACTGGCTCTGCAAAGTAACCTCAGTGGGCAACTGCTGGCATTGTGACAGGATTTTGGCTAAGAGTTTACTAAAATAAACATCAGACCATATTCAAAATGCTATATACAAAGTGAACCAGTGAGCACTTACAGAGCGAAGTTACCCACCTACAATATGGATTTGTGGCAAAATGTGGTCAGTATAGCTGGCTATCGAGTTTTACAGTTGCTAGCTTTAGGTTTACATATGGTAAAGAAAAGGGGATAGGCTATCACTAACATTAGCTAAATGAAGAGCCAACTATTTTAGTCTAAGTTTGAATTTTAAGAAACTTGTATAGACATATCTTCTATGTGCCAGCTTCACCAAATAGTAATATTTTTTATAGTAATATTTTTATTTTTTGCAAACTCTGAACGTTCACGATGAACAGCTATTTTGGGACCATTAAAAAATCTCCTTGTGGAGCATAAAGGCTTACTAAAGGCTTAGCCCCCCAGTCCATAAATCTCTAGTGACGCCGCTGTACCTGAGCATCCAGGTCCTGGGTAGCCAGCAGGGCAGTCACAGGTGTTAGGAGCGATACACACTCCAGAATTCTGGCAACTAGGTTCACACACCGCTAAGTGAGGCCAAGTGAGAGAGAAAGAGAGAGTGCAGGCTTAAATAACATCACAAAAGGCTTTGAATATTCCAACTGAAATGTAGTTAGATTATAGCTGGCTTACGCTGGCATTTAGTGGGGTCATCAGTGCGAGGTTCAAACCCTGACCTACATGTGCAGTTAAAGCTGCCTGCATGATTTACACACACCTGCTCACATCCCCCATTAAAACTCACACATTCGTCCACATCTGCTTAAGAGAGAGAGATATCATAGAATGAAAAGTCATCCTTCACACACATATTTTGCCACACATTGTGTCATTTCTTGACATGAAAACACATGTACAGACTTAAGGCCCCATACCACAACTTTTTTATTTTTAAAATTAAATAGTTTGATGTGGTTCACTTCCTAGTCCATAAAATCCATATACCAAACTGCTAAAACAGCCCATTTAGAATGACCTGTTTCTGTATTGTCACCAAAAACAAATTTACATACATCCAACTATTCAGCCTCTGCCCGCTAAAGTTACAAAGAGGGCTTCAGCCCAGACTGCTTTTTTGATGAGCCACAATACAGAGCCATATAGAAGAAAGGTTGTTTACATAGTTCAATTTTAAAGGCACAGTAATAAAAACAGCCCATTTTAAAGGATAAAGAGAAGATGAAAAATGGTCCTGTAAAAAATGAATTATTAATAATTTTAGTACATAAAACCACATAAAATTCTTAAGTGAACCTCAGGGAAAAGATAAAACACAAGAAAATGTAGGATATGGGCCTTTTAAACCTGCTAATACAAACTGTAAATGAGATGTAAATGTAACTCATTATGTAATTAAATTTAAACTGTATATCAAAGTGACATCAATAACACTGAAGTTCTGACAGTTAAAGCTGAACTCTCCAGTTTTAGTACCTAAGAACTCTCTGGACAGTGCAGTTTATTATTTTGCCTGATCTAATGCATCATACCAAACTCTTAAACTAATTACCAATCCATTAATTACCAGTAACAGGTGTGTTAAGCCAGGGTGTGTGTTCAGCTGTGTGAGTTCAGTGTTGTGTGGTGTTACCGAGGCAGATTCTTTGGTCTTTGGCCAACAGCCAGCCATCTCTGCAGCTGCACTGAACACGTCCCTCAGCACCCAGAGAGCATACATGATCACAGCCCCCATTCCGCAAAGAACAGGAAGTAATGTCTATCAGAAAGAAAACACTTATACACAGGCATACACACAGAAGTACACACATACACAGGCACATTCTTCTAACTAAAGGAAAAAAGGTCAACAGTGATCACCCATTTTTTCACTAGCCCTGGAAGTAAAAATTCCATGTAACTTACTGATACAGGTGGTGTTGAGATGGTCCAGCAGTAGTGGAGCAGGGCAGTGGCATATGTGTCCTCCTGGTGTGTTTGTGCAGCCATGAGAACAGCCCCCATTCTGCAACTTACATTCATCTATGTCTAATACATACAGGCACACACACTAAGGTTAATTTAAGTCCAAGTATTACCATAATGCATCCCATCTCTAACAATTAACCCTCATAACCAAAATAAAAATTAGCCTCCTTTTCATTAGCTTGTTTTTCTAGCTTTCTAGGAACACAGTCTTCAAAAAAGGATAAAGGCCGATTTATACTTCTGTGAAGATGCATGTAAACCTACCTTTGTTGATCTGTTTCAAAGAGAAGGGGTATATGCCTAAGCGTAGCTCACAGAGACCTTTTAAAACCTCTTTATAAGTAGTCAAAGTGATAATGTTTATATATGTTAGAACAAATTAATTGTGTCTCTATCTGTGTGTGTGTGCATGACTAATTAACTACTTAATTAACTGACCAATTATTAGACATTTAAAGAGTACGATAAAGAGTTCTTGAGCTGAGAGAGAAATGACTAGACATGAAAAGTTGCCAAAATAGAAAGAATTCTTATTCACTGCATGACAGGAGTGGCATATGTGTCCTCCTGGTGTGTTTGTGCAGCCATGAGAACAGCCCTCATTCTGCAACTTACATTCATCTATGTCTAATGATGAGCACACCTCCAAAATCTACAAAAATTCCAAAAACTATGTTTTGTGCAAATTATATTATACAACCTATCTTCAAAATTTTACAAAAATCATGAAGTTCGTATTAAATTATGGAAAGAGAGAGGAAAATGCAAGGCTTGCCTTTTAATTTTCTGTACATTCTGCACGACACCCACACATATTTGCAGATAGACATGCAGAAGTAGAAATCAGCCTTTAAAAACAATGAAACTACTTGTGCACTGATCCCTGAAGACCAACACTATTCACACCCAAGGAAAATTCCCTAATCAAAAGAACAGGTCAGTTTATGGTACTACGACAACAGATAGATGTCTTGAGATAAAAATAATGTTATATGACGACATCCACAACAGCATACAATGGGATACTTTTCAGAATTTTTCAGTCGTAGTGTGTACTAACCCACACAGCTGTATCTGTCTATGTGCAGCTGATATCCCGGCTGACAGGAGCACAGGAAAGAGCCTGGTGTGTTAGTGCAGATCTGCTCACATGTTCCATTACCACTTACACATTCATCCACATCTACAGAGAGAGAGACACGGAGAGGCAGAGAGATGAACCGTCTTTAACCTCCGCATGCTGCTTGTTGTATAAACTTACATGCGCCATGCAAGCAAGAGTTTTGCCACCATCCTGACGCAGATTTGTTTGGGCTGCAACCATGACAATGGAGCTCTGAGTAGTCAGCACGATTGACGCATTCGTACAACGCAGGAAATCAAGCAGGCTCAGATTTAAAAGGCGCAGCCTCTCAGTCTGTCAGGTTTGAACGATGGCATTAATATATGTGTGTTCATTTTCAAAACTTGGCGTGTGTTTTTTTCATCCGTAAAAATCGGACTTGTGTGAATAGGTCTTTAGTCCCATAGTCAAAAGTGAAAAGGTCTGTATTTCCATCTAGTGTTTGAACAAGGAACTGCATTGTCCTGTGACCAAAGGGCCTTGTGCAGTACTGCAGCAATCTTAACTTGCGAAATGTGGCTCATATGTTTTTGATCATCTATCAGATCGCCTGAGTTAAGATGATGATCGGCCGATCTCTGATCAATTGTTCCAACTCTAAACAACGCTCATTTTTTTTTTTTGCTGTTAATGCATTTTCCTGGTTTGACCTCTGAACCAACTGGACTATGACGTCCAGCAGCTCATGCATTTTATGTCGCTATTACAAAATCCACAAATGCAGTGCTCTTGGTTCAAATTCAGCTTTTACATAGCTTTTAAAGAAGTACCTTTAGCACCTTTGGGAGACTATACCAGACAGTGCTCACAGGAGAACTATGGATAAATCAATGAACACCAAACTAAAAAAAAGCAACAGCAAAGTGAAAAGCTATAGTCACCTGAATGCTGTATTCACATAAATACATTCTGATGAAGCTTATTTTGACCATATAGTTTTAACAAAATGCACTACTTTTTAAATGGAAAATCTTTCTTTAGGGACAAATTTGACCAAATAAGAAAATTTGATTAATTGTGATTTACTACCTGAAAGAATGTAATTAACCATGATTAATTATTTTACAACCCCATTTCCAAAAAGGTTGGGATGCTGTGCAAAAAGTAAATAAAAACAAAATTTAATGACATGCAAATCATTTAAACCCTATATTTAATTGAAAATACTACAAAGACAACATATCAAATGTTGTCAAATATATGCCCATTTTGAATTTGATGCCAACAACACAGTTGGGACCGGGGGCATGTTTACCACTGTGTTTCATCATCTCTTCTTTTAACAGCACTCTGTAAGTGAGACAAATTACTGTAGTTTTAAAATTGAAATGTTTTAACATTTTTGCTTAACATAAGATTTCAACTGCTCATGTTTTCAGTGGTGACGGGCCTGGACTGCAGACAGGTCAGTTTAGCACCCGGACTCTTTTAATAAGAGCAATGCTGTTGTAATGCATGCAGAATGTGGTTTTACATTGTCTTTCTGAAATAATCAAGGCCTTCCCTGAAAAAGCCGTCGTCTGGATGGCAGCATATGTTGCCAAAACATGTATATATCATTCAGCATTAATTGCCTTCACAGATGTGCACGTCACCCACGCCATGTGCACTAATGCACCCCTATACCATCATGAATGCTGGCTTTTGAACTGTGCACTGATAACAAGCTGGGTGGTCTTTAGCCCAGAGGACACAGTGTCCATGATTTCCAAAAAGAATTTCAAATGTTGATTCGTTGGATCACAGGACACTTTTCCACTTCACCTCAGTTCATTTTAAATGAGCTCAGGCCCAGAGAAGGTGGCAGCATTTCTGGATCCTGTTTATATATGATTTCTTCTTTGCGTTTCAGAGTTTTAACTTGCATTTGTGGATGTAGCGATGAACTGTTTTCATAGACAGTGGTTTTCAGAAGTGTTCCTGAGCCCATGCAGTGATTTCCACTAGAGAATCATGTCTGTTTTTAAGGCAGTGCTGCCTGAGGACCCAAAAATCACGGCCAGCAAATACTGGTTTTGGCCTTGTCCCTTGCATACAGAGATTTCTCCAGATTCTCTGAATCTTTTAATGATATTATGTACCGTAGATGATGAAAAGCAAAAGTTCTTTGCTATTTTATGTTGAGAAACGTTATTCTTGAATTGTTGCACTATTTGATCGTGCAGTCTTTCACAGAGTGGTGAACCCCTCCTCATCTTTACTTCTGAAAAACTCAGCCTCTCTGGGATGCCCTTTTTATATGCAATCATGTTATTGACTTGTTGCCAATTAACCACCAGGTTGCCAATTATTAGACATTTAAAGAGTATGATAAAGAGTTCTTGAGCTGAGAGAGAAATGACTAGACATGGAAAGTTGCCAAAATAGAAAGAATTCATATTCACTGCATGACAGGAATGACAGATGAGGCTGAGCTAGAGGTGCTTGTTCTCTATGAAATGACAGCTCTCCAACCAATATGAGTCATTTTGGGAAAGAGGCATATATAACTAGTCTTTCTGCAAAATATGGCAATATGACAGAAGAATATGTCATAGGAAAAAAGAGATAAGGGAAGGGAGAAAGGGAAGTAACTTCATGACAAACACAAATGGGCTCTAGAGACATATGAGGGGCCAAAAGTATCTCTTTCCAGATTTTTAACAGAAATCGTCTGTGTATGTGTGTATGCATGTGTGTACCTCTACAATTGTGTAGGTCCTCTGTCAGTGTGTATCCCACTTTGCACACACAGTTGTACGTGCCAGGCAGGTTGGCACAGCTGTGCTCACAAAGGCCGTTGTTTATTGCACATTCGTCAACATCTACCACGACAAGAAACACCGTCAACAAAAAGAAGAAAACAAACACAGCCTCTGGTGCTATTACTTAATACATGTCTTCTGTTTGAAGACATTAATTCTTCTGCTCTTAAGTCTCTCAAGTACTACTAGATTATATATTAGAACTAGATTATATGTTTTAACATTACAATCACTGAGGGAGCAAATTACAGAAGGTCAATATTTAATATCTAAAATTACAGATATTGCTGAGTTGCCGATTCATATTGAATTAACATCACTGACCTCGCTAGTGATAAAACAAAAGTATCTTCATGTGTAAAAGTCTGCTAAATGCAGATGTGGTAGGGGCTGACCATAGCAGGAGTGGCCGTCTCCACTGTACCCCTGGTGGCACTGGCAGAAATATGAGCCCATTACGTTTCCACAGCGAGCATTTACATCACAGGTGTGAACCCCTGATACACACTCATTTACATCTACACAAAACATGGATAAGACATTGATAAGCCACCATTATCCATAATTCACTCTAAAGGCAGGATAAAAAAATATTTCAAGATTGTGAACTATAGTTTCATGACGTCACTTTGCTAAATCACACTGAAGCAGAGGAAATAGAATGTAAAATAAATGTATTTTCTTCTGCGTTTTGGGTTGTACCAGGCTGTCATTTTTAATATCAGTAATTAAATAAGCCTGGGTAGAAATGGAACCATTGTTTCAGGACTATGTCAAGGTATAGGTTAAAAAAATCTGTGTGATGTGTTTTTCACCTGTGCAGTGTGTTCCATTGCCACGGTATCCATTCGAACACACACACTTGTAGCTTCCCAATGTATTCTCACACTCTCCTCGATTAATACACACACCTTTCAGCTCAACACACTCATCCACATCTAGAGAAAAAGAGTTGCCACAAAACCTAAATGATCACTGGAAATATATGCAAACAGTGAATGCTTCCATTAAGGTGCAATTTCTGCAATGCCTCACCAAAATTATTTTTTATCTTTTCTCATGCTGTATTATAATACCTTTACATGTGTGGAAGACAGGAAACAGAGCACCTAAATAAAAAAAATAACAGTATGCGAGAGAGAGAAAGAAAGAGAGAGAGAGAGAAAGAGAGAGAGAGAGAGAGAGAGAAAGAGAGAGCACGCATCAATGCAGAGAGGCAGTGTGTTAGCAGACAGGTTAGTTAGTGCTTGTGCAGAGAAGCATACAAGGAGCTAAACAATGATGAGGCAAAGTGACAAGGGCAGCTCGATTTCATTAGCAGACTACAAAGGATTGGTTAAAAAGCCATGGCATAGTATTTCAAGCAAGTGAAGAGTTTTGTGTAATTTCTGAAATCATATTGTTATGCACATTGACTTAAAATGAAAACCAGTTTTTGACATAGGACAGATTCCTTCTTAACAAGTGTCTGTCTGCTGTCTCTGCTATTTTCATTTGAACTGTGTATGGGAAACTCATGTAAAAAATAGAAGGATTATAATATATATGGTCATTGTATAGAAACATTTACACATCTCCTGTCAAATTACAAGTTTTGTTGATTTTGAAAATGAGTTAAGATACCCTCTACAGGGAGCTTAAACATGGCAATTGTAAGTGTAACATTTTGGAAAAAATAAAACATAAATTATAAAATGTGCAATAACTTTTGCCTTTTGCACAGGCCAAATAAAAAAGTCATTGTGAATAAGAATGTGCAGAAGTGTGTTCTTTGTAGAGTATGTGTCTGCATATATATATATATATATATATATAGCATTGGTCTATGCTATAATTTTATGACATTAATAATGGTAAGGTAAGCTAGGTAGGTACACTCATGCTGTATTTGAATGTTGTTGCCACAACCTACACCAAAATGTCCTAGCAACTCATTGTGCTTGAAGTACTTTATTTAATTCATGTTATTTACATGGACAACTTATTTTTATTCAGGATGTAAAATGCCACTTTGGCCCATTCAAGAGCAAATATTGAGCCTTATTCACCAACATTTCGTGAGAAGATATTTCCTCTTAAAACCTACTTATGCAGTTTTCATGAAGATTCTGACATTCACCAATGTTTTTTTTTTTTTGTTTAGGATTTGTTCTTAGGTAAAAATAGAATCTAAGCACACTTTAATGTGCTAGCATGTTTCATGTGTGCACTTAGCCCAATGAGCTTCAGGTTAAAAACTGTCCATCGTCAATTTGGCAGAAAAGAAATCTGAATCAGAGTCAGCCAAAAAAAATTCATGATTAATGCATCCCTAATAATAACAATATACAGCTTGGTCAAAATTTGATGGCTTCACTGGTGACAGAAACTAAAGTGGCTAACTAAACTAAATCTTGGTCACAATATGGCAGGTATGCAATACACACATGAACACACACACACACACTCACCCACGCAAGCTGCCTTGTCTTCTCTGAAGCCAGTCTGGCACACACATTTGTAGCTGCCCTCTGTGTTCACACACACATTCCCCAGCTCCCTCCTACAGCTCTCTTCATAACTGCACTCATCAACATCTGCAAAAAATAAAGAAATATTCTTATTGGACTTCAGTCTATAACATGTGGAAGCTACTAACTTAACACAATTTTATATAAGCACCAACTGAAAATCGTCCTACACAAGTACTTCACTTTACAAAGTAAAGAACTCACCAATACAGTTGTGTCCATCAATTGCCAGGACAAATCCAGCTGGACAGTGGCAAGAGAAGGACCCGGGGCTATTCTTACATGTTGCCCCTCTGCCACAAGCCTGCAGACCAGTTACTGCAGCTAATGCACATTCATCTATATCTACAACAAATACACACAGCCAAGGTGAACCATTTTTATTCTAAAGCAGGGGTGTCAAACTCAACCACTGAAAGGGCCATATAAAAAAAATCTCAACAAATCTGTGGCCCAGAGAATGCCTATGTTTTTATTTCATTTTTAAATAACATTTTGCTATAACCTGAACTGGCTATTGATTATTCAAAATATGGCAAATTGTCAAGAGCATAATGCAGGCACTTGTAGTAGACCTTGAAATATTACATGAAAACTTGAAATATTAACTGACTGGCCTTGTGTTTGACATATGGGTTGTAAAAAGTTAAAGAGTGGTTGAAAAACTGTTTGTACATCAACATGGATATCAATGAAAAAAAGAAAAACATAGTATAGGGGCCATTTAAAGAAAACAAAAACAATTTAGCTATTAATTTACATATGAATCTATTAAGCTTTATTTATTAATTTGTATTTATAACCATGTAATCACATAACTCACATAAAATCAGTTGGTTGGAAGGTTTAGTGTGGAGACATTCTCTGTGGAGATTATACAGTGCTGTGAAAAAGTATTTGCCCTTTCCCAATTTCTTCTATTTTTGCATATCTTTCACACTTCAGTGTTTCAGATAATCAAACTACTTTTTATATTAAACAAAGATGACCCAAGTACACACAAAATGATTTCATTTATTAAATGAAAAATGCTGATCTAAAAAAAATGCTAAAAAGTTGACTATTGGGTTCAATTTCACTAGCAACACCCAGGCATGATTACTGCAGACCTGTTGAATCTGAACATCACTTAAATAGAACTTCTCTGGCAATGTTAAGCAGACTAGATGGTCTCAAAAAACAGCACATGAGACCACATTCTGAAGAAATTCAAATATAGATACCAAACAAAGTCATTGGAATCTACCAGTCTGGAAAGGGTTATGAAGCCATTGCTCTGGGACTCCAGCAAACCACAGTGAGAGCCATTATCCACAAATGGACTTGTAACAGTGGTCAACCTTCCCAGGAGTATCTGGCCAACAAAATTTCACCAACAACGCATCGATGACTCATCCAGGATGTCCCAAAAGAACTCAGACAAACATCTAAAGAACTGCAGGTCTAACTTGCCTCAGTTAAGGTCAATGTACACAATTCCACAATAAGAAAGACAATGGGGAAAAAATGGTATCTATGGAAGAGTTGCAAGGTGCAAACCACTGCAGACCCAAAGGAACAACAAAGGCTCATCTTGCATTTGCCAAAAAACTTGACCACCAATACTTTTGGGATAACATTCTGTGGACTGATGAGTCAACGGTGGAACATTTTGGAAGACAGGGGTCCTGTTATATCTGGTGTAAAGCTAACATCGCATTCCACACCATAAGAACATCATACCACTCTGGGGCTGCTTTGCTTCTGCAGTACCTGGACAACTTGTCATAAATGATGGAACCATGAATTCTGCTCTCTATCAGAAAATCATGCAGGAGAATGTCCGCCCACCTGGTCACAGCATAAAGCTCTAGCGCATTTGGGTTATGCAGCAGGACAGTGATCCAAAGCACACAAGCAAGTCCATTTCTGAATGACTCCAAAGAAACAAAATAAAGGTTTTGGAGTGTCCAAGTCAAAGTCCTGATTTAAATCCCATTGAGATGCTGAGGCAAGACCTTAAACGGACAGTTCATGTTCACCCTCCAATGTAGCTGAATTAAAACAATTCTGCAAAGAAGGTGGGCCAAAATTCCTCCACAGTGATGTAAAAGACTCATCGCAAGTTATAACAAATGCTTGACTGCAGTTGTTATTGCAAAAGGCAATTACTTTTTTACACAGATGACATAGGTTTTGAATAAATCTTTATCTGAAATAAATGGAATGATTATTATAAACATTTTCTGTTTACTCACATTGTCTTTATCTTATATTACAATTGATTGGATGATCTGAAATATTTAAATGTGACAAAATTATGAGGGAATAACCGAATGCCTGCATCAGCAATAGGTGCACCTTAACATAGCAGAATTTACACAATATCAATCTGAA
The DNA here is from genome assembly GCF_904425465.1 of Colossoma macropomum. Taxonomy (NCBI): domain Eukaryota; kingdom Metazoa; phylum Chordata; class Actinopteri; order Characiformes; family Serrasalmidae; genus Colossoma; species Colossoma macropomum. The sequence continues at coordinate 33,948,811 of NW_023494795.1, read as the reverse complement.
TGTGCTCACCCTGACAACCTCCAGCAGTCATCAGGTAACCACGGAGACAGCTACACAGAAAGGAGCCCGGGGTGTTGGTGCAGTTGCTGTGGTAACCACAGGGCCCAGGGTGACCCTGATCACACTCATTAATGTCTTCAATGAGAGACAGAGAGAGACAGAGAGAGAGAGAGAGAGAGAGAGAGAGTTTTTGAATCATCTTCTCTTAATCACCTCAAATACATTCAGCAATAATGCAGCAATACAACATTATTAAATGCAAATTCCAATATTATATATCCATGGTAACATGAAGTATATTACATGCACATGCTACAGCTAGTGAAGTAAAACATTCATGAATAAAACCTTTTTTTTCATTTAAAATGGTTGTTATTATTGTTAGGACAGAGAGAGTGTATGTATCTTACCATCACATTCTGCTGCCCCCATCCGAGCATAGCCTGCAGCACAGGAGCAGTTCTGACCCTCCATGCTCACCTGGCTACCCTGGCAACCAGTGCTTGGGTGAGAGGTCGTGGAGCGCTGTGGGTCTGAGTGCCGAAAAGAGATTTAGTGAAAAAGAATAATATGGCACATTGACCTTGAGCAAATGTGTGCATGTGTGCGGCTGTGTTTTACCTGTTGTAAGAACGTTAAGAGGAATATGACTCAAATTGCTGGCAGCAAGCCTGATGTGCTCAATCTGATTCTGTTTATGAACAAAGATATAAGACATAATCACACACACTGGCTCATGGCCACAAGTTTGCTTATCTCTCTTCTGGATTCTCTTTTAGATTTCTTATTCTCCTAAATTGACCAGCCAAATATCGCCACTATTATATCAAATCTTTGTAACTCTATCTTGTTTTGTTTTTTAAAAACATTTCATGATGAATGAATTAACAGATATGATTAAGGTTACTTAGAATCAAATCCCTTCCCATTAAGTCTAGTACATTTTGGTATTTTCTCTAAAGTTACCATTTTGGAGATAAAATACCTATGTGTGTGCTGTAGACTCCGCAACCCCTGGTTCCTATTACCACCACAGTCAGAAAGTTTTTTATAAAATGCACATCAAACCACACTCTAAGAAATGAAACACTGATATTGTTTACCTAACGTAATTGTTTCATGGTGAAATTATTTATAACATTTAATTTTTACAGTCAAAAATAATCAAGTTTCATTACATTAAAATAATAGTATGACATTTCAAGTCTACAAAACACTGCAGATTTAAACCAACGTAACCAGCTCACTTTAAACGCACTGGCCCTTGAACTAAATAAAGACTGTCCCAATGCGCTTTCCGTACTGGCAGTGTCGCACATGCGCAGTACTTATGAGGCTAACAGGCTCGTGCGCCATTTTTACCCCCCGTGACGCAAAATGGGCCCTCAGGACAGTCTCGTTTTTCATCGACCGCCATCCATCACTTATTTTGTAAGCACAAACTTTTACTTAATAATACATTATAACACGGTGCATTTGTGAGAACAGATAAGTGTTACTTCAGTTTTTTGCGCTTGGCCGTGTCCTTTGATAAAGTTCTGGACTCTAGACAAAAAATGCTTATGGAGCCGACGGCTTTAACTGGAAAAATCAGGCGCCAATATATATTTTCACGCATCAAATGATAACATACTGTAGCACGGCACGTGCTACCCCGTGGTCAAGGAGGACGCTGGAGGCAGGATTCAGGGTCTCAGCAGCCATTTCACTTTTATTCACAAACCAAATAGACAAAACTAAACCGAACAACCAGAACCTATGTTAACTGAGCGGGCCTTTTCAGTAACTTTTCAGTCCTTTTCACACTCGAGCTTTTCAGCTTCTCACTCTTCAGTCTTTAGTCGCTCTCGCTCTCGCTCGCTCTCTCTGCAGGGCGTTGCCGCCCCCTGCTCGCAACTCGTCCGCCCGGATCGAACGTGAGGCTCACTGCCAGACCGGAGGCGGTGTGCAGGAAGGGGCTCGGGCTCACTCACCGTGTTCCTCTCTCTGCCGGGCTTCGGAGTTCAGGCCCCGCCTTCCCTTCGGCTTTCGCGGCCGTCCCCGGACCGGGGGACGGGCGCACGCCACGTATACGAACTGTAAATATTCCAGCAATAAACTCAGGTCTGCCTGTAATTTATTTAGTTTTATGTCCATATCAGTTACTTGTAGAATTCATTCTGACTATCTACTTTGAACAGAAAGTGACCGGTAAATGTGAGGCTGGGTCTTCGCTGCAGAAGGTGCGAGTATAACGGTCTAACAGGCGCATGAACTTAACTGTAGCGCCATTTTAGGTGGCACGGAGCGCAAAAAATGTAACGGGAAAGGGGTGGCGAGAGTTTATCTCTGGCTAGAATGTGCTCTTTTTGCATCAGAAACTCTTTTAAAAATTCATATTTTAAAATGCTTAACTAACCAAGAGAGGTAAAATTGTATAAAATAATAGTTTGTAAAGTTTCAGAATAGTAATTTAAATAACAGTTAAACACTGTTAACGTTTCATATGCTTGTCTTACTTTCCATGAAAAATATTTATTACATCAAGGCTAACTATAAGTTGTCTGGATTTCAGGTTTGTCAGCAAGTGTCTTAGCTAGCTGACAGATGCAAAGCCAGTGGCTCAAATATAGTTGTAAGTATTCTTTACTTCTTAAATCAGTTATAAGTGTTATAGATTTGTAAGGGATTATGGAGCAGTTGCCTCGGCCAAGCACAAATGTGTAATGATGCCTGTTATTTAAAATGAATATATCTTGAGAGTGTAAATGATTGCTGATCAGTGACATCTCTCTTTTTTTAGGCTCTGAATGTGAAGGTGTATCTATGAGGTACCTATTACTAAAACACTATAAGCTGAAGCATGGCCATTATGGTCAGAGACACTTATTTTCGTCCACATACTGTGAATGCCCATGCGGATTCAAAACATTGAATTCTGTGGATGGAAAGTAAGTACAAACCTAAAAAGGTGAAGAAGCCACAGAAAGCAAAAAGTCAGCTATCCTGATTACAGGTGAAACTAACGAAAGTCTTGAGGAGGAAAGGCAAGCTCTTACACTGGAGGTGAAGAACAACTAACAGCTAATCCAAAGTGAAGCAAGCAGCAGGACACAATATCAGCCTGATCATGGCAGCCATGGACAAGGTATGTGTTTTGTATGAGAGTGTCTTACTTTTCTGCCTCTTTCTGTCTTATGTGTTTCACTTTCAATTCAGTTAAAATATGATTTGTTGCCATGTCCTTAATCAAATATTGTTAAAACAAACTTATGAACATAGTTGAAATCATAAGTTTACATACACCTTAGCCACATTCATTAAAACTCAACTTTTTTAAAATTAATTTTCTTTCACAATTTGACATTCAATCCTAGTACACTTTCCCTCTCTTAGCTCAGTTAGGATAACTACAATTAATTATTTTAGCTTTTATTTTTCATCACATTTCCAGTGGCTCAGAAGTTTATTTATTTATTATTTTTTTGTGGGATTATGTTACACATGGGGTGGCATTATCATCTATAGCTAAGCTCATACAGAACATTTTTAACATGCTTTTTCATATTTTAATTTCACAAAATGTTCTCTGAATTGCTTATACTGAATTTCTTTGCTAATGTATAGGCTCACCAACTAAACTTGTAACGGAGTAAGAACAGAAGATGTTATGCTAAGCTGACTGACCAGTGCTGGCAATGCAGCATTACATTTTCCAGGGAATAAGAAGCTGGCAAATTCAAAGCCAACTTGTAACTTCTGCCACCTTCTTATTCAAATTTTACGTTTCACCTTAAATTTTAATTTGTTGTTTGTACAACCAACCACACAGCTGCTCTTCGACAGTGTTATTAATTTATACTGGTTAGTTCAATGTACGTTTTGCTTTTCTTGGTTTTGCTATTGTTGTCTATGCGGGACTTGGGATTGTTTCCCCCCAAAAAGGGGCGTGCTGATGAGAGCTTACTGTGGATGATTTATTGCCAATCTGATCAATGGAGCTCTGTGGCACAAACGAATACATTAACTCAAGACTTTTGATACACATACAGTATTACTTAGTAGGATACATTAATTGTTGGTTTTGGTCTTTTGATGGGGTTCACGACAATAAGGGTACAATCACTGGCCTTATTCTTTAAACAAATGGGCAAATATTAATGAAAAATAACACGCAAATAATACACTTCTTCAGGCTGAGGATTTGCTATTCTGTGTTCTTTGATTGAAAACTTGATGTTTTGAGTTTGTACAGTTGGACGAAAAAGGGGCATTTATTATGACGTAATATGCGTAATTTAATACTATTTCTTTGTCATTCAGGGTATTGATCTTGGTGCAGTGAGAGGAATGGAGAAGGAATGGTTTTGGGCATCTACTTTGTCTGACACAAGGGAGCAGACTCTACAGATCCACCTGAGGATGTTGGCATCATTAAAATATGCACAGTGCTGCAAGATCTGGGAGATTTGGCAAATGGGTGTGCAGTCCTGCTTGGCTTGATCTATAGTTTAAACTTGAGCTATGCCAAGGATCTGCAATACACATTTGAATTTCTTTAAAGTGTTGATGGAATTGGATGGGAACAAGCTCTCCAGTACAGTACAGGTCCTCAACAACAAACTGTGTGACTTCTGTTGACTCTTGGGCAAAGAAATAAACTGTGACTAGCTTTGAATTTTGGAGCAGTGCTGGACGAGGAGATCAATCTAAAGAACACATTTTGCTTGATTGCAGTTATTACAATGTTTCAAGTTTTTTTAGCTGTCATACATGTTTGAATTTCTTCAGAAAGTGATGGCCTTGGATAGGAACAAGCTTTTGATTTAAGGTGCAAGTCCTTGAAAACTTCTGTTGACTCTTGCTTGGGCAGCGTTACTTGTCTTTGGATTTTGGACTGCTGCTGGACAAAACAATCAGCAGTGTAAAGAGGTGTTGGTGGTAATAATTGCTGTTTCAAGTTCAGCCTTGAGCATGTGTAAATTGAGCAACTTTTGTTTTCTGAATACTTGCTGGACCATAAAACTTCAAAAATTAAAGACAAAAAACAGTTTTGATATTGTTTGGTTATCTCACCCATAAATGTGAAGAGACCTCTTTTAAAATAAACCTTTTTAAATTAATTTAATCTTTATATATTTTGATCTACTTTATTTATTTAGTGCTATTGTTTAAGTAAATTAACTTTTTGTAAATTTGTACTTTATCATTTTCTAAATTTATTTGTGTTTGTGTTATGTATGTGTTATGTATGTATTAACAACTTACATATTTACTTTGATTCATAATGGTCTCTATTAATGTAATGTACCTTGCATAACATTCAGTGTTTCTAAACCTGAAAGCTTAATAAAGTCAGGTGAGTTAAAGTGACTTAAGTTTATTTGACCTATGGACTCATTTGTGTTGAGTAAATTGAACTTAATCTTGTCAAGTTAAGTCAACTTGTCAGTAAATTCAAAACAATAATGTTATATTAATTCAGCATAACTCCGTGATGGTGCATTTAATTAACACAATTTGGTTGCATTTACATAAAATATGTTGTTGCAATTAATTGTCTATTGTTTTTCCCATTCAAGCAACCAAGTTTTGTGGGACCGGTTGCCATAACTAGATTAAGTAAATATAAAGTTTCATTTCTTAGAGTGCACTCTGAATGACTTTATTTGCATCGTAATAACTAAATTAATCAGAAAATTTGAAAAATCCCCTTTGATATAAGTAAATAAATAAATAAGCAAGACATTAAATCATTAAGCTGACCTGGTGCTTGACCTGTGTGTCGGTGTGTTTGAGAATTTCGTTGTCCTCTTGTCCAGCGGTCAGATAGCTAGCAGAGGACTGGATTGCAAGCAGTAAAAGGACACTTGGAATTCCCATCCTAGGGCCAACGTGACAGTTTAAGGCATTTACAGTACATGAAATAGGCAGACCTTACTTAACATGCCACACATTATTCATCATTTACCATCCACGCTCTATACCTGAAATTACTGCTTAAAAATATATGAGCAAAAACAAAGGAAGAGTCATTCAGTTTTTTTCAGTCATCCTTTTGTAGGTTTGTAGGTCGTTTTGGTAGGTCCCGTGGGTTTCTCAGAAGGTCTGAGGGTCATTCATCACTTTAACACAAGCCCAGACATGACGGTGAAGAAGCGTGTTACTAACCCTCTTTACCGATAACCTACACATCATTAGTGGCAAATAATCTGCAAGCAAAGAAAGGATTTTCGTGCTACTTTCTTTTATACACGTCCTGCAGCTGGATATTACTGATTGTACAAATCAGACAAAATTAGTAAGACCATGTTTTGATGTAAAACTTGTTGTTTGAACTTGCTGTATGGCACTGGTTGAAAACTGAACATTCGCAGTTCATGCTTTGCGCTCTCCCTCTCACACTGACTCAAGACACAACCGCCGAGTTTCTAAACCTGGATAAAACTGAAGAAACCGCACACGAACACACACGAAACTTCTGTATCTAACACTTCAGCGACAAAAAATACATGGAAAACAACACAAACCTGACAATAACGGGGATTCCGCGCTGTGGAAACTTTCCTATGTCTTAAGATCGACACTGCCGAGGGCAGGACTAAATTTCACATCCTGTGCTTTAATTGTGTACTTCCCATTCGCAGAGCGAGCCATATGCGCTTCACTGGAGGATTGGCTTTAAGTCTGCAATGACTGTACTTCATGCAAAGTCCTGTTCAGACAGTGACTATAGGCCAGAGGTTTTCATTTCAAGGTTTTAGGTAGATACTAGCATTTCCCTCGCTGAAACGAAACAAAGCGATGATCCTCTCACGCACCAAACGCAACATCCACAGCTGTTTAGAAGCTCCTGAACATTACACTTTAATTTCTCACTTCTACCGAGGAAGCAGTTGGGCTTCTGTTATGAAGTTCTTTCCATTCGTTTAAGAAAGAGTATGCATGTTATTCACGACTCAGTGAGAGCAAGAAATGTAGCTTAAAAGGCAGAACGATAGAGCATCAGTCCCCTGCTGCTGGGGTACACTACATATTAGAGCCGAGAGCGAGAGAAATAAATGAATGTATGTATGTATGTGTAGCGCCCTCCCTAAATATTGGCAGCCCTGGTAAACAAGAGCAAAACAGGCTGTAAAAAGCATTGTTTATTGCCTCCTTTTGATCTTTCATTCAAAATATTAACAAAAGTCTAACCCTTATATGAAGTACAATGAATGATAAAAAAAAAAATCTAAATCTTATCAGGAAATAAATATATTTCTCAAATCTGTGAGTGCCACAATTGTTGGCACCCCTTCATTTAATACTTTGTGCAGCCTCCCTTGCAAAGACACAACACAGCTCTGGGTCTTCACCTATAATGCTTAATGGGACTGGAGACCAGATTAGATTAGATTCAACTTTCTTGACAGTACATGCAGAGTACAGTTACAGAGCCAATGAAATGCAGTTAACCAAGAAAACCAAAAGAACACATGGTAAAGGGTCTGAGACTATTCCTCTATACAGACTCTTCGCAAGTCCTTCAGATTCTGAGGTCCACACTGTGGACTCTCTTCTTCAGCTCCCCCCACAGATTTTCTGGGGGTTTAGTTCAGGGGACTGGGATGGCCATGGCCAAACCTTAATTTTGTGTTCAGTGTACCATTTTTCTGTTGATTTGTGAGGAATGCCTTGGATCACTGCCTTGCTGGAGGATTCAAACTATGGCCCAGTTTAAGCTTCCTGGTTGAGGCAGTAAGGTTTAGATTTTATTTCTGCTGGTACTTGATGGAGTCTGTGATACGATGTATTAAATTAAAAACAGCCCATCACCACAGATCCTCCACCATACTCCACAGCAGAGGTGAAGTACTTTTCTGCATGGCTATCTTTGTGTCCACTCCAAACTCGCCTCTGGTGTTTGTTGTCAAAAACTGACCATAGAACATAGTCCCACTGAAAGTTCCAGTAACGTCTGGCAAACTGTAGAAGCCTGAGTTTGTTGGTCCTTAACAACAGAGGCTTTTGTCCGTCCACTCAAACCATCCTCCTCACTGTGTGTGGGGTCAGTATAGACATACGTCCTCTTCCTAGCAGATTTTAAACATCTCCAGTTGTTTTAAACTTCTTAACTATTGCCCTGATAGTGGAAATGGGCATTTAAAACTGTATAGCTTTTTTCTTGTAGCCATTTCCTGCCGATCAACAACCTTCTGACATACATCATTACTGTATTCTCTGGTCTTTCTCATAATGATGGATGACTGAGGGAATTTGGCCTGTTGCATCTCATATATACATTCTCCAGTGAAACAGGAAGTCATAGCTGACCATTTACACCGATCAGTCATAACATTACGACCACCTCGTTTCTACGCTCATTGTCCATTTTATCAGCTCCATTTACTATATAGGTGCACTTTGTTGTTCTACAATTAGACTCTAGTCCATCTGTTTCTCTGCATGCTTTGTTAGCCCCCTTTTACCCTGTTCTTCAGTGGTCAGGATCCCCATGGACCCTCACAGAGCAGGTACTATTTGGGTGGTGGATCATTCTCAGCACTGCAGTAACACTGACTTAGTGTGTGTTGTGCCGGTACGAGTGGATCAGACACAGCAGTTATGCCTGATCAGTGTAGATGTCCCTAATTGCTCAGGTGAACTTAAAAACACGAATTATGAAAAAGACACCACAGAAGAAGCCAAAAAAAGAAAAAGTTGAAGTCTGCCAAAGAGCACCTTAACTTAAATGATGACAATGTTTTGTGAGCTGATGAAAGGTTGAACACAAAGCACTACTGATGGAATGAAAAGGACATTGCATACCAATATGAAAACATCATTTCAACAGTGAAGTATGGTGGAGGGAGTGTTACGATTTGGGGAAATGGCTGCCTCTGGGCCTGGACTGTTTGTCACCATTGAGGGAAAAATAAATTCCCAAGATTACCAGGTATCCTTCAGGATATGTCAGGTGACATCACTCAGCTTGGCTGAAGCTCAGTAAAGCTGAGTGATGCAGCAGGACAAAGACCAAAATACACTACAGAATGGTTTCCAAAAAATAAAATGTGCCTTTTGGGGTGGCCCAGACATTAACACTGTGGAATGACCTTGAGGCCCGTTTACAACAGACATGTAAAGAGTATTGCTGAGCTGAAAGCGCTATAACAAAGAATGGTTCAAAATTTCATTTGAACGCCGTGCAGCTCTGATCCACAGCTACCGGAAGCGCATGCCTGAAGTTATTGCTGAAGTTTGACAAGTTATTTAATCTATGAGTTCACTTTTTCCAAAGGCACTGTGAACCTGTAATTGGTGTTAACAATAAAGAATGAAAGAATATTTATTTGTGTTATTAGCTTTAGCAAATTCTGTTTGTACTTGTAACTTAGTTGAAAAGCAGATCACATCTTCATAACCAACTGCAGAAAAATCCAGCTCCTGATCCAACTTACTTTAGATGTGATTGTAGATTATATTTGGGCTAGTTTAATAGGATAAGCATTGCCATTAAATAATGCATAATGTTTTAACATGCAATGAACAAGACATACAGAACAGAGTGCATTGTCTTAGATTGTAATGAAAAGTAATTAATTAAACTTCAGCTCAGTATTATGGCAAAAGAAATTAAATGTTTAAATAAATCACTGAAAATTAAAGCTATAAAAAGCCCCTGGGAACCTCACAGCAATCTAGTGAGATTACTGAAGTGGAAATGATAAATTCCTAGATGGGAGCTTGGCAATATATCACAAAACAAATATTAATTACCAAATATGAATTCATATAGTTGGACATGCACATTATTGAACACCATTATTATTGATAAACTACATGGAGTAATAAACACAACTATTTGTTCAAACATCTTGCTCAACACCCAAACAGGGTAAATGGAAAATGAACAAAACTGTGCTAGAAAGATCTGCCATTTTAGACAGGGTTGTGGGAAAGGTAGACCTGATGAAAGGTAGACCTACGGAGGAAAACAGGCCATGTTTGTTCATTCAGAATATCACTATTGTTTCAATTAGTTAATGAAATATAGATTGTGCAGATTATGTTTGTATGCAGAACTGAACCATACATACATACATACATACATACATACATCCATCCATCCATCATCTAAACCTTATCCTTCTGGGTTGCGGTGGGGTGCTGGAGCCTATCCCAGCTGTCATTGGGCGGAAGGCAGGATACACCCTGGACAGGTCGCCAGTCCATCGCAGAGCAGACAGACAGACCTACAGACATACACACGCATTCACACCTAGGGGCAATTCAGCTTAACTGCATGTTTTTGGACTGTGGGAGGAAACCGGAGTACCCGGAGGAAACCCACGCAGACACGGGGAGAACATGCAAACTCCACACAGAAACGACCCTGGTCACCCAGCCGGGAATCGAACCCAGGCCATTCTCGCTGCGAGGCAACAGTGCTACCCATTGCATCACCGTGCTGCCCAGAACTGAACCCCCCCAAAAAAACAAAAAATACAACACCTTGTCCAGCACTTCAAAGACTAAAATACAACAGATGGTCCATGGCTGCCTTCCCTTTTGTATGTTACCATGTGTGATCCCTTGTGTGTAGGAGTATGTTTCGATTTAACAGTTGAGAAGGAATAAAAGGCAGAAAAAAATGCAGTCAGAGCTCTTTATTATCAACTGTCATTTTATCAGTATCAGTAGTGCATATGTGAATGAGTACTTAAATCTTATTGAAAGCTGCTACGTCCACACTCTGGACCTGCAAAACAACACAAATACATCAGCAAGGTCACACTCACTGATAGGGTGGTAACATAAAAATATTCAAAATTGATGTGCACCCTCATGAACCCATCCTTATTCTTTACTTACATAGTCTTCAAACTTAGTGATTTCTTCTTCCAGCAGATCTGTTCCCACCTTGTCATCCTCAACCACACAATTGATCTGCAACTTCTTAATACCATAACCAACAGGTACCAGCTTGGAGGCTCCCCACAGCAATCCGTCAACCTGTACTGACCTTACACACTCCTCTAGTTTTGCCATGTCCGTCTCGTCATCCCACTGCACAACACCAGACACAAAGAAACAGTGAGAGAAGTAATGAGCAAGCAGAAGACAAATCATATTCCATGTGCTAAAACCAGATGTCCTAGAGCAGGATGGGCAGCATTTGGAAAGTTATAGTAATGGTCAATGTTTCCTGTGCTCTAACACATGATTAAACAATTATCACATGTTAAACAAGGAGTGTCAGTGCTGAGGAAATGTTAAAATAATGTTAAAATGTGCTATGGGCCTCCATCCCTTGGCCACAATGTAAAGCAATGCTTTATCACTTAAAATGATTATGACATAAAAAGATATAGAATATCTTTAACTTATGTAGAATAGAATAAAAGAAGTTATAAAGCAAATTGGTAAAAGCACTAATTAACAGGACATACAGGCTTGACATCCAACAAAATAGAAGATTTGGCGATAAGGGCAGGCTTTTTGGCCTTTTTGGCAGCGTATTCCTGCAACCGCTGCTCTTTGAGCCGCTCAGCCTCCTCATCCACCTCTTCATCACTGCCAAACAGATCAATATCATCATCATCTTCTTCGTCATTTTTTGCTGGTGCAGGTGGTGTTTTCTGGGGAAGTGGAGCGGCTTTCTGTGAAAACAGCAGAGTTGTATGATCAAACAATGAAAAACATGTGGGGTACAGTATTTGTATTAGTGGTTGTTTCTTTTAATTCACATTAGGAGCTGTTCCATTGACCACCGGTGCTGGGGCTGCAGGCCTTTTTTCCAGGACAGAGACTCGACTCTCCAGTTTAGAGAGAGCGGCACGCAAGTCCTCCACCACTGAAATAAAGAGCCAGGAGAGAAAAGATTAGCAAGGGAGACTGACATTAAAGCAGCTGGGGACCGCTAACAAACATCTCAAGCTTCTCTGAATTGTTACAATAGCGTTTTAAGCTCATGAAGAGCTTGTTAATGAGCTGACAAGTTCAGCCAGGTGTTTTGGGATCTTGTTTCCTTGCACAGTATTTTATTTTTTTTTTAAATCAGGCTGGTGTGATGGCAGAATAAAGTGGCCAGAGACTATACAGGCTATGGTGTGTTTAATGTTCTATTAAACATTTTGCAATCACTGTGAGAGCACTCCAGGCACTTTAGGCTACAGAGACAGGACAAAATGAGTTATGTTCATTTTACTTAGAACCCACAATTGAAACACAGTTGAAAAAACAGTGGATTAAAATTACAGCCAGAAGTGGAGAGAGAACTGTGTACAGTCCTACTCAGGTGACAAACTGCTTTTTAAATTTTCTTGTTCTTAAGCCTACATTTGAAAACACATGTAAACGCCTAAAATAACTTGTTTAAAAAGAGAAGTGCACTGATATCAAACATATTGGTGGTATAGTTGGTGGAGTGCATGACAGATCATGAATGTATTCAAGCTGGCCACTCTGCACACAGTGTGTGTTCAAATACCTCAGTATCAGGACATCTAGATCCAAACACATTCCAATTACAAATGCTGTTACATTTGTCTTTTTAAATGCATATATAGACCACATCCAGATTTGGGATACATTTAAGAGTAGACAAGAGTAAAGTCAGACTAATATAGGAATTTTAAGACCAATACAGATTTCGATATTTGAAGAATTTAAAGAATTTAATGAATAACTAGATTACTTGCAGGAGCATCTAAACATAGGATGTTACTCATAACTATACCGGAATTCCTTTTTGAGTTTCAACACACACACACACACACACACACACACACACACACACACACACACACACACACTCTACACGTTTGAAAGAGAAGTTAGAAAATGCTGCACCATTTAAGGTGGAATGGGGAAATTCAAACAAGATACTGGCGAATAAGAAGCTGACTTCATCTGCATCATTTAAGCAGAATAAGTGAAACACGAGTTAACCGTTTATTAACATTAACTGTTTTATTAACGTTAACTGTCAGCTTTGTGGGTAACACAATGAACAGAGTTATAGGTTGCTGTATGCGATGTTGCTGTAAGTCAGGCACGTCAAACTGAAGACCTTCTGGGCCAAAATGCTGTGGAAATTAGCATTTACCCTTATCAAACGCATTGAATTCAGTTGATGAAGGTCTTGCTAATAAGTTGATGAGCGGAATCAGGTGTGTTTAACGTTGCACCGTGCTGAAGAATGCAGTGTTTTGGCCCGCAAGGACTGGAGTTTGACACATGCGCAGTACGTGATGAGCTAGGGAGAAAAGATGGGACCGGTGTTGGGTTACATGCTAGAACTGTCACACTTTTTCATAAATAAATCTACAATCAAGTTTGTTAACAGCTTAGCCTACACTGCTCATCTACCATAACATCAAACGTAGGCTAATTTTGATGTCTGCCTGACAGTACTGGCTTTTACATTACTGCAGCAGGCATGGCTGACATGTTGCCAGACTTATTTAGGCCAAGAGGAGAAGTGAAGGGGATATTTTATTATTATTTAAGTAAATTATTTCATGACAATTATCAGCTTACCATTAATGCTAATAATCTCTATCATAGGGTAACGTTACTTTGCTTGACTCAGCTGATTGTTGTGATAAACAGCCTTCCAAACATGTGTTTTTGCCAACAGCAAAGTTGCAGAGTGCCCTCTGACGGATAAACTATGCAACAACAATACTTATAACATGATTGAAGGATCTGTCTTTCGCCTCTCCGTTTTCTTCATTTATCTGCCATAATAATTGCTCTATAAAAGAGTAAACAGGGCCAAAGACTATCTACAATACCTCTGAACTTCAGTGGGCACTGCAGGAAGTGATTCTATCGTGTGGCCAAAATATAAGATGCAAGTAGATGATAAAAAAAGCCTGTCTTTGCTTAATAGGAACACAATTATCTACACAACACTCATCAGGGATTTAAAAAATGAAAATACCCCACCCCTCAGTGAACAGTGAAAACACTAATGTGTAGTGCAGGGACAAACAGGAATGAGTTTTAAGAACTCTTTTTTACTGAAATCTTTGCTACACCTTTGCACAGACTCTTGTTTTCCAGTTCCAGGTTCTTCATGCGTGTGAGCAGTTCTGCCTGATCAGCACTGCTGCCTCCCGAAGTCTGAAGAACACACATACACGGATCAGAGAGTGTCAGCGAAGGACCAATTTACACAGGCTATACCTAGCAACTAGCTGTTTCCACTCAAGCAATATCACAGCCACTATGAATGACATCTACACACACATACTAGAAATAAGATCAACCACACTCAACACAATATTCCGATTTTATGATTTGTGCAATTACAGGCTTTCTTAAACATTTTGTCTTATGTGAAGCAGCTACTTGAAGCAAAACTCACAACATGGAACACACATTAACAGAAAAACAACGCATGCAAGGGAGTGGGATGAAATTTCCAGAACACAAAGCTAATTCAGCTTCACCAGAGTGTGTTCGAACAGGCAACAGGGGAGTCTGTCACGTGGTCTCACACACTTACAATGGAGATGTGGGAGGGGCTTTGAGATTTTTGAGCAGAGCCTCTAGTTGGATGCAAGGTCGTCTTCAACTAAAGGAGAGAATATGGGTGAGGATAGGGTAGAAGAATTTGGGTGACAGAGAGAGAAGCCTAAAAATGTACATCTGACTGGAGACAAAAAAAAGCACGTTACGTGGACTCTCTTTAAAGCTTTTTCGTCCCTCTCTCACAAGGGAAAAGAAGTATAAATGAAGAGAAGAAAAGTGGTCATGTGGACAACTCTGCAGTGGTAGGTTGTTAACAACATACCCCAGCAAGAGACTTCTGGATGTTCTCTCGTGCTCTGGCAATATCCTGTAGAATACTGTTAGCTCCTGAGTCCTACATTTTCAAAAAGAGAGGATATTACAGAGAGTTATTCACTGCATCTAAGCATGCTTACAGAATAATTTCACAAAAAATTATTTCACACAGTATGCCACTTAACCTTAATGTAACTGAGCAGCCAATACATGTTTGGAGTCCAAATTCTGCTTCTTTAATTCAGAACTGAAGCTGTGAGACTAATGTTGCTAACAAACACTAGAACACTAGTCACCAATCATACCCTTCTTCGTCATTCGGTGACCTAAAACTTACTGACAAGTCTGTGTAATCTTCATCAAGATCTGAATGCTGTTTAAGTGGGTTGAGAGACTTTTTGATTCAGTGACTTGTTAGTCGTAGTGTTTGTTAGCAAGGCTGGACTTGCAGCTCCAATTCTGAACTAAAGAAGAAAAACATGGACTCCAAACTCCATATAAGGGAAGCGGAAAGCTGTGCAAATTAAAATTTTCAGCAAACTTCTCCTTTAAAGGTGCACTTTATCATTCTTTAACCTAATCTCTGTATGTCATGATAGTTATTGCTAAAACATTATGTCAATTACCATGAACAATAATTTTGACATTTCTGAGTTCTTAAAGAACAGAAAACCCGTTAAAACAAAGCACATTTGGTTTTTTCCAAAGATCCAGATCTAGTTTTCCAGAGAGAAGAATTTGTTAATTCATTTGGTTGTTCATTACCACTGGTCTGGGTGGAGGTTCCACAGGCTCCTGACTGATGCTTATGGATACGGCTTTTCATGAGGATAGATTTTTCTAAGACATTCTCTCCTATCTGTCTCATCGTAAGATCTGCACTGGTAGACTGTAACCACTTTATTTCAAATGTTTACTCACAGAATTCTACAATTGCCCATAGGCTTCTATTATATGTGAGTTTAGAGTAAGCAAGTTTCCTGTTCTTTTACTCAACACAGGGAAACACTTCAAAATTACTGTCTTTGGTAACTGACCATATGCCATAGATGCAGCAGATGAGCATACCTGTGTAGGTAGTGTAGGGCCATTCATCCTTTCATAAAACCTTCGCTCAGCCTCATCATAGCGTGGCTTGTCAAACCATATCCTCTCCTGTGCTAAGTAGTCCACTCCAGTCATTCTACCCAGACATAAAGGAAGAGCACTGTATCAATTAGTACTACAAGCAATAAATCAGCACACTTATAATGGTAATACCCTTGTGTCTTTTGAGTAGCACCTTTACATCTCCAAATCACATAATGCCAGCAAAACCAAACATCACACAAAATACAAACACAAAAAATTGGTGAAAACAAGAGTGCTGTAAACATAAAGAACAAAAAAGGAGGAGGCCAAAAAGGAAGTCAAAAAATAAGAACAAAGAATTGCACTACAAGAACAGAACAAAGAAACGATATAAAAACAGAAAATTAATAGAATATAAGGCTGCAGCAAAGAAGAATATGGATCAGATTATTGCATCCATATTTACCCAGACTATCTTACTGACAAGAATGTCACTGCCCAATTTAAAAAGAGCTACATGTGTGTGATCAAAGTGCGTGCAATTTACAGGTGTACATTTGGGTACAAAAGTGCAAGTGTATACTTGAGTACTAAGTCATACTTCAGTGATGCGCTAGAGTGGACTATGGCAGATTGGTTGGTTTTGGCAGCAATAGTTTCGTAGAAACGAGTCTCCGCTTCCACATAGCGACTGCAGTCGAGCCACACCCTCTCACTGTCCGCATGCAGAAAGTGACACCAGGCTCTGTCTTCTTTTTTCTTGATGCCATTGTTGTGATGTTTCTGCTGCTCTGTGCTGTCAAGTTTGGTTTCCTTGACGATGGTGCCACGTACTTGGTCTTCGTCATTTGCAATGGGCTTGTAATGGGGCTCAGTTTTACGGTACAGGTTCTGATAGAAAGCTGCTTCTGCCCTGTCATACAGAGGTTTCTGAAGCCACACCCCATGGAGTGGTGCAGGCAGAAAGGGGAGGCCGTTGATTGCTCTTGAAGCAGGAGTGGCAGGAGTTGGGGTTTGAGAAAGGTAGCCTTCATCACATAATGTACTGGAGGAGGGGCTAGCAGGTGACACCTGGAGAGAACTGGGTGTGGTCACTGAATTTGTCTTTTTGGGATACTGGGCTACAAAATGGCTTTCAGCTTGGTCAAAGATGGGCTTATTCACCCAGACAGTCTGAACCACGTGGTGACAGGCCTCCTGGTCACCATGGTGACAGGTTTCTTGCTTGTTCCTGGTGACTGCAGGAGCAGTGGTCCCATTCTGATGCTCTTGCAGCTTGACATAGTAGTGGCTCTCCGCTCTCTCGTACATGCCACAGTCGAACCACAGCGCAGCACATTCTGAACGCAGGCCTTGTATGACCTCACTGGACAAACAGCCCCTAAGGCCCTCCGTAGTCACACAGTCTGAAAGGCCAGCAGCAATCTGGTCCACACCAGCATTTACTGGACTTCTCCGAGGCATTACCTTGCATCCAGGACAGATGGAAAAAGGAGAGGGCCACGGGCAACAAAAAGAGAAAGAGAGGAGAAAAGCAGAGTGACAGGGACTAGAGTATTAGTAACACTGACAATTAGAGAGCAAAAGGCACGCATGCAGAGGCAAGCAAAGAGAATGCATGCAAAGGGGCATTCAGGTGTGAACAATAATTCATGTGTGTAAATACCATGTTCACAATGACAGGAAGTGAAGAGGAAAAATGAAATGCAATTCAAAGTGCAGATGAAAGGGCAGATCATGTTCTGAAACACATCAGCACCTCCCAATAAACCCGCTTTTAAAGGCACAAAAGGCAGTTTGCCAGGCTACATTTTACCTAAGTCTGGACTTAAAAGAATTTCCAATGGTGATTCACCATTGCTGTTGGGGTTTAGTCCAAGACTAGGCTTAATCCATGTCTGGGAAACTGACCCATATTGTTTTCCAGCTCTAACACAATGCAGGTCTCTATGGACTGCGTTTATATGCACACTGATGCTCCTGACACAATTTATACTCTTGGGGTTAAGAATTTATGTTAAAAGTCATGTGAACACATCTATCTGATTTCTTTAATTAGGATAAGATCTTAACTGAACTAAGTAAACTTCAATCTCAACAAATACAAATCTGCCAAACATTTTTCTGAGCAGGGAATCAAAATTATGGGTTATGTGATTTCTTAAATGTGAGCATATTAAGTATTCACCAATATGGAAATTCTGTGCTGAAGCTAACATTTTTGTGTACTTATCTGCCAATGCTGATACATACATATTTATAAAATGTAGAAATTGTGACTGGTTTCACTTGAATTAACATTACAGAGAAATATAACATTTCTATAGACGTTGCACTAAAATGCTTCATCAAACATCATTCTGAAATATCGGTCAAATCTCAACTTTTGTCTGATGCAGGTACAGGTTTTCTTTAAGCAAATTAACTGCTGATACCATTATGACGTCCACATCATCGTGAATCACTGGTGCATGTCTAGGTCTTTTATGGAGAAGATATCAATTATTTCACCAATCCTATGTGTAAAGGCACTTTTGCATATTGCTGTTCATGCAAACACTTCAGTCGAATAATTGCCATAACCTGATTTCTGCCAGTGATTGTGGTTTTGTTGTGCATTTAAATGTTCTTAGGTTTCTTTAAAATGATGATGCTAATGCATAGAAGGCAGGAGTACCACTGCATTGGGATTGGTAAATGGTGGAATAAATGGACAAGAACATAAGTGGCAACACTTTCACTTTTCATGCATTCAAAATTTTTAGAAAGATACAAGATCTGATCCTAACTCACCTTTTTGTAATGAGTGAGCAACACAGCAGCCAAACTAACTGGTGCTAATTTAAGTTCAGTTTGCTCTTTTCACCAAGTCAGCGGGAGGAGAAAACAAAGAGCATATCAGCTAGATTTAAGCTTGATCATTCTTTTACAGTACTTTTGTTTAACAGGACATTTTACCCTATATGTAGATACCTTAAAATTAAAGTGACTAAACTATTTCATTATAGCTTACTACGGTATGTACTATAGTGGCTATATACTACTACAAGCAGTATTTATACTATATACTTCATTATCCCCACTCACAAAATTAGGTGCTGACTTAGGTTTCGGAATCAAATCTCAGGACATTAATCAATACGATGCCAGAAAACCAGAAGTTCTCTGTCTCTCTAACCGACGTGTGCCAAATCCAACGTGGGAACCACGTAAACCACACGTGTTTCTTGACGCTGTACTCAGATCTTCCCAGTTATGCGTTTAATACTGATTCGACTTAACATTTCAAAAACACATTTTCATATTATTCAGATACAATCAGTCTTAAATCAGCTAACAAATCAAACCACGTAAATAAGTCGTCAATAGCAAGTGTAAAACGGAAAAATCCAAAGCATAATCTTCTGAACAATAGGTCATATGTATGTCTATATATTAATTTAAATAACATCTGTCGGTCGGACAGAACAATATAGCCGATAAACATAAGCCATTTTCGTAAAAACATTAATGATAACTAGCTAATACTTTGACAAAAAACAGAACAATACTAGCGGGCTCGAAAAGTGCGCACATCCTTTTTCTGCCTCCATGCTTGACTGGGTTAGGGTTAGCTAGCCACGCTACATTTCATGCAACAGGGAAATAACACTGATTAGCTTTTCCTTGAGGATCACCATACGCTTTTCAGCTGTTGAATAAGAAATCCTGTTATTTTGTTTTCTTTATTTCATTGTAGAAGCTTTCCGGCAACACAACGGAGCATTTTTTGGGACGGTAAACCGCCTCTCCTTCGTAAGACACTGGATAAACATAAACATGAAGACTGATAATATAGCCACAAGTTGTTGGAAACGGTCAACTTCCATTTATCTTAATGACAGATACTCACTTTTCGGCAATTCTGTAGTGATTTTATTAGAGCCTTAAGCGCACCTCGCCAAGACACCTCCGAGAAGAGAGGTTAGACGTTCCGACGTGACCATTCATTTGAGCGTGCGGGGTGTGTTGGAGTGTTACAGCTCTAAAATGTATAATAAATAAAATAAATATAAACTAAACACATTAGTGTTCAGCGAAAACCATCCTAGTATTAATATAGATACACATATATAACGTATATGACAAAATAATATATATTGTTTGCACCACAAATTGCTTTATAGGTGGTATAGCCCTCTTTAGGATCCCACTGCGACTGCGCGGTGGTGACGCAATTCTCTGACGGAAAATGCCCTCACAGGCCTTTTCTGGGTTGTGGATTAATGTAAAAAAATATGGAGTAATGGTGGAGACAAACCCGTTTCTCTTTTACTGGTAAGATTTGACTAAGAAGTAGGCATGAAAGACAATGTCAACGGAAACTATGTTTATTCTGTAGTTTCTTCACTTTTGTACAGCTTTAATGAATTGGTGAAGGACAAACTCTACTTTGACTTCTGTGCGTAGCTTTTGTCCTCGAAACCGTAGGCCAATGCTGCTTTGAAAAACGTTCTTAGACATTATTTGGCATCAAAAGAACAAACGTACTGATGAGTCCCACTGATTTAGCTTCAACATTTAATTACATTCAACCATCCTGTGCACATTATTAATGACACTTCCATCCCAGACTACACAGAAGGAATTCTATGCTGCTCTGTAACATACAAAGGCTCTCAGAATCACCAGCACTGCTGTGAAGGTTCCCCTTCTCTGTACTGTACCATCTGATTTGCTTTCTTTTCACCCTCGAGGCACTTTCACATAGGAATGCTTACTTGCCTTTTTCAAACAGAAGGAAACCAGATGTTTTGTGAATGCTTGCTGAAACAAGATCTCAGCAAGCAAAATGGTGGATTACAGTTAATATGACAACAGCGTAAGATAAACGCATGAAAACAAAGCAACCTTTGGAAGCAAGCCTTTTAATCAGAAATGGTTCTTTGTAAATTTACATGCACCAACATAGTTACACAAGGGACTGCTTTACGTGAACATTTTTATAGACGATAAATGATGTTCAATAAAATTTTTGACATGTCCCTCACACTATTCCCTTCCTTGTAACTAAAGTTTCTTCTTCCATCCTTCCCTTCCTTTTCTCTCGTCTCGTCTCGCTCCTCCTCTACTTACGTCCCAATTCTCTTGCTCTTTCCGTGGCTGCCTCCACAGCTCCCATTGTGGCTGCCCTGAGTCCTCCCTTTTCCAGGGCGTGAAGTCCATATATCGTAGTTCCTCCTGGAGTACACACCTCTGCCCTCAGCTGAGCTGGGTGCTTCCCTCCATCTCGTAACAACTGACCTGCACCCTGCCAACATAATTCAGTGTTTAATTAGTAACAAAATAATCCACTAGATTTACATGGTACTGATGACACATAAACTCAAGTGTATATACTTACTAGTATAGTCTGGGCTGCAATACGCTGAGCCAGTTCACTGGGCATTCCCATTTTAACAGCTCCTTCTGCCAGGGCCTCAGCAAACACGTACACCTTCCAGACAGAAGGGGATATTAAAATTGCAACAGGAACTGTCTAGCTCATTAAGCATATAAAATCTCTCTTACACAAGAGTGTAATGATTGAAAATATTTCAGTTAAATTTGGCTTTTGAGTTTAGTTTAATGATGTAGTTAGCTTTCAAATAATTGTATTCAGAACAGCAGCAAAAGAAAAGAGATGGTACAGTGCAAAGTGGAAGACACGCTTGTGTTAGTTTTTCTTTTAAGGCCTGTTCGTATGGCTGCCTAGCTTCTTGAAGGATAGCATCATGACAGTATTGACAGCACCTTTCCAACAGTTATGTAGCCTACTCACAAAAGCCACGCCACTGCCACTCAGGCCCGTGTGGACATCGATCCAGGTCTCAGGCCCCACTTCCACCAATCCACAAGGAGAGAGGAGGCTCTTCAGTAGAGACCCCACCTCCTGACCAGCCCCTTTTCCACAAGCCAGCAGAAGGGCTCCTTCCTGGAGCATGCAGGGAAGGTTTGGCATCAAACGCATCACACAGGAGCCAACCGGCAACAACTACAAAGAGAAAAAGGAGGTGAAGTGAAGTTATAGTACAACTGGGGGACAGTTCAATAAAAACTGCCTACAAATCTCAAAATTTCACACCTCCTCCAGTGTTGCCAGGGTGATGCCAGCTGCCATAGAGATGATGATGTGTTGTGGGGTGACATGTTCTGAAATGCCATTTAGGACTGTGGGGATGAGGTGTGGTTTGACTGCCAGGAAAACCAAACGTGAGTGATCAACCACTTCCTTGTTTGAGTGTGTGACTGCAACTCCCATAACCTATTGGCACAGTGACATGATCAGCAATGACAGCTGCTAGAATATTGAAAGGACAAAGAACAGAAGAGCTATTCAAAGGCCCATGTGGCATCCTTACAATTGCTTATAACTAATTTTTACACTGTTGGAGTGCTGAGCAGTATTGATAAAATTGTGAAAGTCATGATGTCTTCTAAATATAGCATGCTTTATTTAAATTTGCATTAATACAGTAATGAACTGAAAGCAGATTTCCAGAAAGGAATTTTGCTGTTTATTTAGTTTTTATCCAATCTGAAGCTAGCTGCAAATGACAGGTCTTCCAGTTAACTAGGTTTTTCTATCTATCAATAACACTAAAACTAAAAACCTTCTGTTATACTGTTGTTTGATGCAAATGCTGGTATACCAGTGTAGACAATATATATTAGCCAGCACTAGGGATGGGAGATATGGCAAAAATATAGCAAGACAATACTTAGACTAAACTAAGATGTTTTCAGAATACACAATATGTATCACAATACTGTATTTTTCTTAGGTTTTATAAGTTAGAACAGACAAGAAAGAAACCAGTAAAGCAAAATTTTAAAAATATTATAAAAACTAAAAAGTTATTTTTATTAAAAGTTTCATACTAAATCTAATTAAACAGGACTATTATTCTGTTTATTTAATGAAGCTCTGATGACATCTATGACATGATAGTGATGTAGTCATACTGCCCAACTGTATCCACCATATTATCATAAATCAATTCCACACATTTGTTCAAACCAGAAGGATTGCAGGCTGTACTGAAACAACAAATATTTTCTAGACAATACCCCAAACCCTGAATAAGTAAATCATAGTTCCAAATAGTTTCTTTAAAGCATTTTAGAATATGTTTTGCATGCTGAGGAGATCATGCTGTGTAAATCAGTAGAAATAAAACATACAGGATACATATGTTAGTGCTTGTGTGCATCTCTGTAGTCAGTAGACAGACATGTGATATACCTCAAACCGGGGAAAGTTGTTTTTGGATGGAGCGCTTATGATCACATTGGATGAGGGAACATCACCTAACAATGCAAAATACAAACATCCAGCATAATTCTTTTGAATTAAATAAACGTAGATTTGACATGTTATTGAACACAAGCTAAGCTCTGAATGGTCTAACTCACTGATTTCATGTTCAGAACTGACGTCATTTAAAAGTGTAGCTAAAAAGCTTACATAACATTAATTATGAGTCTCGAAATATCTAGGCCTATTCTAGCCACCTAGGCACAGTTTACTGAGAAGTCAGATGACTGACAAATATTATGTCTGCTGTCTAAAGCAGGTTTTTGTTATTGATTAATTGAGATCATTGAGTGTGTTGACGTTCAGTAAAAATATGAACACAACAGGGTTACCACTCTCGTGCTATCACTACTACATGGAGTCATAAAAGGCAGGATATGTTATTAGGCATAGCAAGTTGAAAGTTGAAAAGTATCCATTTCATCTCACTCTACACCCCAACAGAGTCGTATATAGAGAGAGTTGCGTCAACTCCGTTCACTCCAATGGACCATTTTTTTTTTTTACAGCAATGGCGGATCGTGGAGCCTCTCAATAGTTCCCGGAAGTTAGCAGCAAATACTAGCAGCGCGGCCGAGTTGCAGCAGAATAGACTGGTTGTGATGCTCTTTTAAAGGGTAAAACAATTAAAGAATCAGTTTGTACATAATAAGCACATCTGAATGAAATTAACATGTATATTAAAGAATGTCAGTGGATTATCCCTGACTAAATTAGTAGATTTAAGGAACATTAACAGATAACAACCGATTAGGCTAGGGTACTGAGTAAAGTTAGGAACCCATAATGTTAACCATAAACAGCCTAGTAATTGTAAAAACCCCGCTCTTAATGTCATTTCACCCACTGTTGTTGAATCTTAGAAAAGGCTTCTAAACATGATTTTTCACGGGGTGGGTGGGAGTTAAATATTAGTTAAATATAACATTGGGGCAGAGCTTGTAGAGTGGAGGTGGAGGAGATAAAATGAGAATATCGTTATCCATTTAGGCGTACGAGTTAACGCAAGTTACACAATAAAAAGAAAGAGCTATTTTCGTGATACGTCACTATTGATGTGTATTTAGAGTGCATATTGGAGACTTTAAAGAGTAAACAAATATAAAACTTATGGATTGAGTGTTTGCAGGCTTTGTGATTCTGTTGACTGTTATCTGTACATTATGTTGCAGTTTAGTTGATTTTGGATTAATGGCAAGAACCACGGGGGGATTCAACTCAGACTAGAGACTCCCTACAATGAGACAGCACCCCCCACCCTGCACCCTGAGTCTCAATTCCATGGGTTTTGCAATTCTTTACCTGTTCCTTATTTTTAATAAATAAAACGTTAAGCTTCCCAGTGGTGTGGCTTTTGTTTGTGAAACGTATGCAGTGTCACGTTGTTGTTGTTGTAATGTTTAGTGATGGTAAGTAATTTAGTAATTGCTCCTGCTGACTTGAGCCAGCAGTTTTTTCTTCTCTGTGTCAGTGGAGGAAATCAAACATTTTCATTCCTTTCTCCGAGCGATTGAAGCATCTCCATGCAGCAGAGCAAACCATGTTGGGGACTATATGCAAGAACAACATGGAGAAAAGGGCACAGACAAACTGCCTGCCAGGCTATTCATGTTTGAGTTTGTTATAGCTTTATTTAATGAATCCGTTGCAGTAAATACGTGCATAGTAAAAAGACAAGATACATAAAATATGTTTATATGTGTACAAACAAATATAAATAGATGATGTGATGTATTTTAATGTACGCTTTTTAATACAGATTTTTTCATATGCAAGCCAAACAAATTTCTTTGGCTCCTTCTCCTTCTGTCCTTTCGAAAAGTCATAGAGTTTACAGTAGTCATCAAGACATTAAAAGTACTTAGGCCTTGGAATTACTGAAACAACCATTAATTAAAGATGTATTTATGTTAATTATATTTATGTTGAAAATTAATCTGATCTCAATTTTGAAACATTCCTTCTCTTCCCCTCCCTCTAAGTATATCAACATGAGGATATGACTGATCTTAACTACTATACAAGTTTAAGAACATAATATATAAAACTGAAAAGTCAAAGCAATGAAACAATGAAAACACACTCTGAAACGATGTTCACATTAACCCAACATGTCAACAAGCCAGGTAACGATAGCTGTTTAATCCTCAAATAGTAGCGAGTTTGACTTTAAAATATAGTTATCATTGTTGTAACTACACACACACGTTGGTTTTCTATATAAATATTGTAAATCGGTGCATTTATTGACTTTAAAGTACCAAAAGACGCAGTTCTGTCGCTCTGTGTTTATGGGTTTAAATTGCCCGCAAAGAACTTCTTGGAACTATCTGAAGTCTACGTGAATCACGTGACCATCAAGCATTTTGAACTTACGTTGACGCTACTCTCTCTACATGGCTCTGCACCCCAACAGCCCACTGATTAACGTCACGCTTAGGTTAAAGTTCAAAACATACGGTTACCTGATTTAAGGATGCCCCGTGCTATTCCGAAAGCCATATTACCCGCACCAATGAAGCCAATCTTCAACTGAGACAATTCATCCATGATACCCTGAAGGCAAAAGCTAGTTTTAACACTCGAGCTAAAAAAAATAATATAAAAAAGCCACCATCCACATCCATAAATTAAACAAATATGTAGCCATTGGACTACTCGTTTTCTATATACCAGTTATAATATTAGTATACTTACAATAAACGGCTTTTAGGAATTGTTTGCTTATTGTGTTCTTTATTTGTGTACACTAAACAGATGTATGTCAGTAGTGTACAGTAAAATCCGCGCTGAAATCGTTGCCATGCACCAAATCGAAGAACCCAGCAATCAACACCAAACCGGATCTGGCAACACGCTGTTTTTTTCTTCGTCCAATCCGAACACAGAGACACTGCCACCCGCTGGCAAGGAGCAAAATTAGCGTGCTGTGCCTACGGCGTATAAACGCAGTGACACTAAAAAGAGGCTAAAAATGCTGTTTTTCCTTTTTTAGGTTTCTCAGACCTATTCTGCTTTTGGATAATCCTCTCCAATACACATTCTGAACTGACTAGAATTTATAACTTTGTTCATGGTATGTTTAACATAAAAACACAAATACCAATTTTTCAATTAATTTAACAAATATTTGAGTTGCCAGTTGCCACTCTCTATCAGATTTTTCATGTGTATAAAAATAATTATCATAATAGTCAAATAAAAAGATTTTGCAATAAATTTTGACCCGCGTTAAAGTGTGGGCACAATAATCATGTTTATGTCCTTGCCAACAATTTATGTGGTTTTTCTGAGATTTCCAGGCACTCTGGTTTTACTTGTGTGAATATTTTAGACATATAGTGTTATTCATAACCGGTAGACACAATAGTAAAGTTTACTAAAAGTACGGTAAAACTTGATTCTTTTATTTGATCTACATCATTTTCCAATAGTCCTGCAGCCCAACAGCTCTGTTTCTTTTGTGTTCTCCCTGAACATATTTCACATAATTCCCTAATTAGGCCTTCTTGAGCTGATTCAGTTGTCAGACATAGAGAGAAAACACAAAATTCTGAATTAGCTCTCTGACAGAAAGCACAAAACTGAGCATATAACATACAACCATAGGATAACTAAGAGGAATTACTGTGCTGTGCTATTATACACAAGATAACAGCTGTCATGTATAAAGTTACATGTGAACTTTTAAGGCATATACCAGCTACCAAGTTTACTGAAACCTTATGTGAGCTGCCCTAAAACAAAGGCTCAGCTGAGTTAGTGTAACATAAGAATTGCACTAATAATTTTTTTTTAATGTACATTTATTTATTTATTTATTAACATTTATTTCTGTTATAGCTTCAGTAGCTAAGGTTCAGTCCTATATAATCTCTACATTTTTTATTATTATATTATTAAATCAACTTATTTTCCTTTAGGACATGCTAATCATGCACTCATCACTGTTAGAAGTTACAAACTCATTTTAGTGGACTGCATCTGAGAAAAAGATCTTTTATACATTGCAACAAAGAAATTGCAGTCTCATAAAAAAGGCTGACTGGGTGATTGGGTCATCAGTTTATTGGTTCACCCAGCTTAACTTACAGTACTTTGAAACCTGCAAAAGAACAATATATAAACCACAAAAGGAGAAACATATTAAGAGCAGATTTAAGGAAAAATTATGAAATAAGACTAAATGTAACATACACATCATAAAAGATCTACAGTTTCTCCAGTGAAGATAAGGCTCCAGTGCAATCATTCATAAAAAGAACAGACATTTTCCCTACATTAGATACCCCTTACAACCATTTTCACCTTCAAAATAATAATATAAAATTGTATATATATTATTCATATTATTATATATATAATAATAATAATAATAATATTAAAAATAAAACAAAAAAAGCCTACTGTTCTACATTCAACAAAAAAAATCAGTTGATCATCAGGGTTTTGAAATATTTTGTTGTGTCAAACACCAAGTAGAACTACTTGTGACATATAGTGATATACTGGTCAATGTAATGATTCCAACAAATTTATAAAGAATTTGGAACAGTAACATATCTACTTTGTACATTTAAGGCTTTTTCACTATTAAGAATGTCGAGCTGTTGATTCTGTACTTCACTGAAGCATTGCTGGCTCTTGAGCAGTGCAGGAAGTCTAACATTTGTGCTGTAACTCCTATATCGTCTTGCAGTAAGAATGGTGTCATGATCCTCATTTGCGAGCAACATCGTAATTCGCCACAAACCAGTCACACGTCTCCTTGATAGCTGAGGAAAGAAAGAGTGGCAGATCTAAAATCAACACTTATGCTTGAGAGTATGCTTTGTGATATAATGTACCTTTATTTTATTAAATAACATTTTAAAATACCAGCTTTCCTTTACATTGTGTGCATTTAATGATTAATGAAGGAACAGGAAGTGGTCCAAAATTACTTAGAATAAAATTCTGCTACAGTAATATACAAAGTTAAGAACTTTTTTGCTCTTGTAAAGGTATAATTATTGAGATAGTTTTGTTACGATACTGGCAATGTGTATGAATGAAGAACTCATTTACACATGCTCTTATTAGAGCTGTACTTTTGCAGGTGTGTGTGTGTGCGCGCTGATGTTTACCTTTGTGGAATGGGGTAAAGGTGAAGTCAGGACGGTATTTGCGGAGTTTAGCATTGCTGGCTGTTTTCTTAAACTGTCCATCAGACTTACTAGTGTCATACTGAACAAAGAAGGTCAAGGCTAACCTACCTGTTTTTGGGAGAAGTGTTAGAAAATCCACAATGATAAACATTGTAACATGGCTATTCAGATAAAAAACAAAGTAAGCTGGGTAGTGTTCAGTATAAACCTCTATGTCATCTACTGCATTTGTTTTATCAGTTGTTATTTTGAATATGTAAGGCTAAATAATCTGGCTTTACTCTGCCAGTTTCATTCTGAGAAATGCTAAACTAATTTACAAACAACAAACACAATTGTAAAACGTCTCTTCCCCTATATATTGGTGCTAAAGTATGATCTTTGTTTTTAATGTCACTGATCACGTGAATGAGTAAAAGGATACAACCACTTCTCCTCTAAAATTCAAAGCTTTAACAACAGCATCTGCAGCTTCTTTAATGGACACCTCATCCTCCTCTCCAACTAGATGTGTGTGAGAGAGAGAGAGAGAGAGAGAGAGAGAGAGAGAGAGAGAGAGAGAGAGAGAGAGAGAGAGAGAGAGAGAGAGAGAGAGAGAGAGAGAGCGTTTTTGACACTTATGTCGCTTATATTCGGTTTCATTGTTGTTTGATTACGTGTAAATATGCACAATGTGTACCTGACAATATGATGGGATCCACCTCTTTATATTCTCTCAGGACCCACAGAAACAGACGAGCCAAATCCAGTGAGTAGATGAACTGTCTCAGTGGACGACCAGAACCCCATACCTGTAGAGCTGTCCCCTCCTCTGGTGCACACACAGATAAATATTTGGTTAGGTAAGTGTTACCTGATTATTGTTATTTATTGTTCCTGATTATTTCCTATGCCGATGTTACAACATGTGACATGCAGTGTACACAATTTTACTTCCAAGTGAACCTTTAAACCCGTGTTGTCCAGATGTTTTGGCCACTAGAGGGCCGAACCTGTCAATGTTAGTCCTTCAGCTTCGGTGGATGCCAGTAATGGTCCTAGACCAAGGCACTATTTGGAATTCTAGCAGACCATGATTGCAGTGATTTCAGCTTTTTGCAGATAGCTACACAGCCATCACATCAAGTACAATGTGACAAACATTCACAATCATAATCACAATCTGTAATCACATCAGAGCCCATAGTGCAGGGCCATGGCAATTGAGACCCTTAACGTCATTATTGGACCCCTTAAATTGCTACTTATATAAATTAAAACCCATGACTCGTGGGTAGATATAAAAACTTAATAATATAGTTCAACCATTAGCCATTACATGAAAGCACCAGCCTGATTAAGATAGCAATAGTAATGGCGAGTAAACAAGCAAATTACATTTTTTCCATTTATTTTTTCCATTTATTGAATGGACTTTTTCCATTTATTAAAGGTATATGAGGGGCCCGGTATTGGTTCTTTGCACTAAAGCCCTTAAAGTCCTAGTTATGCCACTGCCAATCTTAATGTTTACAAATGACATCTCTACTATCAAACCAGTAATGATAAGTGAAGGCGGTTACTCTAATGCATAATTGCAGTGACTCTTTCAGTGGGTAGGTGTCATCATCTTTCAGTTTAGAGGTCCAAGAGGTCATCACTAAGTGGATATCTTAGTAACAAGAATCTATTTATCTATTTTAAAGTGTTACAGCTAGTCCTTGGGCAATTTTCTCATTGGTACTTTGATACAGACTCACATATTTTCCTCAGGTTATGGTAAGTAGTGACAAAACAGTACTGGCAATTTTAACACAGAACATTGCTTTGTAAAAGTAAAGTTTTTCTAATGAAGTGTAAGGAGGACATTTTAAAACATTTGAAGGTGCCAGTTGACCTTTACATGGTGTGAACATTTCATGATGAATAAATCAACAGTCTAAATTTACTTGCAACATTAATAAACATTAAAGAATGTTTTTGCTTCTCCTATGAAGTTGTCTTTTTGGAGTACTGACTGACATTTCTTTTACAGATACAGACAGGTAACTGGCATTCAACCCAATGTGATTCAGACTGTAATTATAATGTGGATACTTTCGAGTTTAAGTGCATTTTCATGGAATTATTCTTTTATTGTTTGCAGCCGATAGGATGATATTCCTACTTATGTCCTGTGTGAGGGACGAAAGAAAGAAAGAAAGAAAGAGAGAGAGAGAGAGAAACTAAAAAAAAAGAAAGAACGAGACAGAAAAGAGGTGGGAGAGACACAGAGTCAAAGACAGACAGATATACAGACATAAAGACAAAAGAGACAGTGCAAGAGAGAAGTGTGAAAGTGTGAGTGTGAAAGAGGAAGAGCCAGAGAGAGTCAGAGAGAGGGAGAGAGAGAGAGAGATGATGATGATGATGTCTGTGTATGCTGTTTCTTACTCTGTGCAATGTAGGTCTTGTGTATAAGTCCTGGTAGAACATGACCATCCTCTATGTTGAAATTGTCATGGGGACCAAACACATTTGTAGGTATAACAGCTGTGTACCTCCGACCGTACTGTGCAAAATAGGCCCTGTAAAAAACATCAGAATTAATATTGTGTTTAGAAAAACCCACAACAAAACACAACCTTTAAAACACTGATTTATCTGTTTATTCTTCCTTGGTCTATGGTGAAACTTCATTGTCAAGATAAAAGTTTTATTATGTCTGCCTGTGGTCCCCAGCTGACAAATGATGTAGCTAATCAGACAGATTTGTGGAGATGATCTTACTCTAGCTATGTACAAATGTGGAAACTTTCATAGCAGAGGCAATGCTTAAACAGCTGAACAAAAGAATAACAATAAGGCTGTGATTTGGTCACAGGCACGAGCCATAGGCGCTGAGTGAGATTACTTGCGATAGCAGATGCACTTGAAGGATCTGCTGATTTTATGCAAACAGATACTTTTAATGACATACTTCACAGAATGTAAAGGGCAGCCACTGCGTTCAAATGACAGAGAAAAATAAATGACAAAAATAGAGACGTGTTTTTTTTGGATAGCGATGATATATTTTCAATAAATTCACAAAAAGTAGTCCCACCAGCTTAGAGTACAATTACCACTGGTGTTATTTAGCAAGCAGTGTCAAATGATAAGGATACAGGATACAGAAAAAATGTTGTTGTGGGAACTGTTGTATAAATCAGAATTGAGACAATATGCCAGCACATGATGTCCTCCAAGCTTAAAATTAGCCTAATCTCATGATCTTATACAGGTTGAGAAACATGGTCATAAACATTTTATTAACAAAAACACAGCCTTTGCATACACCTGTATCAAGTACATAAACACAAGAACCTCTCATTACTGACCTGTTGTGGACATCAATCATTCTTTTGGCATAGGAATAACCAAAGTTAGAGTCATGAGGAGGACCATTGTGAATCTGAGATAGACAAAACAAACATGAATGAGATGAAGGGCTAGCCAAAAATATTAACTTCATACAAATATACAGTCGTCTGCAAATGTTTGGGCACCCTGGTCAGATTACACGTTTTGTTAATTTTCTAAGTCAAAATAAATACACATCCTCTACAAAGAACACATGTTGGCACATTTTAATGTACAATTACTGTTTATCCGCTGAGACTGACATACTGGACATATTAAAATATAAAATCTGGCCTGTCACATATTACATTTTTTTTTCCTCAAAATGTTGATAAAGTTGCACTAAAAACGAAATGTTTTAAAAGATCAACAAAACATTTAGTTTGACTGGGGGTGTTCAAACTTTTGCATACTTTTGACTGTATGTATGTGCACTTGATTTTCAAGTTATTTAACACTTTTGTGCAGACCAAGCTGCTCAATAAACAACTGCAGCCATCAAAGTAAAAATCAGTTCTTCCAAATCAAATTCAGTTTAATGTAAACACTTATAAAAAGCCAGTGGTGTAACTTTTACCTTTTTGGCCCCAATGTTCCCAAAAGAGATAGTGTAATATGCTTTTTTACTTGCTGTGTCTCAACCAAGTTGGTGCTCTAATGTAGGCTTACGGTTAAACCATATTATTACATTGATGTAGCTACTCATGAGTCATGGATGTAAAATTTGCACCGGGTCCCAGTGCAATTGCCGCACCTGCACTAATGGTAGTTCACCACTGTAACAAGCACATTACTTCAGAGGAACAACAGAAATATTTCTTATATGACATTCATTCACCTGTATGGTTACTGACTGAGGAGGAAAAAATACTAAAAAGCATAAAACAAAAAGCAAGAACTGCAGTTGTCATGGAGCTACAGTTACAGTCTTAATATGTAATATGTCAACCTACAACTTACTAGTATGAGGGTGGAGACAGATATGGAAGGGACTGCTAAACTATTGTGTGCTAGTTTGATGTTCAAGGATATACTATCATTGTGTGCTGTCTCCACTATAAGTGTGTCTTGAATATCCTAGAGGACTCAAGGTGGAGCATCAAGCATCATCAAATTAAAAAAGTTGAATTATCCCCAAACTAACTTCCTTCTTCTGTTTTATAATTTGAACAAAAACAAAATTGCAATACTTGTTTTGAGGATAGTGACACTGGCTTGCAGAAAATACTTCAGAAATGAAGTATGAAAATGTAGCTTAAGATACAAACCATAGTCTCATCAATGGGGTAAGTGATTTTGTCTGGGAAGATGCAGGTGGACAGACAGGAGACGACTTTTACCACATCAAAGTCATGAGCTGCCTGCAGCACGTTGTCATTGATGTACATGTTGTTTCTCTGAAATAAAATACAGTAGACACATTCATATATACAGTCATTATTTAAGACCTGTACAGTAATGTTTTGTGTCTGTATGTGTGCTTTACCCAAAAATCTAAGTTCTGTCTCATGTTTTTGAAGAGGCCGCCCACCATAGCTGCCAGATGAATGACATGTGTTGGATGGTGTTTCTCAAAGAGAGCTCTCGTCTCATGTGCATTCCTAAAACAACAACACAAACATGTTTGCATTGCAACACGTGGACAGAATGGGAATATGCTAATAGACTAGGGCTGTGTAATATAGTTTATTAGTTATCCCACTATTAGCCTTGACAATGCTGATATCGCAAACCGAAAAGTGTAACCAATCGCAGTGCGTTTTTACTGTGCGCTGTGTATTTCAACTGCAATATGTAGCTATTTAATCACAATTCTAATATTCTGTCAATGTCATGCAGGTCAATAATGTATAGTTATAAACACTATGAAGAGATACTTACAAAGAACAGTAAATATAATGCAAAATAAGACACCAAGGAAACACCAGGAACATGTTGAACTGTCATGTGATCACACTCCTTGGAAAAATATGTGTTTTTTGAAAGAGCAGTGCTCACATTAGATTGGCATCTTTTGAGGACAGGAAGATCCATTCCTCTCCTTCTCTTGCTCCTCCTTCTTCCTTTAGCACATGTTGTATCGCTTTGCCCACCAGACCACTCCCTCCGGTCACCATCACACGCATGGTCCCAGTTTTCCCTTCCATCTAATGCAGATAGAAAGAGAAAGAAACACCTGCTTTAACCCCTTAAATGGCCAAAGTTTTACTACATACTTCTATAAACAAGTATAGCTCAGCCAGTTTGCATTGAAGTCCCTTATATTCCCTTATATAAGAGTCTTATACTCTTGTAAGAATTACATCATTCTCTAGTGGAAATGTGATGTCATACAACATTTAGGTAGAGAAAGATTTGATAGAAATGAAAAACAGTGTGATTTTGACAAATTATACAAAGAAAACTTAGCCGTTAGCCAATTTCAATATAAAATAATTAATTGAAACATTCAACAGCAACTATTTACATGAATACATGTTGCAAATTATCCTTAGGGTTTCTTGGATGTTCAGTACAAATTTCTACCCAATGCAGCACAAAATAAGTGACTGGTTAGGCTCAGAGTGCACACAATCGCAAAAAAAGGGCCAAAATTAAAAAAAACTCATAACATAAAATGTAATTGGAGTAGAGCTATAAGATTTTGGAAGGTCCATTGAATTTCATAGATGTTTTCACATGATTTTTTTTTTCAAGAAAATCCATAACTTGAACTGGGAGGGCTAGGTGGATTGCTATGGAATGACTGACCCTTCAGTGTTTTGCAAAACAACCAGTACTGAAAATTCCAATGTCTTTACATGGTATATCTGCATGTTTGGTTGATTTGGTGCTTTTGATAGCCAAGACCGTTCACAAGCAATAAAGTATGTGCGCTAAATCCTTAGGCACCTAAGCACAAGAACAAATAAAAACAAAACAAAAGACCTAGGAAGATACTGGGGAATGAGGCCCACTGTTCTTTGTTTACACCATTTATCTTGGTAATAAGTGTGTTTATGCTTAGAAATACACCATAACGTATTAGAATAGATGTAAACGAACATGAATACAGTAGGACTGACAGTGTCAAACAGAACTCGAATCATTGAATGTGCTTTACCTTCCCTGCTTTTCAGACAGGACCTTCAGATGTCTTGGAATGCACCCAAACTGGTCCCCAAATTACAAAAGACGTGCCACGTCACACCTGTACGCTCCCACCTGTCGTTACCGGACTTCGTTGACGTCACAGTATATTCAGGTAGAGAAGCATTCGATACAGCGCCTACTCACCCACACTCACACAGAGCTGCATTCATAGAGCTCATCTGCTCATGTATACTAAGGCACTAAGGTTAACAGTATTCTGAATTGTAACAAACAGGTAATCGCTATGTATATCTATGCAAATAAAGAGTCGAGTAAACTAGCTCGTCCACAGTGCCGTGCTCTCATTAAATATGAGCATACCACCAAAGTTTGTTAGAAGCCCGGCCACACTGCGTAGGTAAATTATTAGATCGGAATAAGAAAATAACCACGTTATTCATACACTTAGTAACGAATTGTTGCCAGCCAGCTAGCTAGCTAACTTGCTAACTACTAAACCCCAGGAGCTGTGCAGGCTGGTCAAACTGAGATTGTGGACGTTGTCGTACTATTCCTAGGTCTAACCTAAACAAAAACTAATTTCTTCCATTAGGTGAGGACCAAATAATTTCTATGTCACATATAACAGAAAAATGTATGTCTAACTTACCGGTAAGTTCCAGGCGGACAGCTGAGTCAAGATGCACACTTGCCTACTACTGAGCTCTCTGCTGGGGTTGCCAGATATATCTTAACAAATTCCGCCTATAAGCCTATAAGACTAGTGGGTGACGCTAAGGCATGCCGCTTTCCCAGTGCCTCGTGGATGGTGACAATGTGTCCTTTTTTGTGTCGTACTTCCTCCCTCTCAGGATGGAGCAGTCGGTGCCAAACGGGTTTGCCTAATGAGACGTCCTTCACCCAATTGTTACCTTCTTCATCTGTTAATAAATCTGTCAATAATAAGCACTTATAGAAATTATCAGCCTATTCTTTTTATTCATATTGTTGTTATTATTATTATCATTATTATTATTATTATTATTAGGAGGAAAATAAGAAAGAGGCCTAGTAACTCCAAAATGGTGACTTTACAGAAAAAGTAAAAATGTTTACTTTTAATAAGTTGCTGTAAAGATATTTTATTTTTTATTTATATTTTATTTTTAATTGTATTTTTATTTTATTAAAATTTGAAACATTTCTGTTGGGGCCCATAATTTTTTCACTCAATGTAAAGGGCAGCTGATGTGCTCAAATGATTTAAAAATATTAAATTCGTAAAAAATGTAGATACTTTTTTTTTTTTTTTGCACAGTGATCACGTACAGAGTAAGACTGTGGTAATTCAGATTCAATGAAAACATGCGTAAAGACCTTTATATAGTGGCTTTGAACATAGGGAGGGCCCGATTCCACATTATACATCTGTTAAAGACACATGGAATGTATATGTCTGTCTGTCTGCCCTACGATGGACTGGCGACCTGTCCAGGGTGTTTCCTGCCTTTCGCCCATAGCCCGCTGGGATAGGCTCCAGATCCCCCCGCGACCCAGAAGGATGCGGCTTGGAAAATGTGTGTGTGTTTGTGTGTGTGTGTATAGTCACATGGCCTTTAACTTAACGTTTTTAAACAAAATGTATCAATTTAAGCCAAAAAGTGTATACTAAATTCAAAATTTGTGCGGCAAGATTTAATGTAACTCGATCATCTACGTCATCGCCTCATTTCAGTTTAAATTTCCTTACACATGGCGGATTTCCTACACGTTTGGCAACACAATCCATAGGTAAATGCAACGTGTACCGACCTGTAGGTAAACGTAACGTGTACGAAGCGCCACTGCCCCCTATTGGGCTGGAGAGGTATCACTAAGACAGAATTAATTTGAAGTTAAACCAGAATTTTCTCAACAGATAATGCACACATAATGTACAACTGCGTTATAGCAAACAAAACATTATCTTAACATCTTATGTTTATTACAATATAGATTTGTATATTTTGACCATACTATACCATGACATCTTTTTGTTTGTGTGTGTTCATGAGCAAGTTCAAGGAGAACTTCATCAATCTTTAAAAATTTTCTATATAAATAAATAATGTAAGATGTAAAGAAAGTCATCTAGAGTGGCGTGATGTGACATGCTCTGTTCTAGAGAAACCAAATCAGAATCGTTCACACTGGTGGTGACAGGACCAAGACATCCAAAGCATGTCTCCCAAAGCTACCTCACAGAAAGTTATTACATCAAGTGGTTACGAATTTGCTGCCAGATGCCTGAGATATTGTTTTACAATAGTTTTGAAATAAAGTTCTGGCCTAAAACAAATTTTTAAAATCCATTCATGGTGGAGAGGTACATGTGGGTCATTGTCATAGTCAAGGCAAAATAGGCCCCAAAGATGATGTCTTTATTCAGATTTACCACTGTTTTAACATTATTAACAATACATATAAAAACTCAGAAGACATACAGTACAGTATTGTCAAAGACCATTCATTTTTCATGAGATGTTTTTGATGAAACCAAATTCTTAGACTGAAGCATGGAAAAATACTCTTTTTTTGGGAAAAAAAAGTCGCCTAAAAAAGCAGGAAGTAATAATAAAGGGACAAGACTGAGTTGATAAGCTTCTCTACAAATAACCGTTTCACATCAAATTACTCTGGATGACTTTGTTTACATCTTAAAGAGGAATTCCACTGATATTTCAAAATTTCTGTATGATTTGATCATTAAGACGTAAACAATGTCATTCAGTGTGGTTTGATTTAAAATGCTCCATGGTAGAGAAACTTATCAAGTCAGACTTTTTCGCAGTGGGGGTAGTGGGAACCATACATCCAAAGCGTTTAGAAGCTCCCTCAAAGATTTAAAGTTTCAAGTTGTTACATGAATAAGTTAAGAATATGTTACTTGATGCTGAAGGCATTATTTTACAATAGTTCTGAGATAAGCCTTTGGTCTTAAACATATATCAATTAATCAATTAATTCATTCAAAGTTCACTGGTAGTTTTGGATAGTAAATAAAATGTCTATATTTGCTTTGTCGACATCATGTCCCCTGGTTCCTATCAACACCACTGTAAAGAAATCTGAGTCGATACATTTCTTTACAAAAAAACATTTCACAGCAAACCACTCTGAATTACTTTGTTTGCGTGTCAATAACTTTACTATGCTGAAATTTTGAAAAATCAGTGGAATTCTGTTTTAAAAATGGACATCAATATTCAGTCTTCTTTGAATTGTTTATTAAACAATGTTCAGTTAGACCGTAACCCACCTTATAGAATCACCATTACACCTCAGAACAAAAGGAGGGAGAGGGGGTTTATCAGCATGACTCCATTAACAGAATAAAACCATAAACATCTGAGACAGGAGCATGAGAAGACGAGCATCCAAGCAGAAAGTTTCCCACTTTCTGCACACACCTGCCTATCCTGTGTTTGTGTATGTCGGTTGAGCTGTGAGTGCTCACAGTATGTGTGTGTGAGTGTGTGTGAGTCAGTACGTGTGTGGTGGGTTCTGCTCTGAGGATGCTGGTCACAGTGATTTGCTCAGGAGCCTTTTATCTTTTCATTTCTCAGCTCTCACCCTCAGATACTTTTCACTGGTTGGTTTTAATTAGAGACACACTATAATTGTCTTCTTCATATTGTTTTAATCTTTGATCTTTTATTTACCCTATAGGTTTCTGCTAATGGTTGAGTTTTGTGTTATTAAAATGAGAACCGTACTCAGGCTCACTTCCTGTCAAATATTGCAATATGCCTCTATTTTGCGACATTACTTTTTGTTTACTTCCTTTATATGTTTTATATATTTTTTTATTTTTTATTTTTATT
Organism: Colossoma macropomum; assembly: GCF_904425465.1. NCBI lineage: Eukaryota > Metazoa > Chordata > Actinopteri > Characiformes > Serrasalmidae > Colossoma > Colossoma macropomum. The sequence continues at coordinate 33,910,202 of NW_023494795.1, read as the reverse complement.
GTTTTTTTAAATAATTTTTTATTCTTATTTTTTGCCATATTTTATAGGTATGAGGAAGTGAAAATGGTGGAAATTTCAATGTGCAGAAGAGTGAAAAAAACCAAACTTATATCATTTATTTTATTTGTCTGCCTTGATCTCTCTCTCTCTCTCCCTCCATCTGTCTCTTTCTTTCTCTCTCTCTCTCTTTCAGACTATTCCATTCTTTCTCTCTTTTTTGCTTCTCCTGAGGGGAAGTGAGGACACTGTGTATCCGTTTTTGTGTGTATGGCAGTGTGTGTTGTTATTATAAGCACCGAGTCCAACCAGTGTGTGTGTGTATGAGAGAGAGAGTGTGTCTGTAGGGTCCTATGCATGTGTGAGACTGGTTCAGATGTGTGTGTAGTTGAGATTTTGGGTTGGTGGGGGTTGGGTTATGTGGGGTGGGGTAAGGTGGCGTTCCATCATAACCATACAGTGTGTCACACAAAGTGGTATGTTAAAACAATCAAAAGCAAGTGAGAACAAATGTCTATGCTCCATCCAAAACTGCATTATTTCATAGCAACTGCTGCAATGTTAGACAAGCTTTACAGCACACTAGCAAAAACACCATTCAACTGAATGTGACAATTTAACTTTTGCTCAAAATACAGAAATTAATGCCATATTCAGGCTGGATTTGTTTTACCTAGAGGAGGTGCTATAGTTTGAGTAGTCACCTACAAGATGACTTGACTTTAAACAAGTGCAAACCTGAAATGTCTGCAGTTTTTACAAGTTTGCTAAGTAATAATTCAATGATTCAGTGCTCCCTCAGTAACAGGAGTCCTGTTTAAATCAACCTCACCGTAATGTAATACCAAATCCTGGTAATTGGCAACTACACCTCTTTTACTGGCTACCAGGAAACAAGGCTAACCACCAAAATGGAGTTGGTTTAAGTTTAAAACAAAACTACTGTAATTTATAGCATTTTGGTGATGACCTAATTAGAAGGAAGAGGAAAATGAAATGTGATTTCTGTCTTTTTGGATGGCATTTGAAGGAGCCCACTTTACTAGGCTGATGGTGAATATAATGATAAACAATAGGCAGTGACTGTTTATTTACATTTTTTTTTGTGATGTAATGTGCCTTGAGATTTATTCTTTCTCCATAATTTTCTCTTACATTTGGCTGTGGCTCCATTTCTCATTCTGGGCACATCTAAAACGTCATTTTTTACTTTCACATTTTATTGTTCTAGAATGTTCTCTCCTATTCACACTATACGTGAAAGTTAATCCTCCCCCTTTACCCCTTTTTAGAATGTTCTTCTCAGTCACACCATTCTAGAATGTTGTCTCAACGTTATTTTGTGAATGTGAAATCCAACCTAAATTCATTTTTGCCACTGTTCTATAAACATTGACCTTGCAACAGTTGCTAAGAAATAACATTTGTAGACAAAGCATGGATCAATTAGGTGAAACATACTGTACATACACAAATGCATACAGATTAACACACTCATACAAAAACACACACATACACACCCATACTGGAAATGAGGCTGACAATGTGTCTCAAAAAAGCAGCAGTTATAAACACATGTTAAAATAAATAAAAAATAAATTAATCATATAAAATCAAGTAGACTGTTATATAGGTCAGTCAAGTTAAAAAACATTAACAGACAGAACTGCACACATGCACCTTTCAGCACACACACATACACACAGAAACACACAGAAAGTCACTGCTATTACGTGGACAGACAGCTCCATTCAAACACATTCAGAAATCATAAAGGGGCAGAAAAGGAATGCATGTGCAGTCCTGTAAATGTGTATCTGAGTGTTCGCATGTGAGAGAGTTTAAAGTTGTGCTTTTTGTGAGTGTGTGTCAGTGTAGTAAATCAGGGGTCATACCAATTCAAACTGTTCTACAGTTGACTACTGTTCTACAGTTGACTAAGAGTTTTGCTTGTCCATAATTGTTTCACATTTTTTGTTTTATTTATGTATATAGTATATGTGTGCATGGCAGGAGTATTTGTATATAGATGTGCGTTTTGAGTATATGTGAGCATGGATGTGTGTGTTTCCGTGTGTGTGTGTGTGTGTGTGATATGGGCTATAGAACTCCATCCATGAAGCTTGTATCGAGGTGCTGAATGAGGACCCGGATGAAGCTCATCTCTTTGCGTGTGTTCTCGAAGATGATGCGTGGGTCATCGGACAGGCAGCGCAGGCAATTTGGGGCCATAACCATCGCCAGGTTACTCACGTCCATTTTAGTGACCGCCACATTTGCAGGCTGAGCAAACACCTGGAGAAAAGTACAAGAGAAGCATGCAATTTATTGGGACAGACCAAGATATGTGATAGACAGGCAGACAAGTTAAGGCTGCTGTAGACTGTGTGATAATGACAGTCTTAAGCACTTATTGCAAGCCACACTACATAAGATGCTGCAAGTGAAATCTTGGCCAAATCCTGTGGCAGACTGTGCAACACTGTTTATGTATACATGCGCTAAAAGTCAGATTACACAGTAAAGATTTTCTGCTGCTAAGCCTGCGATGCAAGATAATGACAATATAAATAGAAAATTGGGTTGTGCCACCAAAATAAGCCTTCAACATAAAAGTGACAATGTTTTGCTTGGGAAAATACACAACAAATAACGACAGTTTAGAGCTCTTGGGAAAACTGGGCAACATGGAATGCCAACTTCTTGCTCACTCTGCACATGGCTAGGTAAGCCATTTCAAGTAATTCTATATGTGAACTAAAAGCTGCTAGCAAAAAAGTTTCAATAGTACCAAAAACCCTCCTTATAATTGACTTGTAATAATAGTGGAATACTTCTTGATGCTATATAAAACCTTCTTCAAAGAACCATATACAACAGGGTTTACAACATGGTGAAGAACTAATTATTCATTGAAATGGTTTGTTAAATGTTTATGGTTCTATATGTAACCATTGCATTTACTAAAAAAACCTCAAAGAACCATTTTTAAATCATTCCATGCCACTCCTTATTGGCTGTATTTTACACATGCTTTGTAGCAGTGGTCATTTTGCAAATTTTTCGACTGTCTTAAGCTGCCTTTGGTTGCCAAAACACTAAATCGGCTGCTACGGAGCATGTCGCACTAAACAGTGGCAGGCATAGAAAAATGTGTCTGTCCAAAGAAGAAAAGTTATGGTATCACTGAGACAGAGGATGTGCCTGAATAGATGCACTTTCTCCTTTGTGAAAGACACAAACATTGTCAGAGTAACTGACTTAACTCTATATTTTCAGCTTTTGTTTCTTTACACCCTCACAACAGCAGCTAGTGGGACTATAGTTTGGAATTTGTATTAAAGATCTCAAGATCGATAATTTCAGTAGAATACTCTTCAGTTATGATTTGTTATTATCTGATTATTAGACAGATACTGTAAATAAACATATGGAAACAATATGGCCATGCCTATCAAATCTATTTTAAACTAAATTAGTACTTTTAGAATTTAGTACTTTGTATACCTTCTCTTTGTCAAGATAACAATGCTGAGTCTTCTTCTATTATGCTAGAAGAAAAGGGAGTTGTCCAGACTAAAACATTCCAGAGTGTTTCGTCCTCACTTGTGGATAGCACTGGGAACTGCTACAGGCTCCATGATACGATATAAGCCACAATATAATTTTACTTAGATACTTTAAGATTTATGATTAGATATATTATGTCTGACTGCAAATTATTCCTCCAAAAGAAAACTTTGCTTTCTCTAGTTTAAGTGTGAGCTTTTTGAAGTGTATTTAGCGGATGCTTTGATTTGTGAAGTACAAAACAAAATAAAACAGCATTTATCTTGAATATTTGATCATTCTTTGAATAATTTTATCTCACAGAACAGCACACCATATTTTCAATGTAAGCTGATAAATGTATACACTATATAGACAAACGAATTGGGACACCTACACATTACACCTACGGGAGCTTTTATGACATCCCATTCTAAATCCATCGGCATTAATATGGAGTTGAACCCCCTTTGCAGCTATAACAGCTTCCACTCTTCTCGGAAGGCTTTCTACAAGATTTTGGAGAGTGTCTGTAGGAATTTTTGCCCATTCACCCAGAACAGCATTTGCGAGGTCAGACACTGATGTTGGATGAGAGGGCCTAGCTCGTAATGTCTGTTCTAGTTCATCCCAAAAGTGTTCAATGGGGTTGAGGTCTGGGTTCTGTGTGGGCCAGTCAAATTCTTCCACACCAAACTCACCCAACCATGCTTTTATGGACCATGCTTTGTGCACTGAGGCACAGCTGCAACAGAAGAGGGCCTTCCCCAAACTGTTCCAACAAAGTTGGATGCAATTGTCCGAAATGTCTTGGTATGCTGAAGCATTAAGATTTCCCTTCACTGGAACTAAGGGGCCTAGGCCAACCCCTGAAAAACCACCCCATAGCATCATCCCTCCTCCACCATACTTTACAGCTGGCACAATGCAGTCAGGCAGATAACGTTCTCCTGGCATTCGCCAAACCCAGACCTGTCCATCAGACTACCTCATAGAGAAGTGTGATTCGTCAGAATCATTTCCACTGCTCCAGAGTCCAGTGGCAACATGCTTTACACCACTCCATCCGACGCTTGGCATTGTGCTTGGTGATGTAGGTTTGCAGCTGCTCAGCCACGGAAACCAATGCCATAAAGCTCCTGGCACACAGTTTTTGTGTTGATGTTAATGCCAGAGGAAATTTGGAACTCTGCAGTTATTGTGTCAGCAGAGCGTTGGCGACTTCTATGCACTATGCGCCTCAGCATTCGGCGACCCCACTCTGTAACTTTACATGGTCTGACACTTCGTGGCTGAGTTGCTGTGGTTCCTAAACGCATCCAGTATTTCAATAATACCACTCACAGTTGTTGGAATGTGGAATATCTAGGATGGAAGAAATTTGGTGGCATCCTATTACACTACCATGCTCGAATTCAGTGACCTCTTTAGAACAACCCATTCTTTCACAGACGTGTGTAAAGGCAGACTGCACAGCTAGGCGTTTGATTTATACAACTGTGGCAAAGGGACTGAATGAAACACCTGAATTCAATCATAAGAGGTGTCCCAATACTTTTGTCCATGTAGTGTGTGTATTACAACATTCAAAAAAGTACATCATTTCCACATAATTAAAAATATTATACCACCACAGTTATTACCAAAAGTAGACTGAAACTTACAGCAAAAGATGTATTGCTGTAATATATTTTTATTCATATGGAATTTACATATTTGAATCAAGTATATTCAATGTGTAACTTTTCAATGTGCAGACAGATAGATAGATAATTAGATAGATAGATATTTAGACAGACAGACAGACCGACCTGTAGGAAACGGATGAGGTAGCAGAGCACCAGTTTGTTGATGTGAGGAAGGTTATGAATGACACTGGCGGCAGCTTCAGGACTGTCATAGTTAGAGATGCACTCTTCATAATACTCATGAGGAATCACTGGTTCCTCCAGCTCCCTGTACCACAGCTTTAACAGAGATGCTAACAAAAGAAAGAGAGGGCGAGAGAAAGATAGGCAGGGATAAGAATGGAGGGAGAGACTACTATTTAGTGGGGAACAGCTGGTCTGAACCTTAGCTGATCAATACTGAAACTCAACATTTCACTGAGCGTGTGTCCATGTAGAGAAGTGGCACTGCATGGATTTGTGTGTATCTGCATGTATTGCAGTAAAAGCAGAATGTCAGCAGGATTAATTTCAAGAGTTGCTTCATTTGTTGACAACTGTATATTTGCCTTAGTATTTTATAATTTCATACTTATTTGTGAGCATTCAACTTTCCACCTAGGAAAATGGCAATGGCTACTTACTTTTTTTTACCCAATTCTAAATAAAAAAAAATGTCTCTTGTAAACATGTATAAACACTGAATGGATTAAAAAAAAGAAACTTAGTGAAGTCATTTTCGTGCTGTACACACAAAGATAACATTTTACTTTCTTTATTTTTCAAAAATATAGGTAGTCTACTTAATTGTATGAAAATCACTCTTTTTAACTGACTGGTTCTGGCAGTATTTAGAGCTGTATCTATCATTTTCATGGCCTCGTTCTTTCTGTTCTAGAAAATTCAACTGTGGGACCTCCACTTTGTTGTTGTGAAATTTCTGACCGAAGCGTGAAATGTGAATTTCAGGTTTTGATCCTTTAAAAGGTTTACCCTGCTTCACAGAGGAATATTTTATGAGGGGGAGTTTTGTTTCTTTTCCCATAATGCACTGAGAGATTAGGCTATTTATATTCAGTGAGAAATGGAGCACTGCAAAATGCCCTAGGCTAAAGGTGTGTGAGAGCCTATGTGAGTGAGAAAGGGATGGAGAGAGATTGGGAGAAGGCTTGTGTGCAGTGTGATCTGTGAATACAATGTTTAGGTTTAGATTAGTATTTTGGAAGGTAGAGAGAGGAATGAACAACTGAGGTTGTTCTTTTTATGTTCAGGAGAACACAAACATTTTCCTTTGCTTGACTCTTAGCAGTCTAGAGTTACCACTGTCATTTTGCTATTCTACTCACATGCAGGGTTTCTACCTCAGTCCTGTAAAATTCCTGAACATTTCATCAGTGGCCTGATTTTTTGCTAAATTCAGTAGATGGGTAGCTATGCTCATGATGCAGTCTAAGGTTGATAGATGTCAGTTCAGCTACAGAATCCAATATTCTCAGTTATCATGCTGCAGTGCTGCCTAGTGCCTAAACATGTCACCAACAGCGCACCCTTCCAAAACAACTGTACCAACAGTGTGGGTAATCTGAACCAATCAAACTCATTCTTTCTATACAGATTGTTTGATTTGATTTAAAAAAAATCAGCATTTAAACCTTAAAGGAAATGCTAATATTAAAAATGCTTGGATAACAAGACTTTTTGTGTCCAACGGAATGGACAGACAACCAAAATTCAGGACAATCCAGGAAAATCCTGGATGTCTGGCATCCCTACTTACATGTTACTATATACTTACATGCTAACTACATATTTACATTTACATTCTGTATTGATAGCTTTGAGTCTTTAATTCAATGTCAATAAATGACAAAAAAGATTTTACTTTTTGCAAATTAACAGCCTACAGACAACAATACCATTGTCATTAAATTTAAATAAATTTTTTGGATAAAAAGTTGAATATGCACTTTCAGCAGGATTTCTCTGCATGTTTCAATGTGGTACAATAATGAAATAACCAATAAAAATCACATCAGGCTTTTGTTATCTCCAACAATAATTTAGGTGCTTCTAAGAGTTAAATGACAAAAAACAAAAACTGCAGAATCAATCAAATGTTTTGGCATCAAATTTGGTTGACTGCTTTGCCTTTGACTCTCTGCAGGCATGTTTAGCAGGTGAAGAAGTAGAGATACCCGGGACATGTGGGTCCTCCAAGCCTGTCGGCACCTTCCACTGGTCCACTTGCAACTTCAGCGCATTAACTTCATCTATATCTCCAGGCACCCTGAGAGACACACACAATACAACACCTCTCAAAATAAAGCCAAGAGCACACAGGCAGAAGCCACTTCCAGTTGACTGGCATTATGGTGGTACTGCGGTCATGACGCTTTTTTTTTCTTTTTTTGGTAGTGGATGGTGAATGTAGCAGAAAGGCAGATGGCTAACATTACTGCTTGGGATAATATACCTTATTGTAGTTGATAACCACGATAACTTCAAATCATCATTACAGTGGAAAGCATGGATTAATCAAACAGCAGAAATGAGTGATCTGGTAAGGAGGGCAACAAGCTAAAAGCTAGATTTAGCAAGGGGTCTGGCTAGCCAGATCCCTAACCTAAATTTGGATTCTTTTCTCTTTTCTCTTGCAAGGGTGAAAATCAATTTTGTGCTGAATAAAGACAGAAACACTGCTTTCTTTACAATTCTTTTCAATGACAGATGAGTTACACTGACATTAGCATGACTGTCTTTATTAGTTAAAGATCAGTGCATCAGTAAACAGTCAAGATTGATTGACATCACACGTGTACAATGTTTGTACGATATATTTGAGCATGTACGAAGGCGCGCTGGGTATTGTAGTGAGAGAACACAGATAACTTTAAACTAAGAAATGAAAACGATATAAAATTGTGAATACTGTATAGCATGACAAATAACATATTGAACTGTAGTTTTACGCTGGAATGCCTTTAAGGAAATCTGACTGTCATCTGATTAGTTATTACCACTTAAAATGGCTACACCAAATGTTCAGACATATTCCTAACATATGCAGTATTGTTTTTCAAGACCAATATTAGAAAATCATTTATAAGAATACATCTCACCTGAAGATGCCCTCAGTTTGGTCTCCATTCAAACCCAGCACTTCTTCCGAGAGACGGGTCTGTACCCATGGCAACTGCTGGTCGGGGTAACGCTCCTTCTGCATTGCCATCACTTCCTCCAGTGAAGAGCCAAACATAGAGGGGCTAAAGATGGCATTCCGAGCATAAGCTATCTCTTCAAGACAAGGCTTTTTCAAGCCCTGGAGGGAAAGACACAGAGAGCAAGTGAGTGAGCGAGTTTTTCACTTATATCCCTGCTGAGAGTCTGGCACACTCACACACGCACAGTATTTTAGACCATTTTCACAGACTGGTATCTCTACAGGCAACTGGCACTATACAACTGAGGTAATGAAATTGTTCACACTCATAATCAGGCCCAGCCACACAAAGATACACACACATCATAGAATGCATCATAGTCATACAATGATCAAATTACATGTTTTGTTGATTTTCTAAGTAAAAAGCTAACATTCTGTACAGCAGTGGCTCCCAATCCTGGTCCTGGAGCACTGCCCTGCATGTTTTAGTGTTTCCCCTACTCCCAACACACCTGATCCAATAAATCAGCTCATTAACAAGCCTTCCATGACTTGAAGTGGGTATGATGGGAGCAAGGAAGACATGAAAATGTGCAGGCCAGGGGATACTCCAGGACCAGGGTTCGGTGAGGATGAGGTGCTCTACAGAGAACAAACTTACACAAACAGATTTTTTACAAATTTTAAGTTTTTAAGTTTTTAAGTTTCTATTTATTTGCTATGTACCATCACTTTAGCACAGGCCAGATTTCATGTGTGTTTTTTTAATACATGTATTTCAGCAAATAAATAGTAATTGTGTATTAAAATATGCAGAACTGTGTTCTTTGTAGAGGATGTATACTTATTTTCACTTAGAAAAATAAAACACGTCACTTTACTACCCTAACTTCTGCATACAATGTACATACACATCCTATACACCCTCTATCTTTGTACACACTCAAAAGCACAAAAACACTGAACAAAAACACTACAGGTTATATACATAGAACAAACAACCTACAATGGGAATTGCCCATATGAACACAAATGAACATTTAAATGCTAATTTGTGAGTGCAAACTATGCTTAAACTGAATTTTAGGCAGAAGGGGAAGGGAACTCTTGAAAAGCTTAGGCTGGAGATCTGGCCATGGTACTTAAAGGCTGAACCCCCCCTCTGTCACTGAGAAACTGGGAGAACGTGTGAAAGAAGGGGAGGCTGGGGGTGGTGGGTGTAAAATCTTTGTCTTATGGAGAGGATGAAAAGGAGGCAGAGTTGCATTTCACTTATGGCATAACTCCAGTTCAGCCCTGCAGAGTACATCTCATTGGAGGACTACATCTGTATTTGAATATTACATGTGTAAGCTCACATATGATGTCATCACAGACACTAGCAGGCTTGACTGTAGTTATTTAAAGAGAACAAGTTAAATGAGCTGCCTGTTGTCATGGCGACATCTCCAGGGCAATAGGCAAATTCTAGTCTTCAATTGAATGTTAATTAAATCATGTTAATTACCAAGACAAAACCAGGACCTCCTACTGCCCTGAGGCCAATCAGAATAGACAATGCCAAAACTCTTTTAGGCAGTCTGAGCCAAAACAACTACTGCATATGAACTAGGGCAAAAGTAGTGAACAAAAAAAACAAAAAAAAAAACGCATGAACACTTCAAATTCTCTATGCTACAAACATAAGCAAAAATACAGAAACAAAAGATATATGTAAATAAAAAAAGTGGACAAGACAAAGTCAGAGCTACTGAAAGCACCAACCTTTTTAGCTCCAGTCAGCGCAGCTTTCTGTAATTTGCGATAGCAGTACTTCGCATAGCTGCTGATGGCCACTCCTTCACACATACAAACAAATACCAACCTATGTCAATGTAACAGTATGTAAAAAGGAAGAATCATTTTGTATATTCTGCAATTCTGATATACAAGGTTTAGTAGGTATTCGAGCATGACCAATATTTTATTTAGCTGATAAAATTTATAAGGATTACATGGATTTATCTTCAAAAATGCTTCTCATACTTCCAAGTAGCTTGTGTTATACTATGTATAATGCATTTACTGCTTGGGCTTCATTTGTGTGGATTTTCATGGTTTTATGATTTTATGCCCATCTTTACAACAACAAAAATGGTAACACTTTACTGAAGGGCAGCATTCCTAAGGCTGCACAACATATACATAAGCCTTTCAGGACACTTGCCATAAAGCTATATAAACATTTATAAAGGCTTACTCTAACAAGCATAACTTGTCACAGACTTGCAGAGGTTACATTATAAAAAAACTGACAAAAGCAGCCTTTGTCCACTGATGCTTGATGGAGTAAGTCTTTAAAATGTATGTTTAGTTTAGTTGTCATGAATGGTTTATGTAAGTGTCTTGTGGCATTGTAAATACTACCCTTCAGTGAAATGTTACCCAAAAAACTTTATGCAAACAGAACTTGTGTAAAATAAGAAAAACAGAGCTAATTAAAAGAAATAATCAAAGCCTCTAAGAATATTGGGACGCTCAGTGCAGCAATATTACTATTATTTAAGAATTATTTAATTTTTGCTGTTTGTCTGAGTTTATGAAATGTGACAACACAGAGGTGACAATCATATTTGGTAGTTAGTTGTTTCATTTTTGACCATAAATTATATCAACTGATACGTTACCATAATTTTAATCCCTAAAAATCGGTATCAGTATTCGTGACAAAGTTTTTACATCAGTCAGGCTCTAGTAGATATTTGTGTGTGGGTTCTACCTTTGGTGTCATTGAGAGGGTCCATGTGTCTGTAGATGTATCCTTCTAGGTAGTTATGGAACCGGGGTGTTGGAGGAAAGAAGGCCAGGCAGATGGCCATCAGCTCCCAGCCCCTCTGCAGACTGTCATAGCGAAAGTTCTCTGTGGTCTGCCGGCATAGCTGGATGTAGAGCTCATCTCGTAGGCCCTGGTTACTCCAGCCCCGGACAGCCACCTCCAGTGCCACGGCTAAAGGCTCACCTTTTCCCCGTCGGTCACCCATGTATGTCTGTATGAGTTTGAAGAGCTCCACAGCCTCACGCTTAACTGTACGGTCGGAGGTTACAATCATGGGCTTCTTGATGGGCTCGCTGCTCCAGGACAGCATGTTAGCAATTGACACCTTCCTTCTGAAGAGACCCTGACAGATGGATAGATGTGTGAGACACGACAGAGCAGTGATCCACACAATATTTTTAAAGTCACAACCTCAACGATGTCAGGCAAAGGTTTTTATCATTAACTTCATGTCTTGGTTGTTGGTCGGTGGGGTAAGTGGAAAATTGCATGAACTAATTTTCAAGGGCACCATAAGCTACTCCCCCAAAAAAGGGACATGTTACCTTGTAATGACAAAGTTTTGGGTCCCATAATTTGTTTGCATTTAAAATATTGACTGAATACCTGTTAATTTTATAAAAATGGAATTTAATAAAGATCAATAATACATTTGATTGATCTAAATGCTCATATGTGGATGTGATGGAAGGTGCACGTACCTGTGTGTGTTTGTTGAAGTGCTTGGATGCCCAGTTCTCAATGTCGGTCTCAGATGAGGGCTTTCGCAGAGAGAATTCTGGAAACACACCACAGCTGGCGCTGGGCATCATGTTGCGGGCATTCCGACTTGCCTCAAACTGTGAGCATGCTCCGAGATCTTCCGACTGAGAAAGAGAGAATGCAGTCATAATCAGCATTAGCAGGTCCATGCAAATGACTTCATAGAAATGCAGGGAGTTAAATGTCTTAATCTCAGAGTACTGAGAGAAGGAGGAAAACAAGCTAGTAGAAGCTTCAAATTCAAAGTGGCCTGAATATGTGATACAATCACACTTTTGTGATTTGAGTTCCAGAATATTGACAACCATGATAAAATGTGATGAGGCAGATAATTAATGTGCCTTATGAACATGTTTTATCACATTAAGTCCTTATGTCACAATAACAGGAGTTTAAGCAAGGCAGCAGATAACAGATAGAACAATGCACTATATGCTACAATGTATTTCAATACAACAGCACAACGCAGGGCAATTTCTAAAATGCTGCATTGCGTCTCAGCTCTTTTTGCCCTCAGTCTTGGGTATAGCAATATCAGTGTAGGCTATCTAATTTTTTAACATTCCTTTTTACATATAGAACTCTGGGAAATGTCTCCATTTTGTCATTCCGTGTAACAGTCTGATCTGTGTGCGAGTCTTTGTGCAATCATTTTTCAGACTAGCTAGCAGAAAACAGCTTCTGGTGACTGGACTGTAAGCAGACCATAAATTCCTCAGACCCTAATGCTTCCCTGATTAATGCTCTTAATAAATGAGTCATGCAGTCTCTGTAATTGTACTGAAACTGTAACATTGTAACTCTCTGTCTCTCTCTCTCTCTCTCTCTCACTCTCTCTCACTCTCTCTCTCTCTCTCTCTCTCTCACTCTCTCTCACTCTCTCTCACTCTCTCTCTCTCTCTCACTCTCTATCCTCATCGAAAAAGCTATTTGTCAACCTGCCAATCGGTACATATCAAAAATACATACGGAATGCTCAAAATCACACTCCCACAACCCTATGGAAACGCTTCCAAGCTTTTACTCCATATTTTAATCCATGTACAGAATAATGTTTTGTACATGAGTACTTAGCATTCGTTGCATTACACCCCTGCATTAGGCACACTTAGGCCTAAATGTACTGCACTTTTATTTACTGTAATTTGTAACTACTGTACATGTATAGTTCTTAATTCTGTTTAATTCTTAAATTGCATGTGCATTAATTTTAAATAGACTTTTTCCAAGTAATTTTGAAGCCTTTCTATTGTCCTAAATACAAAAATACTGGAGTGACAAGGTGTTGATATGACCATGAAAATATGTGTGCATCAGTTTATATTCTCCCATCATATGTGTTCCAATACTCCACGCACCACTGAATCTCAGCTATACCACCCCAACAGTTCATTATATGTACCAAGTTCTCTGAGACAAATTTCTTATATGTGATCTGTAAAAGTGAATACAAATGAATTTGATTCTTATCATTCCTCCAGCTGTGCTCCAGCAACATTTCTACTCCATCTTCAAAGCTCCTCTGTGGATTTATCTGCTTAATAAGCACATTCGCACAAACAGGGATACAACCCTCTCATCTCTCTAACTCTCTCCCGTTGTCTCTCTTTGTCTCTGTGCCTTCCTGTGGTCACATTGTCTGTTCTGTTGGGGAACCATGCATATACTGTGTTGGAAATGTTAATATACAGTACTGTGTAAAGGTGAATGTGTTTGGGATTACGTGCATTATGAAAAGCAGAAAAATGCAAAAAGGTCTAAGGCTGCAGACTTCTTCAAAAAGACTGAAAGCAAGTCTCCTGAAAAGAATAGAAGCTGTGGTTTAATATTATGTTTAGTTGTTTAGGCTGTTGTGAATGTGTGTGTGATTGTGTGTGTGGATGTATATGTCTGTCTGTCTGCCCTGGGAAGGCCTGGTGACCTGTCCAGGGTGTATCCTGCCTTCCACCCAATCACAGCTGGGACAGACTCCAGCACCCCCCCCCCAGCGACCCAAAAGGATAAGCGGTTTAGGTGGTGTGTGTGTGGTGTGTGTGTGTGTGTGTTTTTAGGCTGTCATTTTTTGTTGAGTATTTTTCTTTGCTTTTTTCCTGATGCTGAATTAAACAATAACTTGCATTTGATGGGCATTTTGACTGGAAATTGAAATTAAATAAATGAAGTGTGGTCTCTGACTTTTGCACAGTACTGTATGCTATCTATCCATCCTTCCATCCATGCATCCATCCATCCATCCATCCATCCATCCATCTGTAGCCAATGGTGCGTATATGTATTACAGAGAGAAGCAGACATTAATCCTTACATAAGCCAGCTCAGTAAAGACTCTTAAAATCATCTGCAGATGCTGAAATATTTATACTCTAACAGCAGGGTGTGTCTCTCAGTTTTGAGTGTGTGTGCAGTGGTTTAGCATTAGAAGTATTGTTTCCCAGAAACAAATGGAAACATACAATCCAAAAGTTGGTTAAAGTATGCAGAAACCTCCAATGAACTTCTTAAGCGTTTCCATCGACTCAGCTGTTCACTATGGCAAGTTGGAGTGTTTGGTACTGCAGTGATCTAACACTGACTTTATGTAAGAGCAAATAGGTGTGTGTTTTTCGCAAGGGAGAGAGAGAGAGAGAGGGGGGGGGTGGTGGTTTGAAAATGAAAGGACACTAATGAATGTTTGGCAGTAGACCCATTGCCTTTTAATGAGTTTTATGTGATTATCCACACCTCTCTCAACTTAGAGGCTGCTCCACAGAGTGTTTTTTTTGTGTCCTCATCTTTTCTGCCAGCCTTTCATTCTAGCAGACCACAAGCAATGATAAATTTAATGAGGGACCACAGTCAGAGATAGAAAAGTGGGCTAGCATAGTGCCAATATAATATCACTAGCCTGGCTAGTACCATAAGTGGAATAGCTCTTTCACAGGAAGAGTCATTCCAAGTAACCCAACTGCCAACATTTAAGTAGTACTTCACTTGCAATTCTTCACAGGCTAGAGGATTTTCAAATATTAAACTGGACTGAATAGGGCTTAAGATTCAAAGCTGACTGAATCAAGCCGAGTAGACCAGGGAAAACAACGCCACACAGTGCATGACTAGAAACCAAAAAGATTGCTGAAGTATACTGAGCTGAACTAGTTTTTCTAGCTAAATAAGGGACAATAGTTATCCCATCAGGCTTTTGTGACACGGTGGTGCAGCTGATTTTTATCCCAGCAGCATTACATGACAAAGCTACAATATTTCTCAGACAGCAGGTCTTATAAGGCAAGATAAGGCAAAAATCTATTGTTGTTTCTAACACGTAACACGAAAACGTACAATAAGTACACCTACCGTGTACCTAGAGAGGAGCCATAGCAGGATCTTTCTTTCCTACCTGTTTTTTTTTTTTTTTTGGTTTTGCCTGATCTGGAGCCCATAGACCTACTATATATTGGCATATCTGTTTTTAGTCCAAGTTACATTTTGTAAAGGCAGTATTCAGAATGCAGTTGCAGTAAGAGAATACTTTTAGAATACTTACTCACTAAATTAAAAAAAATATATACACTGTCTTTCAAAGAAACTCAAGAATCACTGCTCGTTAAGTAACTATTTTAAAATCAGCACACAGCATGTAAAGACTTAAATAAGACCCTAAATAAGAACTTTAAAAATTGCTTCTTTATGAACACTAAAACCTGAGTAAACTGATAAATTACTATGATGAGCCAGTTATTAATCTGTTTTTGTAAACGCTGTTGAGGGATGACTGAACTGAGTAACGGACATATTCTTGATTGATAAGCTTAGCTTCAGGATTGTACTGGGCTTGTAAATGTGTTCTGTGGCAAGTTACATACATACCATTAACGGAAATTATACAGCCTAATTTCACTTAATGATATTCATTCTTTTGTCAAATTTGCAGATATTATTATTAGTCTTAAGTCATGAAAGGGTAGCGAGATTATGGGAGCAGCAGTGGACTAAAGTAAGTGATAAGAGCCAAAATAAGGTTGAGAATTTGAATAACTAATTTTTCATGAAACATATTGTAAGAATTACATGAAAACTGCCAATCAGTAACACTGAGAAATAAAAATTACATGAGTTTTTCCCATGTACTTTACCAATATGTATTCCAAAGTTAGGGCAGTGCATTCAATATCCAGCCATCACTACTTTTTCAAAGTATTTTGCCCAACCCTGCTACTAGATCAAAGATTACAGCAAAATCAGATTACAGCAAAAAGAAAATTCCATTTAACTGCGTGGACCTTTAAATTAAATGACACATAGAAGACAGTGAGACAGTGAGAGTGTTGATAAATATTAGCTCAAGCTTATTTTACACTCTACTCATCTAAATTTAATAAAATACAATTTTAAACAGAATTTTGAGAATTTGTCACATTTGGTATCAGCAAACTCTTCACAAACCTCTTGTTTTCCAGCTATGCAGGCTAGTAATGTTAGCAGAGGTAACAGACAATTAGCATCATTTATCTTAAAGCCTTCAAATGAACTGCCCTTTTGGTATAAACTTCAAGCCATAACCACTTTGCTACTGATTTTTATGGGGTTTATTATAGTGCAATAAAGTAATAGTGTCATTAGTTTGCTAAATAGCTAGGCTGGCAGTGTTCACTAAAAGGGTAACTACAGTGAAATATGCCAATAACTGAGTGAAATATGGCAGTAGTAACTGAGTGAAATATAGTATTGGTATAATATGTAGTACTAAATTATATAAAACAGCCATTTTTTTTAACTTTCATTGAATGTGTGAGTATTTGCAGCACAGGGAACTAGCCCTGACAATACAGTGGAATGATCCCATAATACAGTGTAATGTGTTGTTGATTCCCAAATCCTATATGGTAGGTGTAAAATGGCCTATGAGTGTATATTCAGTCTATGTGTCACAACTGGTAATCAAATTACATGATGCTTGGAAAGATAAACTTGGTGACAATTTATTTTGAGTGGTCCTTTTTGATGAAACAAACACTCATCAGACTCTCAGTAACATGTCAAAAACATGTTAGGATTAGGTTTTGGGTTGAGGTTAAGGTTAGGGTCAGGATTAGGGCCAGGGTTAGGGTTAGGTTTTGGGTATGGTTGGGTTAATTTAGGTTTTGCATAACGGAAGTAACATGTTAACAATACATCTACTTAACGTAAGCAAAATATCAACAGTTTATCGTCAAGATATTTACTTCAGTGTATTCAGATGCTGCACTACTGCTACTTCACTGATGTGTTACTGATAATCTGTTAAGAGTTTATTAAACATCTACAAAGGACCACTCCAAATAAATCACCATAAACTTTTTAATGTTCTTGAAATGTGTGAGTGTGTACACGTACACTCTGTTGCCTTTTTTTTGTGGGAACCAAATGGCCAATATCACAAGTATGCTTAAGATTGCTTATGTGCAATGCTTGTATGTGTATTACCTGTGAGGGATGCAGGTAAGGTTCGGGTGATGCTAGATTGGTTTGTACAGACAGGCTCTTCTCTAAGAGTGTCTGAGGAAATGCGAGTCTGTCCAGCGTGGCACGTTTCCAGTGCCCATCCTGCTGTGCCAAGGCTTCATCCTCACTGAATGCCCGCACCACTGGCCCTGGCAGTGGCAGGGGTGTTGCTCCATCGCTCTCGTAACCGTCCTTAGCTCCCGCCCCCTGAGGCCACACCTCCACGCTGCTGTATGAGTTGCTGGGCCTCCCAGGCCAGTCGTGCTTGAGTGAGCATCACTCCTACACCTGCCCCCATGCATTCACCCTCCCCACCAGGCAAGGACGGCTTGCGATTTTTACGTTTTCGATTGCCACCACCACCATCATGACTGTGCTGTAGTGTAAAGGAGCCCCCGAAAGACATTCCAGCACACACACCCCCAGTTCCAGTTGTGCCATAGCTTAAAAGTCGCTCTGTTGTCCGAAACCTAGGAGAAGAGCCTGATTGCTCCACATAAACCAGCTGCTTTACATATTCTCGTCCTGCTGCACTGTACTCCCGCCCACTGGAGTTATAATCTCGCCCACCACAGCTGTAGTCTCTTCCACCAGAGCTGTAGTCCCGTCCGCCAGAGCTATAGTCCCGCCCTGCAGAACTATAGTCACGGCCACTTGAGCTGTAATAATAATAATAATAATAATAATAATAATAATAATAGTAACAACAACAACAACAACAACAACAACAACAATAATAATAATAATAAACTAAATTTTTACAGCACCTCTCACACATTAAAATAAAACCCAAACAAGAGAACAACAAAAATAATGAAAATAAAGGCACTGACCAAGGAAGGAAAAATGTAATTAAAAATAAAAAAAAAAATTATAAAAGTATTAATATTAATAACGATTAGTAAAATATGGAATAGTCAAAGAATAAAACCATATTAAAAAATAAATTAATGCTCATAAAGCAATGTAAAAGAGCACATATGCTGGAAGAAGCCTCACCTGTAATCACGGTCTCCTTGATTGGGTGTCTTCTCAGGGGTGGAGCCTCTCTGTCTGGTCAACACCAGCTGACCATAAGGGGAAGGGCTTTGTTTAGGCGAGTGATAAAAACCAGGCTTACGTGCTGGCGACCTGTCAGAACTATAGAAGCTGGGGTCACAATGCATATCAGTAGGTGGTTCTTCATAAATAGGCGGAGACTGGTACTCTGAGGGTGGTTCCTCATAGAGTGGAGGTTCGTAAGCGTAGCGTGGGGAAGGAGGCTGTGAGTCGCCAGAGCAGCGCCGCTGAGTGCCACCAAGCTCTGCCCTCTTCAAGAAGGGGGACTGTGATTGGCGGCGGTCAGGTAGAGAATGTGGAGTGACTTCTGGGTCAGAGGGTGCATTGCTAGATGAGCGTCGGGAGCGAGGGGAGGAGCCAGAATAACCATTCCCCTGTGACAGAAAACTGGGCTCCCTGTCTGATACTTTTATCAGCATTCTGTCCTTGCTGCCAGTCCCCCACCTAAATCTGACGAACAAGAAAAGACGCAGAGATTTTTGGCATTCAGTTATTTAGTTTTAAAAGAATTTCAGAGTGGTAGATTATGTAGCTCATTTTTGATTGAAGGTATCATGAAAGCTGATAAGTATAATCAAATATAAATACATCACGTAATACCGTCTGGAAACCATTGATTTGAAACAAATTAATTCTACCGCAGGATTAAAATCACAACTACACTGCTGAGAAGATCAGGATCTATTTGTCAAACAAAGAAACTGCAGATGTTCTCAGAACAATGGACTGGCCAAACCTCAACATCATTTCATATGTTTGGGATTATTTATTACAAAACTGTAAAGATTTTACTTGAAGTGTGGAAAAATATCTCTGCAGAATTTTTTAAAAAGGAAGTCCCCCCAAAAAGAACAGAAACTTTAATAAAGGCAAAGATTGGACACACTTAAAACTCAAAAATGTTCTATTAAATTTAGTTGAGGCTTTTGTCTAATTATCTGTTAAATATGTTTGCTACTTTTTTACTGACTGCTTTTACTTACTGTCCATTTTGACTAGAATAAAATAAATGATAAGGTGGTCTCTGACTTTTGCACAGTACTGTATTTATGTATGGAAGTGTGTGTTTATTTATATATGTTGCTTATTTTTTCATTTACCAATGATTCATAGCAAAGAAAACCAAAACTGCCTACATCCATGATCATTTGTCTTTGTGAAAGGACTAGTACCGCCTATTAGTGGTCAAGCCACACACCAATACATCACCACCAAACAAAAAATTTTAATTTACTTGTTAAAAGAATTGCTTTTTACTTTTATATGGCAGTATAATTAAATCTTATATAATCAGATACCACAATATATTTGGAAAATGTGATACTGACCTTTATTAATACTGCTTAGCATGCCACATATCTTTTTCGCTATACATGAATTATATTTAGTTTTAGTCTAAACCACAATGCCAATGGTGATTCATTATTAAAAATCCATTTTAGTCCAGAGTTAGGCCTAATCTGGGTTTAGGAAACTGGCCCATAGGCCTTTATGTTACCATTATCAAACAGAAAATTCAATTTCATGTTGCCATTATTGAAGGTTATGCTAATTTAATATGGCAATAGCTAGGATGTGTTATAATAAGCTGTCGCCCAGAAAACATTTCAAGGTACACTATCTACATAAATCTAAAAAGCCTGCTAAGCCTTAAAAATATAGGACAGTCATTTGCCTCTTTGCATTAAAGCAAAGCAGAGTGACAGTACTGTGAAATCAATTCAGCACTTGGCCACTCTGCTAAAGTGGCCACTCTAGCAGCCTGAAAACTCCCCAAGACCGGACCTACTGACACAGCCAAGACTGTGTTAGGGTGTGTAAGAATGTGTGTGTTTCATTTAGAAATTGGATTAAAACTCTGTTGAGTAGCTCATCTCTCTCTCTCTCTCTCTCTCTCTCTCTCTCTCTCACTCTCTCTCTCTCACACACACACACATCCTTTTCTTTAAAAAAAAAAAAAAAATTACAAAGTGAACCCTGTTTCTTTGTGGTCATAAATTATTCATGGATATCTGACCTTCAAATCAATTTACACATTCTTTCTCGCTCACTCTCTCTTCTGTCACACACAATCAACAGCTTACTTCTTTCCCCAACACTTTCTCCAATGAGGTGAAACTACTTAAGTGCAGACTAGATGTTGCATCTAGATGCACTCATACTGCAAATGAGTTTACATATTTTCTATAAAATGCACTTTGTGAGCAGTGCCTGAAACACATTTATCTATTAAGGTTTCTCAGTTTTTATTTTACTGAATGTTACTCATGTCTTACGGTATTCTTTATTGATCCTACAATTGGAATTTGTCATTTTGCTGCCTAACTGTGGGGAGGTCAAGTGCCTCACCCAAGCACCGGAACACCCTGTCAGTCCGGATGTTTGTTCACAGCTTCTGCCACTACATTTAACCCAGCTGGTGGTCATTTGTTTTTGGAAAAGGTTAGCACTTGCTGTCACTCTTAGACCAATTATAATCCTATATTTGTAGC
This sequence comes from Colossoma macropomum, assembly GCF_904425465.1. Taxonomy (NCBI): domain Eukaryota; kingdom Metazoa; phylum Chordata; class Actinopteri; order Characiformes; family Serrasalmidae; genus Colossoma; species Colossoma macropomum. The sequence goes on along the minus strand of NW_023494795.1, from coordinate 33,889,238 downwards.
TTCTCTGAATCTAATAGAAATAACAGAACAATCTTTTATCTGCTCTGAATGAAGTTCGCCCAGACGTCATCATGGAATAGGTTACAGTGTACAGCAAATTGACCCGTGGTAATCCAGATGAGCACTGGAAATTTGTATTCCTGTAGTCCATTCAACTTGAACTATCCCTTCATAAGTAGCATCTGTTTATCTGATTATCAATGTTACAATAATGCTAATTTTCATGAACACCCTACGGAATTTACAATGTTATGCTAGTGCCAAGCTAATGGTGGTGTATACTCATTTTCCAACACTGGGTTTAATACCACTCATGGCTGCTGTGATTTAAATTTAACATTTGAAGTTTGTAACACATGTAATATTCTTGTATGTTGCAGATTTACAGTGAATCCCTCAGTAAGTAGGCATAAAAGCCTAATTTATGATCAGTATCATATTACTTTGCATAAAAATGTGCATATTATATACTTAATACCATATTAGGTGTGCAAATGTGTCAAATATTCCAGAAGCATTTCTATGTGCAGTTTGTTCATATTGGGCCCTAACATTTGTGCTGGATTTAGGACTCACTAACACATCAGTTTTACCAGTCTCTTTTTCTTCTCCCTTCCTTTCTCTCTGTCACCTCTCTCACCTCTCTCCTTCCTCCCTGGGTGCTGTTTTGTCTTCCTGCTCTTGTGATGATGTGGTGCTGACAGCGCTGCGGGCCGGGCTGCTGTCAGCCGAGGCACTGATTGTTGTGGTGACGGGCGGTGGCGAATCCGTGTTCTGCTTGAGAGTCTGGAGCTTGGCAAGGGGGATGATGTCACAGCCGTGCGGGCGGTGCCACACAGTTCGTTGGGTGGAGGCATTGTAGTAATAGAAGCGTGATGTGTTGGAGTCAAACAGCTCCCACCACTGGTCCTGGCCACTACGCTTAATCCTCACGCCCGCAGGTGCGTCCCAAACACACTCCCCCGTCAGCAGGTTGGCGTACATCCGCTCCCGTGTGCGAGGCTCAATAATCTCCACCCACTCCAACCTGAACACAAAGGCATAAATATACATATATATACACACACACACACACACACACACACACACACACGTATGTATATATATATATATATATATATATATATATAAAAATTTATTTTTTTTTTATTTATTTATTTATTTTTTTTTGGCCATGATTTTATTTACAACAGCCCACAATCTTGCAAGTATTCTACTGGACTTATCCAAGAGTTTTGAAAAGTAAAGAAAGAAAGAAAGATATAAAGAAGTGTGAAACATTGTTTAACACAGGGTTACAATGGTTAAAATGTGTCTATTTTGCTCATTTTATATTGGATTTTTTTTCATTATAAATTACTTTCAGCAAACATTTTAAGTAAAAAGTAGAATCTTTCATTTACATGAATTTCACAATATCTTTAGTATTTGTTATGTCCTATTTTTGTTGGCATTGACAACACAAGTTTTCAATTTGGTCTTAGACCTTTGTATGCGACAAATATTGACAATTTCTTCCACCAAAAATTTATTTCAGCAGCTTAGAGTAAAGCAACTATTGTTACTACTGTTGTAATCAGAGGTCAATGGACTGATACAGATATGATGGAACAGTCTGAAAAACAGCTGAAAAAAATAATTGGTGCTCATTACATTACATTACAGATTACCCACACCTGGACAAAACCTTCATCAACTCCTCCTTTTTTGGTAGGTGCTACAGAACCCAGCAAACTAAGACTACCAGACACAGGAGCAGTTTCTTTCCCCCAGGCCATCACCCTCATAAACAGCTAAACAGTAATATCATCTGCTAGGCTATAGCTACTCCTACTTTCTCCAGATAGTTATTACACCTACTTCACATCCATACTATTGTACACTACAATTTCATTCCCATACATGAAGTATACTACTGTTTTTTGCACTACCACACACTCTTATGTATATTGCTTATCCCTATGTAATCTTATGTTGCTTTTATATTGTGCATTTTTGTCTGTAAATAATATGTACATTGTTTGCATATTGTTGTCCTTTTATTGTCTGCTTATTGCTTGTATACTGAGTACATTGTATACTGTGTATTGTCTGTAAATTACAAAAAGGTAACTTTACAGGAGAAGGAAAAAACATACTTTACTTTTAATGTACTGTAAGTCAATGGAACAGGACTTTTTGTCCAGGTAATTTTGGCCGATTCCTTTTGGTCCATTCATCATGAAACTGACACACAATTTAAAGGGCAACAGACATTTTCAAATTACGCCAAAAACTCAAAAACGAGAAAAATGGAGATAAGAGGTTTTGTTCTGACAGCAGCAGGATAATACTAGAGAGATGCTAACAGCTGGAACCAAACATTTTTTGTGTGTGTCAACATACTTGGCCAATAAATCTGTATCTGATTCTGATGCTGCTTCCAGATAGAACAACATGGGTTTAACACCATTCAACCAATCAGATTGTATGGTCTCAACTTTCTGTTGTGTAATGTACATGTGCAAAGCATACAACAGCCTGCGATCACCAGCAATCCAATCAGGGAGAGTGAGGCACACACACGCACGTTTAAGAGTCACATTCTGACCTTCTACACCCGAATCGTTGTTCACTAGCTTAATGTTTGATTAATGCATGTATGAAACATTAGTGGGTGTGATAAAGAATTCCATGCCTAAATATGGAAGAGACACTGCAAAATGTGAGTCTGAGCATGCATAGTTATGAAGCATGATGACAGACAGAGCCAGGGTCTGCTACATTTTGTCAAATCATCAAATCTGGCAGTCTGGCATCAACTTTTCCGTATGCTTGTTTGTGTGTTTATTCACTTCTGTTTTTGTGCATTTCCTTGTACAAACTGAATCAGTGTATGCTTGTGATTGCCTTAATGAAGCCACTTAATTCCTCAGTAAAGTTCTACTAATCCCTCAATCTAATCTGCTCAGATCCAGGCGAATCTGATTGTTGAAATCTTGTTGAAAGGTGTTTCTGGAGGCCTTTTTGACCAGACAGAGGATAATTTTATCCTGCTGAATGTTCAGGAGCATGCCACGGTATCCATCCATTGCCCTCGGAATGAATATATGAAGCTGATTATCTGGTGCAGGTGCAGCTGTGAACGCATGTGGAGTGTGTAGGGAAAAAAACAGGCTAAGCCTATTAATCAGCTGATTGTACCCCAGTGACGGATGATACAAATGGATAGAAAAAACGATCACAATGTGCAGGAAGGCATGACTCTAAATCTATATTGATCATACAAACGTTACAGACCACAGAACATAGATCATTTTATCTGATATCAATGCGTGACCTTGTCAACAACAGCACATTAAACTACCCAACATGCAGTGTGGTGGTCAAACCAAACATTGTGACTGCTGGCAGTGATGCATAAAGGTATTGCCAATCAACCAATAGTGGTCAATAAAACAAAAATGATGCACAATTGTTCATCAGTTGATTGTTTTTAAAAACTAGAGCAGGCAAAAAAGCGCTAGTCCTTGATGCTCTAAACATGTACAGTAGGGGTGGGAATCTCTAGGTACCTCACGATTTGATTCGATTATGATTCAGAAGGCTGTGATGCGATTATAAAACGATTATCGATGCATCTTGATGCATCTTTTTTTTTCCTATACAGGATTTCTTTTTTTCTCAATGTGTGGGGACTTGGTACTTTTACAGCAAAGTATTTGTAATGATCCATAATGAATTTACTTTCAATATCTTTTATTAATAAATCAAACGGAAGCCATGAGGCAAGTCAACTGGAAGGCTCTCATTCACTGCTCTTGTTTTGAAGCACGTGAGACTCAGGCTGCCACTCATCTGCGATAAAATGCGCTGTCACGGTGAAATAAGAATCCGTGGCAGTGGATGTCCACGCAACGCGTTACAGCTATCCTACACGTTTTCTTCAGTGATTGCATAACTTCGGTTTTGGTCTGGTTGTAGAGAGTGGGGTGTCGCTGTGTCAGTAAAATATCTTCGAGACGGGACGCTGTATCTCGGCTCCAAAGTGTGCAACATAGCGCGAAAGCCCTCGTTCTCACGGACGCAAATCCTTGGCAATAAAAGTTGCGATAGTTTGCAATTCGCTTCCGAGTCGGGTGGAAGCTTTGACATCGCTTGCTCAATGGTCCTCTGGTTGGAGCAAGTACAACAGGACGGAAAACGGGTGGAAACGTGTAATATGGTTTCTCATGTTTATCGTTTACAAAATACTTTTGTTTAGTGTGACACAACTTGCATATAGTGTGGCTCTTATTCAGGTCCTTTTCCCCTTTAACTTCAAAGAAGCCAAAGTGCTTCCATACGCTAGCTCAGGGATCGGCAACATACGGCTCTTTTACCTTTTGCCCTGGTGCGGCTCCACAGCAGAATTAGATTTTTAAATAAAATAATCCTCCTTTGCAGTAAAATAAAGCTTTGCTGATCGTTCTGACACAGTTTTAACAATACATGGCCTTAAACGCTGCTAGTTCACCACCCTATAACCCTGAAGGTTGGCGTGCAGACTGCAGGTCACATAGTAATTCAGGCAATCTCACCTAGCTAGTAGCTAACGAAAAGGCAAAGAGAAAGATTCAAGATGAACATTTGGAGATTAATGGACTTATTCGTATTTATAAGCACTGCAGTTGGTTTCCTGGTACGTAAATCTACAATGAGAAGCTGTCAAACACTAAAAAGTTGCAAAGCTGAAGTCAGCTTCTCTTTCCAATTTCCCGTTCCACCTTAAATGGTGCTGCCTTTATATCCTGGTGCCTCAGGCACCATTTAAGGTGGAATGGTAAATTCGAACAAGAAGCTGGACAATGAGAAACTTCAGCCTCGTAAAACATGCAAAAGTTGAGAGACATTTTACAAGAAACTGTTTTACTTTTGAGGAGAAGTTTTTTGGTGGAGATGGGAGGAAAGCGGCTATAGCTGAAGCTAAAGCAGAGCAAAGTAAGTCTACGTTTTTATTTTTTAGCCTATACTATGCCGTTAGCACATACTGAGACATATTGGACATAAAATGTTGTGGCTCCCAATGTGGTTTGATTTTTGTTGGAAGGACAAAACGGCTCTTCTTAACATTTGGGTTGTGACTCCTGACCTAACCTAGCTTTTAATGCACAGGGTGCCGGTCGGATTTCTCGCTCATCCATTTCTGTTTTTGTTATGTGCACGCCACAGAGTGTTCGGGCGCTGCACTTCTGCACTTCCAAGTTCCACCTTTTGCGTTCCGTCAACATTACGTTATCAATTTAAAGTTAGAAAATCGATTTTTGACATTTGTGAATCGATTCAGAAACGTCCACGTATGCATCGCGATGCATCCAAGAATTGAGTCTCTCCCCCCACGCCTAATGTGCATTAAGTAGCCTAAAATGTGCTATGTGGAAGTGTGTGCAATGATCTTTACAAGCTGTGTTCAGCTATAATTTCATGAGGCAGCATTGCTATTAAAAATTTTAAATCCAGAGCTCCCATTGAAAAAGGGAAAAACCTTCTTGAATAAAAGAACATTGTATTAAATAAATACAAGGCTTTCTGATCAACATAAGGCCTTATGATAATGAAGTTCATATAAGTGCATGTAAGTTTTCATTGTTAAAAGTTTTAAATAAAAGCTAATGTCATGAAGCTGCATTATAACTATGAACAGTTATAGTTCAGAGAGAGATTGATAGTGCAACACATCTATCACTATGTAATATATTTGCCATGTAAAAATAGCTTTGCATATTGAATAACTATGTTCTCATTAATCAATTAATTATAATTCATTTTTAGTGGGGAGGTATGAGTAGTGTGTCTTCTTAAAACCAGTACATTGTCACTGCCGTAACAAAATTTTCTATCTCAAAAATAGTAACTTTACAGGAGAAAGCAAAAACATTCTTAACTTTCAATCAAAGTTAATGTAATAGGACTTAAGTCATTTTGGGGCATTTCTATTGGTCCATTCATCATGAAATACTGACAATACTGAATGTTGCCATTTTCTGAAGTATGTAAAAAATGGTTTTGTGCCAACAGTGACATGTTCTGTTTCGTCTGCTGGCATGTTGGTCACTAGCATGGGAAGTTGGTATGGACTTGTTGCACAGGTGGCATCCTATCACAGTACCACGCTGGAAGTCACTGAGCTCCTGAGAGCGACCCATTCTTTCACTAATGTTTGTAGAAGCAGTCTGCATGCCTAGGTGCTTGGTTTTATGCACCTGTGGCCATGGAAGTGATTGGAACACCTGAATTCAATGATTTGGATGGGTGAGTGAATACTTTTGGCAATATAGTGTATGTTGTGTTATGCTGGTGATGGTGGGTGACCAGCTAGACCAGCACCAGACCAGGACTCACCAGCATAAACCAGTTTAGACCACTGTGGAATTCAAGCTGGTCTAAGTTGTGTTTATTAAACAATCAATAATAATGCACTCTCTTACATGCACTGTAGACAACATAAGAATGTACACAGAAATATACTCTATTGTCAATCTATTTTACAGTACAAATGACACCAGTTGTTATTGTAATTGAGTTAGCTGACGTTAGAACTACATTATTTCATTTGAAAAAGGAAATTGGAACTCTATTTTATTGCCAAAAAAATGTGTAACTCTTCTTTCAAAGGTTGAACACTTATTTTTACATCCCTAAGTACTAGCTCTTCGTAGATGGTAGTCCCATTTATGTTAAGCTGAAAGCAGTCCAGCAGTTAGTGGTTGAGGTCAAGGTCTGGGTACATAAAAGGACACTTTCTGCCTGTGGGCACATTGTGATGTAATAGGTCAGGAGACTGCAGACTGACCTTGATGACCAGGCCATCTCATGACCGCATCATCCACAGAATGATCTTAATGAAGTATTGATCAATCTATCTAGACCTATCTAGGTCACTCTGCTCTTTCTATCTCTCTAACTTTCCATCCTCTCTTTCACAATCCTTCTTTCGCTTAATCTCTAGAGCTCAAGCTCATCTCTTCACACATAATATATTACCTCTTTATCAGCTACCTGTCCTTCAGCCACCACCATGAAGATAAGCCAAAATCTAAAATGAGAGTACAGCTCTCTCTCTTTTCTGCTGTCTCTCTTACATACACACACAAGTACACATACAAGTCTGTTTTTATGCTATATTAAGATGTAAGGACATATATATCCCATAGATATTAAAGCGTCAGCAGAAGAAGAAACACAGGGATAGCCATAATTTGCTGCATGAAATGTAGACTACAACCACACAGTAACAACAAACAACAACATTCAGTCCCTTTGTTGTTAGTTGTGCACTACTATGAGCCTTTGCGCCTGGTTATCTGCCTAGCCACACCTCCAGAGTCTCAGGCGCCTGTGCCAGCCAGTAGCAGAACACTACAATATTATATGTACACTACTGTGCGGAAGGCATCTAAGAAAATTATATGTAAAGCCATTTATCAGGGCTGTCAGCATTATGTGTTTATAAACACTACAGTATAACTACATGCAAATAAATATATAAACAATACCTTGTGATTTTATCTGTGTCAATGTGTTAGCTTAAATATTTCCAAAGCTGTTCTTAAGGAATCCCAGTATTTACAATCCCACTATATCCAATACCTAGATTAGCTAATCAGTTACTCGTTAAAATTAAATCAAGTGTTTTGCAGATGCAATTTAAGAAATATATGCAATGGCTGGAGTGTAGTCAGGAACAGAACATATGTTCTTTTAACTGTATTCTACTTGAAAAGCTATTAATACTTAATAACTTTTCTAATTTGTTTACTAATACTGATATTTTACTCATACATACTTTTTTATTGTATGCATACTTATTTGTATTTATTCTAATGTCATATGGTGTTTTACAGGCAAAAAACACACTGGTTGCCGAGATAAATAATTTCAAACAATTTTCATGGCTTTTTAAGAGTTCTGCGTAGTACTGTATGTAATTTCCTACAGTCCTAGGTGACTAATTAAAAGGAAAATTAAAATAAAGTGCACTGCTAAGGTGTTGGGACAGCGCTGCCAGAACAGATTAAACTGCACCTTAGCATAGATTCTTCAAGCTTCTACTCGATGGTACTCGAAGGATGGAATTCTCAAGTCGTGTTTTAACGGTGGAGGTTAGGGCACTGTCATCCTGGAAGAGACCATTCCCTTTAGAATTCAAATGTTTCATCAGAGGATAAAAGTGATCAGTCAGAATAACTACATACTGATATGCAGTGACCCTTCCTGCTAAAGAAGTAAGTGGATGCAAACCATGTCAGCAAAACCTCGCAGCATAAAAGAGCCACCGGACCCCCTCACTATAAGGGTCAAGGATTCAGACCAGTACTGTCCTCTTAGTATATACAATGGCCCACTTGTGGAATATATGGTGAAGGATATATCTGACCATCTCATTTTTTACAACATCTCTCTAGAGCAGTGCTGAACTCTCACATGTGCATTTGTCTTTGTAATGAGGGGTTTTATGCAATCCTACAGTATCATTACTATGTAGCTGTGGATAATCTGTTCTTGCTAATACAGTCTGATCATATCCTACACTGGCATTCTCAGTCACCTGAAAAATAGCTGCCCTTTTGTTTTTTACCTTACATATTGCACTAATGCACATGCATCATGATCACTGAATGTGCGCTTTTCAACTCTTTTTCTGAATACAGATGTCAATTTAGTCACTGTTGCTACTAAAACACCAGCCAGGTTGAGCAGCATCTGTGACTGAAGCTGCTGCCATCCATGTCCACTAATGAACCCTCTTTCAAAGTCACTTGGATCTTTTCTTCTTGCTATGATGATCCAAAATTGTCAACTTGTCCTGTTCAGCACAGAGCATGGTATGATGTTAATTACTCTATTGGAGGCATCTGCACTCGTTTCTCCACTCATTTTTTCAGGCTTGTCCTTTGCGTGCAATAGGCACAGTGGGTAGCGCTGTTGCATCACAGCAAGAAGGGATGGGTTCAATTCCCCAGCCTGGAGTGACCAGGATCCTTTCTGTGTGAAGTTTCCATGTTCTCCCTGTGTCTGTGTGGGTCTCCTCCAGGTGCTCCAATTTCCACCCACAGACCAAAGACACGCAGTCAGGCCAACTGCAGACACTAAATTGCCCCTAGGTGTGAGATGAGTGTGTGTGTGAATGTGTATGTCTGTGCGTATGCCCTGCAATGGACTGGCGAACTGTCAAGGGTGTTTCCTGTCTTTCGCCCAATGAATGCTGGGATAAGCTCCAGCAACTCCTCAACCCAGGAGGACAAGCAGCTTAAAAGATGAATGAATGTGTTTTGTGCATAATTACCTTTATGTAATGATAATGATAATAATATATAATAATGATAATAATTTTAGAAGTGTAATATGTCATTTATTTGAACAGAAAACCACCAATGTTGCAAATCCAAATATGTATGTCATTGTTTAACAATTACTAAACATCTCCTCATGACAGCCCAGTATTATTTGCAGTTATCATTCAGTCCCTGGTTTGGCTAATCTGCGCTTCATTAATTTAAATCAGGTGTACTGATGGTGGACTTCAACAAATCAATATGGTGGCTAGATGTGTCTAGGATGTGTCTAGGATGTGTCTAGAACCAAACTGTGTTCTTCTAACTAGCTCAAAGAATATCAACAATAAATAAATACTGTCTCATTCTTTATCTCTCTCTCACACATGCATGCATACATATTCTAATTAGCATACATTAACTTTCCTTGCTGCATTCACAGAGTTATCAAATAAACACATTATGCTTTTATTTGCCTTTCTCTGTTGGAGGCTGTAACACACACAGCTGTCATCTGCGAGCTGCTACAATCACAATTATCTAGAACTACAGAATGGGTCAATAATGTGTAAATAGAAGAGAGAACGTTGAGGGGTCAGTGATGAGGGTCATTGGGCTTTAGATTCCAATCCGTTCAGTCTGCAGCACCACAACACTGCCACTTGCTGTGTGTTAATATAATCATATAATCTATAAAACAGTCTTTAACACAGATTGGATTTCATCTGAGAGTGTGGTGGCAAAGAGAGAGAGAGAGAGAGAGAGAGAAAGAGAGAGGGAGAGAAATAGGGGAGGTGATAGAGAGGTAAAAGGAATGTAGAAAAACACTGAGGGATAGTGAGAGAGGAGAACAGAATGAGGAGAGAAAAGAAGAAGAGGAGGCAAAGAAAAAGAGCAATATATGTATATAGTAGGGGTGGGGGAAAACTCGATTCTTAGATGCATCGCAATGCGGACGTGGACGATTCTGAATCGATTCACAAATGTCAAAAATCAATTTTCTAAATTTAAATTGATAGCATAATGTTGACGGAATGCAAAAGGCGGAGCTTGGAAGTGCAGGAGTGCAGCGCCCGAACACTCTGTGACGTGCACATAACAAAAACACAAATGGATGAGTGAGAAATCCGACCGGCACCCTGCGCAAAAGCTAGGTTAGGTCAGGAGTCACAACCCAAATGTTAAGAAGAGCCATTTTGTCCTTTCAACAAAAATCAAACCACCTTGGGAGCCACAACATTTTATGTCCAATATGTCTCAGTATGTGCTAATGGCGTAGTATAGGCTAAAAAATATGAACAAAAACGCAGACTTACTTTGCTCTGCTTTAGCTTCAGCTATAGCCGCTTTCCTCCCATCTCCACCAGAAAACTTCTCCTCAAAAGTAAAACAGTTTCTTGTAAAATGTCTCTCAACCTTTGCATGTTTTACGAGGCTGAAGTTTCTCATTCGCCAGCTTCTTGTTAGAATTTTACCGTTCCACCTTAAATGGTGCCTGAGGCGCCAGAATGTAGAGGTGGCACCATTTAAGGTGGAACGGGAAAATTGGAAAGCGAAGCTGACTTCAACTTTGCAACTTTTTAGTGTTTGACAGCTTCTCATTGTAGATTTACGTACCAGGAAACCAACTGCAGTGCTTATAAATGCGAATAAGTCCATTAATCTCCAAATGTTCATCTTGAATCTTTCTCTTTGCCTTTTCGATAGCTACTAGCTAGGTGAGATTGTCTGAATTGCTATGTGACCTGCAGTCTGCATGCCAGCCTTCAGGGTTATAGTGTGGTGAAGGGTTGGCAGCGTTTAAGGCCATGTATTATTAAAACTGTATTAGAACGATCAGCAAAGCTTTATTTTACTGCAAAGGAGGATTATTTTATTTAAAAATCTAATTCTGCTGTGGAGCCACACCAGGGCAAAGGTAAAAGAGCCGTATGTTGCCGATCCCTGAGCTAGCGTATGGAAGCACTTTGGCTTCTCTTAAGTTAAAGGGGAAAAGGACCTGAATAAGAGCCACACTATATGCAAGTTGTGTCACACTAAACAAAAGTATTTTGTAAACGATAAACATGAGAAACCATATTACACGTTTCCACCCGTTTTCCGTCCTGTTGTACTTGCTCCAACCAGAGGACCATTGAGCAAGCGATGTCAAAGCTTCCACCCGACTCGGAAGCGAATTGCAAACTCTATCGCAACTTTTATTGCCAAGGATTTGCGTCCGTGAGAACGAGGGCTTTCGCGCTATGTTGCACACTTTGGAGCCGAGATACAGCGTCCCGTCTCGAAGATATTTTACTGACACAGCGACACCCCACTCTCTACAACCAGACCAAAACCAAAGTTATACAATCACTGAAGAAAACGTGTAGGATAGCTGTAACGCGTTGCGTGGACATCCACTGCCACGGATTCTTATTTCACCGTAACAGCCCAATTTATCGCAAATGAGTGGCAGCCTGAGTATCATTTGCTTCAAACAAGAGCAGTGAATGAGAGCCTTCCAGTTGACTTGCCTCATGGCTTCCGTTTGATTTATTAATAAAAGATATTGAAAGTAAATTCATTATGGATCATTACAAATACTTTGCTGTACCAAGTACCCACAGAGAGGTAGAGAGAGGAGGGAGGGAATGTAAAGAGAGAGAGAGAGGAGGGAGAGTATGAGACAGAGGAGGAAAGGAATAAAGGAGAGAAACAGAAAAGAGAGAGGGAAAGATTAGATGGGGTGAATGAGGAGAAAGAGAAAAAAATCGAGTAAATAAGAGGAGAATTAGAAAAGGAGAGAGGGACAGAGAGAAAGAATGAGGGAATAAGAGAGAAAAAGAGTGAATAAGACAGAACAAGAGAGGAGACAGGAAATAAATAAGAGAATGAGAGAACCAGAGAAAGAATGAGAGAGACAGAAAAAGAGGGAGGGAATAAGAGAGAAAGAATAAGAGAGAGAAAGAGGGAATGACAGAATTAAAGAGAGAATGAAAGAGAAAGAGGGAGGGAATCTAAGACAGAGGGAGAGAAAGAGGGAAAAAATAGAGACAAGAAGAGAGGAGAAAGAGAAAGAAAGAGGGATGGAATGAAAGACAGAGAGAGAGAGGGAAGGAGGGAAGAAATAAGAGCGAAAGAGACCACATCATAAAATTTCACAAAGCATGGTTCTCTGGGGTGTCTGTCTCTCTTTCTCCTTCACAAACACATACTACGTTCAACTGAAGTTTCCAGTGGTACAGCCAATGAGTTTGGAGCAGCACTGATCATGATGAGCGATTGATGTGGTCATGTTTTGCTGATGTAGCCAAACTGAGACTGTGGCATAAGATCCTGTCACATTGCAGAAATAGAATTCCAGTATAATTTGAGCACTTAATAAAGTAATCACTGCTCTTAATAAATATCAATATAAGACACTTGAGCAAACTCAATGCATTAAAGACTTACTGTACAGACCAAATCTCATAGACAGATTTCTAGAGGTCAGTGTGAAACTGATGGATGATCATCATTCACTGATAGATGAGTGCGTCTCAGAGAAAGAAATAAATGGTAGGTGAGCACTGCACTGATCATTCAATGACCCTTTATACTACAATTTATAGCTATAAATGCTGGTGTATCTGAAAATAACAGAGTTAGTTCAAGGTCAGAGAATAGTGTGGGCATTTTGGGTGGGTTGGGCTCTGTCTGACACACACACACATTCCCCCAGACATAGTTCCACACCGCTGGGTTGACCTACTGATGAGAACTGTTTATCCTCATATAATAGCTTGACTACTACACCTCTGCCCTTCCCTCTCATCCTTCTCTCCTTTCAGCCCTCCTCAACACCCTTTCTCCTTCCCTTAATCTAGAAAATGAGCATTTCTGTGCATGTGCATCTGTATGTCTGTGTGTGTGCGTCTCAGGCCAACGCAATGCTGCTGTCACTTATCCCAGTTGCTAAGGGCTCCGCAGCACTGGAGCAGTCAGGGAGCCAATGGCATGGTGTGGCTTCAGCTGTGCCTAAAAGCACTATGGGAAAGACCATAGCCAGTGTGCGATAGCTATGTGTCTGCGTAAATCAGCATGCCTTGGATCGGAAAGAGATGGATGTGTTACTCATTAATCCTAGGAGAATTGCGGGAAGAGAATATTTAATTAAAACTCACATTTATGAGCGCAATTAGGCTACATTAGTTTCACAAAACCAAAAATGCACCTCCAGTTCTAAATAGGACAGTTGTGCAAATTTCAGGATGAATGGGTCAGCCTATGTGTGTCAGTGAAGCTAAGGAAGTATACTCTCCAGAGAGCCTCTGAACAAATTCACATTACCATTAAAATGTTATTAATTTTTTCTAATGTAGTGTATGGCTCAATTCTCAATTTAAATGTAAAGGTATGATATGTGTCATGATACAAGATATGATACGAATCATAATACAAATGTCACAAAATAATATGATATCATTTTTACTTAATGAGCAATAGATTTTTTACCTTTAAAACTGTTTTAAAAACTACAATAATAATGAGTAAAAACTGGATTATAATTAATTGTATTAATTGCGCAGCTAATCACAATTAATTGCATCTGTCTTATCTCCTCTAACTTGACCCTAAAGATTTTTTTCCATTTTAAAGCAGTGAATGTTGTTGCCGAAACATAGACATCATATGAATGCAGGGTGAATAACAAAATATCAAAATAACAAAAAAACAAAACAAAAACTGCCTTCACCATTTCCATCACCGACATCTAGTGACAGTAACAGTGGGAGCATGTTTCAGCTCCTCTGTGATTGCCATCCTCTTGCTCTGATACAACTACATTACATCTTATTTTCAAGGTGAACTGGAGCTTTCCGTTTTACTGTTGGTACTGTTAGTTTGCTGCTTGTTGGTTTATCTAAAGCTCTCCCACAAGTTCTGTCCAGCTTAGTCTTCTGAAAGCATCCTCCAGCTCTAACGTTATTGCTATTACTGATATTGCTGCATTGGCGCTTTGATAAACCAATTCACGAAATTGCAGTAGCCGAAAATAACTTTTATCAAAAGAAACATCAACGAAATTGCCATTTCAAAGCTGAATGAGAGGGCTATAGTGCTGTAATAATTTAGTAGTAGTAATGAATTATTGTGTTACCGCAGACAGCACTATTAAAAATATAGTAATAATAAATTCATGTTCCTTATGTACTAAAAAATGTTAGAAAAATTTATTTAAATAAACAGTCACTTGTAGCACTCTCAATTTGAATAAATTAATAAATAAATATCGCAACAGTTATCACAGTATTGGTATGTGTATCCAAATCAAATCACATTTCCAAGCACAGAACTAGACTAGGTTAAGCACAGCACAATTTATGACCTCCTGCATGGCTCGCACTCAAGACAATAATTATCTTTGCACATCTTTACGAGCCCATGAATAGTAACGGGAATAAGTGAGCAAAAGAGACCACTCAAAAGCATAGCCTAGGCATATCTCAAATTTGCAATACTGCATTGCAGAAACAATGTGTAGAGATCACTGGTGACATGTTGGATGGCAGATGTGACAAATGTTGGACATGTCTGACTGTAATGGGGTATTACGCATACCAGAGACATCCAAGGCCTAAAACTGGCAACCATCTGCAGGCCTGTGCTTTGTGCATGTGTCCAAAAATCCAACTGTGCAAAAAAGAATTTATCATATTTCAGACTGCCCAGTAACATCAGTGAGAATGTGCTTTGTACATTCAAGATGCTTAAACTTGAATTGCAGGCTACACTACAATGGAAGGCTCAGGTTCTATGTAACCCTCCTCACACTCTCTCATGCTGTGGTTTTGGCTGCCTTCTTATTTTGCCCAGCCCAGGCTTGGTGAGTGAACTGTTGTCAACCACAGAAATAGAAGCTTACAGAGTTGCCAGTTTCTCCCTGAGCATTTAAAGTGATAAGTTTGTTCAAAAATCAGATTTCCGTCTCACCCCAGTTGATCAGCCAAGACGTCTGGAGTCTGAAGTCTGCTTCTTTACTTTTGCAATGGAGGCTAACAAGTATTTAGATATTAGTTATGAAAACTATATGCCTAAATCATTACACACTTGCTTTAAACCACGTTGTATTAATCGCCAATAGATTTGCTTTTGTTTCTGACACTGTATGACGTACTGCTATCTGTAATACTAAACAAAACTATATTACTATATATACATTGCATACCTAAAAATAGCACTTAATTGCCATTTTAAAGCCTGAATTTAGTCCAATGTTTAGATAAAGAATTTTAGATAGATAACAATATATCATACTGTGTCAGAAACCACATCAAGTCTTTGGGAAATTATGCAAATTTACTTTTATGGCTGAACCACTGTTTTAATTAAGACACTGAGCTATCATTAGCAGAACTTATTAGTACTAGATTCATGCTGCAACGTGCATGATTTCAGATATTTTGATTTAGTTACATGACCAATACAGCTGCAATGAATGATGGGTCCATTTTTGGATAGTGTGCACAGGATTAGCTTAACTCTGATGAAGAGTTCTTAACAAGCAAACCAAACAGTGTAGAAGCTTTGGCCCATGCTCATAGTCATGTGTTCCCTCAAAACTGCCCAACCGAGTTTGTCCAGCAGGTAGTTCTAGTGGACAAATGCTGCTCTGCATCGATAGACAGCCAAAGTGTGAAGTTTTGTTTGTTCTCATTGTGTTGGCTTCTACACAGGCAAGTTAACAAGTAGCATTAATTTTCCTTCCAAAAAGTCTGTGTACATTTGGCAATAAAACTACATTGTGGTTTGATTTTTCTGCTCAAGACCTGGAAATACATTGTCGCTTATGCTCCCATTGAGTCTCATACATTTTCAGATTTTGCTGAAAATATGTGATGTATGCATGATCCAGAAGGATGTGCGGTTAAGAAAATGTATGTGTATGTGTATGTATGTAAGGTATTTTATATAAAAACCTCCTAAGCTCAATAATATCGTCAGAATGTTTCATTGTATAGGTAGGTATGAGGGCTCTCACTACTGATTATATTAATTAAGTAGCTAATTGAGCAATCTTATTTGATTATTTTGAAAAGTAATCAGAACCAAATAAATGATCTGACTGAACAATAACAAATCATGTATAACCTTTCAAAGATTGCAAAAGATGAATTAGGAAACTTTTGAAAAGACACTGTCATCATGCAAATTACTAACTAGTCTTTGGAGATTCATCGAGAAGGTACATTTTAATGGATTGTTTTGTTTTTGAGTAATTGAGGTTCATCAAGTAATCGAGTTTAATCAAGCCCCACACAAATTTATGTGATAGTTTAAAACAGGGGTGAGGAACTCATGTCCTGGAAGGCCAGATTCCTGCATAGTTTGATGAATTTCTTCTTCAAGCATTCCTGATTAAACTCATCAGTAAATTACCAATTTAGTTGGTGTGTTGGTGCAGGGAAAAAAAAAAACTATGCTGAACACTGACTCTCAGTTCCCCCCTGTCTGGTGTGAAGCATTTATTGAAGATATGATTAAAAAACTTTACATGATCAGAAACAGAGACACTAATTCTTTCCAAACTTGTTATGCAGTACCTTTATGGAGCTGCACTTTGAGTCCCCATGAACTCTGTTAGTGTGTCACTGAACGTGTGCTGGGCTCTAGATATTTTTTGTTTTTTGGGTCAGACAAATTGGTCAAGAAAATGAGGTCTGCCTAATACACATGCTCATGCACGCACATACACACACAGGCTACAGGGTTTTCCACATTTAAAATTCCTAACATTCCACACATTGTCCCGTCTTTGCCCCCACAGACTCCAGAGACTTTGGAATCTTATGTGATTCCCTTGGAGGATTTCACACATATACAAACACACTCTCTCTCACATACACACACACATAGGCAGCTATTGAGACATTAACACCCTTCCCCCTTCCTCCTCAACAAAACCACCTGCTCCATCATTTCAAACACACCCCTCTCCCACATACTCTCCCGCACATGCGCGCACACACACACACACACACACACACAGAGTTCAGTTGTATCCAAACTGTAGCCTCTTATGTTCAGCACAGAACAGAACTTATGACAGAAGAGCATTTCCGTGAGTTTAACCTTGACATGCACTCTGCAAAAGAAGTGGGAGGCTCAGAAAAAGCAGAAACTAAAGAATTTTGCAAATATTATTCTAAAACTAATTTGAGGGGTTGTGAGAGGATACTACCTCCCCCAGTCCAAAAAATGGACCACCCTTTTGATTAATGTCCTTATGTCACCTAAGGTGACATCACCTAAGATGACTTCAACTGATATTTTAACCCAACCTCCCCAAGCCCGTCCATATTTGATGTTTACACGACACGTTGCACTGGATGTACAGATCCCATAATAAAAACAACAAAGTCAGTGTAAGTTTTTTACAAGCTGTTTATATTCATAGTATATGATGTAGCCGATGACCTAAATTGGTTCTGGTTTGGGCTGTGCAATCAAAATTGGCCAAGATTGGAATTATGCCATTATAGGCCATTATATTATTTTTATTTTGGCTGACGTGCTCTGGAATTTTATGCCGTTAATAAAATTGGCCAGTTAAGGCACTCGTGCTGTATTTGAGTGCTGCTGTTACACCTATACCAAAATGTCTGATAATTATATATGATATAATATGTCATAATTATGATTTCCATTAAAATACCACTGTGCTCAATATCAATTTACTTTATTTAATTCATGTTATAAATAAGCAAGTGTTTCTCATTTATGAATTTAAAATGCCTGTTTGCATGTTGAAGAGGAAACATTGTTATTTATATTGTGACTTTGGCTCATAGAAAGTACTGGGAATGTGCTAGTGTGTTTCATGTGTTCTTTTAGCTCATAAAGTGTAAGCTTCAGACTTAAAAATGATCAGTACATCCCTAGTTCTAATACTACAGTATTTAGGAAAGTCTAATTATTGCAGGCTCAGCAATTTGATCACTATATAAGATGAAAAATATCAAAAGAGGATTTTTCTAGTGCTAAAAAAGTAAGCATAGCTGCAGTTTATTACTGACCCCCCACCTCCCCCAAGTCTTTAAAACCTACCGTCCGCTTTATTTTTTCTGTACAACTTGACCACCGCCTGTAGCACTAAACTGCTGCCTAAGCTGGATGAACTTTTCATTCCCACAAAATAATTCAAGTAATTTGGGTCTATCTGAATTATATGTAGCCTCACTTGGAAAGACTAAAGAGAGGAAAGTATTGAACGATGAGGCAAAACTAAAATGCTGGGCTTTGCTGTTAAAGCCGAAAAAACAACAAAAGCACACAATTACAATCACCCCCCCACCCCCACACACACACACAGACAAGCTTTGCGCATCTTCACAC
The DNA here is from genome assembly GCF_904425465.1 of Colossoma macropomum. Lineage (NCBI taxonomy): Eukaryota > Metazoa > Chordata > Actinopteri > Characiformes > Serrasalmidae > Colossoma > Colossoma macropomum. The sequence continues at coordinate 33,870,591 of NW_023494795.1, read as the reverse complement.
AAAAAGCTATCGCTTCACTCACCCATACGGACACACACTCATTCATTCACTCACTCACAGAAATAGGCATCGATATTCTTATTAATACACTAGTTAAAGACTCTGTTTAAAAATAGAAGTAGTCCATGGTGGTTCTTTGTGTTTGATTGTGTCTGTGACCTGTGACTAAGGCTACTTTTGTAGACATCGCCACCAATGAAATTCACCCCACCAGACAAAAGCATCCTGGCAACAGTTTCCTAGCAACCACAGCCTCTGCAATTCCATGACCCCCAATGCTCCACATCTGTAGATCAGGAGCCAAAGAGAGGACACAAATACACACACACATAAACACACACATACACAACATTAGGGGTGCGGGAAAAACTCGATTCTTAGACGCATCGCGATGCGGACGTGAACGATTCTGAATCGATTCATAAATGTCAAAAATCGATTTTCTAAATATTTCATTTATAACGTAATGTTGACGGAACGCAAAAGGCGGAACTGGAAGTGGGTAAGTGCAGTGCCCGGACAATCTGTGGCGGCACATAACAAAAACACCACTGGATGAGTGAGAAATCCGACCGGCTCCCTCTGCATTAAAAGCCAGGTTAGATCAGGAGTCACAACACAAATGTTCAGAAGAGCCATTTTGTCTTTTTAACAAAAATCAAACCAGCTTGGTAGCCACAACATTTAATGTCCAGTATGTGTCTCAGTACGTGATGATGTCCTAGTATGGGCTAAACAATATAAACGAGAGCGCAGATTTACTTTGCTCTACTTTAAGCTTTAGCTATAGCCGCTTTCCTTCTATCTCCGCCAGAAAACTTTTCTTCAAAACTAGAAGAGTTTCTTGTAAAATGACTCAGCGTCTGGCTATTTTACGAGGCTGAGGTCGTTCGTCTTAATCTCTGTTTTTTCGTTCGCTACTGGCGAGGCCAGACTTTGGTGCTATGTGACCTGCTGTCTGCTGTCTGTTCTCAGTCATTGAGAACCAGGGCTTTCGCGCTATGGATCTTATTTCAGGGCAACAGCGCATTTTATCGCAGATGAGTGGCAGCAGTGTCTCTGAATGTCTTCTAGTTCACTTGCCACTTCACTTCCATTTGATTTATTAATAAAAGATATTTTAGATATTTAAAGCAAGGTATTTGTAATGATCCATAATGCATTTACATTATGGATCATCACAAATACTTTGCTTTAAAACTACCAAGTCCTCAGACAGTAGGAAGATAGAAATCCTGTATAGAGAAAAAAGATGCATCGAGATGCATCGATAATCGTTTTATAATCGCATCGCAGCCTCTGAATCATAATCGAATCGAATTGTGAGGTGCCTAGAGATTCCCACCCCTACACAACATACAAAAATGTATTTATGAAAGCACAAACACAAATACACTGAAACTTACAGGCATATACACTAATACAACACTACACATATGCACTAATTCATTTCTTAAAATGCCCATCAGAAAATAATTTAAACAGGCGCTCTGTGTGTGAAATGTTGTGACTCGGTGTTGAGTTGCTAAGGAGCAATTAAGAGTCAAAGGAGACATATGAGAACCCTTTGCTGTGAAAACTGAGGGACCTCCTCCAAAACAGGCAGCATTTTAAATAGCAATTTATGGCTAGTGTGAAAAAGAGTTTAATATGTAATATGTATATATAATTTTTACTTCATTGCTACATTTTTATTACCACAAACCTATGTTTCATTTTTTTTATAAATTCCCTGTTTTATGAACAAATGCCCAGTTACACTGTAAATGAGGATCACCCTCAAAACAAAGAGTTTAAATAAAGGTTGAACTGAAAAAATAGAATCATCTCACACACAGCATACAAACACAACATATACACACAAATGAACCCAATCAAGCGCGTACACGCACACACGCGCACACACACACACAGAGGAAAAACTGCTGAGGATTTCATTGCTCCTCTCTGGGAGCCTAGCTCAGTCATTGTGTCCCTGCGTCTCATCAGTTTTCTGTCTCTCTGTCCGACACTCTCAATTTCTCTTGCATGTCTGTCATTTTCTCTCTATTTTCTCTCACTTTGCTCTCTCTCTCTCTCTCTCTTATTCTCTCTTCGCTTCATTCCAGACTTTGCTTTCTGTCCCAAAGGCCCTAGCTGCAAAACGCATTTGAAGCATTACTGCATATGTACGCCTCTGTAGTCCTCATCTAGGTGACAAGACTTTAAATGTGAGACATTGAGCTAGTTTTTATCTCAATGAAATGACAAAAAGGTTATCACATTATATATATATATATATATATATATAGGGTTTTCCACATTTTAGAATGTGGAATTATGCAGTGACCAAAAACTAAAGCACCTTTACTTCGATGCAGCTTTACATACTATCGATCATTCTCTCAAGCAGCTTCAATGGGAGCCAGGATGCTTTCCCAACAAGGCCTCACACTATTTGTTTTTCCTTTCATTTTTAAATTTAAGTTTTGAAAATTTTTCCTCTTTCAAATAAGGTCCCATGCAGGCATCAACTTCACTATTTGTATTTATCTTAAAGAATATAAACATAAAATAATTCAGTTAGGTGTATTCAAACTTTTGGCCATAGTATATATTTAGTGTGTATATTCATTAAGTGCACCTCCATGCATCTACCCTCACTGTCCATTTTATCAGCTCCAATTATCATATAGTTGCACTTTATTGCTCTACAATTACAGGCTGTAGTTCATCTGTTTCTCTGCATAATTTGTTAGCCCCTTTTTTTACCCTGTGAATGGTCAGGTCCCCCACAGGACCACCACAGAGCAGGCACTATTTGGGCAGCAGATCAGCACTGCAGTGACACTGATGTGGCGGTAGCATTAGTGTGTGCTGTGCGAGTGGTTCAGACACAGCGGTGCTGATGCAGTTTTTAAACACTTCAGCATCACTGGTGGGCTGAGAAAAGTCCATCAGTCAAAAGTATCCAACGAACAGTGTCATGTGGGCAGCGTCCTGTGACAACTGATGAAGGATTCGAGGATGACCAACACAAATTGCACAGCAACAGATGAGCTACTGCATCTGACTTTACATCAAGGTGGACCAAGAATGTAGGTGTGTCTAACAGAGTGGATAGTAAGTGGACACAGTGTTTAAAAATTCCAACAGCACTGCTGCGCCACTCGTACCACATAACTACCATCAGGTCAGTGCTCAGAATGATCCACCAACCAAATAACACCTGCTCTGTGGTGGCCCTGTGGTCCACTGGTCCCTAGAGAAACAGATGTATCTGTTCCTCTGCATAATTTGTTAGCCCCTTTTACCCTGTAAAAATCAACTAGTTATGAAATTCATAGCCTCACATGGCTTTATTTCAATCCTTGATTGGCTGTGATAAAAGGCATCAAGTACTCAAGATGTTCTTCTAAACTATTTTTCATCTAGCTCCCTTTCAACACAGATCCTGTTTCCACCAAATGCTGGGTCCTACTACAGCAGAAATGTGTCTGCAACGGTTGAATAGAATAAATAGATAGCATGCTGTTATGGTTAGCTTTGTGATAATACCTGAGAACACATTTCATCAACAATGGAACCTTTACTATCATAAAACTGCAAGTGAGGTGTCTAAACATCTAGGCTGCTAAGCCATTGCCTTTCTGCAAAAACATACAAAATATGGTATTCAGTTTTTCTGAGGTTTGATAAGTTGGTACAAAAAAAAGCAACGTTTCACATACTGCACTACACTAAATCCAACTGAACAGGCCTAATCACGCAATCTTTGTAATGTAACATACAGTTCGTCAGTGTTTTTTAAGCACTGGCAGTATCCACAGCTTGCTCAGAACCGCACATTGTGACTTCTTCTGTTTTGACTGTCACTGTGCATGAGCAGGTAGGGAAAAAAAGCCTTAATAACCAATAATATTATGTTTGCACATCCCTTCCCATAACCCCAACCTACCATCATGCAAAAATGTTCATCTAATTCAGAGACCCTACCTGGTAATGTGTTTAGCTCTGAGATGTCATGGTAAGGAAAATGTGTCATAATTTGCCATTCACATTCCAATCAAAACTCTGGAAACTGCAATAACAAGACAGAGGTTAAAAAATCATATGCGATATGCTCTTACATAACTGCCTAAAAACAGAACAAACCAACAGTATTCTGGGTAATTATTATGTATTTGACTCTTTCTAAAGTGACTGCAGCTGTTCAGCTAAACTGCTGTGACAAAAGGACTCCTATCAGCACTACAATCAAAACTGCACAGCTGAGATTGTATTTAAAAGTTTGCTACTACCCTTCCTTGTTCCATCTTTCAGATTGACACTAAATGTCTAAAAGCTAAATGCTAAATACTCTGAAAACAGTTCTACTACACAGAGAAATCTCAACAAGAACAACAGGTTAAGTACTCTCATTTGAAGCACACTTTATGTAGTTACCTACTGCTATACCAATATGAATATACACACATGTATTTGTATATACACTATATGGATGAAAGTATTCAGACATCCCTCCCAATTATTGAGTTCGGGTATTTCAGCCACATCCATTGCTGACAGATGTATAAAATTAATCATATAGCCTTGTAGTCTCGATAGACAAAAACTAGCAGTAAAATGGGTTGTACTGATGAGCTCACGCCAGCACTGGACTCTGGAGCAGTGGAAACGTATTCTGTGGAGTGATGAATCAAACTTCTCTATCTAGCGGTCTGATAGAGAAGTCTGGGTTTGGCGAAAGTCAGGAAAACATTACCTGCCTGACTGCATTGTGTCAACTGTGAAGTTGACAAAGACATTTTGGACAAGTGCATGCTTTCAACTTTGTAAAAGGCCCTTTTATGTTCCAGCATGACTGTGTTCCAGTGCACAAAGGCATGGTTGGGTGAGTTTGGTGTGAAGGAACTGGCCCACACAGAGCCCTGACCTCAACCCCATCAAACCTCTTTAGGATGAACCAGAATGGAGATTGTGAGCCAGGCCCTCTTGTCCAACGTTAGCGTCTGAGCTCATAAATGCTCGTCTGGCTGAACAGTCAAAAATTTCCACAGACATTACGGGGGAGGAAACTTGATTCTTAGATGCAACGCGATGCGGACGTGGACGATTCTGAATCGATTCACAAATGTCAAAAATCGATTTTCTAAATTTAAACTGATAGCGTAATGTTGACAGAATGCAAAAGGCAGAACTTGGAAGCGCGGGAGTGCTGCACCCGGACACTCTGTGGCGTGCACATAACAAAAACACAAATGGATGAGCGAGAAATCCGACCGGCACCCTGTGCATTAAAAGCTAGGTTAGGTCAGGAGTCACAACCCAAATGATAAGAAGAGCCATTTTGTCCTTCCAACAAAAATCAAACCACCTTGGGAGCCACAATATTTTATGTCCAATATGTCTCAGTATGTGCTAATGGCATAGTATAGGCTAAAAAACAAAAACGCAGACTTACTTTCCTCTGCTTTAGCTTCAGCTATAGCCGCTTTCCTCCCATCTCCACCAAAAAACTTTTCCTTAAAAGTAAAACAGTTTCTTGTAAAATGTCTCTCAACTTTTGCATGTTTTACGAAGCTGAAGTTTCTCATTGTCCAGCTTCTTGTTCAAATTTTACCATTCCACCTGAGGGGTCAGAATGTAGAGGCGGCACGATTTAAGGTGGAACGGGAAAATTGGAAAGAGAAGCTGACTTCAGCTTTGCAACTTTTTAGTGTTTGACAGCTTCTCATTGTAGATTTACGTACCAGGAAACCAACTGCAGTGCTTATAAATGCGAATAAGTCCATTAATCTCCAAATGTTCGTCTTGAATCTTTCTCTTTGCCTTTTCGATAGCTACTAGCTAGGTGAGATTGTCTGAATTGCTATGTGACCTGCAGTCTGCACGCCAACCTTCAGGGTTATAGGGTGGTGAAGGGTTGGCAGCGTTTAAGGCCATGTATTGTTAAAACTGTGTTAGATTGATCAGTAGAGCTTTTTTTTTTTACTGCAAAGGAGGATTATTTTATTTTTACCTAAAAATCTAATTCTGCTGTGGAGCCGCACCAGGGCAAAAGGTAAAAGAGCCGTATGTTGCCGATCCCTGAGCTAGCGTATGGAAGCACTTTGGCTTCTTTGAAGTTAAAGGGGAAAAGGACCTGAATAAGAGCCACACTATATGCAAGTTGTGTCACACTAAACAAAAGTATTTTGTAAACGATAAACATGAGAAACCATATTACACGTTTCCACCCGTTTTCCGTCCTGTTGTACTTGCTCCAACCAGAGGACCATTGAGCAAGCGATGTCAAAGCTTCCACCCGACTCGGAAGCAAATTGCAAACTCTATCGCAACTTTTATTGCCAAGGATTTGCGTCCATGAGAACGAGGGCTTTCGCGCTATGTTGCACACTTTGGAGCCAAGATACAGCGTCCCGTCTCGAAGATATTTTACTGACACAGCGACACCCCACTCTCTACAACCAGACCAAAACCGAAGTTATGCAATCACTGAAGAAAACATGTAGGTTAGCTGTAATGTGGACACCCAATGCCACGGAATCTTATTGCACCATAACAGCAAGAGCAGTGAAAGAGAGCCTTCCAGTTGACTTGCCTCATGGCTTCCGTTTGATTTATTAATAAAAGAAAATTCATTATGGATCATTACAAATTTTTTGCTGTAAGAGTACCAAGTCCCCACACAGTGAGAAAAAAAGAAATCCTGTATAGAAAAAAAAAAGATGCATCAAGATGCATCGATAATCATTTTATAATCGCATCGCAGCCCTCTGAATCGTAATTGAATCGAATTGTGAGGTACCTAGAGATTCCCACCCCTAAGAGACATGCTCTAAAATCTTGTAGAATACTTCCCAAAAGAGTTATCGCAGCAAAGAGGGGACCAACTCCTTATAAATGCCTATGGATTTAGAAAGGAATATCCTTAAAGCTCCTGTAAGTGTAATGTGTAGGTGTCCCAATACGTTTGTGCATGTTAGTAAAAAATAAATAAATTAATTAATTAATTAAAAAATCCATCCATCCATCCATCATCTAAACCGCTTATCCTTCTGGGTCGCGGTGGGGTGCTGGAGCCTATCCCAGCTGTCATTGGGCGGAATAAATTAAAAAATGAACAATAATAATAATAATAATAATAATAAATAAATATATATATATATATATATGGTATATAAAGTAACCAGTGTGCAAAGCTGTTCGTTTTATTTTTTAGTTTGTTACTTATATATGAAATAAATTTTATGGGAAATGGGTCACATATTAATACTAGATACTATTATATTGTTGTAAACGGTTCTAAAATGGCTGTCATGCTCTAAACAAACCTTACACTAAATAAAATGTCATTATTTGCTTGTAAGTTATACCTACTGTTACTAGACAAGACAAAATGACTAATATGAAGGGAGCTGATGCAGTCTCGTGGCAGCATGCTAAATAGAATCAAATGAGCCTTGAGATCATGCGTATAGGTCATGATCTGATAGCAGCTAGTTCCTTTTTTCCATAATAAAAAAGTCTTATTTTTCAGATAAATATGAAAGCAAAAACAATGAAAAGACAAATTTAAATAGTCTCTTTGGTGGAAGTTCGACACTGCAACCAAAATCAAAATTATGGCCAAACCTTGTGTGAAATGAAACCGTCCTGTCCTGCTCAGCCACTAAGTTTTGAATGGAGTAAAGTGATTATCATTATAAATGCTGAAACTGACTGACTGACAGTGCCTTTCCACACTGTCGCACTGTCATGCTTCTGTGGTTCGACTGAGAAAAAGAGAGATTTGTCATTGAAATGTGTTTTTTCCTTAAAATAAGTGTTGTACTTTCCTTTCAGACTTTCAAAATGTAAATCAAGACTAGTTTGTAGAGGGATACTCACATAAATATATGCCATGTGGGTGTATGGCATGGGGATATCGAACTAAAATGTAGTGAAATTATGCAGCACACAGAAATAGCCAGACTTCGTCTTAAAGGAATACTCCAGTGTTTTTCAACTTTATCGCTACCGGCCATGATTGATTACCGACAATACAACAAAGACAATAAAATAAAGGCAACAAAGACAATAAAATCAATGTATTACTCTTTACTGAACAAAAACCTGTTGATGCAGCACACTCATAACAGAACCCACTGGATGGTTGCTGAATTCCGACAGTAAACAAAACCCATATTTTTAGTATGACAAATATGTAAATCTGTATAATTTGTAGAGATAACATAAAGGTATTAATGGGCACTGGGATGATATAAATGCTGTGTCAGATATCACAAGGTAAAAAAGAATGAACTGGATCCAATCTAGCCTAATAAAGCACACACTCATCTTCTGTGATGTGATGTTTTTAGCTGTGCATTTCTTCTTGAGGGGTAGTGTTTGTGCTTTAGGGGTAGCTTAGTCATTTTTAAAGGAAAAATATTAGACCAGTGTCTGCACCAGCCAATACTCAATGTTTCAATATTAGCAAAGATATAAAGTTAGTTTTTAATGGAGACGAATTTATGTTGTACAATACTATCAATGTGGTGGTGGCAGAGTTTTCACAGGCTCCTGCCTGATCATCTGTGGATAGCAAAAAAGCAAAACAGGAAAGACCCGAGTTGCTGAGTGTAATGGTTGTAGTTTCAAATTTGTGTTATATAATGTATTCCAAAGAGGTTTTTTTTTCACAGAATTAAGCAGCTACCCAGTGACTTCTGTTTTAAGTAGGAAAAACACTGCCTGATAAGCACAGTCGAGCCTCATAGCCTTGGTAAAATCTGACCAGCCATTTGCCATTTATGACAGAAGGTCCAAGGGGATTGCAATTGGACTGTAGGTGTCAGTCTCTGTTTTTCAGTGTAACACTGACTCAGACACAGCATCCACAAAGTCATAAAGAAAGTTGTGTGGATACCATGTTCCTCCTGCAAGTGTGCTAAAGCATTCAGCAGAGTGCAGTAAGGGCCAACCCAGGCAGAAGAATATGAAAAGTAATGTTGTGTAACGTAATAACAAGTGAGACTTGAAATTGGGCATGATTAAACGAGTGAAAAGCTATTTTAAAAATGAACTTCAAACATTAAGTAAAGGCCATTTGTCACTGTAGTTTGCTATTTCTAAAGCAGAATTTCAAAACCCTCAGCCAAGTAAGCTGCTTGTCAGATTTTTAGTATGTGCTTAAATTTTTTGTTTCAAACAAAATGCTAAGGGTGCAGTGTGAATTGATGATTAAGCCATACTTAATATTTAAAAATATGTTTTCATGTATTAAAACATAGCCTTCACTTTTGACTTATTGCATTCCTTGGCTCTACACAGGACTTGGATTATCCATATTCATATCTTGGATGTGCATATCTACATTTGGTGACCTTTTATGGGCATTCCCACACTGCTAATAAATTTGTGATTACCCATTATATTCAGCTGAATATAATGGGTAATCACAAATTTATTAGCAGCGTGGGAATTTTTTAAAAATCTACAGATCTAGATGAGGTGATGAGTACAGGCTTTAAAAAATACTAACAAACGATGTGTTTCATTAAAAAGAGAATCAAAAGATTCTAGCTGGCATAGCTGTGTTTTCAGTCTAGGATAGTATAACTAGCATGTCTTAACTGCATGTAGTGATGCGTTGAATAAGTACGGTATATTACTTACAGATTTTGAAAGCATTTTTTTGATGCGGCACTACTATTTTGTTGGTCAGTTCCACGCAATCAAATCTAATAGGATAGGATATGAATATATGTATTGTGTATTACATTTGTATTATGAAAACATCTTCAAGTATTGTGATATTGTATTACCACCACACAGTGGGTAAAAGAAACCAATCTGTCTATTACATTTTATGGAACTAATAGATGGCAAGATTGAGGAAAAACTTCAAGGTCTAGACAGGCCTTGATTTCCACGGGGGTTAACAAGTTGGTTTAAGAGGAGAGATCAATAGTATAGCCTGCTTTAATCTTCTATTGAGCGGATGGTCAAATTGAATGACAGCTAGAACTTATTCCACAGGTCTGTCCAGACAAGAATAGGCTCTGGCTGCTCCAACCATCCATCACACAGTAGCTAAACATGGTCTATCCCCTATGCCCCCCACATGATGACTGAAAGGTTAGACAAGGCTAGAGTGCTGTGTGGGTAGCTCAACAAGGCTTGCAAACAGGCTTGTTAAACTGTATGCTCCTTTAAAGCTCATTTTAACGATAGCTGGTGGCCTTTTGGTACTGTATGACAGACTACATGTGGCACATCCGGCCATGCGGCCTCTTTGATCCTTGTACACACCCAAAGCTCTGCTCACCATCAGCTTCGGCAGATGTTGACCACTCACTCACTACAGCATGTGATGAAAATGCAGTAAAAATGCAGTGAATAAGCCAAATCGCTTAATAGTGGGCTGTCTGCTAGCATAACAGTAAACGGTTAACAGACTAGAAGGGCTATGTATTTTTTCTATATACAAGCTGGCAGCCACAATATAATTTGCATAGCCCCGGTCCCAGATGTGGGAGGTAGCCCTAGTAAGTGGCCACTACGAAACGTCTCGCCCATGGGGCAACGCGCGCTGTTTGCTAAACACGCTCACATTTGCTCGCATGCGCTCAATAAAAACGACACTTCCAATTTGCAATCGGCTGACTTGAACACCCCAGTATTTCGTAATTAATAATTCAAAACGAACCGAAGTCCCACCGGCGGCAAGCCCAATTTCACACTCTACTATCTGTACAAAGCCGAGACAAATAGCGTTAATTCTCCGATCATTCCTCATCGACCCCGCCACCGCGTGCCGCAGGTGTCTGCCTCTCGGTAACGACGTTGGCTGCAGATGAGAGGCCAGTGGGATGTGTTTTTTGGTCAGGAAAATGCTCGGCTAAAGCCCTGCGTGACGCCTCTTGCCCAATCATGACAGAAAATCTACAGCGAGCCAGGATCTCCTTGTGCAGCAGCAATGGGTGCTATGGGTGTGGAGGTTTGCGCGCAAAAAGGGGGGAGTAAAAAACACCCATAACGACAGCGAGATCAAATGGCCGCGCGGGATGCCGCATGTTGGTCTGATTCCCACACAATTCATATTAACTCGTAAACCAGCTTTGGGATTCCACTGCTGATGCGAAAAGCTAGAGAACGACGGAACCATCGTCAACGCGCAGTGCTTCGACTGATAGTCCAGTCATCCCCAGCCTGTCCAGTTCAATGTTGTTGTAAATAGCTGCGCTCGCGCCCCCCATCCTAGCAGATATCGTAGTGGATGCAGAATGCGACGGTTTTACCTCTCTGCCATGGTCCCACTTCTTTTTCTTCCCCGTTAAAATCCACTGAAAGTAATCCACAGCGCGCCAGTCATGGTGGTAGGGGCTCGGGCACCGCAGTACGGATCTGGAGCACGCGCTGTCTCTCCGCGTCGCCGTCACCACCGACAACCCTGACGTCATTTTGCGCTCGGCGGCGAGCACGCAAAGAAGGGGAACGGCCGTTGCCATGGCAGCGGTGCAACACCATCGTGGTTCGCCGCATGCTTTTTCAGTTTTCTGTTGAAGTGCTTAAGTCTCAAGTAATGTTTATTCCAAATAATATTATTATAAACCCTGCTACGATTTTAGTCTGATGAGGGCCATTTTCGTGTTAAACTCACGTAAACGTGATTTGTCTCTGATTAAGTAGTTTCATCTCTACATGCTTATTCCCAAATTTCAGTATTCATATCCATTCATCTGGGCTTCCATGTACCTCAAGACTTGTTTGACCTTTCTAAAAGATGCGCGCCAGTTCAATCTTTTTAGCTCACTGTTAATAGACAACAGCTCCATCTAGCGTTACGCAACTGAATTCAGGTTTTGTTTCCGCTGTACAGATTCTGTTTCAGTTAACCGACCAGACTAAATAAAACAGACCGTTTTCATTTTTAGGGTTAAAAATAATAAGCTCATCATTTTAAGCAATACATTTTTATGCAACGTGCCTATGGTGTCATTTTTCAAGCTTATTGGGAGGGTGGAACTACTGTTTAGCGTCCTTAGATTCCTCCCGGTGAAGAAAGCAGTGGGAACGCACCGCTTGAAAACATTCCACAGATTTTGGTTAGCGTTCATTTTGCTACCCGAGACCATGGCCTTAGCCATTTATAACCTGTACAGCTAACCTGTAAGTCATGCTCTGCGGTCCTGTTATGAGTGTAGTCTGTTGTGGGAGGAGAAACGGTACATGGCTTCGGGTGGCTGTGCGCGTGACCGCGGTGTTTTGGCGAGAGAAGGCCTCCTACACGCAAGGACAGAGTCCGGAGGCGCGCATCCGCGAGTATTTCTACTACGTTGATCATCAAGGACAGGTAGACAGCCTACATGACAAAGTAGATTCCTCTACTTAGAATACGCTCTTCCCCAGATTATATTACTAATAATAGCTTTTTTTATGCAGCACCTTTCACACAAAAAATGCATCCTAAATTGCCCCACAATTATATTTAAAGTTTCAGAGTAAAACAGTGTAAATAAAGCAGTGAGGAGCAAGCATAAAATAAGAGTTTGTGTTTACTAAAAGGTCAAAGGAAAAAAGAAATAAAAAAAGTACTGAAATAAAAGGAATATTGAATTAAAAGTAAAATGATTAATAATCTAAATTAAATTCGCCAAAATGTTGTTATTATTATTATTATTATTATTATTATGTCTTTTAATGTTTGGAATACATTTTGGAATGAAGCGAGGCATATGAAATGTATCTAACATTTTTAAAAAGCTATGTATTTTATCATATAGGTAAATAAAAGTTTTTAAATAAAACTATAAAAAACCTATAAAAGGTGAACTAGTAAATGCTAAACTAAATAAAAAGGTTCTCAGACACGTTATAATAGTAACAGTAGCTGTTTAATTATTAATAGGTAAAAAGTTCTACATCATTGTTGGACAGTAGCAGAAACCTCCTTCACTAATCTTTTTGTACTTCATCTTCAAAACATTCAATATGGCAGCACTTGATCTTAGGACTCACTTTGCAGCATAGAACATTGTCAGGCAGTCTGAAATGTATGAAGAGACTACACCATTTAAAATGCTAGGTATAAACAGGTATAATTCTGTTTAGTTCTTTCTCTTTTCTGTGTTAATTCTCTTGCTGCCGTGTCCTGAACAATTAGTTTGTCTGTTGTGTATATTCATATAATTAAGGTCTTCATTCATGGCTAACTGAACAACAAAAAAAACGTAATTACGTAATTCTGTGTCTTTACCAGCTCTTTTTGGATGATACCAAAGTGAAGAACTTTGTCACTTGCTTCAAAGGTATGAGCTCCCTTTCTCACCTCACACACACACAAAAACATTCAGCAGGAATTTTACTTACTGAATGGATATTTTCTTGCGTACATAGCTTCAGACTGAGAGGATGTTGTATACCAAATGAGTCACCCTGTGACACCTGAATGTGATGTCACCGAGGCCATATTGTCCCGTGACTTACTGCAAACTTCCTCAGTGACCTGGATCTTCTTGCTCACTCCAAGTGAGCAGGAACCCTGACGGTCATCCACTGCTCACATAACCACAGTTACATTTGTAACGTAGTGTTATGTTTCATATCTCCTGATCACCAGGGGTTGTACTTACTGAGTGGATCACAAGGAATGCATCAGACACAGCCCGTGACATGGGACAGGTTAGCGTCAGGTCCAATGACGCTGCCACATTGACAATATCGAGAAAAAGTGCAGGGTGCAGTGTAGGGCTGCATGATAAATTTTATTTTTATCGTTATCGCAGTATGAGTTTTCGTGATAAACACATTGTTAGAGCGGCGATGACAGAACAGATCTAATTACCTCATACACGCAGGGCCAGAGAGGCGTCATTACATTACCAGCACAAACCATTACAAGCCTGCTTCTGTGCTGGGACCCTGCTCTCTGCATATTAACAACTAGTCTATCTTGTGCACTTTCACAGTAGCGGAGGCTTAGCACTTCAGTACCCTGACAGAACATAAGAGCTGTCTGACTGATCAGTATGGTGCCAGACTGATAGACTGCTTAAGAAACCCAGGACTGAACACGTTCAGCAGGAAAACCAGTTTCAGCCTCAATGTCATATTCGCATCATCTGGACAACACTAGAGACACAGGGGGCTGACCAATAATACATGTAAGGGCCTCAGCATACTTCCTAAGAAGACGACGTTCGCATGAGAAAACACACACCCGCAGACGTCGCATGGTTTACTCACTGTGTTGTGTATATGGCAACTGGGTGAACACAGGCGACGACACTACTTGACACAGCCTGTGTAAAAAGAGGTTTTCCATGAAAAGGAGTCAATGACAACAGCCCGTAAAGGATGAAAAGTTTTGAAACTCAGCACTAAGAAAAGTTGTCGGGCTGCACAGTCGTTCCGATATCGAGAAGAGAAAAGAAAAGTTTGCATGGAGTAATGGGATAATATAGCCTCAGTGACATCATCACAGGGTGACTTGTTTGGTACACATGCTTTCAGTCTGAGGCTGTGTATACAGGGAAATATCCACTTAGTAAGCACCACCCCTGGCAGTCAGGAGATGTGAAACATAACTTGCAGTGACTACTGTGTCTCTGTCACTGAATGTTTGGATGGACTGTGAGCATGCCTTTGTCTCTCTAGGTCTACTCCACTCAGGGTATGATGAATTACAGCAATATCAACACTGTTAAAAGTGCTGGCTCTTCAAGGGTTCTTTAGTAAAGAAAATGATTTATATAGAACCATAACACTCAAAGAACTTTGCATGATTAAAGGGTTCTTTGCATTATTAAATGGATCTTTAAATTGATAGATAATATACTGTAGATGGTTCTACATAGAACCTTTTCAAAAAGGGTTTTATATAGCACCAAAAAGTTCTTTTGTTACGGTGTTAAGCTTGTACCAGTAGACAGAAAGAACTCTTTCACAATGAAAAGAGCCCTTTAATCATGCAAAGCGTTCTTTGAGTGTTCATTTTTTCTATGTAGAACCATTTTTTTTACTAAAGAACCCTTGAAGAGCCATGTTTTTTGAGTGTGTAGCTGCCAGCTCTTGTTGAATATTGTCTGGGACATGCGGCCTATGTGTAAATTATGAAAGATGCAGCCTAACTGTCATGTGTATTATATTCCTGTAATATAGATTCTCATGACTTCTGAGTAGTATTCTCACAGGTTCATAGTTTAGTGTTAATTATTTAAATAGAAATGAGATCTTTGTATTAATAGGTGCATAAATTGTAGTCCCAGATGTCTCATTGTTCTCCAGGGTGTTCTCAATGTTCTCTCTCAATGCTGTCAGCTGTTGTAGTTTGAAATATAGGGATTGTGCTGTAATTTACTGCATTCACTGAATTCTTTGTCATATACCCTGTAGAAATCCTGTAAGAGTGAGAGCCTTCCAGAATTACTAGAATTTTTGCATTTAATGGCTCCTAAATATAAACATATAGACAAATAAACATTCTAAACAATCTAGTTAATTGTAAAAACTGTAAAAATATCTGCCTGGTCATCAAAAGGGGTGGCTCAATAGCACTTTTTCATGTCCGATACCAATCTGATACTGTCTTTTCCCCTCTCTTTTCCCCTCTCTTTAACAGCTAAGCTGTTAATAATACATTTAACTGTATGCACTTTGCTTAACCTAGCCATCTAAATAACATCATACTTAAAATTTGAAACAAATATTCTACTCCACTAAAGGTTACTGCCCTAAAAGTTATGCAATACTGCCATTTCACAGAACTTTTAGCAGCATTTTTGATTGATTAGCACAAATCAAACTTTCAGAGTGACATTTAAAGTGCAACTTTGTGAAAAGTTTCATCACTCAGTGTAGCCTATACCTTAATGACATAGCAATACACAAGTTGCAATGTAGACCACAACTTAGAATTTATGTAACTCATATAACTTATAGGAGAAATCAGCACTAAACAACACTGCAACTGCATAGGACTTTTTCACTCATTTTACTTTCCATTGTTTCAATGCTGTGTGAACGTGCATGCCTTGTTTTTTGCCATGCCATGTTTTTTGAGGGGAAGCTGAATTTAAGGACGAACTGAATCAGATGCATTTGTGTACATATTTTTGAGATGTGCCCTCAGGTTGCTAGTGCTGGAATTACATAGCTTGCGTACAACTTTATCTCGAGGTTCCACAATTTTGCTGTCTACTGACCTACTGACCTACTCCGAAGTGTTTCCAAACAGGGCTTTTTAGATTTCTCAGAGCACAAATCACTCTCTCTGGCTGAGTTGGGTCTCTCTGCCATCATTACCACATGGCTGTTGAATTAATAATAATAATGAATTATTCGCTCATTTCAGCTGGATTTACATTTCATTTTAAATCATGAAAGTGATGTTGTGTGACTCCTGTCTGTCATGCAGTGCATTTGGTGGAGCAGCCCAGGCCCATGCGAGAACTTGCGAGGCAGCCCTCGTAATGCTGCTTTTCCCACAATATATGTAATAATAATATAATAATGTTAATATTTATAATAAATTACTATAAGTTTTCACAATCTAATGCCTTTTTTTTTACAATTACATAATTATATAATAGAATTTAGAATATTCGTTGACAAGCCTAGTCACATCTCCCTCAAGGATCAGTTAAACATTTACATGATAGTTTAGGCTAGGGGATCAGATTGGATTATACTTCTTTTTATTTCTTCCAATATCCGATCCAGTGATTTTGGCCAGTATCAGACCCATACCGATACTGAGGATTGGATCAGCGCACCCCTAATTATCAACACTGTAAAACATGCTGTACATTTACAGCAGAAATCTATTCAATCTACTGGGTTCCTTAAACATAGCAGATTGCTGTAAAAAATTGTGCATTATGGGGGAAGTTGACATCTCGTATTTTACAGTAATTATTTTGTTATGTTATTTGTGGATCATATTCGGAAAGTGACTTTTAATTTGTGTGGTCTTGAGTAGCCTCTCTGTGAATGTTGTTGCACTAAAGGTGGAGTTTCTTAGCATCCCTTGTGGTTTTGTCAGTGGTTTGTTAATGAGCTTTTATCTTCTTTATCTAGTTCTTTTCACATTTTTTTAGCGTTATTCTCAACCTAAAGCCATGTTTGCATGCATTTAATGCATTTTATATATTTTGTTTTGCTTTATATACAACCCCATTTCCAAAAATGTTGGGATGCTGTGCAAAATCCAAAATAAAAACAAACTACAATGCTGTGCAAATCATTTAAACCCTATATTTCATTGAACATAGTACAAAGACAACAAATCAAATGTTGAAACTGAGAAATTTTATTGTTTTCTAAAAAATATATGCCTATTTTAAATTTGATGCCAACAACACGTTCCAAAAAAGTTTGGACGGGGGCATGTTTACCACTGTGTTTCATCATCTCTTCTTTTAATAACACTTTGTACGCGTTTGGGAACTGAGGAGACCAACTGCTGTAGTTTTGAAAGTGAAATGTTTTCCCCGTCTTGTTTGCTATAGGATTTCAGCTGCACAACAGTTCAGGGTCTCCTTTGTCGTATTTTTCATTTTATAATGTGCCAGATGTTTTCAGTGGTGACAGATCTGGACTGCAGGCAGGTCAGTTTAGCGCCCAGACTCTTTTAATACGGAGCAGTGCTGCTGCAATACATGAAGAATATTGTTTGTTATTGTCTTGCTGAAATAATCAAGGCCTTTCCTGAAAAAGACATCATCTGTATGGCAGCATATGTTGCCAAAACATGTATATATCATTCAGCATTAATGGTGCCTTCACAGATGTGCACGTCACCCATGCCATGTGCACTAATGCCCCCTATACCATCATGAATACTGGCTTTTGAACTGTGCACTTATAACAAACTGAGTGGTCTTTAGCCCAGTGGACACAGCGTCCATGATTTCCAAAAAGAATTTCAAATGTTGATTTGTCGGACCACAGGACATTTTTCCACTTCACCTCAGTCCATTTTAAATGAGCTCAGGCCCAGAGAAGGTGGCGGTGATTCTGTGTCCTGTTTATATATGGTTTCTTCTTTGCGTTTAAGAGTTTTAATTAGCATTTGTAGATGAAGCACCGAACTGTTTTCACAGACAGTGGTTTTCAAAAGTTTTTCTGAGCCCATGCAGTGACTTCCACTACAGAGTCATATCTGTTTTTAATGCAGTGCTGCCTGAGGGCCCAAAGATCATGCCAGCAAATACTGTTTTTCAGCCTTGTCCCTCACATACAGAAATTTCACCAGATTCTTTGAATCTTTTAATGTTATTATGTACCGTAGATGATGAAAAGCAAAAGTTCTTTGCTATTTTACATTGCGAAAACATTATTCTTGAATCGTTGCACTATTTGCCCACACAGTCTTTCACAGTGGTGAACCCCTCCTCATCTTTATTTCTGAAAGACTCAGCCTCTCTGAGATGCTCATTTTATACCCAATCATATTACTGACCTGCTGCCAATTAACCACCAGGTGTTTTTTAGCATTACACAATTTTACCAGCCTTTTGATGCCCCCGTCCCAACTTTTTTTGGACTGTGTTGCTGGCATCAAATACAAAATGGGCAAATATTTTTCAAAAAACAATGAAATTTCTCAGTTTCAACATTTGATATGTTGTCTCTGAAGCATTTTAAATGAAATATATGGTTTAAATGATTTGCACATAATTGCATTTTGTTTTTATATACATTTTTCACAGCATCCCAACGTTTTTGAAAATGGGGTTGTTTTTTCTTTTTTTAACCATGATGGTGTTTGTGATATTCAGTTAATAGTTCATTCTGCAGTGTTGCATTAAAACAGACATTGGGTAACTACTGGCTTTGTGATCTTAAGAAAGTGGTGTAATGTCTTGCATAAAATGTGTGTATGTACAGTTTAATGGTGTTTTAAGTAATAGTATGATCATAATAGCTCCTGAAATCCGACAAGGCCAAGGGTTCTTTTATCAGTTAACTTATGGGGAATAAAAAATGCAGCAATAACCTGTATATTTGGATTACAGCAATGTGCTGTAATTGTGAATTGCTGTCATAATTTTATAGTAAATTTTTCCAGTCCTTTTCTTTTGGTTCCCTTAAGGTCCTTTCAATAGATTTTTAGAGAGCTTTAGAGATCTTTAGAGAGCCATTTATGTAAATGAGATGTGTGGGTGTGAATAACCTTATTAAAGTTAAAAGAACCTCTACATAATGTGAAGCTTCTAGGAAGAAACTTTAAGCTGGTATAGAACCTTCACATTATGTGAAGGTTCTTTAAACCCTTACAAATCTCTGTTTCAAACAAGGTTCTTTAGGGAACAAAAAGTAGTTCTTCCAGGGCATCACTTAACTAACCCTGGTACCCTTTTTAAATTAATACAAAAATCCTGCTATTTCAATGGTTTTATGTTTTTTTTTTTCTTACAGTGCCACAATTTCTCTGTTTGAAATGTCTCATTTTTGTTCTCCTTTATTTCTTCTCATCAGATCAACAGTTTCTTGTTTTCTTCTTTAAACATCTGAAAGTCAATCAGACTGGCCGTTACCAACAGCATTTCCCCTTCGTCTCACTGTGTGGACGTGAGAGGAACTTCCTACGCTGTGATGATCTTCCAATTGTCTACACTCACTTGTTGTCTGAGTCGGGCTGTCAGGAACGTCTGTCATACTGTGGAGGCGGGTTTAAACTGACAGTTCCATTCCGACCACAATCCTTGTTCATGCATCCAGCCAGTGGTAGAGTGTACCACCCTGCTCCTGAGCATGTAGGGGGTGTTGGATTGGTACGCTCTGCACTGGCCATAGAGCTCAGCCCTCACTTTCAGTACTCTTCAGGGCAGGACAACACTTCCCAGCCTACTCATTTCCTTTGGGCCGGGCAGCAACACACACTGACCAATGAGCTATCCAAACGTTTCCTTCTGGAGTAGAAAGAAATATTAAGACAACTGTGGCAAAACTTTATTCTCAAATGCAGCATTTTGATTAACAAACTACGATAGATAAAGGGCTTGATGTGTGATTGTGTATGTGCATATTTGGTCATTATTCATATCCACATATTTATTTGAAAAACTGGGACTGTATATAGTAATGTTCTATGAGAATGAGTCTTCCATCAAGATTAGTTCATGCACAATGGATCAAAGCCTCCGCTTTGATACCACAGTCGATAACCTTGATTTAAATGGTTAAACCTTTTAAAATACTATTGAAACAAATGTATCTTGCAAACACTGCTACACATGTCTGGATCTCGAGGAAAGCCATCCTTATACAGTTATACGATCGATACCAAACTCTAGCCTGGTTTAAAAACAATAATTACCCTGAATCACCTAAGCTTGAAGTTTTATTCTACTCAGTTAATTCAGCCTAGGATTAACAAATAGGGAATGTTTGTGCATCTGTGCGTTACCAATAAACTTGCTGAACACATTTGAGAGACTTTTTCTTGCCCTCCAGTATAGCAGAGTGCATTATAGTTTCTGCTTCCACAGGTCAGAATGTCTGATGTCAAGAAATGTTTTCTATCATCTTGAGGATATTTGGTCCCCACAAATAGCTACATACGCCATATGATTAAAAGGTTTAACTTGAAGATTTAACATCATAGGCTAATTACAATCATTTGTTTGGTCACTTGGGCAATCTGTGCAAGCGGTTGTGATTACAGAAGTTAAATTCGAAAAAAGTATGTTTTCCAGTTTAAAAGTGTAGGTTTCTATGTAAAACAAAATACACACTACATCAATACAAATATTGCACTGTTGCCATTACTTGTGCTGATCATTGTTGTGGAACCGATGTAAACCAAGCAAATTCACTATTGTTGTCAGTGTGCAATCCGGAAGCCAGACAAAAACAGTCTCGCCCAATAAAGCTGTAAGTTAACCTGTAGTGGTGAATACTGAAAATGTAAGGGGCGGAGCGAGAGCTCGTACATAACAGAGAGAAGGTCAGAAGGCGAGCACGCGGTGAGGGGGGGAAGGCCGAGAACTAAAGAACTTCATGTCCCAGCAGACTTGCCTGTAGTTTTTGGAAGAGCGATAATGGCGATGCTGTTGAATGAAAAATGTGCCACTCTAGAGCGCTCTGTGTGCGAGCGGGTGTCGCCGCTGCTCACGGATCTTTACCAGTTTACTATGGCATATGCGTACTGGCGCGCGGGCAGACACAACGAACCCGCTGTGTTCGAGTTGTTTTTCAGGGATAATCCGTTCGGCGGCGGATTCTCACTTTTTGCAGGATTGAGTGACTGTTTGCTGTTTCTGAGGAACTTTCGTTTCCAAAATGAAGGTTAGTGTGCATGTGTTTTAGCACTGCGAGGCTATATAATTATCGCTAAAGTTGGCAGTAGACTGTGAGGGATAGACTGTGGGAGTTACTCGTTTCCGTATGTCATGACAGATGAAACATTGCACAATAGACGTTTACCAAACAGCTTGTTTCACATGTAGCCAACCGTCACATGGATACGAAGCAAGTTCGCCTTTGAATTGCTTTACAAATGTATGAAGAAGATGAAGTACACTTGGAAGGACTTTTGAACGTCACCCGCCACTGCTTAATTTTTTTAAGCAGTTTGCTAAGTGTAAATACAGCAAATTGTCTTACTTTCCAGTCACATTTTAACCTTTGTAGTAACTTTTAGCCTACGTCATAGAACGAAGTTCACTAGTCCAGTTAAAATGCAGACCCTCTCTCCCCCCTCACAAAGTAGAGCAAAGGTACTGAACCTTTTCATTCCAGACTGACTGAACATTCTCAAACAAACATATTTGGCAGAAACCCAAATGGCTCCACGTCGGACGTAGAGTCGACTACTGGGGTGTGAAATTATTGTTATGTATTAGGACTTTTTAAATGTACTATATAGGGGCCTAAACAAACACTTTACAGAGTCAGGCCCAAGGGGGAAACAACTTCTATGAGGCAAAACAAACAACAACAAAATCAATAGCTGGTGCAGCCCAGAGGAGAATGGGTTTCCTGTCTAAATATCTTTGGGAGGTGTCAAGAGTCACAAGATTAAACACATTACAAGAAGTGGCACATGGATCATACAGAAGAAGGTTCTGTGAGATAGGCCAGTGACTAGAAATCTTATTAAAGATGGATGTTTAATATGAGACTTGATGGGTAAAGATGCCAGTATGAGCATAAGACAGATTTACAATATTAAGGAACTGGTTAGAAATTCATGTGGGATGCAGTGTAGGGCAGTTTGTTCTAGATTAATAAGCCTTTATTAGATAGCTAGACAATGTGAGCTGAGACATACAGTCAGTGGTGTGTGGGGGATGTGTGGCACTGGATTAGTATGAGAAACATGGAAAAATCATTGGCATGTGTTAAATTTTGTTGGCGTGTGTTATATGGGTTATTGTCTGTGGGGGAAAGGTTGTTTCCTGTTGTTCATTCCAGAAGGCAGGCATTGACAACAAGAAATTGATTATTGGTAGGTAGAAAATACCTTTTATCATCCTTAAATAGTCATAGACTAATTAATGATATCTCTGAAGAATCCAGGTAAATGTTTTCATTTTAGCAGGAAAGGCATTAGTGTTTTCTACTTGTGTTAAAATGTGTTGACTGTGTACAACCTTGTAACTTTATGCAGTCTAACAGAATTTGATTAGATTCAGATTCTTTTAGACATGATTGAATATTAGATATGAGAACATGATACACTAGATGGCCAAAATGGGTGACTACACAATACTAATGATGTATGTACAAATATTCTGGAAGTTATTGGTTTTAGACCTAGGACAAGCTTTTTACCTAAGCACTGAAGAAATGTTAAGGAAGCAGACAATGTTAATGGTTTTATAAACACAAACAATCTAATTTGCATTGAGCCATCACCTCTACCTTTGTACTCTTAGAATTAGAGTTCAGAAGCATTAGTCAACTCTGTTTGCACACAGAGGAATTAGACCTCTGCATTTAACCCATCCATGCAGTGAAACACCCACATACATGCACACTAGTGAACACACACACAAGGGAGCAGTGAGCACACTTGCCCGGAGCGGTGGGCAGCCCTATCCACGGCACCCGGGAAGCAGTTGGGGGTTAGGTGCCTTGCTCAAGGGCACTTCAGTCACGTACTGACGGCCAAGGGGATCGAACCAGCGACCTTCCGGTCACAAGGCTGATTCCCTAACCTTCAGCCCACGACTGCCCTCAAAACCTCCTGTAAACCCTATAAAGGTTTTTACTAGTTTTAAAAGAAGACCTGTTGAGGAATAATTCATTTAAATATTAGAAGCTTACCTGAAAAGGATAAAATGAATCAACTGAAAGTTTTGATAGCACAGCCTGTCCAGATATATTAGTCTTAACAAAGACCTGGCTTGGACACGCCATAAGTGATGCAGATGTAGCTTTATATAACTTCACTCTAAATGGACTTGACAGAGAATCGAGAGGAGATGACTTGTATA
Organism: Colossoma macropomum; assembly: GCF_904425465.1. Taxonomy (NCBI): domain Eukaryota; kingdom Metazoa; phylum Chordata; class Actinopteri; order Characiformes; family Serrasalmidae; genus Colossoma; species Colossoma macropomum. The sequence continues at coordinate 33,847,177 of NW_023494795.1, read as the reverse complement.
TTAGTAGAGAGTTAAAAGTCTACCCTGATTGATTTAATTATATCTAATAGAGTAGACAAAATCACCTCCTCAGGAGTGGTGATCCTGCTTTCAGTGACCATTGCCTAATTGGATGCATTATAAATAGTTACATGAAAAAAATAAGTTCTCGATTGGTGGTTAGAAGGAATTTTTAAAATTTAAATTTTTACGATTTTCTGTCTGACTTAGCAATAAGTGAAATACATACATAGTGGCTAATGCTCTCACTGCTATTAATCTGCAATAAACTACAGGTGGGGATGGTCTGGACCCCTGTTTCCAGCGTCTTGCAACCTTGATTATTATAGTATATATTACATACATTTTTAGGGGCCCAACAGAAGTGCAACAAGTGCATGGAACCGTATTGCTTTTTCAAGTATTTTTTTTCTTATTCTTTTTCTTACATAAAACTAATTGGAGAGAAGACACTGTAAGTCATCCAAACACCAAAGTTTGATGATAGGTGTAGAATTCCAGGAGCTTTATTAAATGGTTTTGCACACTATGTGCAGTGCCAAGTGTCGGCTAGGGTGGTGTAAAGCACGTTGCCACTGGACTCTGGAGCCATGGAAATTTATTCTCCGCAGTGATGAATCATACTCCATTATCTGGCATGAAAGATGGACGAATTTGAGTTTGGTGGATACCAGCAGAACACTACCTACCGAAAGGCATAGTGCCACCAGTAAAGTTTGGTGGAGGAAGGACAGTGGTCTGAGGCTGTTTTTCAGGGTTAGGCCCCTTAGTTTCAGTAAAGTGTACTGTTAATACTTAGAAAATTATGTGCTTCCAACTTTATGACTACAGTTTTGGGAAAGCCCTTTCCTGTTCCACCATGACTGTGACCCTGTGCACAAAGCCGGGTGCATAGAGACATGTTTTGACGAGTGGCCTCCAGTGGCCTGCAGAAAGCCCTGACTTCAACCCTGTTGAAGACCTTTGGTATGTATTGGAACATTGATTGCAAACCAGGCCTTCTCGTCCAACATTGGTCTCTGACCTCACAAATGCCCTTTTGACTGAATAGGCATAGATTCCCACAGAAGAATGGTGGATGTTATAGCCGCAAAGGGTGGCCAATGGTTTTGGAATGGGGTGTTCCACAAGCTCATATAGATGTGAAAGTGAGGTATCCACAAGACCATATAGTGTAAATAATGAATTCAGTATGAGTGTAAGGCAGGATCAACCCTTCAACCTTCCAGAAACAAGTTCATGTAGGAATGGGTAGTCACCAGCTAGACTGTTTGCTAATGTAAGTGTATATTAGATAATTAAAATATATATGAAGTATTACTTACCATTGAAGTTCCAAGAGTTTCAAAATTTGTGTGTGTGTGTGGGTTATACAGATGTAGAGTATTTGCGCTCAGTGCTCCCCTCGGACACAGACCCAGACTTCTTCACCTACCTGAAAGGATTAGACTGCTCTGCTGTCTCCATCAGTGCTGTATCTGAGGGCACTGTTGTCTTTGCCAGGGTACGTACAGTCATAACAATACTTCTCAATTACCTCTAATGATGAGGTGTAGAGGAAGAGGATTATGTGTTGTGTCTTGTGTTTAGGTCCCTTTTTTGGAGGTTTCTGGACCTCTCGCCATTGTTCAGTTGCTAGAAACCAGCCTGCTCTGTCTGGTCAATTATGCAAGGTATATTTTACACACTTGTTTCAACTAATTTATGCATACTCTTATTCATAAATTGCCTTCATTGTTGTGTAGTGATCATGCAGGATGATGTCCTGATAAAACAGAATCGTATGTAAACAGGTTTAGCCTTTAGCCGGTTGTAGTCAATCAGCAAAGACCTGTTTGGTGTCAAAAGTTAGCTATAAAAATTGAAAAAATCTTCAAGACGGCTGTTACTCTTGTTCTGCAGTGTACTTTTGTCCAATTTTCTAGATAGCAGTGTATTATACATTGTCAGAAACCTCTTAGCTCCAGTGTAAAACTAAAGTGGCAAACTTGTGACAACAAACATTTTTTGTCTTGATCAACTACATTTAAAGTAAAAGGAAAATTGTGTTTATTAGATTTTTCACAGAACCATATCTGTAAGTGATTTGAATGTCATTAAGTGTTAATTCACAAGGTTATTTTCATTAGCAACATTCACTGTTCCTACTTTGTATATCCTCAGTCTGGTGTGCACAAATGCTGCACGCTTTCGTCTAGCTGCAGGCCCCAAACGCCGGCTCCTAGAGATGGGCCTGAGGAGAGCTCAGGGACCAGATGGAGGACTGACTGCGTCTCGATATACATATATTGGAGGTAAATACACACAGACAGCTGCACTTGAGATTATACTTGAGTTCCAATAGATTGGTGTTTTGTGCTGTAGGGCTTCAGTAAACGGGCATAGAATAGGCCTATAGGGAATATTCTGTGCATTCTTGTGGATGGAGATTACTGTAGTCCCTATGGTGTCTTGCTCCGGAAATTAGTGTTTAGAGCTAATCATGGTCTGTTTTAGGTAGTGAGTTACACTATTTAACTTTTAAGCTTTAATTAATGCAGCCAAAATGAAATGCCTGCATTTGTGGTTTAAAATTTTGCAATGATTTTGCCTAGAATTAGCTGCTAAAATGTTATGCCATTCCTATATCTTAGGAAATACTTCCACAAAGTGCCCAGATTACAAGACAGACACTTTCTCTATTTTGATTACTAATAACTACAGTATTGTAAGAAACAGCATTAGCTACATTATTAAGGCACATTAGCATTTAATAAGCTGTCCACTACACTACGTTTTTTTCTGGATCTGTGGTGCTGGTATCAAAGCGCAAAGATCAATCTACATGACCTCCAGCCCCACCCCACCCCACCACAGCCCCACTGCTGCATGGCAATGTGGAAGCATATCCATTCTTCAGCTGTCTTTCTGGCCTCAGGTTTTGATTTGACGAGTAATGCTCTGGCTGGGCGTCTCTTTGGGATTCCAGTGGCAGGAACTATGGCACACTCTTACGTCACATCCTTTTCCTCTCTGGAGGAGGTGTGGCCACAGGTGCGTCATATCCTTGTTTCCTGTTACTCACTAACTAGCTGTAGAGATATCTGCAGAAAAAAAAGTGGGTAGCGCATTAACATCATATAATTCAGTTTTGAAACCAGCCCAGGGATGACATCTTGCTCACATTGATCAAAATTACAGTGACCATAATGGCTTTAGAGAAACTGTAAACACCATAATGAAGAATATTTATGATAAATGTATTTGCTGAGTTTCACATGGTAAAGATTTTAACTATTTCAGCCTAATGGAAAGTTTCGGTTTCCAAACTGGTCGTTTTGCTCTATCTCATCTCTGAACATATAGGGATACAGCAAAAGGACCTGTTTGGAAACCAAAACCTACAATTATGCTGAAGTAGTTCAAATTAAGCATAAACTGTCTAGGGGCCCTCAGGAATGGTTTGAGAACCAGTGCTTTAAATTCCTGTCCACTGTCCTGGAATACCCCCTGCCCTGCACATTTTTGTTTTTTCCCTGCTGCAAACACGCCTATTCCACTAAAATGCCCAGGGCAGGCAGTGCTCCAGGACCAGGGTTAGGAACCAGTTTTTTGGCCCTGGACTGTGTGTAAGTTAAAAATAGAGATGGTTGCTACAACATTAAAATGTGAAATATTAGTAATTATTATTATTGGTTTAATATTGGAATTACAACATATAATTGCAACTGAAAGTTCTGTTCATAGTCACTGCAATGTATAACATCATGGAAATCACCACAGCCCCATATATGGAAGATTGCAGATTAGATCAGTGGTGGACGAAGTACACAAATCATGTACTTGAGTTAAAGTAGAGATACCCAAGGTAAAATATTACTCCAGTAAAAGTAGAAGTCCTCCATTTAGATCTCCACTTGAGTAAAAGTACAAAAGTATTTGCCTTCAAATGTACTTAAGTATCAAAAGTAAAAGTACTAAAAGATTAATTATGACTCTAGTGTCCTATTATCATTTTTGTAAGAAGACTCTTGCTTCATTAACTAATCTTAGGTGAAAATACTCCAGTGTCTCTCTTGGTAAACCAATCTTTTTAATACAATGTCAATACAATGTAATTAGTCTGTCACTGATGTCTATTAAAATCACAAAACACAATTTCCATTAGGTAGAACCAAGTGGCTATAAAATAACTTTTTGCAAACAAGCAAAGTTGCAGTTTAAGATTTATTTGCAACTTAGTTGCAAGTTTAAGTTTAATAAAAACTTGCTTTAGACACAAATGTTTCCCTTTATTACATTGCATCTGTAGGTCTCTGTTCATAAACATGAACTAGCGAAAACAAATTTACTATGAAATAAAAGTGTTTGTATAAATTCAGAAAAAAAGACACGTGCCAGTCACAACTGCACGTGTACATATCTCTGTATTGTGGTCTGTTTACACAAAGTTAGGTTAGTTCCATCATTTAGGTTGGCACAGGCACTCTCAAAATTTTACGCTGCTGCACTGAGGTTGAACCGTATGCTTGCACTGGATAGATATGTCCAACAGGTCAAAACGAGGTCAAAACAAAGTGCGCACTATACCCTGATTGATGTGCTTGTTTCATGCTTCTTTCGTTTTGACACGTTACGTTTTTATACATACAAACCAAAAGGAACAACAGATTTTGCATAATGTAGTGGAGTGAAAAGTAAGATATTTGACTGTGAAATGTAGTGGAGTGAAAGTAAAAAGTCACCCAGAATGGAAATACTTCAGTAAAGTACAGATACACAAAAAAACGACTTAAGTACAGTAGCAAATTACATTTACTTCATTACTGTCCAGCACTGGATTTGATTCACTGTGCTGGCAGGAATGCCACTGCTATACTGTGGGCAAAGTTGCATTCACCTACCATTGCAAAATACTTGAGAAACAAGTGTCTAATAGATATGTATTTTTTTTACAATATTTGGTATGTCTGATTTTTTTATGTCTGATGTCAGTGCTATGTAAAATTAATCAATGATCATCTCACACTCACTGCTTTTCATTTATTGTGTAAACTTATTTTAAAATGATCACATTGCTACTGGCTACAATAAGATATAATTATGTGTTAACATTATCAGCCCTTAATGTCATGCCAAAAGGCCTATATTAGTATAGTAGATTATAGAAATGTGGAGTTCAGTCTTTCTTCTAAGTTTAGTTCCAACTCTCATTGAATCTTCCACATTTAAATCCTTTAAGCTAATGAGGATTGAGTCAGTGATGGGCGATATCATATCTGATGCTTCATGTAGATGTTTTCACGTTACATGAGCTGCATCATGATAGATTTGACATTGGAGCAAACACAAAATCATCAGTTAAAAAACATTAAAAATCACATAAAAAAAAATCTAAATCTCTGAATGCAGTGATTTATGTCCAATGTTTCACTGCGCAAACAGGCCTGATTAGACTGTCTTTGAAATTAGGGGTCCAAGCACCTTTATGTGCATGGAACCCCACTGCTTTTGCTAGGATTTTTTGTTCTTTGGCTCTATTGAGCAACATTTTATGTTTTGGGCCCATATCTTCTGAACAGTAAGGCCTACTGTCAAAATTCTTGCTTATCCTTGGTTTTTCAAGATATTCGCACAATATTGGTCTCAAAATGTTCAGGGGAGTTTGGATATTTGTGAACAATGTGGCTGCCACATGCCAATTAAGGCCCCTTGGGTTTAGTTTATTTCACATAAGTGGCAACAGATCGGGAATGCTTTGGCCATTTATCATGAAACTTAAGATGCCTATACCCCCACATGATTCTGGGGATGCTCACCAAATTTGATACCAAAAATTCAACAGGGGGCGCTATAACAGCCGAAAATCTGTTTCTCACCAACCACTTGGCCCATTGAGCTAAAACTTTACATGCTGTATCTCTGGCCCATTTTAGAAGTAAGTTGCTAAGGACAACTCAATACATTGGCAAATAAGCTTTCAACAGGCATTCAGAGAGCTTAGCATTGGCCAGTCATCACACAAATTTAGTCCATGTAGGCATTCTCTAATTCATGACCTCAATCGGCCATGAGGTGGCACCATTCAACAAAAACAAGAATAAGTTTTATGATTTTTTTTTTTTAAATAAATTATTTCATTTCATGCATAACAGAAATCACTGTATTTAAAAATTCTTTAACGGTTTTTGAACTTTTTGAACTAGTTTGTGGATTTTAATCAAGCAGCAGTTGCAGAATGGTGGTGGAGCAGATGTTCCAGTACTGTACCAAAGAGTCTATGAGAGGGGCAGAAGGGGTCGTCCACAATGCTGGTGGCCTTGTGGTAGAAGGGGTCAGTGGTGGGTAAAGACACCGCTTCTCTTCTCTGCTGTCCTCACAATCCACTGTGATCCGAGACGGTGCAGTTTCCATACTGGACAGTGAGACAGCTGGTGTGGATGCGCTCCATTGTACCCCTGTACAATGTAGTGAGGACTCTGGGCTTCCTTGGCCGGGCTGCAGGGCTTTCTTGGCTAGGTGGGTGGTGGTAATGGTCCAAGTGAGGTGGAACCGCAGTTCAGGAGTAACTGTGATGATCACTCTGCCCTGCATATCAGTGGTTCAGCTGTGAAGAGAACCACGGTTCCTCCTGAAGTCTAAAATCATCTCTTTTGTTTTATTAACATTAAGAAAGAGATTGTTGTCTCTGCACCAGTCTGCAAGCCACTCCACTTTCTACCTGTATGCTGACTCGTCATTATTGCTGATAAGACCCAACTACAAACTTGATGTGATTTAGGCTGTGCTTTACACAGTCATGAGTCAGCAGTGTGAATAGCAGAATACTAAGTATACAGCTATAAGGAGCACCACTGTTTGGTGTGGTGGTGCTGGAGGTTGTGTTGCCACTCCTGACACACTGAGGTGTCCAGTTGTCTAGAATCCAGTGGCAGAGGGAGGTGTTCAGGCCCAACAAACTCAGCTTTCCAATAAGTTCTTGTGGGATGATTATGTTGAATGCTAAATTGTATGCAGCATTTTGACATAATTGTCTTTTCTATCCAGGTGGGTCAGAGAGAGGTGAATAGCAGAGGATAAGGCGTCTTCTAGAGACCAGTTATTACGATATGTCAATTGGAATGGATCCTTCTTAATACTTGGTTAGTGGAAGGAGGAATGGTCCTCCTTACCGACTGGTTTAACATTTTTATACTAATGGAAAGACCATATTTCATGTTCATATTCCTCTTGTGTTATTGTTTTGCTATCCGGTGTCGACCAGAGAACAATCCCCTTTTGAGTCTTGGTTCTTCTAAAGATTTATTCCTCTTGCTCTTAGGGAGTTTTTCCTTTTCACTGTTGCAGTTGGTTTGCTCATAAGAGCTTGGACCCTTTTTTCTGTAAAGCTTATTTGTGACAACGCCTGTTGTAAAAAGCACTATATAAATAAACTTTGACTTTACTTAGTTATGTGCTTCAAACCACGCATAGAAATCATTCAGCATGTTTCAGAGTGAAGCATCATCTTGCTCTGTAGTCACTTTGCTGTCAGTGAATGCCCTGCCTTGCTGTGTGTCTTTGGTATCCTAAAAGTAATGGTGAATTCTTTGTGCAAAGTTGCACTTTGCCTCTCTGATAGCCTGGGGCAGGTTGGCTCTTGACTTTTCATCAGACTTTTCAGCAGGTCATATACCTGTGCAGTCATCCATGGTTTCTGGTTAGCACATGTGGTAATGGTCTTGGAGGAAGTCACATCATCTATGCACTTGCTAATATAGCTAGTCACAGGTGTATTCGTCCAAATCAGTTGAACCATGATATGTAGTAACCTCTCTGAACATGTTCCAATCTGTGTTTCAATCTCTGCGCTCAAAACAGTTCTGAAGCACTGAGTTGGCTCTCTCTGGCCAGGTTCTCACCTGTTTCAGAACCGGCTTGGCACACCTGAGCAGCGGTTTGGATACTGGAATTAACATAAGAGATGTGGTCTGAGCAGTCAAGGTGGAAGTGCACGCAGCCTTGTGCGCAGTTGGATACTGGTGTAAACAAGGTCCACTGTGTTTACTCCATGAGTTGCAAAACAACTCGCTGGTAGAATACAGCCTGTACTGACTTCAGATTTGCATGATTAAAGTCTCCAGCACAAACCACTGCCCATCCTAGTGTGTTTGCCGCACTGCTACTTTCTAGCACACAATTTTTTGCTGCGTTCTCATTCCTGGCCGGTGTCACACAGTCCTAACCGAGACCCGCGTAGTAGACCAAAGACGTGCGTCACCTACAACAGTCCAAAAACGTAGACATTCTGTACTTATGCCTGAATGTACAGCAAAAAGAACAGTTTAGCAATTATTGACTTGTGTCTTTAGCTTAACTGACATTAGCTCAGCTGCATGCAAATTAAGAAACAAAATGTCACTTTCATTTATGCTCATTTCTAATTTCACTGCAGACTTTGGTGCCCTCCAGGGGCGGTGATCCGATGGACCTCATCTCTTTGGTGAAGGGTTGGTTAGGACGTGTGTGTCAGCTATTGGGAACTAAGCCTCAGAGGGTGCGCGAAGGAGAGCTTGCTGCTTTCCTGTCCTATGCCATTGCATATCCCCACAACTTTCTGCCTGTGATTGACAGCTACAGTGTCAGCTGGTAACACATCACTCGGTTTCTCAGAGTAACATGGTTTATCAGGATGGGATAACAAGAATATGAAATGTGTGCATATGTTGTTATTGCAGCAGTGGGTTGCTGTGTTTCTGTGCTGTTGCTCTGGCTCTATGTGAATTGCAGTATCAGCCTCTGGGAGTAAGGCTAGACAGTGGAGACCTCTGCAGGCAGTCTGTGGAAGTGCGCCGTGTCTTCAGAGAGTGCAGCAACCAGTCAGTAACAGCCGCATGCCCTCTGCTTCCCTGAAATACTTCAGTTATCTACAGGTCTGTGTTAATTGATGCATTCTCTCTGCATTCCTGTAGTTTTGCTGTCCCTGCATTTGAGTCTTTCATCATTGTCGGTACTAACAACATGTCTGAACAGGGTCTTGTTGAGCTCAACAAAAGAGTAAGTGATTTTTTTAGGGCTTCTCCATAAAGCATTAATTGTAAATTACAGCTCAGTCGTTAATTAAATTGTGCTATCTTCATAAATGCTTCTCTCTGTTTCTCTCAGGATAATGAGATTGATGCAGTGGGAGTTGGAACTCACCTCGTTACCTGCACAAGTCATCCCTCCCTTGGCTGTGTATATAAGGTAACCAAGGCAAATGGCTATCACTTATTATGAGACAATTCCAGATCCTCTATGTATTCTGTTATTAATCTTGAGGCTCGTTATTCAGTAGCTATGGATTATGCAGCAACTACGACACAAGGGCTACACAAATTATTGTTTGTTAATCATTATCACGATATTTGCACTAGTAGTACTGACATACAAAAGTAAACGAACGAGCCCTATAATAGGTAACTTTTATTGTAAAAGGGAGAAACATCACAAAATCTCTGGGTGTTTGATGAATTCTGAAGACTCATGCGTACATTATCGTTTCTTTTCTTAGTTGGTAGAGGTCAGAGGTTGTCCCAGGATGAAGCTGAGTGAGGATCCAGAGAAGAGCACGCTGCCAGGCAGAAAGGCCATCTACAGACTGCTCGACACCGAGGGTCTGGCATAATTTCCTCTTCACGCTGCTGCAGCCATCCCTAAGCGCCTTTGCCAGTTTAACAATAAAAGAATATATAGTTACAGAATATGGACATACCGTATTCTGTAACTATATATTCAGCTATGATACGCCTTCAGTCTATTAGTTTTATCTAAGATTGCATTCAGAATGATTGTAGTGGTCTGCCATGAGTTTTTGCCAAGCATTGCTGGATATAAACGTTGAACGTAATGTTTTTATGAGTCTGTTATATTGCTACTGTTAGAACTTAGCACTATCACCTTCTGTTATGGTTGCGCTACTACAACAAAAAAGACTAACTTGTGCCTTTTTTCCCTTTGGGTGGAGAGCTACGATACAGTTAAAAACCCATGATTTTGCATTTTGTCCTCGTTTCCGCTGCCAAGTGAATCATGCTGTACCGGAGTCACCATGCTGAATTTATCCATCTTGCTAGTGTGCCATTCAGAGATGTATAGGTGAAGTTAGAAATATTGCAGGCCACTAAATGGACAAATGCAGTTGTCAAAGAATCGTCATACACCATCAGTCAAGTCAGTTGACAGCCACTTCTTGAAACGTGAACAAGCCAGAACAAAACTAAATTCTAAATTAAAGGTAAATCGGAAGAATATCCATTATTGCTACTGTATTTTTTATGTGTTTACTGTTACTGTTAACACTGGCGTCACCTGAGAAATCATGTTACCACAACAAAGTCTCCTCAGAACCCCTCCTGACACCACCGTTGTGCGATAGGAAACAGACACAGGTACTTGACTGGTGTGCAAATAGTTCTGGGTTTGAATTAGTAACCATACCATGCTGTACTGTACTGCCTGGTGGAAAAATGCCATTAACAGCTGTTAACACTGCTATGCTAAAACTTAAGCCTTGAAGCTCTCAAGGACACAGGGCATTCTCTTCTCAGAGAAAACCTATTACTTTTGGGTTTCCATCATTTGTTTTCATTTGAAATGTTACCTAAATATTTTTTTACATGTAATACATAAAATAATTACTTTGACTATATTATGCAGCCACGATGAACGGACTGCCCACATGCACATGCTTTTGGATCACTGCTCAAGTCAGTCACACTCATTCTTTTCCACTCTTTGTGCTACTACCCACAGGTCATCCTCAAATGGATCTAATTTGCCTGTCAGAAGAACCTGCTCCTAAAGTGGGTGTGTCACTGAATTGTTACCCTTTAGGGCTGGACAAGGGTGTCCAGTCAGTCACACCTGCCCAGGTGACAAGCCTACGATCAGATGTCTTCTCCCATGGTGAGGTAAACACTCATTTCACTAACTGATTATGTGAACGTTAAGCTAGGGATGTCCAGTCCTAGCTATAAAGGGCCAGTGTGACTGCAGGTTTTCATTTCAAACAAGCAAGAACGCACCTAATTCTTCTTGTTAATTCAGTTGGTCTCTGTCTTCAAATGATTAATCAGATAGGAAATGGAAAACTGTTTTGTTAGATTGAAAACCTGCAGCCACATTGGCTGTTTGCGGACATAATTGCACACCCCTGCTTTTAGCATTCTAAATAGGGATGGGCGATACCACACATTTTCTTTTCAATTCGATACCAAGTAATACCACGGTTAATATCCTGATCCCAATATCAATATTTGAAAAGGGGTAATTTTTTGTGATTTCTACAGTCCTGTAGAAAAGTAGCCATTAAAAATATCTGAAAGTCTTTGCATTAGCATTAAATAATCTCCCACATATACTTGTTTAGGGAAATAACTCCAAATGATCTTCCATTAACTTTCACTGCCATATGACGGCTGTCTGTGTCGTTGAGTGAGAAGCAGAAGGATGGGGCAGAGTAGTTCTTTTCCTCCATGTTTAATTGCTATGATCTATTTTTATTAAACCTTCTCACTGTCAGTTTAATAACAGTAGTATATGTTCAGGTTATTGCTTTTACAAAACACCTAGTATCGATATTTTCACATGAGGATCTACTGTCAAAAAGAAATGTCAGGATCAGAAGTAGCGATATTTTAGTATTGATTTGCCGATCTGTAATTCCAAAGGGATATTTTTTAAGAAAACTTTTGGAAATTTTCTTCAGAATCACATTCACTCAATTCTTATTTTGGTTTGATAAGTCATGAAGGAGAAACATTGGTAGCCCCATCTACAAAGGCCAAAAAAGCAGGGTATTCCATGGTGAGAGTAATGATGTAATCCGATTAACATATGTAAAATTGGCACGTGTATAAAAGGTATAAAAGTGTGTGTAAATGAACTGATAGTTCAGTGTCAGAATGCTAGCTGGCATGTCTTGTGGTGAGTAAACGCCTGAATTCCACCCTTTGCCTGCCTAACACTAAGTGCATCTTTTGTGTGTGTTGTATTTTCAGATCACACTCCCTCTGAGCAGTGCATCTGATAGTCGAATATATGCCCAGACTTCCCTTCAAGCCCTGTATCCCCACCACAAAAAACTGCAGGAACCAGAGAATTACACAGTGAGTTGTTTCCTTTTTTTATAATTCACTGTAATTATCTACCTGATAATTAAGACCAAATTCATTCTGATTGTTGATCCTTTATCGGTTAAATCTGTATGTTTGTCTCTCACAGGTGGCTATATCAGAGAAAATGAATTCTCTTGTGTCTGACATCAGAAAGGGAAACAGCAAAGGCAGTAATTTTCTGCTCTCCAGCTGAATTTAATTCACTACAGAACCTCAGTTTCAAAGCATCACATCTTTGCAGTTATACTCTGCTGCTAATCTAATGAGTCTGTGTCAGTGTTTGTATGCATAAAGTGTAGAATACCTTTATACTAAGAAAAAATAAACCTAATTTCTGCAGACCTGTTCCTTACTAAGCTGTTGAAAATGCACACATTCCATCATACATACATTCAGTCAGTGTTATTATAATCCAAGGAAGTGACCTAAAAGTATGTTTTTTCATATTTTCTATAGTAATTAATGATAATTGCATTGTAACTTTATTCCACAGAGTCCCACATTAAAACTCTGATGGAAAATCTATAGTTTTAATTGTTCATGCTGTGTAAGTATATGATGTTTTATTTGGATTTGGTTTGGTTTACTGAGACAAAATGAGATAACGGGAAAGGACTGAAAATAAATGGTAATAATTATAAAGCTAGTTATATTTAAGTGCTAGCTACATAGGTTACAGGTAGTTTGTTCCCGTCCGTTGCCCGGTCTGTTAGTAGCTGTTACTTCATGCAATAGCTAGGCTAGCTGCAAAAGTCTGCCTCGACGTGCTTTAGGTACAGACAAAGACATATCAGTTAGCTTTATACATATGGTAGATATGAAGGGAAAACAGTGGGAAATACGTCACTTGGGCAACAAAGTAACGAAGAAGGGGTGAAGTGAACGGCCGCATAAGGGCACGACGAGCGCCTTTGTCTGAGCTATCGACTCCTCCCGACTGGCGATGCCTCAGTGTTGCCGTGGACAACGGTTGTTCTTCCGCTCCAAATCACCTTTAGTCACACCCTTCTGCTCCGCATTTGTCAGCTTCACTGTCACTCAAATCTGTCCTTCGTATTACGATTCGGGTATTCAAATATCAATCACCATTGACGCCCTTCTATTGGCTGTACGCACGAGTGGGCTTGTCTTGGGAATTAAACCAATGCAGGGAGAGAGATCAGCAGCAGTCCTCGCACGAATGCAACAAGTGGATTTTATTATGTACGATAGTTACCACTTTATGTCGTTTTAGTACGCTATTATGAGGACAAATCAACTCCAGGTTAGGTTTATACGCTAAAATAGAGTTTGGTGAGTTCTAAATCTAAATCTAGAACTCTGGTCTTTGTTGGGTCCTGCTCGCGAATGTTCCATGTGTGAGGGGATTATGGTGAAACTCACGGATTTGCCAAAGTTTGATATGCACGCGATCTGGAGTGTCGCGTGACCTCTCATCTAAACAGGGGCGCGCGCTTGCCTTTGTTTGAGTTGTAACGGTGCAGGTCTCACTGGGCCCAGAGTAACAAGTGTTCGTTGATATAGTGGACAGGTGAGTGCCCCCGTGGGCAGGGATGTCTGACAATGCCTCTGATGAAGATGCAGCTCTTAGGGAAGAAGGAGTCTCGGGGGAATCTGTGCGAAAGGTAGGTGAATTGTCAGGGAGCCCTTTTAATGATAAATGTCAAGAAGAAATTAACCCGTTACTTTCCAGGCTTTTTATTCTGTTATTAATCCTGAGGCTCAGTATCCAAAAGCTATGGATTATCCAGCAACTACGAAATAAGGGCTGCGCAAATTAACGTTTGTTAATCGTTATCGCGATATTTGCGTTTGCAATACGGCCGTGCAGAAGTCTATACGAACGAGTCGTCTAACAGATAACTGTTATTGTACGATGTGAGAAACATAACAAAATCTCTCGGTGTTTGATGAATCAAAGCATATCATGAATACCAAGTTGTACCATATCTTAAGATGGTACACCAGCACCACAGGCACAATTAGGAATGCATTGATCATGATTTTTTCGTTGTGGATTTCTTTATAGCCTTTTTTATTTTCAATAAAAACACTGTGCAGAAGTACTGAACGTATGAAACACACAAGTACATTTCTAGTACTTTTCTATTTGTTGCAATATATAATATTGTTTGCCCTTTAATGAACCAAACTGCCATATTAAATTCAAAAATTCAATTGCCTGTTTAAATCACATGCAGTACTACAAAGTACAGAGGCAATTGGTAATTTATCGCAATGGGACATGCATAATTGTGGTATAGGTGCAACCGAAATATTTAAATACAGCGCAAGTGTGCTTACAAGGCTCATATTATTTACCAAATTGCATATGAAGAGGAATTTATGCCAAGTTGAAATGCAGTTGATACAATTGAGAAATATGAAATGCAGTGTACACGACATTACTTTTCCATAGTGACATGCGGAATATGGGCCATAATGAAAAGCAAGACCTCTGTTATTGTTTTCACGGCACCTGATCTCTTTACTGAAAAGCAGTATATGAGAATTTGAATTTGATAGCTGAAATGTTGAATTTGTGTCAGAATTAAATACAATCCTCGTTAAAATGCAATCAACCTCCAACTATATTGCATTCTACTGTGTGGTGTTTTGAACATGCTGAAATTAGATGCAGTTTACAGTATTGCCTTTGTCAGTGCAGTTACAGATGGCTGTGTGATTTTCTAAATTGATTGTTTTTTTTTAGAGAACATTGGAAAGGTGCTTGCAGTGGAGAAGACTTCTCCAGAATTTTAAAAAATGCACTGAAGTTCATTCTCAGCTTCAGGGTTCAGCAGTGCAACAGTGAGAAGAGCGCTGTCTTAACCTTGCAATAATACTAAATAACACTGCCGATTGCTGTTTTGAAATAAATGATGTGTATTGCATTGAGTTTTGGCATGTTGAAAGCACCACACAGTGTAATGCATTGTTGATGTGTATTGATTATATTTTAAGGTAGATCAGTAAAGTGATTTTTAAAACAATTGTAATAGAGGTTTTGCTTTTCATTTCACTATGGTATGTCACTATGGAAACGTAATGTCCTGTTTATTGTATCTCACTTTATTTCAAATAGGTATAAATTATTTTCTATAATTGCAACACGGAACGACCAAAAAAAAAAAAAAATTAAATGGCCGATTGGTGTTTGCATGTTTGGAGCAAAAATCTGCCAATTCCGATCTGGGCCGATTCAGATCGTGCAGGCCTAGTCAGAATATGTGATTTTGTCCATATCGTGCAACCCTGTATAAAACTTATATGAACGTTATGCATTTATAAGTGATGAGCGGAATTCTTTCAACAGTTCCTTGGAGTGAAATGTGTAGATTGTCATTAGTTTATGTTTACACTGGATATTACACTACCAAAACTTACTGGCATTTCATTAAGCATATTACGCATACATTTTATATCAGTATCTATGGGATATCATATATAAATGTTACCTGTTGAGGACATATTGGACCCATGCAAAGCCAGATGTTGATTTTTTGGGAGCCATGGATACTAAACGTCTCATTGTTGAATTCCAGATGAACTCATATTGTACATCAAACATAAAAGAGTACAGAGCATCCTCCACCTTTTTCCACCATAAATAAAGAATTTACACTGATAAAGCTCTCTTCCATTTTTGCTGATAACACGGTCACCATGCCATTATTTGCATGGCTTTATTCAGCCCTTGGCCTGAATCACTATGAGGTGTGGAATTACATCTCAATGGCACGGTTGCTTCACTAAAAGCGTGTTATTCCAAAATGTGATGAATATCAAACATGCTTTCTGTTTTTATTAACAAAACAGAAAGCTCATATATGTAATAATTATGAATGATCACATTACAGGCAAGCGTCTTTGTTTAAGGAAATTAAATTAACAAGTGTGAAATCCAAGTATAGGTCTCTGCAGGACAGAGTAGTAAACATGTCGATAGGTGACATATACAATAGAATAGGTGAATCAAAAGTTTACTTCCAGTTTCAGCATCTGCAGAGTAAAACTCACTTCAGCTCCATATAACTGCTGCAGAAAAGATAAAATGTTCTTTTAACATACCACAACTTTCAAATACTGATTTAACTTAAACTAAGCTAAAATGCTGCAGCTATGTGCAACAGGTAGCCCTGTTTACTGCTGCTGCAGCTGCTCACATTCAAGCAGTCTTTGTGTCTTTGCACAACATTGTAGCAAGTGATTTCTGTAATATGTATGGTTTTAATTTGAAAGCAGAACTTTTATATGTACCATGCATTTGATAGACTTTGTTGATATTTAGCTAGCTAGCTAACAAACTTACGCTAGCTAGAAGCCATTGCCAAAAGTAGCTATATTCCCAAGTGGCACATTTATAGCATGTCAGCAATTTCTGGATCTTTGTTAAAGGAAACCGAAACTTTTCAGAAACAGAATCGCTTTATTTCGCCGTGTATGTTACAGATACAAGCAATCTGTCTGGGTGAGTGCACACATACAGAGCGTCCAAATTCAGGCTGGATACTTCTAAAGACGCGGTCTACGAACGCATGTCCTTCGAAGGCTACTTAGACCCACGAAGGCTGAACCGAAATGAGACGGTCTGCACTACGGCGGATTTTCTGTTTGCGTCACAGCACTGAGTGTTTTACATTTGTATTGTTAGCCGTTCGCCTCAGTTTAAACCCAATACTTATATTTAAAAGTGTCTCTTCAGCCCCCGTTCGCTTCTCTGTTGATGCTACCACGTTCTCGAATCCTTGCCAGCACGCAATGAACCTCGGGATATGTTGGCTGGCGAAAGATCCCACCCGATGGATCCTTCGTTGTCATAGATATACATACCTAGATGCTGCGTTGCCTCTTGTTCTCTATCTGAGGCGATACGTCTGCGCGTCCGCCATGTTGGAGCGGTCAAGATCTGCTCGTGAACAAATTCACTTGTATTTAAAGGTGAGGAGTTCTCAGGATTAAATCGGCCACAACTTCCTTATTACTCAACCGATGTTCACCAAATTTGTTTTGTTATAATCCTCATAGTTTTGCACTCTATTCAGTATTAACAATTATACATTTAAATCTCACACAGCAGGCCAACATACATAGGATTTTAAAAAAGATTTTCTATGTAAGTCCACAGTGGGACCCAAAGTTTCCAGAATTTGTCCGTCTGGTGACGTAGATCGTAGGTCAGTTTTTCCAGGGGAAGCAGAGTTGCAGCTTGGGAAAGCCACTGCTCAATAGATGGTGAAGAGGGGCTGGCCCATCGAATTAGGATACATTTTTTTGCCAGAAATGAAAACATTAGAAACAAAAATTTGCCATCAGTATCAAAAATATATTCTGCTCCTATTCCCAAAAGATACAGGGCAGGGGATTTCTGAAATTGTGTCTGAAGGATATTTTCTACCATGATGTGTACTCTATCCCAGAAAATGCCAATTTTTTTACACTGCCAAAAGGCATGAAAAAACGTTCCTTTTTCAGTTTTACATTTAAAACACAAATTAGTTCTGTCTGGAAACATCTTCTGTAGGCGAACAGGTGTAAAGTATATCCTATTCATGAATTTAAAGTTAAGCTCGTGAACACCAGATGAGGTACACTTGGGAAACAGACCTTTACAAATATTGCACCAGTCCTCTTCTGAGATAGGTTGGTCTAAGTCCCTTTCCCAAATTCCCCTCAGAGTGTCTGACGATGGTTTAACACTCTTTAGCAAAATGCCATGAATTAGTGAAATCAATCCTCTAGTCTGGTCCTTCTTAGCTAGCAACACTTCAAGATCGGTTAATTCCTTTCTAAATCTCCCATCCTTAATGGCTGAGGTGATCAGGTGACGAATCTGAAGATATTTGAAAAAATCTGACCTAGGTAACTCATATTCTTCTTGCAATTGTGTAAACGATTTGAGCAAACTACCAGAAAACATATAAGAAATGTTTTTGATCCCTCTGTTAAGCCAAGCTGAGAGTCCAGAGTTACTCAGCTGAGAAGGTAAATCTGGGTTGTGGGCCAGAGGGGACAGTAGTGAAAGACAATGAGGAATCTTAAGATATTTCTTAACATCTGTCCAGGCCATAAGGGTATTGTGTAAAATAAAATTCTCAGAGACACACCTCACCTTTGCAGCATCATTAATAAACGGTAAGCAATCAAGAGGAATAGGGCTACATGCCCCTGTTTCCATAGAGACCCAGCGAGAATCCAACCTATTTGTACACCAGCTGATCATATGCTTTATTTGAGATGACCAATAATACAACTGCATATTAGGCACACAAGCACCACCTTCCTCCTTCGCTCTTATTAATCTAGAAAATTTAAGTCTTGGCCTTTTATTATTCCATATAAATTTTGAGAAACTTTTCTCTAGATCCTTGAAGAAAATTGTGGATAAATGGCAAGGGATTGACTGAAATAAATAGAGTAAGCGAGGGAGGATATTCATTCTTATTATGTTTACCCTGCCAAATAAGGAAATAGGGAGAAAGTTCCATAATGTAAGATCATGTTTTATATTATTAATAAGTGGAAGGTAATTTTTGTCAATAAGGTTATTAAGGTCTGGGGTGATATGAACACCCAAATATTTAAAACCCTCTAACGCTAATTGAAAGGGGGATGCAACTACCCAAGGTGTGTTAAGGGATATATTTAAAGGTAAAGCTAATGATTTTGAAAAATTGATCTTATAACCAGAAAATTTACTGTATTCTGAAATACACTTCATTATAGATGGAATAGATTTTTCTGGGTGGGCCATATACAACAAAATGTCATCCGCATACAGTGAGATTCGATGGTCTGCTCCTCCTGCTCTAATACCTGAAATGTCCTGGTAACATCTAATTGTTTCTGCCAGTGGCTCAATCACCATGGAAAAAAGCAATGCAGAGAGAGGGCAGCCTTGTCTTGTTCCTCGACTTATCTGAAACTTTTCAGAGAGCAACCCATTTGTATTGACTGTAGCGTACGGATCGGCATATAGCAGTTTAACTAAATGAATAAAAGTAGGACCTAAATTGAATTTTTTAAGGACAGCGAACAAGAATGGCCATTCGATCCTATCAAAAGCTTTCTCTGCGTCGAGAGAAACAATAAAGGCGGGATCATTACTTTTTCTAATAAAGTCAATAATATTCAACAGTCTACGTATATTATCAGAACCATATCGCATCCTTATAAATCCAGTTTGATCTGGGTTAATGAGTTTAGGTAAGATCACCTCTAATCGTCGTGCCAGAGCTTTAGCAAAGATTTTACAATCTGCATTTATTAAGCTGATTGGTCTGTAAGAGGCGCAGTCTTCTGGGTCTTTGTCTTTCTTAAGTATTAAGCTTATTGAGGCGGTTTTCCAGGTTTCAGGCATGGTAGTTTGGGTACACAAATCCATGATAACTGGCATCAATATAGGTTGAAGTTCAGGCCAAAATGTTCTATAAAATTCAGCAGGGTAACCATCCAGTCCCGGTGTTTTCCATGAAGGCATTGACTGGACGGCACCAAAAATTTCTTCGGGGGAGAAAGGGGCATTAAGACTGCATCTGTCATTGTCTGAGACCACCGGAAGTGGTATATTATCTAAATATGCAGTAATATCAGATTCTAAAACTTTATTTTGAGATTTATATAAGGATTCATAGTAAGTTTTAAAGGTTGTATTGATCAACTTTGGATCATATGTATGCGAACCCGTCAATGTCCTCACAGATTTTATTATTCGCTCTGAATGTTCTTTTTTAATCTGATAAGCCAATAACCTACTAGGTTTGTTCCCATATTCATAATACTTTTGTTTAGAAAGGAATAGTAATTTGTTAATATGACTTGTATATTCTAGATTAAGTTTAGCTCTGGCACTACATAAAGAAGCCCAGTTAGATTTGTTAGGATTTGATTTGTGCAACTGCTCATGATATGCTACTTCTTTTTCTAAATACATCCGATTTTGTATTTTCATTTTTTGACATGATGAGGTGTAAGATATAATATGCCCACGGATTGTGGCCTTCAAAGCTTCCCATCGCATAAATGGTGAGACATTACAGTCCTTGTTAAATTCCCAATATTCTTTGATCCAGTAACGCACTAGGTCACAGAATGCAGAATCCGATAGAAGGGAACAGTTAAATCTCCAGAGTCTGCTTTTACATACAGGAGTGCCAAAATTAACATGTACACTAACTGGGGCATGATCTGATAAGACAATTGAACCAATCTGGCAGGACTGGACTGTGTGGACAAAGCTACTTGGGATAAAGATATAGTCGATTCTGGAATAAGAAGCATGTGGGTTAGAATAAAAAGTGTAATTTTTAGTCGATGGGTTTAGTTCTCGCCAGATATCAACTAGATCAGTATTCTTACACGTCTTTTAAAACTGATGAAGATCTAGAATTAGAAAATGTGCTGGGTGAAGATCTATCCATTACATGGTCCAATGTGCAGTTAAAGTCACCTGCCAAGAGTCCCATCCCTTTACAATGTTGATTAAAAGATAATACTATGTCCAACATAAATTTGGGGGAATCCTCCTTGGGGGCATAGACACTAAGTATGGTAACATGTTGACCCAACAGTATACCTGAAATTAAAACAAATCTTCCCTCAGGGTCATTAATTTGAGATTCACATATAAACGATAGATGCTTACTAATTAAGATTGCAGTACCTCTTCTGTGTGGCATTGAGGAATAAGAGGAGAAGAAAACCAGACCAACCCAATCTCTTTTTAATTTTAAATGCTCTTTATCGGAAAGGTGCGTCTCCTGGAGAATTGCTATAGAAGTTTTCTCTTTTTTCAAAAAGGTTAAATTTTTTTTCCGCTTAACTGCGTGGCCCAAACCCTTTACGTTCCATGTAGTACATTTATATAGACTATCCATATCTTACCAGAAAAAGGATGTATGTCTTGACTATATGTGTGGCCCATGTGAGAGACTGAACATTGAGTGCCTTTTGTAATCTAACAACTATAGAACGACCCAGTAAAACCCATATCCACCCTCCCAACCCCATCCCCAAACGACAGGGTAACAAAACTACAAATGAAGCATAGTGCCCTATTGGCATGATCAGGGGGAACAACATGAAACGCCCAGAGAACGGCAGCAAAGCAACCGAGACAGCCCCAACCATCGGCAAAAACAAAAATGACAGACATGACGCCAATCACCACTAGAGGAAAAGAAGATAAAAATACATACATAATTAAAAAAAAAAAATACTACTTGTTATAGTGAATGCCATAATTAGAACGAGTTCCGCATCACAACTGGGCCGAGACAAACGTGATTTGCATCAACCGTATGCATTCCATAAAACAGAGCCTCGAACCCGGAGAATGGCGCCTGTCAACTATTCACCCCAGTGACTTGCGAAGTCATAGTCATTCAAGAGTTTTTTCCGCTAACTCCTGTGAATGTGTGGCCTCAAGAGTTTTCAAGAAATCCTGAGCTGCAGCCGGTGTCGAAAACAGATGTATTTTCCCTTTGTGAAGACACCGCAGCTTTGCGGGGTAAGCAAAGCCCCGGTACATGTGCTTAGCCGCAAGAGTATTTTTCACCGCTTCGAACTCCCGGCGACTCCTCATTACCTCTGCGGAGAAATCTTGGAAAATATGAATGGTGCTATTGTTATGCAGGACGTGCCGTTTCACCTGGGCAGCTCGAAGCACCATCTCCTTGTCGGTGTAGCGCAAGAACCGGACCGTAATGTTCCGTGGCGTCGTCTTCGAATTTGAGAGCACAGTAGGTGTTCTGTGCGCCCGTTCGATCTCCAAGCTCAGTTCGGCGGGAAGCTCCAGCCAAACAGGGAGCATATCTCTTAGAAACCTTGCCAAATCGGAACCCTCAGCTTTCTCAGGGAGACCGATTATTCTCAGATTTTTGTGCCGGCTCCGATTTTCAGGTCATCAACTTTTGTTAGCAATTGCGCTAGCTCTCCTTTCAACTTAGCTATCGCGGTCTGCTGAGTATGTGCGGAGTCGTCCAGCGTGGAGATCCTGTTCTCGGCTTCAGACAGGCGGGCTTCATTAGAGGAAACTCTCTCTGTTAAAGTGACCAGCGATTCCTGCAGTGTGGATATGGAGCTACCGATGGTATTGAGGCGCGTGTCGATGCTGTCCAGCCGAGAGTCGATTAATCCAAGTCGAGAGCTAATTTCTCGCATTTCGGTTAGCACTGGGTCGTTTTGGCTAGAGTCGCCAGGTTCGTCGAGGCTCTTCTTCTTAGCAGTGCTGGTGCGTTGAGGCCGTGAGGCATTAAAGAGCGGAAAATCTCGACTTTCTTGCGATTTAGACATGTCTTCAACACTTTAGGCGTTGAATAAAATAAAAAACAACAGTCTGTCCCTGGAATAAAATGATATATTTCCGACGGTGGGGACGGCGCCCAGATCTAAGCAGCCATCCGTTAGAAGGTCACGTGCCCCCCCCCCATAATCCTCATAGTTTAATCTAGGCTGCACAGACTGCTCTTGGTAGCTTTTATTTTTTTAATAACTGATCCTGCTAATTAGCCGTCCAGACCAGCAGATAAGTATTCAGTCTGAACCTGACGTTAAAAACCGAGTTTAGCGCGAGAAACATAATCTCACACACATCAGCAAATCCATCAATGTGTGAATCACTTCTAATCTTAATATACATAAAAATACACACACTGTAAGAAGGACGAAGCTAAAGTTGGCTTCCTATTTGCCAGCTTCTTGTTTGAGTTTTCCTGTTCCACCTTAAATGGTGCAGCAGTCACTTTCTGGTGCCTGAAGCTGCACCATTTAAGGTGGAACGGGAAAATTCGAACAAGAAGCTGGCAAATAATAAGCTAACTTCAGGTTCGAGTAAGAAGGTACTAACGGATTAAGGAATGCTATAACTTGTCAAGATACAAAGCAACCATCATTGTAAATAAATAACTACTACATAAAATTAAGATCCCCTGAATAGACTATTAAATGAAATAAGCTTAATATAAAACGAGGAAAATCAATCACATCAACAGGTTCTCTGTGCATCACCAACCACACGGCCATATCTACACATAAACATCACACAAACAATACGCATCACACAAACATGAGCGTGGATCGCTGCGTTCCCTCCGTTATATAATCCTATCCTGCTTTCTGAGGGGAAATATTCTTGAAATAGTATAATTTTGGACAGTATCTCTCTTAAACTGCTACTCTGTAATGGTACTGAATGCAGTCCAGCAGCGATGTTGACCGGCCTAAAATGGTGGCGTCGTTGACGTGCCTGACTGGACCCAATGAGGCATCTAGGTATGTATATCTATGTTCATTGTTGTGGAAAAGAAGGACACATTTCTCAGCTGCATATGAAGGACCTTTCAAAATGGGACAGCCTAGTCGCTAGTGACGCAATCGGGCTTCAAATGCAGTCTCCAACAGACGCAGCCCCTGAATTGGGACACACTGATAGACTATTAAGTACTGAGCTAAGGGAAAAGTAAAATAAAATACAATAAATAGAATATAGAAAAAAGTATAATAATAAAAACAGCCAACATGAAAGGAGCTCAGAAGATATAAGATGTGTAGGTGTCTGTACATATGCAGATATGAATGTCTGTATGTATGCAGGTCAAGTAGACATGTGCTATGAAATATACTATAAAAACTATTACATACAGAATAATGTAAGGAAGCTTTGTTGATTAAGTTTAAAGTGCGAAGTGTCCACTGTGGTTGATGAGTGCTACATCTCTGGGAAAAAAGCTGTTAGCATGTCTGGTTGTGCTGGCTTTGGTGGTCCTGAATTTTCTACCAGAGGGAAGTACCTGAAAGACTTGGACCCAATCCCATTTCTTATTTTTACTCCTACCCCTCTTGTTTTTAGTGTTACCTTGCCCCTTGGAACTGAGTCACAAGGGGTAGCAAACTGATTGGTTGAGAAGCGTTCTAACTGTGCTGTTATTTCGCCATAACAGCATGTTTTTTTTAACAAACAATGTATCACTCCGCTGAGACACCATTGCTAAGCAACGACTTTGACAGCTTTAGGAGACGCTCAAGCCATTTGAACATTTTTACTTCTTACTTTGCGCACATAGAGAAAATGGATACTTTTAAGATTACATTTAACCTACAGCCGATTTGGTCAGACTCTGAAGATGAGACTACACTAAATTCCGCAACTGTCAGTTTGTGTTGTGTAGGGAGCTGGAGAGCGAACTGCTGGCTGTGCAGCAAGTGAGCGAAGTTCATTACTATTCGTCAGAGTAACTTCAGAGTCGTTACTCTGACATTACTCTGACGTTACTCTGACTCGCCTTCGGCTTGTGCCTGCGACCAAATCACAGACGTGATATTATTTTGCGATAACACACCCCCTCTCATGTTCTATTTCTTAATTATCATCCTAATTCTTCTGTGATATGAAGCTGAAGTCAGCTATTTGTCAGCTTCTCGTTCAAATTTTCCTGTTCCAACTTAAATGGAACAGCAGTTACATTCAGTACTTCTGGACTATTTAAGGTGGAACGGGATATTTAGCTAGCTAGCTACTGAGACATCAGCATACTATGAAGAAAAGGACTATAATACATTGGAACAACATTGAACTCCTCCGGGAGTATGGGGTGCTGGGGCTGCTACTCCGGGCCATTCAATCTCTGTATTCCCGGAGTGAGAGCTGTGTTCGTATACTCGGCATTAAGTCAGACTCTTTCAGTGTTAGCGTTGGACTCCGCCAGGGTTGTGCCCTGTCTCCACTCCTGTTGGTGATATTCATGGACAGGGTGTCAAGGCGTAGCCATGGTCAGGAGGGCATTATGTGTGGACGCCGAAGAGTGGCATCTCTGCTATTTGCAGACGATGTTGTTCTTTTGGCTGGATCACATGGATGCCTCCACCGCGCACTGGAGCAGTATGCAGCTGAGTGTGAAGCGGTTGGTATGTGGATCAGCACCTCCAAGTCTGAGTCCATGGTCTTAGCCCGGAAAAGGATGGCATGCCCACTCCAGGTAGGGGGAAAGGACTTGCCCCAGGTGGAGGAGTTTAAGTATCTCGGGGTCTTGTTCACGAGTGATGGGAAGAGGGATCGTGAGATCGACCGCAGGCTGGGACAGGCGGCAGCAGTAATGCGGTCGCTGTACCAGACTGTATTGGTGAAGAGGGAGTTGAGCCGTAAGGCGAAGCTCTGTGTTTACCGGTCGGTCTACATCCCGACCCTCACCTATGGTCATGAGCTATGGGTAATGACCGAAAGAATGAGATCAGGAATACAAGCGGCGGAAATGAGCTTTCTTCACAGGGTGGCGGGCTACACTCCAGGAGGAGCTCGGAGTAGAGCCGCTACTCCTCCGCATTGAGAGGAGCCAGCTGAGGTGGTTCAGGCATCTGATCCGGATGCCCCCTGGACGCCTCCCGGTGGGGGTGTACCAGGCACGGCCTACTGGGACAAAACCCCGGGGTCGTCCCAGGACACGCTGGAGGGATTATATCTCCAGGTTGGCCTGGGAGCGGCTTGGGGAATGAGCTGGAGGAAGTTGCGGGGGACAGGGTCATCTGGGATTCTCTGCTCTCCCAACTGCTACCTTGACCCTAGCTGGACTAAGCGGTTAATGACGATGATAATGATGATAATGAACATTAAACTCACATTTTTGGGTTTCTTTGGTGACTTGTGCAGCCATCTTGCTGTTTTTCTTTTTTCTCCTAACGCTCCATTTGGAGTGTGCCTTTGAGAAACATCCATTTAGAGGGCCATGTAGCCCTAACACTTCGCCCTACTCCTCTATCTCAACAAAAATTGGGACATCCTATCCCCAGGCATGAACATGCAAAACGGAGGGCTGAGGGCAAAGTGGTAGGGCCAAGGAGTGAAAAGGGAAATTTTGCTGGCACACTTCGTCACCCTGCAATTATAGATGTCCTGAAGCATTGGCAGACTACATCCAATCATCCTCTCCCCTGCCCTGATTATTACGCTGGAGTTTGGCTCATTCTTCTGAGGTGGAGGAACCAAACCAGATGGTTATGGATGATGTAAGGATGGACTAAATGATCACTGTGTGGAACTGGATCATCAGACTCTGCGGCAGGTTGAATTTCTTGAGCTGTCTCAGGAAGAACATTCTTTGCTGTGCTTTCTTAGTGATTAAGACCGTATTAATCTCCCACTTCAGATCCCTGGAAATGGTGGTGCACAGGAACTTAAGTGATTCCACAGTGGAAACCACAGAGCCATTGATGGTAAGGGGATGGGTTGGGGCTGTGTCTGAAGTCCACCACCATCTCCACCATCTTTTCTGTGTTCAGCAGCAGGTGGTTGCTTCTGCACCAGGAGACCAGCTGCTCGACTGCCTTTCTGTAGGCAGACTTATTGCTGTTGGCTATGAGGCCCACCACAGTGGTGTCATCTGCAAATCTCAGGATCTTCACGGCTGGTTACTTAGAGACACAGTCATTGGTGTAGAGACTGAAGAGCAGGAGTGAGAGCATGCAACCTTGTGGTACTCCAATACTGAAGGGTCCAGGGGTCTGACATGTGTTTTCCTAGCCACACCTGCTGTCTCCTGTTTGTCAGGAAATTTGTGATCCACCGGCACATGGGATCTGGTAGCGACAGCTGGGACAGTTTGGCTTGCAGCAGCTCTGGCACTATGGTGTTGAATGCCAAGCTGAAGTCCACAAACAGAACTCTAGTGTAGGTTCTAGGACTGTCAAGATGTTGCAGAATGAAGTGCAGGGCCAAGTTAAGTGTGTCATTGACAGACCTGTTAGCTCTGTATGTGAACTGCAGGAGATCCAGCAGAGAGTTGGTAATGGACTTCAGGTGGGCTTGGACCAGATGTTCAAAGACCTTCATGACTACAGAGGTCAGGGCTGGCCTGCAATCATTTAGTTTTTTGGGGACTGGAATGATTGTAAATGTTTCAAAGCATGGGGGAACAGAGCAGAGTTCCAGTGATCTGTTGAAGATTTTGGTGAATCTTCTAGTGGAATGTAGACAGTGACCAAAGTGAAAGAATAAAACTCTCTGAGAGAGTTGAATTGTTTGCAGTCGATAAGAAAGATGACTCCAGAAGAAGAGTGCATAATTTTAACAGTACTGTGACATATTTACACCAGCTCATGTAGTTGATGTAGAAACTGAGTCCTCCTCCTCTGGTTTTGCCACTGAGCTTTGCGTCTCTGTCCACTCTGTACAGATGGTAGCCTGGGAGGTGCAGTGCCTCGGTCCATGGTCAGATCAGAAAGCCAGGTCTCCGTGAAGCAGAGAGACAGATATGTTTAAAAAGTCCTTGTTGGTTTGGTTGCGCAGAAGTAGTCCTTCCAATTTTTTGTGCACAGATCACAGATTGGAGAGAAATAAAGATGGTAAAGGTGTACAGGCTCCATGCCATCTCATCCTTACGTGCACTTCAGCTCTCCTACTTCTCGGCCACTTTCTCACTAGGTTGAGCAGGGCCAGCACACCTGTTGTGAGGATTTCTAAAACCTCTGAAGGTTTTTAAAAAAAAGTTGTCCCTGAAGGTCAGTAACTGTTCTCTGCACCAAATGGCTAAGTTTGACACGTAATAGATGACATTCACAAACAAAAACAAACACATAATGTACACATTTCTCACCGAGGCTGCCATCTATGGCACAATCTGATCTCATCTTAATATTTTTATAACTTTATATTCTTTATTTTTTATTCAATATAACAATGTCATGTTACCATTACTGGCTAATTATATGTCTATTAAGTCTATTTGATAGACTTCGTTTGAGCTGTCTTGTAGATAACGGTAGGTCATCAGGCTATTAGCTAGCCTACCATTAGCAATTTAAGGAACACCAGCCTCATATGAGTAGCAAACAATAGTTGGCTAGCTATGTGAGCGTTTTGCAACACAGCATGATTCTTTTAGTCTTACTATAATTTTTGAACCAGTACTTCAGATAATATCCACCTTTTACTGCTCACTCGAAAACACGACTCCTAGCTTGTAACTTAAACTTGTAGTTATGCTGTGACATTTTGATTTTCATTTTCTGAGATAGCTAGTTGTTTGTGGTGAGGGAGAGCCATGCCACGTCTGACATAACTTATCAACTAACGTTAGCTGTTCATACAGACAGAGACCGCATGATGTGAGCAGCTGCAGCAGCAATAAACAGTGCTACCCCACACATACAGCATTTTAGCGTTGTTTAAATACTTTTATAGTATAGTTTATAACCACACCACCACAAACTGTATCTAAACAACGATATGAAAAGTGGTTGTGGGCTCTGTGAAGGATTTTTGTAAGAGGATTTTGCTATTTATTGTTAATGTAACCTAGACAGAATTTTTAATCTTTGAAAAACCCTGCGTGGTCCCACCTATTTCGCTACACTCTTTTCTTGTCCATACGCCCACCTTTTGAGACACCCAGTGACCTGCCCGTCAAACCTTGAAAATGCCCACTTCTCCGGTCCTGCAGAGACTCACGTCAGAGCCAGTTTAAAAGGAGCCTGGCCCCCTCCTATTTTACCTGTTATATCAAAAACAGGACGGCAAAATGCCAGAGGGTGTCCCCAACACAGTCCTCAATAAATGTGGCTAAATGGTAAAAATGAAAAGTTAAAATAGTTTCTAATTACTTGCCCAGAACTTTCCTTTAATTTTAGAAAACAGAGAGATGTATTTCACTAAAAAGCAAAGAAATCTTGCCTGTATGTTTCCGTTTTTCTAGAGCAAATGGGTTTTTGGCAGCAGGCCTACCATTATTGCTAATAGTTGGCGAGCAGAGCAGCTCACTGGCTGTTCGTGCTCACCGATGTCAGAAACATACATGAGGCACTATTGCAATCCTCGAGTTCAAAAGCTCTCAAAAAATAGCAGCGGTGTTAAATGTTTTATGCTGTTCTGTGTTCAGGTAATGAATGTATTCATTTATATTTAAAATGATTAAGCATTAATAAATTATGATTTTGCTTAAATGCTGCATTTTAACCCATTCGTTTTGGACCCAATCTGGAGCACACTCTAGCATTTGAGAAACCCAGAAGACACTACAGAGTGGTAATTCTCCTCCCCTTTGCTCTGGTAAAATCTGACACAGTTGTTTCTCTATGCTGTGGTGCATCAGGAACTTTTTCCTCTACTCTATCAGCTTCGCAATTAAAAAATCGATGTCATACTTTTGCAGTATTATCAGTTTCATTAAGGCTAAAAGGTTATAGTTAAATTTGAATAATGTGGCTAAATGAACAATAAAAAATTAATAATGAGTGTGCTTCATTTTAAAAACCCTCAATTTAAACATCAGCTAACAAGACAAGCAACATGATTCATGCTGGCTAATAACAAACATCTGCAATTTGGAGGACTTTTATGCCTGATACAGATGCTAGAAGCTTAGCAACTTGTTATGTTTGAAAAGCCAAAATTTCAAGGGTTAAACTCACATTTTCTTTGAATATATAGACTTTACAACTTCATTCTTGCATTAAAATGTTTACACTTGAATTACTGTTTATTTTGCTGTTGCATTATCCAGAAAAGTAAAAGTTTTTTGCTACACTTAATTCTTGTTTTTTATTCTTGTTAATTTAAATTTTTGTTGCTTTTGTGCTCTAGTTACAACCTCGGTTAGACACAGCGAGGTATACAGAATTTAAGTAAAAAAAAGCACTGGTATCAGATCAATATTCTATAGTAGCCAATACCCAGGGTTATCAAAGGTATCAGAATCAGTATCGGAAGAGAAAAACTGGGGTTGGTGCATTTATACTAAGTAATCTGCTGTGTGCGATATGAATATGCATGTGTATGTGTGTGTCTCTGTGTGTGTTTGTTATAGGGATGTGATCCTCTGGTCTTAACTCAGCGCAGCAAACTTCAGCAACGAAGAGCCAAACTCAATCAGCAAATCAACCGTGAGCTCCGTTTGCGAACAGGAGCGGAAAATCTGTACAGGTGTGGGCTTATGTGTGGTTTTGTATTTGTGCAGCGACAGCAAGTCTTTGAGCCTTTTCCACTTACAACCGCACCATATGCTGCGCTTAAATACCAAGTATATCTGCATAAACACAAATAGTTTTTCTTTGCTTCAGTTCTCATAATGGCCCATTACACACCCATATTTATGTCATGTTATTAGGATTCAAGCATGCAATGCATTGAACCCTATTGTAATTGTCAAGATTTTTCTTCATATTCTTTTTCTTCCCTGAAACGGAACGCACAGCCCAAACCGTAAGTCCTAGAGACTTGAAACTTGGTCAATAGGTAGTAGTCCCTCCCGCTACTCAGGCGCAAGGAATCAGTCCAGTTGGCCACAAGGGGGCGCTATAGCGCAGGTCAACGTGTTTGGGTCTATAACTCCTTAACCAGATTTTTCCCAGACAAGATATATTTTTTTCCTAGTTCCTTGGGTCCAACCAAACAACTTTGCCATTTGGATTACCATTTAGCTCTGCCCACTTAGATTTTGAGCTAATTTGCATAATATGCGAAACCTACTTTTGCAAACTAGTCCTACAATTTTTGCCTGATCCCCATGTAATTGGTGTCAAAAAATTCAGAAGAGCCTGAAGGTCAATAATTATCAAAAACATTTTGACTTTTCTAAACAACATGGCTGCCATATGCAAATGAACTCTTCTGGATAAATTCAAAATAATTCAGAATTCATATAAAATTCTGTAACTCAACTCAACTTCAACTTTTCATCTTTTTTAACTTGACTCATATTTTTGCCTGTAACTTTTGATCAGAGTGAGATTCAGAGTTCTTTTTTCTGCTGATTCTTTGGAACTTACTGAACAAGTGCACCCTAGTCACTTTTAGCCCCACCCCCTTAGTTTTTGAGCTAATTTGCAAAATGTGAAAAACCTATTCTTGCGAACTAGTCTCTGGATTTTTTGCCAATTTTCATCAAATTAGTACCATAAGATTCAGAAGACACTGATCCTCAATAATTATCAAAAATATTTTGACTGTTCCACTCAATGTATTGAGGATCAATCAATTAATTACTGCAAACATGGCATTCTTAGCTTGATTTGCTATAATTCAACAGTCATTGGTCAGATCATCTCCAAGCTTTAAGGATATTTACATATTTAGACTTCAATGATGTATGCCAATTTTGGTTCAGATTGGCCTTTAGGGGGCGCTTTAGCACTCCAAAACACTGAAAAATCAATTAAAATGCTATTACAATGTTATTACAAGGTCGACATATAAACAATTGGTGCCGTGTGACTCAGTTCACTAACATGAACAACTTTCTAATTACATGTTATGTCAAAAATTGCACTGCTTGTCTTTTATTTTGGCTTATTCATTCAAAGATTTCACTATACAAAGGCTTATTATACAAAGGTGAACAGGTCATTCTGACCAAAACTTAGTGAACGTCTCTGGATATGGTCCCTGATCAAGAATGATACCATAATGTGGCCTTTTCACTAATTCAGACCCACTTTCACTGAGCTCCTCACACCAATAGGGCCTCTTATGAGTGCATTGGGCCTCATTATGGCCTACATCAGATCAATGGCTTAAATACAGAACCAATCCACTGTGCAAGTGCAACTTCTTGGATGTTCTACAAAGCAGTGTAGATCTGTACATATGAATGCAAACCTATAATGTGTTTAAAACACCACTGCTTCTTGTTTATGGCAACCGAAGGCCTTTTGATGAACTGACTTCCTATCAGTTCTGTTCACTCTGCCTATGAATAAGACCCACAGCTTGAGGCCTTTTAGGCCTAATGGGCTAAACCAAAAGCTTGAGGCCTTTTTAGGCCTAATGGGCTAAACCTGCAGGAGGGCCCATACTGCTGTTGCATGCTTGAACTTCACAGGCCATGTTAGTAGCCCATTTGGAGGTAGCCATTCGATGTTTGTGCGCGTAAGTAATTAGGGGGTGGAGCAACAAAAACAAGGCATTTTCTCTGCAGCTGTACAACCTATCAAGCTCAAACTTTGCATGCAGCATCTTTTGGCCAGTCTACAAGTGGGGATTTAAGGACATTTGGATACATCGAAATTTGTGGTCGCCATCGACCAGTAAGCATTCAGCAGGCCTTTTGACAATCTGAACATTGACCAATCATGACGAAACTTGAATGGTGTCTATATGTAGCCACTTTCTAACAACCAGTCGAGTTTCAAAAGATTTGACCACTGTTGGGCGCTATTTCAAAAATTTACATATTATTACATGTTATTACAATATTATTACAATTTTCACCAAAAGCCTATTGTATTACAGTGTGACAAACAATTTTGCAAATACATGTTTATTACAAAAGTGCATAGTTTTTTTGTAATCGATAACTGTTTGAAAACCATACTTTTCGAACTAGTCTCTGGATTTTGATCCAATCTTTTCGAAATTGGTCTAGAACAATTCTTTGGCATCTGTAGGTAAATAATTATCAAAAACATCTTGACTTTTCTACTCATTGTTTTGTGGATCAATCAATTAATTCCTGCACACATGGCATTGTTAGCTTGATTAGCTATAACTCATCAGTCTTTGGTCAGATCATGTCCAAAACTTTGAGTATTTATACAAATTGAGAGTCTAATGGAGTATGCCAAGTTTGGTCCAGATTAGCCTTTAGGGTGCGCTTTAGCACTCAAAAACACTTAAAATCAATTAAAACGCTATTACAATGTTATTACAAGGTCAACATATAAACATCGGTGCCATGTGACTCAGTTCACTAACATGAACAACTTTCCAATTACATGTTATGTCAAAAATTGCACTGCTTATCTTTTATTTTGGCTTATTCATTCAAAGATTTCACTATAGAAAGACTTATTATACAAAGGCTTGAGGCCTCTCTAGGCCTAATATAATAAAAGGCTTGAGGCCTTTTTAGGCCTAATGGGCTAAACCAAAAGCTTGAGGCCTTTTTAGGCCTAATGGGCTAAACCAAAAGCTTGAGGCCTTTTTAGGCCTAATGGGCTAAACCTGCAGAAGGGCCCGTACTGCTGTTGCATGCTTGAACCCGCTCATTGCTGCTCGCGGCTATATTTCACTTTGTTTTTGGTTGTTTGTATGAAAAGTAGGTGTGTCATAGTCACATGATTGTGTGCATGTGTGTATCTCAGGGCTACAACTAATCAGAAGGTTAAAGAGACGGTGTCGTTGGAGTTGAGCTTTGTAAACTCAAACCTGCAGCTACTCAAAGAAGAACTGGAGGAGCTGAATAGCAGTATGGAGGTTTACCAGACTGATAGGTAAATACAAATTGCTTATGTTGCCAAATGAATCATGATGATCCAGTGAAGTCAGTTGCATACAGTAAAGATATTTTTGAGCAATTTGTGTATTGGTATAATAGGCATAATAATACATGTTTTCTTTCTCTTTCTAAAAGTGAGAAAGTAAATGTTCCTATGATCCCACTTGGACTAAAGGAGACTAAGGAAATTGACATGACTATTCCCCTTCAGGTAAGATAATTACTCATAAGCTGTGGTTCATGGATAGATACTTAAAGTGGATGTGAATTATCACAATGGAAACCACAATGTATTTTCCTTCTTCTTTCCTTCTCCGTATTTACAAGTGAAACATGGGTTTAGGGAGGATCTCTGAGCTAGCTGGGGGGTTTTCTTGATGATAGGTAGGGGGAAAAGGAGGGGAGGAAAATCATGATTTTATTGGTCAATATTATCATTGTGCATGCTCTACCTCTCCCTACTGATGCATAAATGTAATTAAAACTCACAAGACATATTAAATGTGGGCAAAAGTCACTACACTTTGGACAAAGATTTTTCTTTTAAAGGGTATGACATGATAATTCATGCTTAATATGACCAGGGACATGAAGTAACAAAATAAAAACAATCAATTTTGATTTCAGGTTGATTTTAATATACAGTCTGATTATCATGTGTGTTGTGTAGGCCAAATTTGTCATGTTAATTTTTTTTTTTGATGCACAGTGTAGTTATGGCTGTCCATGTAACAGTAATGTCAATGGGTTTGTATACTATGCCATAATGTGTAGACAACAGATTTTCAATTAAATATAGACAGACTTTTGTTTCTTTCAGGACTTCATCAGTGAACATTATGGTGAAGATGCTTCTCTCTATATGGCAGAGATCAAAGAGTTTATGGATCTCAGACAAGTATCTGACACACAGGCATCAATTCACTTGCACTCACTCTGCTCAAAATTCTTGGCAGTTTGTTTGATTGATTTGATTTAAAATCAACCAAAATATTTTGCACTTTACTGAGCAGTACTTTGATTGTTTTGAGAATTTATTATTCAATTTATTAACCGCTACTTTGGTTGGTAAAGTTTGTAATCAGCCAGAGACTAATTCAAGTGTATACATATGTTGTGTACTCAACTCAGGCCATGCGGACCCCTAGCCGTAATGGCGCAGGGCTCAAGCTGCTCATGGAGTACTACAACCAGCTCTACTTTCTGGACCAGCGCTTCTTTGCTCCACACAAAACACTGGGAGTTCACTTCCACTGGTAAGAGAATGCACCACATGCACACTCATGATCAAGCACTTTTCTCACCGTTCCAAGCTCAGTAGTAACATATTTGAATATTGGTTAATAGAGAACTACACAAATACCCATACAAAAATGTAATTCATTGGAAGTAAATTATTATTTATACTACTTAGATTTTGGTATGTATCGACACATTATAATGCTTTACGTTTTCATGTAGATAGGACCCCTAAAATAAAAGTTATAATTCAATATGCATAGATTACTAATGCTGTGGTAATAAAAGGCTATGCAATAAAATGACATGGTCATAAGTACAAACTTTCATGTTTTCTTGTTTTGTGTGTTGGCATTCAGTAAACATTCTGTTTACTGACACTCTACATAGCCAAATCAACATCCCATACCACCTGATACCATGTGACGTAAACTTAGTGTGTGCTGCTGCACTACAGGTTTTGTACAGTCATGAAAATCCTGGAAAAGTCATGGAATATAGAAATTTGGTCATGGAAAATTATGTGCTGAAAAAATCATGGAATTTCTTGAACCTCTCCCCTAAGCTGTTTGTCATCTTATCACATTTGAAGCACTGAAGAGTCTAGATTGCAAAAAGCACAGAGACCCAAGACTAATGTATCTGCACTTTGGACTAGTTTTACTGACATATTCTTACTATGAATCTCGGATAGCTAAGGTGTAACATTTAGGACGTGTGAGTTGTTGAAGATGTTTTGACGTTCAAACGCTGGAGAAGACGGATTAATAAGATAAACCTAAGAGGAGAAACACCCTGCAGCTGCTTCCCACACCAAGACCTGCGTGACTAGCTTCTTCAGTGTAAAGCTGGGTTTATACTTGACCCATTGTAAAGCCAGGCATACACTGGTGAATTTAGCTTGTTTTTAAGCCTGAATTTTAGCTTAATTGGCTGTCGTTTGCCATGCAGGGTAATAGGGGAAACAATACCTGTTTAATTGCCCAAACAAGCTCCGTGTGACAGTTCAACAGAAACCAGACGCTTGCGGATGGAAAGTTGATGACAGTTTAGTAACCAACAGCAAACAGAACAAAAAGTGCAGAGCAAAGTCGCCGTCATGAAACAGGCAAAAAGTAAAAAAAACACAGATCAATCAGTAAAGGCAAAAGTACCAGAGGGATGAAGCAAAATACAAAAACGGGAGAAACAAAGCAGTGGTCAAAAACACGGAAGTCAGACAATCAGAATATAAATGCTCAGTAAGTCTCAGGGAAACAGTACCTCGCAACGAACCTAACTAAAGCCTGGGCTTATATACTGCTAGTTCCCTGTCTCATGAAAATACACACAGGTGAAAGCAGTTAGTATTCCGGTGATTGTGAGCGCTAATAGGA
This sequence comes from Colossoma macropomum, assembly GCF_904425465.1. NCBI lineage: Eukaryota > Metazoa > Chordata > Actinopteri > Characiformes > Serrasalmidae > Colossoma > Colossoma macropomum. The sequence continues at coordinate 33,811,246 of NW_023494795.1, read as the reverse complement.
GCGTTTGCGAGAATCACTGGTCATGTGAGCCCCCACTGCACTATGGGCAATGGAGTCTCTGTAGGAATCCGAGTCCGCGTTCAATGGCCGAGTCACATGAGCTCCCATGAGATTCTGGGAGATGGAGTCCGTTTCATGAGAGCATGCCGTAGGTGTGACAGTACAAAGAGTCCAGGTGGGCCTTGGCACAAGGACAACCAGGACGACAACCACTCTCACCACCAGATCCTTGAACTGGGGCTGAATCAGAGCTGCCGAGGCGCTGGATAGGCGAATTCTCTTCGCGAGGATTTGTCAGACGGGCAGGTCGTGAACTGGTGAGTCTCCTACGTGGATGGCCTCTGGGACGAGGATCTGGCTTTTCAGGGTGCTGACTATGAAAGTCAGCGATGAGGCCTGGGTCCAACACGTCTTTGGCTAACACTTTAAAACATGGGGGTAAGTCCAACCTACAAGTCACATCATTGATACGTTTAATTATCTTGAATGGCCCAATGTATTTGGGCTGAAGCTTACGGCAACTCCCCTTGGAAGAGCGAAAGTCCTTCGTGGCCAACCACACTCTGTCACCAGGATGAAAGACAGGGGTTTGTCCTCTGTGTCTGTCGGCCTGTTCCTTCTGCCGTTGGAGTATCGTCTCAATGTGCTGGTGAGTCTCCTCCCATACTCGTTCACTACGCGTCATCCAGTTGTCCACTGCCGGAACGTCCGTTTGTGATCCAGTCCAGGGTGTTAGGGGTGGTTGGTAACCTAAAATACAATGGAAAGGAGTCAGTCCGGTAGCAGAGCTAGTCAATGAATTTGTTTTGTCAGTGCTATTTCAGACCAATCAGAGGGATTATCATGGCAGAAAAGTCTCAAAAACTTAACCAGTTCCTGATTTGCCCTCTCACATTGCCCATTAGATTGCGGATGATATCCAGATGATGGATGGATACGCCTATGTGCTCAAAAAGGCGGCCCATACCTGGAAGGTGAATTGAGGTCCCCTGTCTGAAACGATATCCTCCGGAATACCGAAAATTTGAAATACATAATGAAACAATGTCTCTGCAGTATGAAAGGCACTGGGAATAGTGGCAAAGGGTATAAAACGAACTGCCCTAGAGAATCAGTCTATAACTGTCAGAACTGACATGAATCCTTGTGACTCAGGTAAATCTGTGACAAAATCCACAGTGATATGAGACCAGGGTCGGTTGGGTATGGGCAAGGGCATTAATTTGCCGGCTGGTAATGCTTTAGGTGTTTTGCACTGTGAACACGTGGAACAGGAAGATACAAAGGAATGAATATCCTGGGTCATTGACTCCCACCAATATCTATTGGCCAGTAGCTTGTAAGTTCGAGTCTCCCCAGGGTGTTCGGAGGTTATCGATGAATGAGCCCATGTGATCAGTGAGGTTCTAAAAGGTTCTGGTACATATAGTTTACCTGGGGGACATTGGATGGGTACTTGGATGTGGGGTAAAGCTGCTTCAATTTCCTCATCGATCTGCCATCAAATAGAGGAGACATTTATCTCAGGAGGAGGATGCGTTCTGGTGTTTCCAGTTGTGAGGTTGCTATTTCTTGATGCACCCTTGACAGCGCATCAGCCTTGGTGTTACGAGAGCCCGGCCGATAGGTGATACTGAACCTGAAACGCGAGAAAAAAAGCGACCATCGAGCTTGGCGTGCATTGAGTCTTTTGGCTGTGCGAAGATATTCCAAATTCTTATGGTCTGTCAGAACGGTGAAAGGATGATTGGCACCTTCCAACCAATGGCGCCATTCCTCCAGTGCTAGCTTTACTGCCAGTAGTTCTCAGTCACCAATTCCATAGTTCCTTTCTGTAGGTGATAGCTTATAAAAAATGCTACAGGGTGCAATTTGAGAGGAGATCCATTCCGCTGAGATAATACAGCTCCAACTCCTGTTTCTGAAGCATCCACCTCTACTATGAAAGGTTGTGTGGGGTCGGGATGCTTCAGAATGGGTGCCATAGGAAAAGCTTCCTTGAGATCTCGGAAGGCTCTCTCGGCCCTTTCAGTCCGTGTGATCTTTTTAGGACTTCCTTTAAGCAGTGAGGCGAGTGGAGCTGCATTGCTGCTAAAGTTCCTAATAAATCTGCGATAAAAATTAGCAAACCCCAAAAATCTCTGTACTTCTTTCACGGACTTGGGCGTGGGCCATTGAAAAACTGCCTCTACCTTGTGGTCATCCATAATGACACCCTGAGGGCTGATGATGTACCCCAGGAAGGACACTGACTGTAGGTGGAATTCACATTTTTCTCCCTTGAGGAACAAATTGTTCTCTAACAGTCGTTCTAGTACTGCTCTGACATGTTGGACATGGGACTCAAAGGTAGGGGAGTAGACTAGAATGTCATCGAGGTATGCTATTACAAACTGCTATTACAAACTGCCCACTCTGATTGAGCTGTCGGACGATCGGATGGATTTCTGACATGTCTGAAATTTTGGTTGCTTGTCTCACAGTTTAAGCAGCCTCACAAACTGATTTCTCAAAGTCGTACCCAAAACCACACACAGTCACAACACTGTAAAACCTAACTGCATCTTACATTGATACAGCCTTTGTTGTACTCTGGGTACTCAAAGTTGTGAACTGACCTTTGTTACATCCCTCTCCTAAATGCAGTAAAAAGCGTGCATAAAGGCATTGCAGACATTCTGGATTTGGACGGGACTAAAATCACCTAGAAACTTCGGTAGCCTAATAAATACATTACCTCCCTACACCATGCAAAACGAATCCCTCCCAAATTAAACTTCAGTTAGATAACTCATTTCACTCACTAAATAAATATGTCCACCTAACCATGTGTGCATACGCAACACGTCTATGTTATGTGTTATGTCTATATATGCTAAACCCCTCCTTCCAAACAAAACGATGAATGTGTTTGCACATGAGAATGACTGAGGAGTCAAATCAAAATATATAGGCTCTGGAATTATGAAACATTAATCTACTAAGCAAAATGTCAGATCTGTTCCCTGAGCTCAGATTGTTAAACTTGGTGCAGATATCTATACATGGGTTAGATTTTAATTTTACTCACATTCATTCTGTTATAACTGCATTTGACCTACTAGCTGATAGTAATTAAATATTTAAGTAACATTTAAATAATGTATGTCTTTTTTCCTCTCTGAATAGCTGTCTATATGTTAAATTATTGCTCGGCAGTTACTGATAAAATTTAATATTATGGCATTTTCAAACATATCACAGCATTATGTTATCAGGTGATGTTAAAGCTTAACATTAATAAAGTTAATAAACTCATGCTTCCTATGTTTCCTTATTTTCATGGAATTTAAGCAAATGAGTTAAATGTAAACCATCAAGGACTGCAGGCTATGAGTAACGTGCACAAGAGTAAATTGTCCTTATTTATCAAATATATCATGAAAAATATCACTAAAACAGGAAATTGTATGTTAGTATCATGGTATATAAATGATATATTGCCCAGCACTAGGCTAAATGTTTGGCATGGAAATTATATTTTATGTCATGGAAAAGTCATGGAATCACTGTTTAAAAAGTGTATGAACCCTGAAGGAACAAAAAACTTAAGCTGGCAGTGAACGAGGGTCTGCATGCACAGTGAAGTGTTGCTGACGCCGTGGATACAAAGTCGCTGGTCACTTTAAACGTTCCGCCTTGGCATATTTCCGCCAGACAGACATTGTGCGTTTTTAGCCTGTTTTTAAACACACACAAACACAATCACAACCCACATCCTCAAGACAGGTGGAGACAACTTAGGCTAGCAAAATTGAAACAAAAAATTGTAACATTTGCTACCAAAGTCTGTATATGCCATCTTTAGTCTTTATAAACTTTAATATAGTGATTAGAAATATACACTATATTGCCAAAAGTATTCGCTCATCTGCCTTCACATGCATATGAACTTGAGTGACATCCCATTCTTAATCCAAAGGGATTAATATGATGTTGGCCCATCCTTTGCAGTTATAACAGCTTCAACCCTTCTGGGAAGGCTTTCCACAAGGTTTAGGAGTGTGTTTATGGGAATTTTTGACCATTCTTCCAGAAGCGCATTTGGAAGGTCAGACACTGATGTTGGACGAGAAGGTCTGGCTTGCAGTCTCCACTCTAATTCATCCCAAAGGTGTTCTATCGGGTTGAGGTCAGGACTCTGTGCAGGCCAGTCAAGTTCTTCCACACCAAACTCGCTCATCCATGTCTTTATGGACCTTGCTTTGTGCACTGGTGCGGAACAGGAAGGGGCCATCCCCAAACTGTTCCCACAAAGTTGGGAGCATGAAATTGTCCAAAATCTCTTGGTCTGCTGAAGCATTAAGAGTTCCTTTCACTGGAACTAAGGGGCCGAGCCCAACTCCTGAAAAACAACCCCGCACCATAATCTCCCCCCCACCAAACTTTACACTTGGCACAATGCAGTCAGACAAGTACCCTTCTCCTGGCAACTGCCAAACCCAGACTCGTCCATCGGATTTCCAGATGGAGAAGCGTGATTCGTCACTCCAGAGAACACGTCTCCGCTGCTCTAGAGTCCAGTGGCGGCGCTTTACACCACTGCATTCGATGCTTTGCATTGCACTTGGTGATGAAAGGCTTGTATGCAGCTGCTCGGCCATGGAAACCCATTCCATGAAGCTCTCTACGCACTGTTCTTGAGGTAATCTGAAGGCCACATGAACTTTGGAGGCCTGTAGCGATTGACTCTGCAGAAAGTTGGTGACCTTTGCGCACTATGCGCCTCAGCATCTGCTGACCTCGCTCTGTCATTTTACGTGGCCGACCACTTTGTGACTGAGTTGCTGTCATTCCCAATCACTTTCACTTTGTTATAATACCACTAACAGTTGACTGTGGAATATTTAGTAGCGAGGAAATTTCACGACTGGACTTGTTGCACAGGTGGCATCCTATCACGGTACCACGCTGGAATTCACTGAGCTCCTGAGAGCGACCCATTCTTTCACAAATGTTTGTAGAAGCAGTCTGCATGCCTAGGTGCTTGGTTTTGTGCACCTGTGGCCATGGAAGTGATTGGAACACCTGAATTCAATGATTTGGATGGGTGAGTGAATACTTTGCAAAATAGGCTATACAGAGACAGTATCATCCAACCCATGTATATCACTGCCTGGTTTTAGTTTCAGTGCACAGTGTGGGACAAGTTAACAAACCTCTCAGTGTTTCTGCTCGGTACTCATATGTGTACCATGTTGTTTTGAATGAAACAGCTTTATTGATAATTTGCCTTAGACATTGTTCTCTGCAGGGGCTATGTTTCACGCAAGTCAATCTGAACAAGCTTTTCTTTACAGTGTGAGCATATAGATCATAGGCTTTGCCCACACATGATGGTCTATTCACACGTAAAGTTTGAGTGACCAAAGAGCAGGATTTCTAAAATGGCACACTGTATGCCTGACTTTAGAGGACATTCAACTACAGCTCAACCAACAAATTAAAGTCCAACAAAACTTTAAACTCAGCAAGCGAGCTCCTCAGTTGCCTTAGACTCAAATGTGTTTCCTGCTGTCACTGTGCTACTGAGACTGTTGTTGAGACAAAAACAGAAACTATGAATCATACTTTAATTAATGTAATGTGGCTAGCTAATGCACGTCATTTAAAACCAGTTTAATAATTTAACTGTTAGGGTACATTGCACTTATTTAACAACTAATTTACAGCTAACATCTACTTAATTCTAAGTAGATCGCTCAGTATGTATCGGTATGGGCAAGTATTTAAAAACATGCTCTTACTTGGTCTGGAAAAAATGTTATTGATGCATCCCTAATTTATAGACACGTGCTCATTGAAAGTTCCTTCTGAAATCAAGGGTGTTAAGGGCATTTGTCCCCCCTTTGTTGCAGTAACAGGCTCTGCTGTTATGGGAAGGCTTTACACCATATGTTGGAACACTGTTGTGAGGATATGATTGCGTTAGTGAGGTCAGATGTTGGATGAATAGTTCTGGATTACAAACACCACTCCAGTTCATCCTAAAGATATTTGATGGTGTTCCAAAGTTTGACTGCTCCACAGCCCATGGCACCTTGAGCTCATGTGAAGTTGCTCCAGAGTGTCCCATTCTATTACCAATGCTTTTCTATGGAAGTTCTAAAAGGTGTGCATGCGCAATTGAACACTTCTGTCAGCAATAAAAGGAGCACCTTAATGAAGTTGAATTCACTAGTTAGAAAGTGTATCTGAGTACTTTGCAACAAATAATGTATAAGTTGCGTCTCACTGAGTTTTAACTTTACTCCATTTTATTTATTGTTTATGAATAATTTATTATCAACTGTTCTAGCTTTCACATTTCCAGTAATGAACCCCTGGACACTGGACATATATTATTAAATGTTCATAATAGTTAGAACAGATTTCCTGCATATTAGGGACATATTATATATTTATTATTTTGTCACAATATTGGCCTTTGTTGCAGTACTAATATTGCAGAGGGCTTCAATAGGCAGGTAAGCCCTGTAACCAATCATAATTTTTTATTCTGTCTGCTGTGAGTATCATGACTAGTCACAGTTCCAGAAGAGGGTTTCTGTGAGTATTTTGATGAATTAATACATTCATGTAAATATCAAAAGTAAATTATTTTGGGCAAACTAATAGCGAGTAGTCTTTGGCCTTGGCACAGCGTTCATTGTTCATTGCATTTTTTAATACAATACCATTCAAAAGTTTGGAATTACTTGCTATATTAACAATTTTTGTTAATTTACATTGCATTCAAAAGTTTGCAATCATTCTGTGAACAAGAAACGAATAAAATGATAAATAATATACTGTAATTATCTCTTTACATTAATTTTTTGTCAGCTTATTTGCTTCGAGTTTTGATCTTCACTTTTGAAATTAATCTGGATATTAATTTTAGTTTAGCTTAATTCTTGATGTTATACAGCCTTTACTTTCTAGTAATCTACTATTTTTAAATATACTTTGAAACATGTGAAGTTCACTGTACACACTTGGTTTTGTATTACCGAAAACACTAATTCCAAACTTGATGAGTTCAAGCTTTTTTGCAGGGCATATCACAATATCTAACAATATACTGAAAATACTAGTATTTAATCCACACTGTGCAACTGTACCATGTATTCATTTGCATCTGTGTGTATTATGAAAATGTGTGTAGTCATGAAACATGGCTTATTCTTCTGCTAGGTATGACTCCCTGACCGGTGTGCCATCATGCCAGAGAGCGCTGGCTTTCGAAAAGGGAAGTTTATTGTTCAACATTGGAGCGCTGTACACACAAATCGGTGCAAGACAAGATCGCTCCATGCTGCCTGGCATCCATAACGCAATTGATGCTTTCCAGAGAGCAGCTGGTACTGTAATCTGTTGCGTATGTGTGCAAATCAAAATGAGTGATGAATGGTTGAAATGTAATTGCTTCAACATGTGAAATGTTATTTTCTGTCAGTTTTCTCTCAGTGCAATAAAACTGCTCAGATTCAGAGACCTTTTGATTTTATAACCGTGTTCTAATATCACTACCGTTAACATAGACATTCTCTATATTTACAATTAAAGGCTGTGAAGGCTTTTAACATTCAGAGGCAGGGTGACGAGGGAAATATTATTTTAGATATTAATGCATTAGTGGACAGAATTTTATATAATGCAAAATAACAGTAGATTTTTTTGCTGTGTATGTGGAACTTTTCACGTGAATATTTGTTCAACAGGTGCATTTCTCTACTTGCAAGAGAACTTCTCTCATGCTCCCAGCCTAGATATGAGTAGCCCTGCACTGAGCATGCTGGTTCGCCTCATGGTCGCTCAGGTAAAAAAAAATGTCTATATACATCTAAAACATATGTTTCAAAATGTGGATTTAATTTAAATATCTTGAGTATATTGTGCCTCAGATATGTAAAACTTGCATTGTTTGCAAATCCATCACATAGTACAACCCAATTCCAAAAAAGTTGGGACACTGTGTAAAATGTAAATGTAAATAAAAACAGAATGCAATTTGCAAATCTCATAGACTCATATTTTATCCACAATAGAACATAGAGCACATATTAGATGTTGAAAGTGAGACATTTTACCATTTCATGAAAAACATTCACTCATTTAGAACTTGATGGCAGCAACGAATCTCAAAAAAGTTGGGACAGAGGCAACAAAAGGCTGGAAAAGTAAGTGGTACTAATAAAAAAACAGCTGGAGGAGCAATTTGCCAAGTAACTCACATGATTGGGTATAAAAAAAGCATTTAAGAGAGGCAGAGTCTCTAAGAAGCAAAGATGGGCATAGGTTCACCAGTCTGCGAAAAACTGCATCTAAAGAATGTGGAACAACTTCAGAAAAATGTTCCTCAATGTAAAATTGTGAAGACTTTGGATTTCCCACCATCTACAGTACATTATATCATCAAAAGATTCAGAGAATCTGGAGAAATCGCTGTACATAAGGGACAAGGCCGACAGTCAATATTAGATGCTTGATCTTCGGGCCCTCAGATGGCACTGCATTAAAACCAGGCATGATTCTGTACTAGAAATCACTGCATGGGCTCAGAAACACTTCCAGAAATCATTGTCTGTGAACACAGTTTGCCCTGCAATCCACAAATGCAAGTTAAAGCTGTATCATACAAAGAAAAAACCATACATAAACAGGATCCAGAAATGCTGCCACCTTTTCTGGGCCAAAGCTCATTAACATGGACTGAGGGGAAGTAGAAAGGTGTCCTGTGGTCCAATGAATCAAAATTTGACATTCTTTTTGGAAAAAATGGACACTGCATCTTCCAGACTAAAGACCTCCCAGCTTGTTATTAGCACATAGTTCAAAAGCCAGCATCCATGATGGTATGGGGGAGCATTAGTGCACATGGCATGGGAGTCTTGCACATCTGTAAAGGCACCATTAATGCTGAACAAAGTATTCAGGTTTTGGTAACATATGCTCCCATTCAGACAATGTCTCTTTCAGGGAAGGCCTTGCTTATTTCAGCAAGACAAAGCTAAACCACACACTGCATCCATGACAAAAGCATGGCTTCGCAGAAGAAGAGTCTGTGTGCTGTATTGACCTGCCTGCAGTCCAGACCTTTTATTAATAGAAAACATTTGGCGCATCATGAAACAAAAAATCCAGCAAAGAAGACCCAGGACTGTTGAGCAGCTAGAATCGTACCTCAGACAAGAATGGGACAACATTCCTCTCCCAGAACTCCAGCAATTGATCTCCTCAGACTACAGACTGTTGTTAGAAGAAGAGGGGATGCTACACAATAGTAGACACGGCCCTGTCCCAACTTTTTTGAGATGTGTTGCTGCCATCAAGTTCTAAATGAGTTAATATTTTTCATGAAATGTTAAAATGTCTCACTTTCAACATCTGATATGTGTTCTGTGTTCTATTGTGAATAAAATATGAGTCTATGAGATTTGCAAATCATTGCATTCTGTTTTTATTTACATTTAATTACATTTTACACAGCGTCCCAACTTTTTTGGAATTGGGGTGGTGAATCACACTCTGTAAAATAATTAATGTGTAATATTAATCATTGTTAACGTTTATAAAGTAGCTGTGCAGCATGTTTTATACTATGTGTGTTGTGTGTATATACTACACATATGTGTACTGTTTCATCTAAAGCTTGTTTTTGTAGCAAAAAAAAAATGCACATGGGTAATTTCATGCCAGCACATCTATAGCCTATCGGGTCACATCATGGATTTCCATGAAGAAAGCCAAGCAAAACCCATAAAATAGAATACTTTTTGGATAGTATAATAGATCAACAAGAAATACAAGAACTTATTACCTCTTAAAATTCACTGTGCAGACTTTATGGAGCATTAGCAAGGTTAATTTGGAAATCTGAAAATTTTTGTAACAAATTTTCTGCTGGGCTTTTTAGTCAAATGCCTAATTTTCAAAAAAATATGAAACTATGAAGAAGTCATCACTCCTGCAATTGTTTTTTATGTTAATCAGACAGAACAGTCCTTATTTGGTAAATGTTTGAAGTAAATGGGATTATTCCCTGAAATACAGAGCAAAAGGCCTACAAAATGGAATTTTAGTTGTGAAAGCATTTTAACCCCTAGTCTAGCATTAAATATTGCATTCTGAATTTAATAATTTATAGATTTGCTAGAAATGTATGAACACTGCAGAAATCCTACATTTTGCGAAAATTATTTTGAAAACTGACTGAAAGATTAAATTTGGAAGTTGAAATATTGCATGGTGTGACTTATTAAGTACATCCTCCAATAAATTAACTTGTTGAGGGCATTTATTATCAAAAAACTAGTTGATCTGAAGTAATATAGAATTCTTATTGAGCAGTTTAATTCAATATTGTGCTATGCAGTTGCTTGAATTACACACACACACATACACACACACATACATTTTCTGAACAGATTAATCCTTCTGGGTCATGGTGGGAGCTGGAGCCTATCCCAGCGGTCATTGGGCAGAAGACAGGAAACACCCTGGACAGGTTGCCAGTCCATCGCAGTGTTGCTTGAATTAAATTAAAGCTTTAATGTTCAAATTTTAGTAATGCATTCCTAGACACTAAATTGTTACTGTATGGTCTTAATAGTTAAAGCAGATGTCCTGTGTATTAGGGGTGTACTATATAGTGATTAGTAGTGAATCAGTACTGATATTGCAGAAGGCTACAATACACAGATAATCTCGGTCTCGGTTTTGTGCTGTGAGCATCTTGACCAGTCACAGCTCCAGAAGGGTGTCTCTGTGGGTTTTTGATGAATTAATAAGTTCATGTAAACAATTAAAAGTTAATTATTTTGGCCGAAATAATGCAAAGTAATTTTTAACTATGGGACATTGTTCATTAATCAGTGCATTTTTAACATACACCACTGTTCAGAAATTTGGAATTGCTTGCTATATAATGATAATTTGCTGTATTAATTTTTTTATTTTACATTAACATTAATCTTTTAATTAGCTAATTCTTTTCATGGAAATTTATGATGTGAGGGACAGGGCCTAGGATAATTGACCTGGATCTGCAGTGTAGTATGTGCTCTCAGCCCCTGTCCAACACAAATAAAAAAAAAGAAAAAATACCTACTGTACATTTGCGACATGTAAAGAGGTTTAACAGTTATCTGCAGCTAATGTAGCCTATTGTTTTATATAAAACATTTTTTTTTCATTAGAATTATTTTTGAATTGTTCGGTGAATTATTTGTGAAGTATTCGGTGTCTGTTTTTTGCCATTGTAGTTTTGACATATTTTAAATATAAATGGCCAGTTGGGGTCATGGCAAAATGTTAAGTAAAAAAAAAATAGAAACACAGCTGGCCCATAGATTTCTTGAGATTTATCAATATGATCCTTTCAGTGGTTGAGTATGACACCCCTGCTCTATAGGTTCAGGAGTGTGTTTGTGAGAAAGTAACGCTTACTATAGAAGAGGACGACCTCATGTCAAACCTGCAGGCAGCTCAGGAGGCAGCACGGGTAAACACTCACAAAATAAACACAAATATATATATATATCAACTTTAATCAGAGTTGTAATTCTTTTTTAAGCATTGATAGCATTCAGTTGTGTGTAACTTTTAGGTTTCAGATGTCTATTCCCTGGTGCTGCAGGCCATGTCAGTGCCTTTGCTGAAAGATTACGTTCCATTCTCCTGGGTCTCTGTGGTTCAGGTCAAAACTCAGCATTTCAGAGCCTTGGCCCACTACTACACTGCTGTTGCACTGTGTGACTGCACAGGTGAGTGCTCTTTCTGAACTGGTCAAAAAAGAGAAGCACACGAAACCTAGTAATAAATTAACAAAGTAACAAGTGACCTCACCAAATCAGCATCATGAGTAAAATAAACAAAAGCATGTAACATGTATCCAAACTTAACCTTTAGCATGACAAAAATTATATTACAAAAAACTAATAAAAATAAGAGGTTAATAACAGAAACCAGAGGCTGAGTTTACCAGCATTTTTAGCAGTTTCAGTAATTTCTGTTAATTATATAACACACACACAGAATTGTTGAAAACAATATATTTTTTAATTAAAATAAATAATTGGACGATGTATGAAATAATTGGATGATGTATACATTTTGTCATTACCAATAAATCCTCCAAAACCTTTTTTTTTTTTACTGACTGTTTTAGGTCATTTTGAGCAATACACTAGCCAGTACAGGGCTAGCAAACACAGCTTTGAACACTACACACATAAAATCATAACATTAACATTTCACTAAAGCTACTATACTATTAAAGTCTACTAATGTTTTTAATACCATGTAAGCCAGTGTTACTGGCTAATGGAATTTAACTTAATTTTAAAGTTTGTATCAGTGATCATATTGCTCTTGTGTTATTGTTTTGCTGTTCAACCAGAGAAGGATAGGCTCCCCTATTGATTCTTGTTTACATCTCAAGGTTTCTTCCTCTTGGTCTTAGGGAGTTTTTCCTTGCTACTGTCGCCACTGGCTTGCTCATGGGGGCTTGGACCCGGATATTTCTGTAAAGCTACTTTGTGACAATGCTTGTTGTAAAAAGTGCTGTATACATAAACTTTGACTTGACTTGATCAGGCCCAACAAGGGACTTGTCATTACCATTATTTAATATACATGTTTCTATTTTGTGGCTCCATAGATATGATTGACAAGGACGAGGATGATGGTTCAGGAGTGAAGGCCCTAGTGCAGGTCCACACCAGACCTCCAGACAGACTGTGTCTACAAGAGCCAGAGGACAGACTGAGGCTGGGTAAGCATGCTACTTCAATGGTGTGTGCACACTGTATGAATATATAATGTATAATGTAAGAAGAAGTCTGGAGTACACCCTGAAACCATATTGAAGTAAAAATATTTTTATTACAATTTAACAGTAGATTTAATAGATAGCCATGATAAATGTGGCTACAAAAACACATAAAGTAGGTATCAGGTAAACGAGTTAAGAAATGGAAAAGTTAAGTGGAAACAGCCCAGCAGCCACTTGTATTGTCTACAATGCTGGTGTTTTAACAACATTTGAGCTAGGTACTTTTTGTTAAAGCATTGTTAACTAACTCCATGTAAAGTTAAATGTGCAACTTAATGGTTAGACAGCGTGTTGAAGGTCATGATAAAAATAATTATTTAATGGTTATTAAACAAAAGGTATCAGTTCAGAGTCTGTCATATTGTGCACATATCAAATAAATCGTAGGTAACATCATATCATTCAATCAAATTAAATCATAAGTCAATATTAAAGATGCTATAAAATGATGATTTCAGAAAAATAGTCGACAAAAATGTACTAATTCAGTCACACTGTCCCTAAAATTAATGCAGTGAATTTACTTGATTCACATGTGTCACATCAACGTATAATATATTACATTAATACAATTTTCCGATACCAAAAAAGTTGGGACAGTATGTGAAATGTAAATAAAAACAGAAAGCAGTGATTTGATCTGTATTCAAATGAAAGCACTGCAAAGACAAGATATTTATTGTTTTATCTTGTCAACTACATTGTTTTTTGTAAATACACAGTCATTCTGAAATGGATTGCCTGCAACATGTTCCAAAAAATTGGGATTGGGCAATTTAAGGCTATATTGTCAAATGTTCAGGTTCAAGGCCAAAAAACGCAACTGAAAGTTTATGTCTTCAGTCACCAAGCATTTATTAAGTGCTGTTAAGACGTAACACAATTCATAAGGTAAAACATAAAATATTTTGTACTGTTTTTAATTTAGTACAGGTCAAACAGACCGTACTCTTCACTGCTATGACATTTCACACCTGTCCCAGTTTTTAAACTGGGTTTGTATATTTTATTCATATGGAAATGATGCAAATATTTGAATAAGTACATTCAGTGCATCACCAAAGTGACACATTTGTTACAAGTCTTTTACATTTAATGAGGGCTGTTAAATCCAGATTATGGCTCTTTTAAGCAATTTCAGAGGCATAAATATTGAGATTGATATTGCAAGTCAGCAAAAGTGATATTGTCAGAGGCATTTTCATTAAATTACTTCGATCAGCAGCAAAAATACTCAAAATTCCTATAAATTACTAAATTACACCTTATGCAACTTTATAAAGGCAAAATACAGCACTGTTTAAATAAAGACTACATTGGTTTTTGTAAATACACAGTCATTCTGAAATGGATTGCCTGCAACATGTTCCAAAAAATTGGGACCATAGCCATACATATCCATCTTTCCTTGTTTGGTGATTGTATGAACTGTTTGTTTAACTAAAATGTGTATCTGTACTGTTTAGGTAAAGCTCATTTGCGTAAAGCTATCATAAGACACGAGGAGGCGCTACGTCTCCATGGTGTGTGCAAGATACTGCGCAAGATGGATATTTTACAGGAAGTTCTGTCATATGCACACACACGTTCACTGGAAAAATACTCAGGCATTGATCAAGAGGATGATTTTTGTGAAATTGCAGAAGCTCCAGAGATTCAGTGTAAGGAGATATTTTAAATATTCACTTTTCGCCAGTAAATATTTTTTCACCAGTGGGATTGTGTTATTGTAGTTATGACAGGAAAAAAGTATTTCAAGTCTTCAAATAATGGTGACCGATTATTTACTTGTGGAAGCACTACACCCTATTAACAGTCTCATGGAAAACATAAATATGATGTTACTGTTTACATGTCTATATTATCTAAACATTTATATTGCTGCAGAAATAAGTATATCAATTTCATTAATCATGTACTGCTTTACAGACTGCAAGTCTGATATCAGCAATTTTAACAGTCACCCATGGCCTCTGACCTCTCTCTTACAGCTCACACTCATCAAAAGCCTGATATTCAAACCCCTGACTTCAGCTCGGTTAGAATAACGGACGTCTTTCACCGACTGGTAATACAGGCAACACTTTTGTCTTAATATTAGATGTCTTCAGCAGAACATACAAAATTACCATTTTATTATTAACAATTATTAACATTTTTAGATATAACATCAATACATGTACAATGTCAAGTAAAGGTAGGGCCGATACTTTTCTATTCATAACATATGTAGGGTTCCAGCGTATTACTAAGAATGTTTTGGAAGCTGTGAAAACTGCTAACAGCACATTCTTCTCCTGTGAAAGCAAAGAAGGGTCTGAAACTTCATTTAAAAAGGAAATATTCTGGTGTTAAATGTCTGGACTGATATCTTTAGTCCATGTCTAGACAGGAGTAGATGTTTGAGCTAGATCTGGATAGCTGATTATTAGGAGGGTTTAAACCATGCAGTGGATAAAAAAGTGGATAAAGTGGGTACATTTAAGTTCCATGGAACCCCGTAAGCATGAATTGCAAATCTTCTATGTAAATACATAAAGAAAGAAGTGCAGAGTACGCCATATTGATTTTTGATGTCTTAACAAAATTTTTAAGCCTTTTGCACCATAGATAATTTGATATTGTTTTGGACTCATTTACAGCAGCAAAAGGGAGCATTTCCCATAAGATATTAAAAGTTATTGTAGTTATTGAAAAGAGGAGAGTGCTGATGGCATTAAGTAGCAGATCTGTCAGTTTTTCTTCTACATACAATGTCTAATAGGAATACGACTAACAGCAAAGTTCATTTAAGTCAACAGGTAACTCTTCAATGGCATTCCATTAAATCTGTGTGTTTGGTTAAGCCACACTGATTGTGAGTATAGCGTGAAGGTATATAATTCAAAATTAGGAAAGGGAAGATCCCCATGCAGTTTACCATGCTGAATGGTGGAAAGCTTAATATGGCTGTGTTTCCAATTGCAAATGTATCGAGATGAGACTTGTCCCAGAGTTTAGCTTGTCCCAGTGACCTGTAGATGGAAACTGATGAATCATGTAACAGTTAAAAATAGGAAGCATGCAAGGAAGCATGTGCATTTTAATTATCAAGACTGTAATGGATTAGTATAGTGTGGCCAGTTTGATGTGAACTGATTTCTGATAGAATGTTGTTAAATGAATATTTGAATATATTTGTGTATAAAACAAAATATTTGAAGGAATTACCAACTAGTACAGCTTTAAGACACATTTCCAGAGAGGAAACTTATTTTGTTTTTACTTTTATTTGATTCTGAACTGTTTCTTCAAAGCAGCCTGAAGCACAGAGCAAATGCCATGAGTACAGTGCACAAAATAGAATCAAAAAGCTAAAAACACACTGCATAGTAACATGGACATTACTATTTTATAGGCATTATAACATGGATATAATAGTCATTATCTATCAAACATGTACTGGTATGGACAGTATGTTGCCCAGTACTAGATGTTGTTGTCGTGTTGCTCAGTGGATTGTACGTACATGTTGCTTGTTGACTGTGTTTGTGTGTGTTCATATATGTAGGGTCCTCTCTCTGTATTCTCTGCTCGGAATCGATGGGTGAGGCGCCGTGTGTGTCTGATTCAGGAAGAGACAGGGCTTGGTCTCACTCTGCGAGGTGATTCACCGGTTCTGGTTGCCGGTGTGTTGCCGGGGGGTTGTGCTGCAGTAAGGAGGTCTACCGTTTACAAATTGTTTACAGTGAAGGGACTATAAAAGAAATAGCTTCATTACACAATATTAATGTGGGTAAAAATTAATAGAAGCTGGAAGCCACCAATTAATCTGTCTAGACTCTGCCCACAAATGCCTTTCTTCATAGAGAGCTTGGATAATCTTTTAGAATGTTGGCAAAATTACCATTTAAAGTTTTTCCTCAAAATGCATGTTTAGTGCATTATTAATTTCAAGTAATTTTTATTTTGTATGCATGTACACTGTTAGCATATATGAAGTGTATTTTTTTTGGTTGTGTAAGGTTTCTGTGAATAAACATCTGCTTGATAGTCTAAGCAGAAAGTTCACTGACATGAGCTGTTTTAACATTGCTGGCTAGCTACATTGTGGCCTTTACCTCTAGGTACTGTAACATCCCAAAGTTGCAACACTTTCTCAGTTTTGCTTGCCGTATATACAGACAGTAAAGAAAAAAAAGCAAAAACACTGTAGAATGGCGCAACCATTCTATCATTGGAAGATCATAAGCTAAGTTCCTGGTATTTTTGCAGCCTTCTATGAACAGGAGCCCCAGAGGGCATAATTGGCCTTGCCTCTTCTCCCATCACTAGTAAACTGCTAGCCTGTGCAGAAATCTATTAGCTGACGTAAGACAGTTGCCAGTTAATGCTCACCTTCAAGTGCATTGAGCTATCCACTTGCCTTTATTGCAGTTTCCATTTTTTGGACACTTTCAGTTTTTCAAAGAAATCTGAAGGGATATTTTTAAACACCTCCAAAGTTCAGTTTCGGAAGTTGATTCAGTTTCCTGCTTCTCACGGTTCAAGTAATTGTAAACACATTCACTGATGTTGAGGTCTGGGCTCTGTGGTTGTCACTCTTCTGTTTTGAGAATCTCAGAACCTTCTTTGTTTGATTTGCAATTTTTTTTTCTTTTTTGTCAGTTTTCTTTTCTCAGTAATGGCTTTTTGGCAGCTACACATCCTTTCAGACCTAGTGTTGAGTTATTTTCCCACAATGGAAGGAAGGACAAACTTCAGATTTGAAGCAAGAATGGAGCTTGGTTTTCTCCTAACTTTTAAAAATGAAAGATTTAAGTACTGTTTATCTAATGGTGACAGCTTTGGTGGTCTACCAGATTTTGCATGGTTGATAGGAGTCCCATTTTCTCTGTATATGTTAATTTTTTTGAACTGCAGTTTTGGAAACTCTTGGTGTTTTCACTTATTTTCCTTTATATTTTACTTCTTTATGCAAGTATATTGGGGTGGTCTCTGACTTTTGCACAGTACTGCATATCAGTAAAGTCAAGCCACTTGGTAACAGCAGTGGAGAGACAGATAGTGTCAGAAATCTTTGAATCCCAATGGAACAAAATGATGAGCCCTTATAAAATTTAGGAGATGGTCACAGATATTTGCTGTAAGGTAGGGTGAAATTACACAAAAAAGTACACTCAATTTATCCTAACAGTGTGCCTTTTACATGCATTCAGAATGGACATAATTAGAAATTAATAAATCACTCTAAATTAAGCTGACAGTTTTTTTAATAGGATTAAGTTGAACTGTTTGTGTTGCAGGAAGCAGGATTGTGTGAAGGTGATTATATTGTGGCTGTGAATGGTTCAGACTGCAAGTGGGCAGAACACGCAGAAGTAGTGCACGCTCTGAAAAGTTGCTCGGAGAGAGGAGTGGAGCTTGACGTTATTACCCTCCAAACTCACGAGGTACACACACATGAAATATTTTGTCATAAATATTGATTACATATTTTACAAGTTTGTAACTTAACATCTGCTGCATAATATATTGCTTGTCTTGTTAATCATTGCACTCATAATATACATGCACTCAATAATCTGTTCATAATCGGATTTCTGCAGTTATCCGATTATTCAAGTGGTCATGCAAACACCATACTCCGATCTAGAAATCTGATTAAAACATCCGATAAAGAGAGCTGGATTTTAGCTCAGTAATCAGATTTCTCAGTCCATGTATACTCGTACTCCGATTTCTATTGGATTTCTCAGTCTTCACATGCACGAGAACAGATGGTAGATGTCACGAGATGGCAGCAAAACACTTTTATCGCTCAATATTTTGATGAATGTAGGTATTTATGTAATAATTATAATAGTCTTTATTTATAAAGCTCTTTTCATACAGACAAATGCAGCTCAAAGTCACAGTATGCTTAAATGAAACAGTAAGGAAGTGTAAATGAAAGTATACACAATACAGCATATGATAGAATAAAAATTCAAACATTTATGATAAAATAAAATATAAAAGAAATAGAGAAATCAAGAGAGCAATAAATTAGAAATGAAAACAACAATAAAATTATTAATTGGGATTCTAAATAAAAAATGAACAATATGTAGCAACTAGTAAAATGCTAAACTAAATAAAAACGTTTTCAGCTGTTTTTTGACATTAGTAAGGGTAGATGGCTGAATACAAAAAGTAGAGTTCCAAATTTTTGGTACATAATACCAGAAGGCTGCTTTGCCGGTCTTTTTATGCTTCATTCTGGAAACATTCAGTAATGCAGCACTTGGTTATCTTAAGACTCAATCTAGAACAAAGTCTATTCTAAAATGCATGGAAGTCTTAACCCATTAAGAACTTCAAAAATAGTAAAAGAATCTTAATATCAATTCTAAATGAAACATCGATCAGAGTTAAGTTGCTAAAACAGGTGTTATATGTTCTCTCTTTTTTGTATGTGATAATACACTGCAGCATTCTAAACAAGTTTGTCAGTTGTGGTTTTAGGTAATCCTGTGAATAATGCATTACAATAGTCTAGTCGTGAAAAGACAAAAACATGGATCATCTTCTTAGCATCCTGCAGTGTGAGAAATGATCTTGTGCTGTACTTCTTTTATATATAAGAAAGCTTTTTTGGCAACATTATCAATATGGGTTTCAAATGTTAAGGTAGAGCCAGGAATTGAGTCAAAAAAATTTTATTTCCTCTTTTGATTGTAGAGCCAGATATAATCCAAAAATGTAAATTGGCCAAGATATTGCAGGCCAGTTTTTAACCATATCACATTTTTGGTTCATAATGCACTTACAATATATTGCAATATATATTAATATAACAAATGTGCAGCAATATAATGGCAATACTAATATTTTGTGATTTCTCTGACCAATATTGTGACTGCCATTTAAATGTAAAATGCAATTATTTCTATAAATTAGCCATGCCAGTTAGCTGTGATTGTGTTGCTGTGCACACAGCACATGAATGTTTGGTTGCACCTGATTTGTCCAACTCATCTATAAACGTGTATAAAATTGCAGCTCTTGTGATTGGAAGACTGCACTCTTTTGATATAAAAATGATTAATCTTTCAGCCCTACTTACTGTCAACCCTAGATTTAACATTTGTAATTTAAGACCTACCCAGTGTAACACATATTTTTGGCTCAGATGGAGAGAAGGGCGGCCTCACTTTCACCCAGCAGTGACAGGGAGACTCAGTCTGCCAGGCAGAAGGGACACAGCAAGGATAATGACAGAGGCGCTACCTCTTTACTGAACTGGAGCTGGAGAAGTGGAGGAGGAGGCGGAGTTACGAAAAGACTTGGTAGCACTTTCAGCCTCCCTTTTGGCAGCTTGCATGAGAGTGAGTCCATGTACTGACAGAAAATGAGGATGCATTTAAGCAAAAGAAAAGCACTATTCTTCCTTCCTAGCATTGTCAATTTGTCAGTAATACGTCAGCAGTTATATGAAAGGTATATTAACTGAAATTATGTGAATAAATTACAAAAGCTTATGATGGTATTATTTAATCTTACATAAAATTTCCAGGTTTGTACTTAGTTTTTGTAGTGTAGTTAATAAGGACAACAATATAGTATGCATCACTTTTCCACTGTCTGTTGTGCTTCACAAAACAAGGTGAATGATTTTCATATCTGACTTCTGACTTCAGTCATGTGTTCAGCAACAAAAAAAACTGACAAGGAAATGCTAAAGGTGGTTTATGGTTCCTTTAAAAAAATGTGCAGTGTGTTTTGAGTGCTATCCAGCTTTGCAGTGATGAAATGTATGTACCTAGCAAAGCTATCAAACCACATACTTTTGATAAGTTCTTTATTTAGAACATTTGTGTATATTGAGGTAGAAATCAGTGATTGTAAACCAATAAATCATTTCTTTTGATGAGTTTACAACAGATGAATGTAGATTTACGCTGAACAAGAAAAGTTGTAGTTTTGTCTTACAAAATTTTGTAATATTTCTGCATGTGTTTTTTGTAGAATCACAATGTGCTTTGCATGTGTTCTGTTGTCAGCATTGATACATATTTTGTGCATATTTCTGGCTGTGTAATCTGCCTTGTTGATTTGGTGCCCTAATTTCTTGTGCAGCATACCGAGAAAACTGTGCACGTTGCTTTTAAAAGTATTGATTTTTTTATGTTTTTGCAAACTATAATTCAACTGGCGCAATTCCTTCTCAAACACTGAAAACGATTATCATCCATTAAAATTATGAAACCATGACAAACAAAAGCAGGCATTGAATGTACCAAACTTCCAACCCCTTCACCACTTATCCTGTAATTCAGGAACATTGTGTATATCAAAATGACCAATTGCTTGAGTCATTATGCAATCTTGTATCACTTAGGTAAAAAAAATAATGAAAGCAATACAGAATGTTTACTGGGGGGCAGGCAGCATTATAGGATCAAATGCACTAGTATTTTTTTTTGTAAACAATGTCTTTTTGTCATTTGTATTGTTACTGTAGCTTGTATACTGAATTTGCAAGGGCCTAGTGAATAATAGACCTCACTGGACATAATTTTTGGAAGGTTCCCAGCCTGTTCTTTATAAACCAATTTATGTCGCAATAATGTTTGAACATAGAATTCCTAGGGAATGAAGCCGCCACAGCATTAAATTCAGGTGTTATTGCATATTGGATTGGATGTAGTCTTTGTTCAAAGCCTACCTGATTAAGCAATGTGTTTCAACGCATCTCATTGCATTGCCAGTTCCAGTCCCATGTGTCTCGATGGCTTTCTATTTACACATATATTAAAATGCACTTTGCTGAATTACTTTCTTTCTTTCTGAGTACTTTCTTTTGTTTATATTACAAAACACATTAGACAGTCTGTCTATTTAGTGCCCCCCGTCACAATAGTTTTATTTACTGCCACGGCGGGAGCAAAAAACGAAAGGCCAAATAACTTTTTCAGGCATTGACGTTAATTTTAATATTAGTAGGCTGCAGGAATAAGAAAGATTACATTTTAAATCTAGGTTGAATTATTGACATTTTTAAAAAAAGACACGTTAATGGAACTGCGTATTTTACCAGCTGCATCTTGCAGCTTTAGGGACTGCAGGCACGAGTCCAATAAACATCGTATTCCCATCTGTCATAAATTCAAGTGCATCTGACAAAGCTACGCAGAATTATGGGAATATTGCTGCGCAAATGTGTTTGGATTCTGCACTGAATTGCTCCCCAGATATGTCTTCGTATTGGGAATTAGGTCAGGGTCATTCTCTGGACTGTCTCACAGTCACACTCTCCCGCAAACTTTTTTAAATTTATAATGCACATAGAGCTTCTTGCATAAAGTATTAAAAGATTCATCCTTACTCGTTTGCTTTCAATTTTATGAAATAGTAAAATATTTAACACATAACCTTCTGTGCCCTGTAATAACTGTAGATAAAAGTTTTGGATGTTAATGAACCAGACAAGAGTTTCTTTCAGGCTCGCCGTGTGATTTGGCCGCAAGAGGGCAGCATCGCGTTATTCTAATGGAAACAGTGCGTGTCTGCTGTGAGACAGGGGCTCTAACGGTGGTCGTTCTTGGAATTTTTTACATCAGTTGTATGTCTTTGCCCAAAAGAAGTAGGCCTTAATAGTATACACGTAATTACTAGTCTGAAAATAGCCCCGTTAGCTCACTGGTACAAACACATCGCATTATGTAGATTACAAAGATAAATAAAGTCCAACGACAGCGACATTCTAGTTTAATTATTAAAGTCAGTTTAATTTGATATAAACCGGATTCTGCCTTTGTTAGTTGAGTATTTTGAGGACTGTTCCTCTCTTGTTTTTCTTGCTTTGTTAATACGATGGAAAGACCTGTAGTTTGCCTATAATGCTATTTAATGCTATTGCTTAACACGTGTCACGTGTGGCAAGTGTTACTAATACGCCCTGTGATTGACTAACTGGTCCAAACACTGTCATCTAAGGTCTTTAAAGAGCCTGTAATGTCTAACACCTGCGCGCAGCTGAAACATCTGATGATTGATTACGGCAAGACTGTGAATAGTAGCAGAACCTGAGACCTTCTGTATGTAATATAATCCAAATCTCTATGTAATACAATTCAACTACAATGAAAATAATACATTTTGATGAATTTGTCTTATATAAAATATCTTATCCTTGCAATGGACATTATGCAATGGGTGCTATGAAAATGATTTAAAATTATGTGCTAAAACCTACTTCTACCTCAGCTCAGTGGAGCATAATATAAAATAGTAGATGTGGCTCCCCATAAAATAAAACAAGATTAAACGCGACTTACTCAACTTTTTATCTTTCACTCATTCATTATCTGTTATCTGTTTAAAAAAGAGAACCGTTGGCCTAATGGACACTATTTCGGTCGGATTTAAACTGTTCTTTATTAAACACTCAGTGATGAACTCCTGACACAGCTCCAGCAAAAATGTTTTGGTGTCGTGTTTTATCATCTCTTTAACTTGTGCGCTTTGCTTCCTTCCTTCGGGTCGTCTTATTGCACCAATTAATAACGGGTTCGCCTACTTGAGCCACAGCTAATGCTTCCAGAGTTCCAACAAGGCTCTGCTTTGCTTCACCACTGATGGCTTGCAGTAAACAAGTGCGCGATCGATCATGGCGCGCTCACAGAGAGAAGCCTGAAGAGCCTGGCCTTAACGAGGAAGGCCTGAGCGTGAGCGCGCCTAGAGCTCCGCGGGAGCGGGCCCACTGCCAGGACACTGCGAGCAGAAACACTAATGGTTTGTTATTATGACCTTTTCGCGTTGCCATTAGTCCTGCTCTTATTTAGCTCACTTGGGTTTCGATTTAACCCCGTGTACGCTGACCTGCATAGACGGGCTATGTCCAAAACTACGCTATTTTCACTATGTGCACTATTTTTGGAAGGCTGCCATTCTGTAAAGGCCTCTGAAAACATACCCGCGTCTAATTTCGGCAATGTGCAATATTTTCTTATATTGTTTATTATGTATTTGACTATATAGCGCCTGGATTTTCATAGAGTAGTATCAAATCAAACACGTTTTTCACTGAACAGAAAAAAACACTTTTCTTGCAGCACTCTGTGACCTCTGAGTGCAAACTTATTTTCCAGCAGTCCCAATGTACATAATCTGAGTATTACAGTCAGCATGAATTAGAAACCAAGGCGCATTTTCTTTTAATAAGGTCACTCTCTTTCAGTAACGTGACACTAATTAACAGCTTAGTGTTTTTGTCCGATGATTATTGGTTACTGTTATTTTTCCTCGCCTACTAGTCCTTGGTGATGTAACCAAAATTTAGAATACGTTTTAGAGGCGTGCAAAAGGCCTTACAGTTTGAAGGAAGATAATGTAAAAATAAGCTTTCTTTTAAATAATGTGATATGATGACTAGTGCTTTATGTGGCTACTGACATGAATTAACACTGAAGATCAGTTTTTATTTCCAGTTAACATTAAGAGTACACCACTTCCCATTGCATTTTCCAATGTAAACACACTACTTATTAGTGCAGAAGTACTCCATTTGCGACACTGTAGTGGAGAATATTCCGTATTCTTACAATCGAACAATACACCTAGTGCACACGGAGTACCCATAATGCACCGCCAAGTTGCATGTGACAAGTTGCAGAGTGATGCATATGAATCCATCGCTTCAGTCATGAATTCTGTGCTTTATAGTAGTGTTCTGTTAAAGCGCCCGTAGGCTACATTTCTCTTGTAGTTTACTATTTCTCTTCAGGTCCACTTATAACATTTGTGTGATTTTATGCCCCCAAAATGGTTAAAAAATATTTTTACATGACCATTTTCCAACCACTTTTTATCCCTTAGAATTAAACCTCCAGTTTTTGTTACAGTACCTTTAATGATAATTGATATATGATATATGATATATGATAATTGAGCTCTGCTTTGATTGGGTGCCCTGTATTGTGCCTCATTCAAAAAGCACTAAGACACTCCCTAAACTTCAGTATGAATGGGCGGGGCTAATCTGCTGCAGGCTGAACAGGTGGATATATTTAGAAGAGTTGATTCTCGTGACATAACAGAAACAAATAAAAAAGGCAGTTTTGCGGCTTAGTTTCTATATTTGAGCTGTATAGACGGGGAAGAGTATGGTACATTTTGAAACTTTAACGGTGTTTATGTTTATATCAAAAGCTTTTATTTCAAAAAGGTGCGGTAAAGTCTGTTTTCCATTGGCCCTTTAAGTGCTCATGATTTCCCAGTGTAGAGAAAAGGGATTCGTAGACCTTTACAAAGACGGACCGTGTGCGCTTAGGTACATCATTTGTATGCTACCTAATGCGATGTACTGTGAGATTTTAAGAGCACGCTGAATATTCTCCGCTGCGTTTTCGGATACCATAGGCTCCCAGAATAGTGCGCTATGTAATGAATATGGCATTGTTGCCATATTTACTTAATCTTTACGCACACGCCGGGGAGGAGGGGGCGACTTTGACCTGGATCGCTGATTTTGGTGTAAACACGTTGGTTTTTAAAGGGCAGACAGTGAGACACCGTTCAAGACAGCGTTTTCATCCTTTAACCAGCGGCTCGTGCGGTTTGTCTGTCTCTCCAAGGTCCACTCGGCGTCTCCGTCGTGTCTCCAGATTAGAAGAACATCCCCCTTTAGGGCGAAATGGGAGCGCGCTCTCCAAACGCAGACCACATCAGATGAGGCTAAAAGAAATAGCTGCCCTGTCAACAGGACGCTGCAAGAGCAGTTCATGCGTAATTATGTGTGTCTTTACATCTGGGCTAATAAATTCTTGTAATATGAATTACATCCAGGCTAATAATTTTTGTAACATACTTTTTTATACGACCTTCAGTTACAGACACGGTGGAAACTGTAGACATTTTCATTTAAAAAGGTTTTATTTGGAATGAATCAGGACTTTCTTTCTATGAAAGCATTAATTCAAAACAGATAAAAATACCAGAGTCATATCCATTGATTGTTGACAACACTCACAATTATTAATACGAGAACATATCTGATATATTAAAGCAGATCAAAGTTCTATATTTTCAGCCCGATTCTCCACCATCTGTATTATTGCGTCGATTACCATAAACAACAGTTTCAATGTGCTTTTCTGTACTTCAGGAAAGTAACTTTAAACCAGTTAACTCGCTTGGAATAGAAACTATTTGATGAATTTCACAAATAAATGTTTGAAACATGCAACTATATAAAATGAATTCAAAACTACAGCCATTAATTATATTTATTTTCAGCGCAATATACTTAGTACATTTGACTAAACAATTAATGAAACTGTCCTACAAAAAGTAGAAAAAAAAACATTAAAAACCGCAGCGTTTCACATGAACGTTTAATGATGGAATTCAGCAGCTGCCCACTGGCTTCTACGGTAAGTGTGTTTACATACATGCATTCCTAGACACAACCAAGCCCAAGCCCATGGAGCTAGATGGATGGTCCAGGATCTCTCTCTGGACAGCCACTGTGGGGCCTGGAGGGACACACGAAAGCAGCAGTCCCACTAGGTCCCTGAAACTTTCCCATCATCAGCATCTGATGATTATGATATTTCAATTTTTATGTTCCCTGAATGATGGGTCCTATCAGCAGTGACAGGCAGCTGGAGATTTCAGCCTACATAACCCACCATAACCCAGCAACAGGTCAGCATGGAGGGCTCCAGATATTCAGAAATATTATCAGCCAGTCTCACAGGACCATACTGCAGGAGATGATGTTACCATAAAATGCAGAGCGAAAGCAATGGGCTTTAAATATCTCTAGTCATTCTTCTGAATTCTAACATATAGAGTAGTCTCACATACACCTCTTCAGATACAAGAATTTCTGGCACATCATGTATATCAACTATAAATTTAGGCTACAGTGTGAATTATGTCTGTTTACAAAGATTTTTGTTCCATATCTCTAGGTAGATTGGAAAATACACTCAAAAGTGAATAAATACTTTGTGTATGAATGAACTTTGAATTACTCCATTCAATAAAATCGAATCAGAAAGTCATATAGATTTTGACCTAAATATGCATATCACTGTTGTTGGAATTAAACCCTGTATCTTCAAAATGATTACTTTGCAGTTGTCAATGAAGTCAATGGAACCAGAATTTTTCCAAGTCATTTTGGGCCATCTCTTTTGGAGCAACAGGTACTTTCAAATCATGTCAAAAACTGAAAAACAACAAAAATGGACATATAAGGTTTTGTTCCGATAATAGCGATATGTTATCATAAAATGCAAATGCAAAAATGTCACTATATTTTCAGTTTGTATATCAAACAACTCCCTTGGTTCATTTTTGCCAGTGTAAAGATCCTTAATGATGCTGTCATTAAGACAGAAACAGGTAAATTGTAGCATGGCTCCATAATGTTGAATGTATATAAAATGTTATTGGTTTATTAAGACAACATCATAGAATTTCATAGAAAGATATCTGTAAAACTGATGGGGACATGTTCAACTTAAATGTTGGCTAGATGGAAACTAAAAATGGTTTCTTTCTTTGGCGCAATGCGCAATCCCTAAAATGTTTTTGAATGGATGCTTATTTTTGTAAATTAGTTGTGTGAGTGTCAAGAGTCTTTTAGACCCAAAGTTTAGACTCAAGCATTCATTTTGTTGTTACATTTTCATTTTTTCCCTTTCAACTGTTTTAAGGAAGCCACTGTGTAAGCCTAAGTATAATATCGTTTTATATGTTTTGCTTTGGGGAAGATTTTGTGGGGAAATATGCAACCATAGGTTTTAAAAAAAACTTTTATCAGTTATTGGTGAGTTTATAACACACAAAGTTGTATGTTTATTTGTTGCACTCACTGGTATACCTACCTTGTATCTATGTGCATTGTTCACTTTTTTCAGGTACATTTGCCATATAAGTGCATTTTGTATGTCTATAGTTGCAGTTTGTAGTTTACTCTCTGCATGATTTGTTAGCCCCATTTAAACTACAGTTTTATGTGCTCCCTGCCCGAAAACACTTGAGCCATGTCATGAAGTGTTTGATCGTTATCTAATGAGGTGAATCAGGTATGTCAGAGCGTCTGCAGAACAGGATATGCTGTAAAATCAGAATACTACATTTCTTTCACCACAAATGATGCCATGATTAGTGTTTAGATGGTGTATTGTTGAGATATGTCGTTTTTTGTGACATTTAGTAACATAATTTAAAGGTCCTATACTCATTTTTTTTGAACTTTTTTTTACTCATTCAAGTTTTTGTTTTAAACCATATATCTAAGCGAACAACCCTTTAGACACCTTTATTTTTAAGCATATTAGACTAATGTGTGTTGTTTATATATGTGCTGAGATTCAAATTACACTATATTGTTATTGTGGACACTTTGAAACATCATCACTGCTTTTTAGTCAAACAAGTTGCAGTTTCAACAGAGATTTTTAGATGTGCAGAGTAGCTCTGGTTTCACAAGGTCACATTGTGATCGCATATTTTATTTGATGTTTGTACAGCTGTTTTTTGTGTGTTATTGGCTTGAGCACCTTCACGGCTCATGAGTAATGGTTGCAATGCTATCCTTTCATACTCAGTGTGCTACCTAGAGTGAAAAAAATCTTGGAGGAACTAAAGACATGATGCCCAAGACTGTTAAAATGCTGTGCCATTATACAAAGAACCTTTTGAGAATTTTTTTTTTTATATAACCACCAACATATTTTATGAATTTTCTTAGAAAGGAAAGGAAAAAAAAACAACCTGTTAATTCATGTTAATGCAAAGTTACTTTATATTTAAAAAAAAATAATAAAATAAAATAGCATGTACAAAATTTGGATACCATTCCAGTCTTCCAAGTCTCAGACCTTAATTAACTTAAGCCTTTAATGACTAGGCAGGTCAAGAACTGTCATTAGGAATTGTCTTCAGCAGACAATTTCACATGACAATTCTTGACATGCCTAGTATGCTACCAGAGCATAATAAATTCTCTGACTCTTCAAACCTTGTGCAACCATGGGCTCCTCCTTACTGACCTGACTGTGGATCTGAAAATACAGCTAACTGATGCCTATAAAACAGAGGAAGGTTAAAAAAGATATCAAAGCGCTTCCAGCTTGCAATTTTAGAATGAGGTCAAAATACTTGTTTGCTCCTCATAAAATTAAAGCAAAGCATGTTACAGCAAAGGACCTGCAGGAAGGTCTACCTGACCCAGGAGCAGTGATGCACTGTTCTAATGTGTAGTGTTGCTTGCACAAACAGTTGTGTGGCAGCCAGTGGCAAAGAAAACATTGCACAGGTATGTGGAGGAATGGATTCCACTAAAAATCAGCAAGTTCTGGAAGAAATGTGACACATTCAGGTAAGTTCAAGAGGCTGGCTTATA
The DNA here is from genome assembly GCF_904425465.1 of Colossoma macropomum. Taxonomy (NCBI): domain Eukaryota; kingdom Metazoa; phylum Chordata; class Actinopteri; order Characiformes; family Serrasalmidae; genus Colossoma; species Colossoma macropomum. The sequence goes on along the minus strand of NW_023494795.1, from coordinate 33,782,006 downwards.
CAACAGGACAATGATCCAAAACATATCTCAACATCCACAAAAAACTACTTCAAGAAACGCGAGCTGAAGTCTTTATAAAACCCCTTATAGTCCATTGACTTAAACATCACTGAAAACTGAAAAAGTAGATTTTAACCATGCTGCACATGCAAGATGGCCCAAGAATTTATCTGAAATAGAAGAGGGCTGCAAGACAGAGTGGGTGAAATTTCCTAAAGAAGAATAGAATGACTGAGCTGCTGTTTTGATATCTACCAAGGAGGTTGTAGTAAGTACTGACATGTCAACAAAATGACTTTTTTTTTCTTTTCATGTTAATCTAATATGAGGTAACTGCATAAACATTTGCATTAAACAGTCGCACTGTTATCTCAAAAATATATATATTTTTTTCTAAGTACAATATCCCGATAACATGGTAAAAACTGGTAAAATGTTAGGGAATTGGCTATGGGCACATGCCTATTGTGTAGCATGTGATTACTTTGAAGAAAAGGGAAATATTTAAGGTCGCGTCGCATTGAGAATGATGCACATGTACTGAACTCATTAGAATCGTGGCTCTGTGCCACACAGAAGGCCTCCATACAATAGTCCTGTCCCTTTAAACCTGTGAAAGTTCCTTCCTGATGCAAACAGTGCCAGAATAGTAATGGACTTTATTCTGTCTTTCTACAGCGAGTGATTCGATCGACTCCAAGTTTTGATTTAGTGAGTTATCTATACGTCTGTTTGATTGAGCTTTCCTGGTCTTGAAATATTTGCAAAGGAAAGCATCTACAGAGACGAAACGTCAGCTAAAGTGTTAATGTGAATCATGCCTCAAGAGAATAGAAAAGGACCATGAAATGAAATTTAACGTGATTATAAGCGATCACCGTTTTTAATGCAGTAAGCTACAATACACTTCTGAAGCCACATTCAGAAAAGAAATCGTTAAAAAAATTACTGACAATATACCAATATGTTTTATTTTTATTAGGCTATGAGTGTATGAGACTCTTTTTTGCTCTGATGTGGTCGTGTCTGAAAAACAGCTCCAGCAGGCTTATATGAGGTGAATTCTAATCTCATTGTAATATGGTACAATTTGTTAGATATTGTGGGACACGCATGTCGTATTCGCCGATTACCAAAACCAATAAAAAGCCAAAGTAATGTTTAGATGCCAATGTTCATTTCATTTAAGCATTAGCTGAAAATGGACCAAAAAAGAGTGTGTGTCCCTACTGCCTGAAGTCCCATAACACCTAAAAGCACTCTACAAATAAATACATAACTGTATGTATGAAGAAAAAAGAAAAAGAAAGAAGACCGGTCACAAAAACAAACGGGCAATCAACCAAGATAGATAGATAGATAGATAGATAGATAGATAGATGTTTGTATAATATAAAAGCACATAATTTCACACTAGACTCTTAAAGCTGTCCTCCAACGGTTCTTTAGCTAGAAATCTACATAGATAGAACCATTTTTAGAACCATGAAACTATTTGAAGGCATAAATGGATCTTTGTGTGGGTAAATGATTTGAACTAAAAGGGGTGTCGTTATTGTCAAAAGTACAACCTTTTTCTGGAACTACATAAAATCCTTTTTTGCTTAGAATGTACACATATTTGCACATAATAATTTATTTACTGTAAATGCCACAGCGCATGCTTGTTTAAAGCTTCCTGTGCTGAAAGTAGCATTATTCCCAAAGGCTACCTGCTTGCTTAGCGCAAGGGCAGGTCAGCAGTGGCTGGTTAGTGCCGACTCATGCAGGCCTCGCGCTGCTCTACTGGACACTGCTGTGGCCAGAGCTTCTGTCTGCGAGCACCTGGCCTGCAGTGCGTGCTCAGGCTCTGCGCGTCTCCCACATCCTCTTCCCTGGATTGTTTTGACTGCTCGATCGAGGGCGAACCTTACATTTCATCTCTAAATTTAAACCGGAAAAGTGTCACTCGAAAACAGCGCGGTAGGAGGCAGTCAGGGTCGCGGAGCTTTCCTGCAATGAATCAGGCGTAATGAACGTCTCAAAAGCAGGAGATCACCAAACATTTGTTAAAACACTTCAGTATAAATTCATCTGTTGTCGCTATTATACATGTGACGCGGACAGCCGTCAAGCACGCTAATTTTAATATTAAAAGAGTAATTAAAAATCAATACGCAACCAACATCTGCACAGGAAAATCATAGGGGTTAAATTAACTGTAGTGTTAAAGTAAACTAGAGTAAAGTAATTGGAAACTATTGAGCAGGTTATATTTATTTATTTATTCATTTGTTTGTTTGTTTCTTTTAAATATTATTACTAAAACTACTACTACTCCTACTGCTACTACTACTACTACTACTACTACTACTACTACTAATAATAATAATAATAATAATAATAAAAATAATGATCAACATAATCATCGTCGTCATCATCATCATCATCATTTGCTATTGTTATTGACATTCCCAATTCTCCCAAGTTCTAATTGTAGCCCAATAATAATAGGAGAGTGATGGCTTGCGCTTGTACATATGGATGAAGTGTCGCCTCTGAAGTTAATTGTGTTTTCGTTTCGGTGGAGAATAGATTTCCTCTGTTTATTATAAGCATAGAGACGGATTTGCGTCACCATGCAACTTGCAGGTTGAGATAAAGTTGCACAAATATTGAAAAAAGGAAGTGCCAGCAGTCATTATAAAGTCCCCCCTCCCCGCGCCGGAGGAAATAAGAACCTCTGCTGTATCCTAAAATACTGAAGCATCTTCTATTTTGGGATAAATCTAGCAGGAATATCCGCTCATTTAGGCTTGAATCAGAGCCCATCAAAAACAGGATGACCTGCATCGAGAAACTCCTGTTTCCTAATCTCACAGCGAGCCAACAAGGAGCCAAAGCGCCGCACTGCTCTTAAAGCACACAAAACTATTGAAAAAAAGACTGACATTTTTAAACTAGGTTATGAATGTGATTTTGGCAATTTCGAAATATTTTGGTCTACGTTTGTTTGCTTATCATGTGTTCGTTTTAAAAACGATTTAAATGGTCGGATTTGCCACTTTGTGGCTTGGTTTTAAATTTATTTTAGTGATTTTATTTTATGAATCTGAATAAAAAATGTAAACGATTTTAAAATAAAATTAAATTCTAAACAATTTTATCCACAAACACTCTAACAAAAACACTTGTTGCTTGCAGGTTTTGTTAAGCGTTTTAAATTATTTTTGTTTTTGTTTTTTTTTAAACAGAGCTGACCTAAAGGGTAATAAAGGTAAAATATAGGTCAAGTGTGCACATCGCATTAATAGCGTAGACCTGGATCTAATTCGAAAATAATGTTGATATAATCCGCTGCTGATTCTGCGGTCTGTTTGCAATCTTTGGTATACTCTCTTTCTTTCTTTCTTTCTCAAAACATCCAGAGTCTGCGCAAGCGTTCGCTCGGTTTCTATTGGCTAAACAGGAGCCAATCAACATGCGAAACTCTCGAACTCGCGAGAAACCAATCAATAACTGAACTTTCATTGGCTAAGAGTGAGCCAATCAATGTCTGAGTAGAAACTTCAGTGTAGAACTTCTGGGACTGCAAGCTGGAGTTTTCATACTTGCCGAGAACGTTTCTGGCGTGGCGTGAAAGACAGGCAACTCTTTGAATTCGCTTACAGTCACTACACATACTTTATGTCGTGATTCCCTCCTTTTTTCTTTCATCGATAAAGAAGAGTCGAGTGAAAAAAACGAGGATGTACACGACCGGACTGAATCCCTTCTACGCGTCCAATTTCAGCCTATGGTCTGCGTATTGTTCGGGTGGCTTCGCCATGGATACGATGAAAAAGCCGTCATTTTGTATCGCAGATATACTGCACGTTGGAGACGCTGAGAACATTCCTGGCTCCTCTGCACTTATGGCCCACATGGGCGCCCGGGCTCAGGTCCATTCTTCTGGATCTCCGCTCCGGCCGGCCCCGCTTGCTCCAGAGGCGGCCGTGTTCGGAGCGAGGGTGAACACTGCCCCTGCTTACCACAGGCACGGACTACACTTGACCTCTGTAGCCAGAACAGCCCTCAACTCCCAGTCAGCACCACCACCGTCCAGCAAAGATCTCAAGTTCGGCATCGATCGGATATTATCTACAGAATTCGAGCCGAAATCTAAAGAATCGTCTTCACTAAGAGGTAAGATGCTGCGGGGTGACGAATTGTGGGTTGATTTGTTCTTGGCTGTGACCTACAAGTAATGCTAAATATTAATATATAACATTATCAAGTGCTAAATTTGACATGGTCAGAATATTTTAAACGACAGGGGTATTTAGAGCAGGTTAATCTGTCAAAGCGGTGGCTAAACTAGAACCCCTAGTAAGTCCCGTCAGAAAGTGACGTTGGGGGATGATTTTGACCTGGACCACTTTTATTGCCGTTAGAGCAAGGTAAAAAGACAGGCCATATGAGTTAATAAAGTTACCTAAAATATCTAGGGCCAGTTATTGAATAATAAAAAGGTTGCATGAAATGTTTTGAGTTTCCCAGACCCAGGTTAAGCCTAAGTATATTGTAAAAATAATTTTTAGTGATGAATCATTATTAGCACTGTAATATAGACCAATAGGCTTAATCTAGGTTCTAGAAATCGGCCCATAAAGTTTTCGTTTTTCATAAATTTGATTTACATCGTTTATTTGATTACATTAAAAATAAAAAAATATTGGTTTCTTTCGTCTTGTAACAGATCTCACGTCCATTGTTAGCTCCACACGCCAGTCAGCAGGTCATGTCTCCGTGCAGCCGAGCCAGTACTTCGCATCCTTAGACCCGGAGATGAGCGATGCCTCTTCCATGATGGGCTCCATAGGCAGTGCCTCCAGGCAATCAGGCCAGCATCAGTACCAGGATACTTTCCCAGGTGCTGTAGCAATCCCCCTCCCAACTCAACCAACCAAGGCCTTTTAAATATATCCACAGCTTTGCACTGTTACAGTGAGAAATATAGCGTATGAGCTGTAAACTGTTTTATCGAACTTGTAAGTAATTATGAGATTTCAACTCGTAAAGTGTGTTATATAATATTTGGTCTACAGTAATTACAAATGCTAAAAACTAGCAAATACAAATAACGCAGCTTAACCAGTGATTTTTTTGTCCATCCTTTAGGGCCCTACGCAGTCCTAACCAAAGACACGATGCCGCAGACCTACAAGAGAAAAAGGTCCTGGTCCAGAGCTGTGTTTTCCAATCTACAGAGAAAGGGGCTCGAAAAGCGTTTTGAGATCCAGAAGTACGTCACGAAACCGGACCGGAAGCAGCTGGCTGCGATGCTGGGCCTCACAGATGCTCAGGTAGGCTGTAGGAGAGAACGTGGCTGTCAGTGGACTTCAGCTTACTGTTTGCTTGATTATCTGAGCATAAATAGCAATAACACTGAAAAAAGCGGTGCTTTTTTAATTTATATGATTTAAATGTAAATAAAAACGTGTTACATCAACATAGTTCTGAAAGACAGCAAATGCAATGATGTTAACAATTTTGAATCAGTGGCGTAACTATTGGAAGTGCAAATGACCCGTAACACGGAAGGGGGTGTTGAGGTGCATGGTCGGCCGTGCCACCTGTCTTTATTGGACCCCTTACAACTCACACAATTTAAAACCTATAACTACAATACCTTAATAACATACTTTAACCATTAGCATACTGGAATACAAACTGGGTCATAAAATGTGAATAGCGACCAAACAGGCCATTCTTTAAACCCCTTTGTGCCCAAAGTTTCCTTGTATTTTACATTCACTGCTACACTACAAGTAATCCATTTAAACAGAACCAACACCTATTTTCCCTCTTCGTACATTTGTGTTCTTTGATGTGTGACTCTTTAAAAAGGTATATTACACTTTACGAAGTCTTCATAAGAGATGGGCATGCACTGTTAGTTGCCAGTGGGTTTAAATAATTAATCATTTGGGTTACTTCACTGATTTGAGTCATGCAAATTTGTATCTACTGAGACGTAAGCTAATGTATAAACATGTCACATGATGTCCAAAGGCAGTAAGAGCTTGGTGCATCAATAAAAGGCAGACAGAAGAAAGTTGTCTCATGACGTTGCGAAATACAAATTCCTAGGGAAATGAAAGTCGATTATTGCAAATGATGAAAGGTCATAACAGTGTGTCATTGTGAAACGTTCCGTCTTATGTTACATGATGTAGTCTTTTGTCGTTAGGAACTTGTAAAACGCAGAAACGTTTGTTTTTTTTCAGTCAGAAATATACATCGCCATGACAGGCCTAATGATTTCATATTTTCCGAACAAAGCCTTCTGTTTCTTCGGTTAACCCCTACAGATAGGCTTAGCACTTTCATGTCAGCGCACAGGCTGCTCGTTACTGTGGTAAAGCTGATACCTCATGGGCCTTCATGGTGGGCACTTATATCAGTCAAGGCTTTTGCATTCACGTTGTAAAGCCGTTTACAGCAGTGCGTTAAACTCTGCGTTTATGTTCAGGTCAAAGTGTGGTTCCAGAACCGCCGGATGAAATGGAGACATTCCAAAGAGGCCCAAGCGCAGAAGGATAAAGAGAAGGAGCAGGCGGACAAGTCAGCCACTGAAGCCGAGCAGAAAACACATGAGGATTCAGAGGGAGAGAGCGAGCCCAGCGAGTCTGAGCTGGAGGACGAAGCCGAGGACAAACGAGACAGAGCCGATTCTGAACTGAGCAAAGCCAGCGTCATCATGGCCGGACCACTTCCAGTAAATACGGACGAAACAGCGACCACAAACAGCGCAGCTACAGACTCACCTACACCATCACAAATGCTCTTATGAACCCGACCTCAGTCAAATCCGACCAGTACTGAACTCTTATGACCGCTAAGATCTGGTTAATAAGCGTCTTGAAGGAGAGAGAGAGAGAGAGAGAGAGAGAGAGCAGTCCGCTTGGCTCATCCTGTGAAGTCCACTTCCACCTGGCCTCTGATGCCACTAACAAGCTAATTTTTGAGAGGGAAAAAAATACGCTCTTTGTTGTAAATATTCGCCTGAACCACTTTTGTTGTTCACCTCATGAGCGTCTGGGAATGTTAAATGTTATCTTAAAGTTGAGGAACCTGATTGTAACACACACACATATATATATATATATATATATATATATATATATGTGTGTGTGTGTGTGTGTGTGTGTATATATATATATATTGTTAGTAGGTATTTGCACTGAAGATGTAAATAAAAGTGTTACTTTAATTCTTATGGAAATTATTGACATGAAGGCAGAGTAATTTAGGGCTAAATAAAATAATCAAATATAAATAGACGATGTACAGTTATAATAATGATATCAAAATCAATTCAGGTATATGAAAAAATATATAATAATCATAACACGTTATATCGTATTATTATTATTATTATATTATTATTATTAATGTTAGCTCATTCTACATACGAAAAATAAAAATGTACATATTTAGATTCCTGAGTCTTTCCACCATCACACACCGCTCACAGCTTTTGCAGTATAGAATTGTCGCTATATCTCACGTCTGCTAAAGCATTGTCCTTGAAATATTTTAACTAAAATGCCCGTGCAAGTATGCAAGCAAACAATTCCAACTATCCTCCCGACTGACCATGCTAGCTTTATGACCATCTGAGCTTTATAGCCGTAATTTTATTCCATATTTGTTAAATACCCAGATCATAAGGCCATGATAAATTGCAAACTTGACGTCTTTGGCCAGTAGGACCCTTTTGAAACAGTCTAATGTAATTCTGCTAAGACCCTTTCTCTCTGAAAAATGTTAGTTGAGGAAATTTGGCGTCTAACAATAAACAGAAAGCGAAAAGGGAGGATTTATAGTTTGTGTAGATTTACTGGCTCCAGATATCAGCAACAGAAAGGATGAGTATGCTTTATGAATCCAGGCTCAGATCTGCGAATGAAAGCCTACTCCATTTATGGACTCCGCTCGCTTCTACCACAAGCGCAATGACAGGCAATGAGGCTGCTTGTTTAATGTCAGAGTCTGTATTAAACAGCTAGTTTGGAGATTATGACACTGTAACGCAGGATCAATTAAATGCAGCTTATACACGTGGCCTGCTTACAAAACTGTGAATAAAACAAACGAGGGCCGAGTAGCTACAGTTGTCTTTATTAATTGTTCTACATAAGATAATCATCGTCCTACATTGATGTCTAACTATAAACAATGTGTTCACCAAAGCTTTTCAGTACCTACTCAAGAACCTTGTTTTGCAGTTAGGTCACATAAAGAAAAATCCTGTTGCACCACTATCAAAACAGCCTATGCAAACAGAAGAATGAGAGTGAGCAGGAAAGTCTATTGCAAACCCAAGCAGCAACTCATCACTCATAAGACTCAGTGACTCTTGTGAATAGAGTATAATAACGTGGGTCAGTCCACCACAAAAAGGTGTCCTGTCCATAAGCCACATGAAGAGTCTGTCAAGTGCTTGAGAATAATTTGATTTGAAAAGACAACCATACATCTGGAATGGCTCATCATTTTTTAATTCCACTGCAAAAAGTAAAATAAAATCTGTCAGTGAGGCAAAGAGTAGGAGATTGAAGACAAAACAATTCTATGAGTGTGTGTGTCTGTGTTTTTAAAACTGAGACAGAAAAATAACCTATTTTTGTTTTTGGTGTTGATTACTGAAGTTAAGTTAGATTTAAGGTTATTACATATAGGTTCTTAGCATACAATACAGTGCAAAAGTCAATGACCACTCTTCATTTATTTCCAATTATCCGTCATGTGCAAGTTATGTATTGTTCAGATGTTATTAGTTAGATTAGTTATAAGATAACTTACATAAATGATTGGGAAAGTTAAAAAATGTTTTCACGACTGGAGCTCAAAAACTATTTAAAAATATAAAGAAAATGGGACTCCTAAACTGTCACCGTGACAAAGAGATAGGATAGGATACCTCAAGCTCCATTCTTGCTTCAGATCTGGAAACATAATGTGTCTCCACTGTGAGATGACATGTCAACTCAACACAAATGTGTCGCTTTCAAGAAGCCATTGAGGCGCTACACAAAGAAAATAGACAAAAAAGACAAGATCATCAACAAGGAGGCCTCTGTTCAGTGAACATCCTCCAGACTACAATCTGTGCACTATATTATTTAAGATTATTTAAGGCCTGTGCTTATCACTTGGAACCAATCACATTACAACTTTTGGACTGCTTTTATCATAATGCATGCAATGCTATTTCCAAGTTCAACTGTTTTGACTTTCTGCCGCTGACATACCATGTCTTCAGTAATCTCAGTTGGCTGCTTTAAACCTATGATATCAAACATACAGTGTTTCAGGATAAAAGAGAGAAAGAGAAATGGGTTAATTGACTGTGTTAAACAAAGTAATAAAGTTGAGATCGTTTGGGCCAGGTATGAGTGCTTTTCCATTCACCTCACTAAATTGCTATGAGTATCTTAGGAATAGCAGAAGAGAGAGGGAGAAAGAAAGGGAGAGAGAGATGGGGAACATCTCTATAAAGGAGAGCTCTGCCGGGGAATAACTTTCTTTTGTGAATGACTTCACCAAAGACCACCAGAAGCACTTTCTACCATGGGGTCTACTTTCTTCTCCTCCGGAAAGAGGGATGACCTCTTGAGATTGCCAGTTTTTCCGCTTAAGACCACATATTGAATTCCACTTCAGCGTTTAACCATCCCCCTCCTTCTCCGCGGGCTCCCTTTCCATTTCATGCAGGAGAACTTTTTATACAAAAAACACTGTCCAAATGTATTTCTCTGACTTAATGCAATAGGTAAGGGGCACATAATCATTTTATGGCTACTAAGTCCCATTCATTCAGTCATAGCTGATGATGACGACTTGTTTTGGCTCTACATTTGCAAACTGAAGTCAATTTTTTTCCATGGAAACCTCATGGCTAAGGCCACTTTATCAACATTTGAGGTGTACTGTTGCCTGCCTCTCTAACTCTATAACTCACAAAAATTGCATGGGTCAGCGTGCATGAGTGTGAATCTCAAATTATCCTCTGCAAAGCTATGAATTATGGTTGCATGTGCAAACATAAAATAACAATAACAGTCCAGACACTTAACATAATACTACAGGTTTTGATTTGTGAGGTGTCTTAAGAACTTTTTTTTACGTCCAGCATAGGAGAAAGCCCATCTGGGTGTGTATTTAATGTCATTCTGCACCATTAAAAGAGATTTTCATGTGGCCCTGTGACCCGAGCAGGACAATGCAGGAGCTGAACGGCTTAACAGATTTCCCCTCACAACTTAAACATTTTTTAAAAAGTGTCTGCTTCAAATAAATTATTGCACTGTGTTTTGCTTCAAAACACATTAGCTCAGGGATAAGCCTGACTTAGAGACTGTGATCTAACTGCTGCTTTGAGGAATTAACTGAGAAAATGCTTGATAAACTGACAGAGATTGTCTAATTCAAAGATTTTCTCAGGGATGGTACAAGCATTCAAGTCTCTGTAATGAATCAAGCTTGAACTGTTTCGATGTTTTCCTATCCTAGGCTCCTTTTTACAACTTTAATATCGCTGTTGTTAGAACAAGAACTTTTATCTCCAAAATGAGAACTGTGCAGGAGCAGGAAAAAACATACTCTACTTTTAATGTAAGTCAATGGACTTTTTTCCAAGTAAATTTGGGTGATTTCTGTTGGTCCATTCATCATGAAATTTACACACAGTGTAAAGAGCAAAAGGTACTTTCAAATTATGTCAAAAACTGAAAAACAACAAAAATGAAGATACGAGGTATTGTTCCGACAGCAGCGATATGTACCTAAGCTGCTTACATTTTAATCGCATTGCTAAAACTCTTAGTATAACAGGTCATTGAGGTCAAACTTCTGTTTATTTATATTTAGTATCCATACAAATAATAGAATCCAAAAATAAACATTAAAATTCATATATATAAATGACACCCAATATCCCCCACTTGGAGTATCTGACATGTGCACGCAATGACTGATCTCTCACTATGTCGTTATCAGTTTAAACATTTCATATGTTCGATGACCCTAATACAGTTCATGACATGAATCAAACACATAGTTCACAGTAACTTTATGGATAGTAACATGCTGAATGTTATATGATGTGCTTGGAAAATTCCAGAGGTGAGGGTCAGCAATATGAAAACTGGCAATATGTGTACATCTAAATTGTGTTTTATTTCATTTAGTGAACTTATGAAACACTATAATGTTTTCATCATGTGTATCTGTTTTAGAGGGTAAAGAAAAAGTGTTTTCACACAAGCAAGACTCTCCTAAAAATAGTCTCGCTATACTTTATGGAATGTTTTACATTTAATTTAACAACCTGCTAAAATGATTCAATAAGCATGTGAAATTAGTGAAATTAAATTGTTTGCTTTAACCCCTTACTGGCTTCTGGCTTGTTGTTCAGCTATCATAAAGCCTCTCATTTAGCAATACTGTGAGACTAATGTGTTTTGTAGTTTTGAAAGTGAGGAAGTTATGAAACCACCCACAGTTTCAAAGAGTTAAATGGGCTAAAATTCCTAGAAGGGTAATTATACTGTTTTGTCATGACTGAATCATTTGAAAATGACAGTTATGGATTGCAAATCAGAACTGAATCTAATTAAAAACTCAAAAAAGTATTCAGTATAGTATCAAGTTCCTCACTTATATGTTGTCATCTCATGAAAACTGAAAGAAACTGCAATGAGCTTTTTCACCAAAGCCTTAATCTCTCTCACCTCTCTTTTTGGCAACAATGAAAAAAGAAAAAGCATATTTAGTACAGATAGAGACAGAGACTGTTCATTTTAAGTACATCCTGACACTGTTTTTACCACCAAGCATAAATATAGAGTGTTTATGCTCAATGATCAGCAACAGTAGGCCTGTAAAAATATAACGTATTTTACAGGTTAAGTGCATATTCATGTAAAACAAGGATGTTGTTACAAATGTTTCTTCTTATTTTTAATGTCCTCAAAAATGGTCATGTTGCCATGTAAGTGTAATCCCGGCTTATACATTGTTCTCTACCCTGGAATATTCTAAGAATATTATAAAGGACAGAGTATAGCTATAATATTCTGGAACTACTTTGTAAGCTCAAGTCCAATCTGCACATGTTCACCTTAGCTGAAAACTGATCTGCACACACAGGAGCTGTCGCCACGTTCTGAAAACGGCACGTTATTGAGTGCTTTTCTAACATGGTTGCAGTTTCCAAGCAACTTGGCTTTGCTTTCCAAAAACCAAGTTCTTGCCAGCCAGTTGGGAGAGGGCGAGGGAAAAAAAGCGGCTAAGAGGCATCTAAAGTTAAATTTAAAGATGTGTTTCTCTTGGACGCCTGTCTGCGCAACCATAAACCAAGGGAGACATTTTCATACTCGACATTTTTCATGGTTTTGCTCCGAGTTTCCTCCCTTCCTTTCTCACTCCACCTTGGCTCCAGTTACCTACTGCTATACCGCCTACTAGACCACAGTGGAAGGGGCATCAGCTCCTTGTGAAAAAACCCAGTTGTGAGCCCCCACCCGCCTTGCACAGTGGCCCCCGTCTTTGGACGGAGCCTGGTTGTCCTTGGACCACTTTCTGACTCGGGGAACCCTCTGAGACTTCACCACCTGGATGCTGACTACTGAGGAACCCTTTCATCGCCCACCTTATTTTAAAGTAATGCCTTGCATGCACACTTAAGTCTAATCACCATTTGTTATTGGTACTAATCTAAAGGCTCCCAAGGCCTTCCACTCTTATTTTTATATGGCAATAAACGGCCCATATTCAAGATCCTGGATGTTTGGAAAACTGGGCAGTGGTTTTCCTGCCAACTTTGTGGCATATCATCATTTGCAAAAATTGCTTGTAGTTTGTTATTAATTAGTGCTTAGTGCTCCTCCATAAGAGATTCATCATATGACCTGTCTGGCTCCATAGCAATTGTATTTGTGGACTTTTCACCAATGATTATAACCACATTTGGACTGCCTGCTGTGATGTAAAAACAAAGATCGGGAACCAAATTACTGTCATCAAAGGTGGAACAGAAATGACATTCAACAATTTTTCTATAATTGAGTTGCCTATGGCTTTAGGATTTGCAGCTCCTTTCAACTAAAGCGATCTTGCAGTTTAGCCATGGCCTTGCCATGAATTTCGTCACCTTATGGGTATTTTTGATTCACGTCAGACAACTCCATCCCAAGAAGGTCAGTTAACCCCTCACCAAATGAAAAGTCTGTTTGGAGCAATAGCCCACATGTGTATGTGCCTATTTCATATACACAAACACAACACAAACTTTGAAGCAAATTATTTTTAAAAATAACAGGTTTCTTCAAATGTTAATGTGCAGTAACTTTATATTTGATGAGCTAAGTAAAAAAGAGAAAAAATAAAATCTATTTAAGTTTGAACACCCTTCCGGTTGTAGGGTCTCAGAATGGAATTAACTTGTTAGGCCTTAAGTGACTCATTAGGATAGGTTAAGCAGATCAAGAATTGCAGGAAGGTTTAGCTTGAGTGGTGGTGCATCATTCTACTCTGCAGTGTGGCTCGCACAAACATGTCTGCATGGAAGAGTCATCAGAAGGAAACCTTCTCTGCGACTTCAACGTAAAGGTCAATGTCTGAAGTATGCAAATCAACATCTAGATAAGCTAGATGCATTTTGGAGGGAAAGTGCTGTGGATTAATGAGGTAAAAATTAAACTCTGGTCACAATCACCAAAGGTATGTTTGGAAACAAAAGGAACAGCAGTTGATGAAAAGACCACCTTGATAGCTGTTAAGCATTAGAGTCTATCTATTACGCTTTGGGGTTATGTGACAGCTAGTGGCACAATAAACATTGCTGCATGAGTAGATGGAAGAATGGATTCCACTAAATATCAGCAAATTCTGGAAGTAAATGTGTCACAGTCAGTCCAGAAAGTGAAGCTGAAAAGAGGCTGGCTTCTACAACAGGACAATAATCTAAAGCATACCTCAAATCCACCCTGAACTTTGAGAAATGCAAGCTTTTTAAATGGCCCTCAAAGTTAAAAGTCATGGAACTAGAAGCATTCTGTAAGAATGAGTAGGTGAAAATGACTCCAAACTGGCTACAAAAAGCATTTACAAGCTGTGATAAATTTGTGGGGAGCAAATTAATGTTTTATTTCACTTGCCTGCAAAAGCCCAAAATTTACCAGCTGCTTTCTGTCAATACACAATTTTTCTATCATACAATATTGGTTTTCAATCAGGCAGCCAGTGACTCAGACACATCAACTCTTGTAGGCTGGCTCACTGAGCAATCCAGGAAAAGTAATCCGTATAATCAAATGTAATAAAATATGTCACACAATTATGTTTCTCAGCTAACTCGCATTATATTTATGTCCCCTGTTTTATTTTAAAAATCCTTTCCTTAAGACTACTTCTACGCATGGAAAATGGACTTTATAAGAATGTGGCATCTATAAAACATTATCAGCATAGCAAAATTTGGTGAGTAGAAAAAACTTTTACTAATCTATAGCATTTCACCATAGAATTAGTTGCAGCTACATGTCTGTTGTCATAGTGGTAACTGTACTTCTGCTATGTCCTTTGTGCAACATTTGAGGTTTTCTCATATCCTCATTTTCAGTTTATCATGAAATACAGACAGATTAATTTGGGGAAGGGGTGGTGAGGGATAAAACAAAAACTCCATCCAGATAAACAAAAAAAAAAAAATAAAAAAAATAAAAAATCTATCCCAGAAAAAGCATATTAGAAAAGTACTGCCTATTAATAGTAATGGAATCCTGTGCCATCAAATGTATAATGTATTGCTTTTGTTTAAACATTCAGCTGTTTGATTTTTCAAGTGCAAGTCTTTGGAAAGGAGTATAGAGACATTTGTTAAGAATCACTAGGCTCTTTCTAATAAATTGTTTGGACTACACCACTTATGTATAAATAAAAGAAGCAGAAACACATAGTGCATCTGATAATGATTTGTTTAGAGTGACCCACGTTTAAAAGCTATGGTAATGGTTTCTAAGTGTTGGGACCACCCTCCAGCTCCATCATGGCAGTACAAATGCATTAATTTCTCTTCAGTTCAGTGATAGCTCATTATTTGAGCATCAAATGCATTGACCATTGCACTGGTCAAACTCCATTGGTTGTATATGTGTGTGGGGGGTGTGTGTGTGTATGTGTGATAGCTCAGCTTGTTAAAGGGGAAGTAATGAGAACCAAGGCATTAGCTTAGTATGACTTGCGATTAGTGCTAAATTTGCCTAATAAGGTGCTGGCAACAATCATTAACCACAACAGTGTTGGGCCACACAAATGCAATGACATGCTGGCATAATTTTAATGCAGTAATTTTGCTAAACAAAACTTTGGTTTGGTATGCATCTGTTGCCTGTGTTGTAAAAGTGTAAGAATACATATTACCTTTTATTCATATGCTACAAATGACAGAGCCTAAAGACAGAAGTGGCCCACAATATATCAACACTGCAAGTGAAGCAAATTCATTGTTTCCATCCAATTGTTCTCAAAAAGACAAGCTAAACTGGCCACATTGGTTGTCCGTTACCACAGAAACTGCTGTCCACATGCAGAGGAAAAGAAGGTGAGTGATTTTTAGAAAGTAGTTTGGTTTCACATCTCCTTGCAAATTCCTCATTTGACAGAGTGAGGCATGAGGCAGTCCAGCATTAGTGCTTTTAGCCATTAGCATCATTCACTTGTTTGTGCTATTACCATTCCAGTTTTAAACCATTAAACTCCATAGACATGCACATCTTAAGGCTTATTATTCAGAAACATCCTTAAAATAATATTCCACAGCTTGGGAAAAAATGCTTTTGGTTTAGATCCCTTACATTGTGTGCAAGTTCTTTAAACTTCTACAAATGTTCAGACTTGCACATCTCATTTACAAAAATGGTTCTTAAAAGAACTGTTCATTAAAAGGTTATTTAGGGAATTGAAAGTGGCTCTTCTGTGGCATCAATCCAATCACCCTTTTATATTTCAGTGTACATGGCAACAATTTAAAATGATGTAGTTATTTTTAAGTTTAGGAGTGAATAATGAAGTCTGAACTTTCTAGCTATTCTGTGAATTTTAATGATTTAACCTGACTGTAGCGTATTTTTCTGAGTGGGGTTTCACTTAAAGGTGTTTACAAATACAATCCCCAGTCTGAGAGCTTTGCACCCTATGTGTGTTGGGTCAAAGTTCACTTCTTGCAGGGTATGTTTAGGAATCTTTGTGTGCAGCTGCACTGATCATGTGTGTGTAGATGGCTATAAAACTTTATGAAGCGTGGCTCTGGCCAGCTGCTTCGATTTGCTTAAATGAGACTATTCCTTCAGACAGTTAGCAGTCTCATGTATGCTAGCTTTTGTCCAAGGGCTTCCTTAAGCCAGAAGCTTTGTTGCCTGTTTTACGGAACCTTCAAATGCACTCTGTTTTATATTGAGCCCATATATACTCACATAATGTACACTAACATGTTGGTGTTAACCTTGAATTAGCCACTAAATTTGTATGCACACAGATAGTTCAAAATTAATCTAACGATGCCAGCTATTCTAACTGAGATCTATGATCATGTAAACAGCATGGCTTCATTGCCGTGGTCCAACTAAGGTCTTAGCATGATTAAAAGTGGTCCAGACCAACATCTGCTGGACTATTCAAGAAATATTTTTTTTTTACATGTAAACACTCAGATCGTTCTGCTGACTTAATACAGACTTTTGCAACAGTTTGCAACATTTTCTGCAATACTGCATGTATGATGACACATAATACACAGAAACAAACATGTTAAGTCTGGCGTGCATGTAGATGGGACTATAAAAGGACTATTGTTTCATAAAACACATGTGAATGTTTCAATTTGGTTCAGATTTTAAGTCTACATAAAAAGTTAGTCAGGGTATTTTGTGCAGGTAAATGTATATCTCTTTCTTTTTCCCCTTTACTCCTCCTATCCACTCCTCCTCCACACCCTCTAGGCTCCTTCATCTCTCTTTGTCTCTGTCCTCTGACATATGTTTGAGCTCAGACGCGCAACATCCATCAGCTAATCATTACAACCTCAAGGTCACAACCTCTAGCACTCCAATCATGAAATCTCTCTCTCTCTCTATCTCTCTCTCTGTCTCTCTCTCTCTCTCTCTCTCTCTCTCTCTCTCTCTCTCTCTCTCTCTCTCTCTCCTCGATTCGACTTCAACTCTTCTCTGCTGAAGGCTCCTTGATTGAGATATACAACAATTTGCTCGGACTGCAGGAAACACAGAGAGGAAATGGCTGAGCGCTGCATTGCCTCGAGTGCCACTTCAAGTTATTTATTTAGACAGGGGAAATATTTGGGTGGAATTCCCCCATCTGCAGAGGTCCCAGACGCAGAGGAGCTGAGCATGTCTTAGGTGTCATGTTGGGGCTGCTGAGACTGCAGAGAGCGCTTGCCTTCCCTGAACCGCCTCTGACCTCTCCCACATACAAACAAACACAAACAGCACTCCCACTTGTCCCCAATCCAATTAGTTTAATCTCGCTCCTGACACACACCAGCACAGCGGCAGCTAGTGTTCAACCACCTTTTCATAACAAAGTATTTGTAACAATCAAAGCCTTGTGAAGGTGCTGTTTTGATTGATCATTGACCTAAAGCACACAAGCATCTGGTTCTCATCATGCACAGGGATTTTAGTGCTCAGCCACAACAGTGGAGATCACATAGTGATATGTTGCATTGCCTACTGTTGTAGCAAGAAAGCTGTACAGATTTGATCTCTTTTCAATCATCATGAAAGAAAAGGTTGCAGTTACTCTATTTATTTAAAAAGATGCTATTAAAAAAAGTATTTTGTTAAAACTACACTGTGTAAGTTTTGGGGATTTGGAGACCTCTCTGGTGGGAATGTGTAATTGCATGCAAATCCCTGAAGAAAATTTTGTAATGTTTGTTGTTCTTTGGACCTCTTAACTAAGTGATGAACCTAATGATTGCAAGCAGGTTGATAGAATATTCAAAAAGAACTCGTGTAAAAACTCGGTGAATGACGTCCTCCAAGGATGTAAGTGAATTATCTACAACTGTCATCATGTTTTCATCAGTATAATGATGATTTTGTATTTGAGAACTGTGTGTCTGACACTTATACAAAAAGACATATGACATGGCTCAAACTCTTGCAAAATCCCACCCCTGCACCTCTGACTTTTAAACGATTATTTCAGGCCTTACAGGATGACTTGCAGATGCACATATTTTAGTATGTTTTTTTTTCCCATCCTAACTCAGTCATACTACTTCTTTCAGTTTTAGCAAACCATTCTTGCCTAGTGCAGCTTTAAGAAAGCTGGCCGCTGTATAATAAAAGATTTGACATAAACCAAACTGTTCTAATGTACATGCATGGTTTTAAGTGATTCTTCAAACAATATTCAAGAGCTGAAGTCCATCTGTGGCTTTCTGTGTGACAGTCTGTGTGAAGGTTCATATTGCCTACATGAAACTGACTCAGAAGTCTCAGAAGTTTTAGTTTTAAAATACCTTTTTTGAATTACAACTCCATTTCCAAAAATGTTGGGACACTGTGCAGAATGTAAATAAAAAAATTGAGAAATTTAATTGTTTTTTGAAAAATATATGCCTATTTTGAATTTGATGCCAACAACATGTTCCAAAAAGGTTGGGACGGGGGCATGTTTATCACTGTGTTTCATCAACTCTTCTTTAAACAACACTCTGTAAGTGTTTGGGAACTGAGGAGACCAATTGTTGTAGTTTTGAAAGTGAAACGTTTTTCTATTCTTGTTAGATATAGGATTTCAGCTGCTCAACAGTTTGGTGTCTACTAGGTCCACTAGGAGAGTTTTACATAGAAACCATTACTTTAAGTGTACCTTTAGGTTGACTACTGTAATGACATAGATACTGTAATGAACTGTCCCAGCAGGTCAGTGTGGCAGGTCATTCTAAAGGCAGAATAAGGTTTTGTTTTATATCAGAAATGTGACTCTAATGAGCCAAAATGTTTTATTTTGGGAGAAGGAAGAAAAAGAAAAGATGGATGAACGAATGAAATTAATGTTTGTTGTACGTAAGACCCCATCAATTCAAATGTTCACTGTTTAATTACCTTTAAGGCTTTATATTTATAAAATTTAATACAATAAAGGTTTTTAAGGAACTGCAAGGAGACAGGTTGAGTTTCAGCAACATGTCTTTTTTATGTTTCACAGTTTAATAAACTACGACATACCGATATATACATATAAATATTATTATATATTATTTATTTAAATTAATTAATTATTAATTAATCAATTGTCAAGTCATTGCAAAACATAAAAAACGCAACAACTCAACAATTAAAAATTATTGTTTTATCTCAATTTCATAAAAATACCTCTAACTTATCAAGTTGGCAGATTCTGAGCCCTATAGCTTTGGCTAATTTTTTCAACAAAGCACTATAATATTGTCCATCTGCAAGCCACTGGCTCCACAGGTGTGGCACTTGTCATGTCTGGTACAGACCCATGGCTCCACTGCCCCTCTTTCTGCTACCTCTACCTCAATACCCTGGAGAAAAAGAAAAACATATTTACCATGTCAGGGATCAGGGTCTTCACAAAAATAAAAAGAGACAAAAAAAATTAGTAGCAAGGTATCACGGACTAGCTAAAAGCTACATTAAAATCTAATGTTACAATCATTCTGTAATCATTAATATTTTAATACAGAGGTAACTGTAAACTTCACATTTGTGTGACATGTATTTTTGATTCCTGATCTCGTTTTTTCCACTGAGCAGTATGGCAACATGACAAAGTAGCAGAGCCTGATTGGTCCTCTTGTGTGTATTCGAAGTGCTGATTGGCTCACAGACAGAACCTTATAGAACTGAGTTAGAGTTTGACTTTGCAGATAGAACCTTTTTGTTTTCTAGATAAAAAGCCCAAAATCGCATACAACTCAAAAAAACATCTCATATAATGTTAAGAAGTTGTCACAGAGTAAGAATATGTGAATAACTCAATTTTTACAAAAATGTCAGCTAGAACCTTATAATTCCAAGGGGACGATATGTTGCCAAAGCATATCTATGTGCACATCACCCATGCCATGTGCACTAATGCTCCCCCATACCATCATGAATACTGACTTTTGAACTGTGCACTGATAACAAGCTGCGTGGTCTTTAGCCCGGAGGACCCAGTGTCCATGATTTCCAAAAAGAATTTCAAATGTTGATTTCTCGGACTACAGGACACTTTTTCACTTCACCTCAGTCCATTTTAATGAGCTCAGGCCCAGAGAAGGTGGCAGCATTTCTGGGTCCTGGTTTCTTCTTTGCGTTTAGCAAATGCGTTGCATTTGTGGATTCAGTTCTTCGCTATTTTACATTGAGAAGCATTATTCCTGAATTGTTGCAATATTTGATCATGCAGTCTTTCACAGAGTAGTAAACCCCTCCCCAACTTCATCTCTGAAAGACTCAGCCTCTGTGTGATGCTTTTTTATACCCAATCGTGTTACTGACCTGTTGCCAATCAATCACCAGGTGTTTTTTTAGTATTACACAACTTTACCAGTCTTTCATTGCCCCCGTCCCAACTTTTTTGGAACGTGTTGTTGGCATCAAATTCAAAATTGGCATGGATTTTTTAAAAAAAACAATAGAATTTCTCAGTTTCAACATTTGATATTTGTTTTTGTACTATTTTCAATTAAATATAAGGGTTAAATTATTTGCACATCATTGCATTTTTTTTTAATTTACATTTTGCACAGCATCCCAACTTTTTTGGAAGTTTGGTTGTATATCAGTAAAACCAACATCATTCAATCTAATTCTATAATAAATGCATTTCAGGCATTTGAAAGTGTGCCATTAGTCTTTTGCAAATTTATAAACAAAGCTTCTTGGTTGAAACTTTTCACCTACATTATCAGTCCACCATATATATATATATATATATATATATATATACTTATAACTATAGTCTGTGTATAGTTTTGCTGACTAGTTTTAATGGATTTAGGCCTTTCTGGCCCTTGAGGTTATTTGACTTGCCCTGTTAGAAAGTTACCCTAACCCCACCCCTCACTCAGTGAGAGAACAAGCAAACTAGCATGCTTCAGTTATTATCAGTAAGTTATTTTTTTAATTAATTTGTATTATTTCATGTGTAAGGGTGTTCCAGTAAAAGTAGTATTTACCTATTTATAAACTTAGAAGTCAGTTATGATTATTTTGGATAGGCATACCACCAAAGGCAATCAATACATTTCACAAATTCAAATAATAAAATAAAAAAATAGCATTACAAAAAAAGAGAATGCAGCATGAAATATTGTATTCTATACTGGGGTTTTGCAAATAGAATTGATTTCCTTTTCACCCCTTCTTACACTCAATATATTTAAAACAAAGTTCATCTATAATAGCAGCTCAAATGATGTGAAGTAATTAAATGAATTGGAGAGTACAATATTACTGTATCAGCAGAATAAAAACAATATTGTTATTTAACATGCACTTGGAACTAAAACTCATGTTCGTGGAAATTAAAACCGATATGAAATTAAAATGGATATTTCAGTCTTAAGTCAACTTTTCAAATAAAATGCAAAACATTGATTTAAATTGAATAAAAAAACTTGAATGGAATTAAATTGAATTAAAAACTTTTGACTGTTTCAAAATATGCTTAAGGTACTGTATAAATAATCTTTATAGAGATATTATAAGGCACTGTTTAGTCTAGTGTTGTGCTACAACAATTCAAAGTTTGGGCAGATGTTTTCACACAGAAGATATTTCATAAATCAGAGCAATCAAAATAAACAGAAATGTAGCAAAGACATCATTGTGCCTCATGTTCAATTATAACAAACACCCTCTTGCCTGTTTTTCTGATTAAGAACTATTCCATACCTATCTATAAACATATCAACAAACATCTGGCGTGTGATGGTATGGGGGTTTATTAGTACACATGGCATGGGTGACTGGCACATCTGTGAAGGCAACATTACTGATATATACAGGTTTTGGAACATATGCTGCCATCTGGATGATGTCATTTTCATGGAAGGCCTTGCTTATTTCAGCCAGACAATGCCAAACCACACTCTTCTCGTTTCAACATCATGGCTCCGTAGTAAAAGAATCCTGGTGCTAAACTGGCCTGCCTGCAGTCCAGAGCTGTCACCCACTGAAAACATTTGACAACAAAAAAAATAAAATACAACAAAGGAGACCCCGAACTGTTGAGCAGCTGAAATCATATATCAAGCAAGAGTGGAAAAACATTTCACTTTCAAATTTAAAGCTATTGGTCTCCTCTTACAGAGTGTTGTTAAAAAAGGGGTGATATAACAGAGCGGTAAACATGGCCATGTCCCAACTTTTTTGAAACATGTTGTGGCATCAAATTAAAAATATATTAAAAAAAAAATTCTCATTATCGTTTGATATGTTGTCTTAGTACTATTTTCAATTAAATATAGAGTTTAAATGATTTGCATATCATTGCATTCTGTTTTTGTCTACATTTTGTCCAAACTTTTTTGGGAATGAAGTTGTATCCTGAAATGGAATTACTACTCTGTTCATTATATAATTGATTTATTTTTTTTAATATTGCTATCAAAGCATCTATTTTACACCTCTACATGTACATATATGAGCAATGTATACTGAACTAATTGCTTCAATGCAGCACCACTTAATCACAGTTAGAGTCAAACTGATGTGACAGGACAGACAGTCATCGCACACAAACAGATAAGTGGGCTGCTGGGGGTTTGGAGTCAGAAGGAGGGAGTGGAGACATGACGGACAAGCCAACTAAGCCTTAACACCATAATTTACTAATGCACTCCACAAAACTTGCCTTACTTTCAGCTGGTGATTGATCTGGGCCCTAACAGAGATGGGCTGCTGTTGATAGCAAGCAGCAAATACCAAATGTAATCAAAGTCTGAGTGAAACATGATAAGATATTAATGAGACTGCTTTAACAGTGATGGAACCTCCCTTAGGGGAGAATTGTCTCATTATTAGCACAGAATATGCCTTTATCTTTACAGCCCATCTTTCAGCCTCCAAAGCACCAAACAGTTTCAGTGTATATGTTGACATGTTTGTTTTTGACCTCTACTTGCACTAATATATTGGACTTGTTTCACTTCTTATGCTATTATACTCAGCTTTCACTACCAACTCCTTTTGTATCATCTTCAGTTAATGGGAGCAGATGTCTGAGCCAGACAGATGTTTGTTCAGAAAAAAAGCCCTTGTTGAATGAGAAAAAAAGGCCAAAAAAGTCTGCAAAAATTTGGCTACATTTTGCTATTACATAAACAGATATGTTTTAAATGAAGATAACATTAAATATTGTGTATGGGAGGGGGAAAGGAAAGGTAGTTTACATTCTCAGCAGAGTAGTCTTGATAACAAGCCAAAAGAAATATGAGCCATTTAAAGCGTGTGCATTAATATAATTTATTGGGCTCCTACTCTGCTCAAGTACTCTTCGAAGTTGCCCCTTTTTCAGGCCCTGAGACAAACGACAGGTCCCACCTCAAAAATGGATGGGAGTGAAAAATCATTCACAGTTGGTAATCGCTTAAAACAACACTATATTTACAGACTAATAAGTGCAAAAACGTTCCAGGGCTGTTCCCTCCCTCATATTGGGATTTGAGACCTCCGACGAAAAAGTCTGCTTGATTTACATGGAGCTATTTGGAAAAGCTTTTCATTTGGAAAAAGGCAATGGCTGGCGAAGGGGAGGAGAGGAAACAAAGAGAGTGTGTGTGGGGGGGTGGATTTCATAATTCTTTGTGTATGTCTGGAAGTCTTCCACACATTCCGATTTTTAACCAATTTATGTCCAAAAGGAATTAATGAGGCTCTCGCCTTAAGTTCCAGCACAGCTGAGGTCAAGTAAATCATCCTTTAGGGCTGCACTCTTCCTCTCTGTCTGCTCCCTCTCTCTGACTCCACATTCTATGATAACGGACCGACGAGGGGCCTGAGAAATACCACCTCATCGACACTTTCTGTCTATCCAGCAGGACATATTTTACCTTGAGTATGCCAGGCAGCTATAAACATGGCTTTTAGGGGAGGCTGAGGCCCTTGATGAATGATTTTGGGCTGGGCTAAGAGGCAAGGGGTCACTTTCTTTACTCTGCATTACAGCCTGACTTGTTGATGTTATTCACATTTCTCCCTCCAGGGGATTTCCTTTTTCCACCCGGTTTTATTTGAGCATTTTAAAGGTTTTTATACGTATGATTTAGTAGCAGTATTTCCCTTTGAATTAATATTTGCCAAGGTAATTGTTAAATCATCTGGGCACATTTATACTGTGGAAAATTATGATATCATGGACATTATTCCAGCCTGCCTAATAGAGTAACACCTCAGTAATGGCAGCTGCAAATCAATCATGCGAATTTTACACAGCAAAATAGATTTGTCACCTCATCTAAAGGCAATTTAATCACTATATATTCCAATAATTAGTGTTTTACAGTTGCAGGGAAAAGAATGACAGCATTCCCCTGCAGGACCTTTCAAGTCGAGGCATTTCAACACCAACTGAATGTTTGATGTGCCAACCACTATTAATGCTCAATTTACAAGGTATTTGCATTTGCATTAAATTCATCATCATTGCTCTGTTGCAGAGTTTATTAAAAAAAATAACATGCAACTCACATACAAAAAAAATCATCCCCTTGATCCCTCCGTATCTCCTGCTATCTCTAACATTATCAAAGATAACATGCTAGGCCACATTATTGCTTTTGGCAAGCTTTGCAACCTGTCCATATATAACTTCCAGACATTTGGTATCATGTATGTATAGTCTAGGCAATACTTTATCTTGTTTACAAGATTACTCTCTTAGCAACAGTTAAGTTGATATATGGGTTAACCAGTGTGACAGTTGTCTATATAAATCTGGTTCATCTGCAATTACAGCCATTACATACTTCAGCCACTTCTAAAATAAACTGCAAGATGATGTCAGCAAGGCGCTCTGAGATTAAGCAGTTCTGCAAAGTTCTTGGCTGATGTTTCCAAGGGAACACCTTGATGGCTATAATTACTGTCATGTTACAAGAACGATGAGAGATACCAGAGGCCCAAATAAAACGTAAAATGGTTTTGATATAATAGATGTGTATCTCTTTGTTTAGAAATTCCACAGACCATCTGCTGCTCATCTCAAGGGCTGTGCATGGCTTCTCTTGGCTTTGTTTGCTTAAGCGTTTCAGTCTGAATCACTGCTGCAGTGTGAAGGGTTGTGGTTAGAGGAGTGAACATCATCTACAGTTTACTGTTACTGAGCTTCACTCTGATCACCATTTTGGAGAGGCTTAACACAGGTCCAGTCTATTATG
This sequence comes from Colossoma macropomum, assembly GCF_904425465.1. Lineage (NCBI taxonomy): Eukaryota > Metazoa > Chordata > Actinopteri > Characiformes > Serrasalmidae > Colossoma > Colossoma macropomum. The sequence continues at coordinate 33,756,556 of NW_023494795.1, read as the reverse complement.
ATCTTACTGCTGTTGTTGCTACTGAAACATATCCTGCAAAACATACCACACAACAACGTTTCATTTTCATTATTTCAGTCAGTAAACTAAACAGAGCAGAACCCATTAACATGATGTTTTAATGACCCTACTTTATAATTCTAAGCCTAGGTGACGACAATGAAGAAGTGAAAACACAGTGGTAGGCTGAAGGTCTAACAGTTTTTCCACATAACTAACTTCAGCACACTCAGGCCCTGATTAACTAGAGTCTTATGTGTGTAAAATCTTGTTAACACGTGTGAAACAAATGTCCAATCAGATCCACTAACAGGGTCTACAGAGGATTGCGTCTTAGAAACTACAGAAAGTGTTGGTGGTGGAGTCATGCTAAACTGTGCTCATGTTGGTTCTAAAGTTAGTTTGGAACTCTGTAGTCATTGTTGCTACCTAGGATTTATGCTCTTCAGCACTCAGCAGTCCCTTTCTGTATGCTTGTGTCCTACTACTTCATGCCTGAGCTGTTGTTACTAGATATTTCCACTTCAAAATAACAGCACTTGCAGTTGGCTGGGGCAGCTCTAGCAGGGCAGAAATGTGACAAACTGAATTTATTGGAAAGTATCCTCCTTTGTGTGTTTACAAGCTATGGCAGTGCCACATTGAAAATGACAGAGCTCTTCTGTATGACTAATTCTACAGTCAGTGTTTGTCTGGAGATCATATGGCTGTATTGTTGATTCACAACTGTTAGCAATAGGTGTGACTGAAAAAACTTAACCACTAATTAGGTGTATCCACATTCTTTTGTCTGTACTTCAATTAACATCGCTAATTTCAAAAATCTAAATTCACCATAGCAATCAAGAACAATTATCACATACCAAAAAAAAAGTATTATTTTCTCAACTTTATTGCATGTGTCTTCATGCACACAATTATTCTAAGCAATTCACCAATGACACCAACTAACTATACGTGCAATCTATTATGCTGTATATGCAAAATAGTATTTTAAAAGGAATCTTAATAAATCATGGCACAAACACTAAAGCACTAAACACTAAAGCACATTCTTAATGCATAGCAATGACCAGACTTGTACAGTATATCTTGGTGACGAAATCAAATTTTACACAATGGTCCTATTCTTAGTTCACACTGTAGTTGCCAAAAAAACATACTGTTTTAATAATGTCAAAATATCCCAGTCTAAAAAAGGGTGAACACTGAAAACTGAAAAAGAGTGGCTCTTATGTTTTGAGCTGCAAATTTACCTGGTTTTCTGTAAATCTTTGGAAAAGCCTAAAAACCTCTATAATTGGAAAATGGTTTTGGCACAGAAAGACAGAAAAAAGCTGTGGGCACATTTAAGTTGATGGTGTAAAGGATTTATCATTTTGTGGCATGAGCTGTTATTTGATGTTGCCTCACCAGTTTCTATTTAAACATATTCTGTCCCTGTGGGGCATATCCGCAAAGGAATGTGCTTAGAGTGAACTCGTGCTACTAGTTAACTGCTGAAAAGGCAGCTTCTTTTTAAAGAACCTGTTAGTGTTGTGGAATTACACATCATGTTATTTCACTAAAATATCACAACCTATAACAAATGGGTATACTGTGGTCTACCTATTGCTCACCTGGAGGCAAATGTTTGGCGACAAAGCTAATGTCCCTGCAACCTACCTTTGACTCTGGCACAACCACAGCAAAGGGATCTAACCCTGTCTACTCTTTCATGGACCATTGGACATGGATAAATCAAACACATTAAAGAATAAATACCAACATATGAAAACTTTGTCCTAAGATGTAACAGTTTCACAGCTATAAAAAAAGCTATTCAAAACCACAAGTATTTTTCATAAATAGGGACTAGGGACCAGTGCAAAATTAATTGTAGGAAATGCAAAGGGTAGACCAAAGATATGTCCAAGATACACTTTTCCTGGCTCTCAGACATATGGAACTCTTGGGTGGCCCTCACCATCACTTCCTTTGGTTTTCCATGCTAATATCATTGCTTTCGTCTACAAGGCAAAGTCACTGCCACAGGCATGCTTAATGCCAGAGATAATGTTGCCTGTGCTTGCCCACGTAAACCCAAACAACAACTTGCATGCTGATACCACACATTCTCCAATGATTTGGTGCATACTTTGTCCCATGTATTGACTCAGGTTTCTAGAATTTCTAAGACTTCATTTGTCTAAGTTTAATGCTGTGGACAACCACAGAACTATGGCACATTATGGTCAGTAGAGAATTTCGAAAAACAATTAATAGTTCCTCCTGGCCAGTTTCATATGGGTCAGAGGGCCTTGTTCCAGTTTTTTCTATTTTATATAATTACAACATCTGAGTATGACCTTTCAGCATAAATGGAAATATCACAGCAAAGCACTGAATCCACAGTGGTGTTACTTTTAATTCATTAGGTCCAATTTGTGTATTTGATGTCTGGTAACTAGAAAAAGAAGAAAACTACTACTATGTCTTACAGGCAAGTTTTAGCCAGTTAAAATCTGGCAAAAAGAGATCTCTATAATGGTTCTGAATGGTCTCTTAAGAGAGCAATATCTACAAACGTTTATATCTTATCATTATGACAGTCAATCAGGAACTGACCTTAGAACCTCCCACTTCGTAAGTTGTCTACACATCAGTGAAGCTTTAAGTTCCAGTTGCCAGGGGTGATGAGAACACCCTTGTGATGTAGCTCTGGGCCTTGGCCCACCGGTTTTCCAGTTGGCACTCTTTTCAGAGCTCCATGTTTTCTGAAATAACAGAGGATCTAAGGCCCATTACTCTATATTTGCAATATTGTAAAGAGGTAAGTGGAAGCCAGTGGAACATTTTGTAAATCTTGAGTCACCCCAAACCACCGTGAGGACGATAAATGCGTTGGGCTCTCCAACAGGATATCCCTTTAGACTCGCTCACCACGGCCATGATGAGAATAACAGAGGGGGCATTATTTTTTCCTCAACAGTTCAGGAAGGTGATAAAGGGCTCTCAAATCCTCTCACAGGGTGCAGTGGTACACACACATTAATTCACATCGACATAACATCTCTCCTCTCTACAGAATATTTTAACTCAGCTATTTCAGCTTTCTTATATTATAGGCACAAAGTGCTTAGGCTTTTTACTAAATGTTTAAAACCCTATTAAAAGTGGGCTCAGGGGAAAAGGCTCCAGGGAAAAGGTCACCTAACATCTAACAATTCAAGCACATAGTAAAGCTTGATTTATCAAAGTCAAAATCTAAACCCATAATTATATAATTTACATAAGATAACAATTACTGAGTCTCTTTACAACTTACTAAGCAATATTATGGAATAATGCATGATTGTTCTTATTATCCAGTTTAAAACATGCAAATATCTTATTCAGGCTCATGGAAAATAGTCTCCAACAGTTTATGGTCTTGTGAGAGATTCCAACTTGGGGTTTTCCAAAATCCTCATATACAAGATTGATTATAGTGGGAAGTTGTTCTTCTTATTAAGTATTGTCAGTTGAAAATATTTGTTTTCTTTCTATTTTCTTTATTGCTCTGATCTCATTTTACCGGCACTGGTAGCACGAGTACACTTTTTATAATTTCAGGTCCGAGGTAAGACACTCATAAACGATAATTTTGCCTGTGGGATGTGAGATTGTATTGCTTTCTTGGCAGGACTGCATATAAAATATGTGGCTAACCATCTGCTAAAATTATTACTAGGCTTCCTTTGAAAAAATATCTAGTGCACAAAACACTGTTTGTCAGCTGACCCATAATCCATTCATTGAATGTATCTTTCCGTTATCCAGTTAACAGATTAAAATGCTTTAAACATTTTCACAAAGGAACACACAGAGTGTTACAGAAACATTCTCAAATCACAAAGCATTGACTAAGAAGTTAAAAAACTTTTGCAAAAACACATCAGAAACAACTCAGAAAGATGGTATAGTTAGGCTGTGTTTAGACTACATATGGAGAAACTGCACTGTAGAACATAAAAATGGCACTTTTTTGTTTGTTTTTTTTTTTCGTTTGCTTTACCTATTTGTTAAACCTACTAACGCAAATCTAGCAACACTTACTATTTCTTGAATAATGCCTTACTTTACTTTACTTAGGTAAAGCTACTTAAGATCAATTAATTTGGATTTTGGAAGTTTGAATTTGGAAGTCTTATGAACTGAAGAATCTCTTACTCAAAATGTTTCCTAGCATTCTTAGTGATTTTGTTGATTCTGTTAACTCTTATTTTTCTAATTTATGAATTTAATTCTCATCATTGTCCTACTGGATACCCAAACTATAGCCCAGTTTATGCCTCCAGGCTGAGGTGGTCAGGTTTTGATTTTATTTCTGCTGGTAGTTGATGACGTCTGTAATAACACATATCTGAATAAATTGTCCAGGGTGTAAAGTGAGTAATACAAGTTTGGGTCTGCTGGTGGGCCCTGGCCATTTAAGAGGTTAAGGAAAGAAACCACTGGAAACAGAGTTTCTTTGAAGCTGAGTTGAATTAGGAAAATCAAACAATATTTGTCCTTTACTGAAATGTGTTCAGCACAATCATCTTATTGTAGTCTGTCTGAAGGAGTGTGTTTGTGACAGACCTCAATACACTGGAAAAATAGATTTTTGTTCTGGCACATATTTTTCAGGAGTTCAGGAGTATCAGTCTCACCCATTGCTAACAGGTGGATGAAAAGTAAGCCTTGCGATCTCCATAGACAAACACTGGCAATAGAACAGTTCATACTGAGGAGCTTGGTAACTTTAAACATGATACTGTCATAGGATGCCACCTTTGCCACAACTCAGTTTGTGAAATTTCTGTTGTGCTAGATCTGCTACAGTCAACTGTAAGTGCTATCATTGGAAAAAGAAAGTGTTTAGGAGCAAAAACAGCTCAAAAACAAAGTGGTAGACCACACAAACTCACAGATTGGGTCATTTGAGTGCTAAAACACATAGTTCCTATCCTCTGTAGCATCATTCTCTATAGAGTTTCAAACTGCCTAAGGATGCAATATCAGCAAAAGAACTATGCAGTGGGAGCTTCATGAAATGGGTTTCCATGGCCAAGCAGCTGCACAGAAGCCTAAAATCAAAATGAAATGTGTTTTCTGGAGTGATGAATCATGCTTCACTATCTGTCAGTCTGATGGATGAACCTGGGTTTGGCCAATACCAGGAGAACACATACATACAGCTTTTAACACAGTGAATATCACCAAGCTCTTTCAAAATGTAATGGATTTAAAATTGAATTTAGCTTAATGTCATTGGTTTTTGACCTTTTTGAGTGGAAAGAAACAGTCAGTTAAAATCAATTATTTAACATCAGAGTCTTTGTCACTTAGTACAGGCGTGCTTCAGGGCTGTGTACTGTCTCCATGGGTTCTTTTCTCTATATACTAATGATTCGATATCTCACAATAAATATGTTAAAATTGTGAAATATGCAGACAATACCACTATAATAAGCCTCATCACATAATAATGAGACTAGTTATTGGCAGGAGGTGAATCAATCAGGTAACATGGTGTACTAACAAAGACCTTCAGCTTTATCCATCAAAAACAGATGATTGGATTGTTGGAAGAAATAATGTATCAACTCTAGTGCAGGTTTTGGAACAATCAATATTTGTTGTAAAATCTTTCCAGTTTTTGGGAGCTCACATTATCAAATCTTCAGTGAACAAGGAGAGTAGTTACTGAATCCTTATATCCAGCAAACCATCTTTTCCAACCACCTCCTCCTGGGCAGATCTTTAAAAACCAAAAAACTGGCTATAAGAACAGCTTTTTTCCTGCTGCAATAAGGATACTAAATTACCTTTATCAGTGTATATCATTATAGTCTGTCTGTAATATTTCCAGCCTTTGTGAGTATGCACAGATGAAATAATTTTCCATGATTCTCCCATACTAAAGGATGTATATTACATATTGAACTATATATTGTTTACTGTATATGTACAATATTGTAAGTTTGTGTGTGTTGTGCTACAACAGAATTGAGCTACATCTTGATTGCACTGGATACAATTTCCGCCATTGTGTTGTGCGGCAAATAAAAGAATCAATCAATCAGTCAATATCAGAATGCAAAGTGCCAACAGTAAAGTTTGGTGGAGGAGGGATAAAGGTCTGGATCTGTTTTTCAGGCTTGGCCCCTCAGTTTCAGTGAAAGGTAATGTTAATCCTACAGCATACAAAGACATTTTAGACAATTATATGCTTCCAACTTTGGGGCAACAGTTTTGGGAAGGCCCTTTTCTGTTCCAGCATAAGTGTGCCCCTCTGCAAGGCCAAATAAAGACATGGTTTGACGAGTTTAGTGTAGAGGAACAGTTTTTTTGAGCAGAAATCTGACCCCAGTCCCACTAAACACCTTTAAGATGAACTGTAACATTGATTGTGAGCCAGGCCTTCTCATCTAACACCAGTGACCTTGCACACGCTCTTTTGACAGAATGAAATCAAATTCCCACAGAAATGCTTCAAAATGTTATGGGGGTGATATTAATCATGACTTGTACCAAACAACTATCATGTATGTACAGTTGCTTTTATTTTTATCTTTTATCATTTTGGTTTATCATGGTATTGTTTTATTTTCTTTTGATCACTGTATTCCTTTTTCTTCTTCTAAGGGCCCCCATCCCCCTAAATTTTTATCCGTGAGTTGTATAAACCCATCACATAATGGTAATTTATGATAGCATGGCACTATCAAGGAATATTTTCAGTATCTGCAGTTTCTGCAAAAAGATATTTTCACAAATATTTTGGAAACATTCACTTTGCATGATCAAGAAACAATTCTCATATTGCCAGTAATTTCAAGCCAAAGTGCATCCAGTGCTATTAATTAATGAAATGCAGATCATAATGTGTGTGTAATCTGTGTACAGAATTTTGGCTTCATAAAGACAAAAGAAAATAAGGCTACAGAGAATGATTACAAGGTTAATAGGATAAAGATGTGGATGATAACAAGCAAAAGGTGCCAGGATGGAGTCTGAAAAGATTAGGGCCAGTTAACTTGGAAGTGTCTAATTATGCAAAATGTAACTGCTGCACCATGCAGTGGAACGGAAAATTCAAAAAAGAAGCTACCTTCAAGTTGAAGTGCTATGTAAGGATATCTTTTACAAAGTGAGCATCAGATTTCTCTGCCATCACTGTAATCGCTAACGTTAAGATGCTGCGCAAATTGTGGAGAGCTGCAAATTAAGTTAGCTAACATTACATTCCCAAACAGGGCCCCATCTACTGTTCTTACCAGCTGGCTAACATGAACCAGCTCACAGTTTTACATGCATCCTACTGATTTTTTTGTAACATTAATTTGTTTATATTTAGCTAAATGGTAGTTTTTCAGTTGACTAGCTGGCTAAAAGAACCAAACTAGCAGTAACCGGCTGATTTGGCAACACACTATCTTCAGCTAGGGGTTCTCTAAATAAATGAGGTGTCATGGGTCTATCGTAAGCAAGGATAATACTGACACGCTCTAGTCAAATTCACACTGCATAAAAGTTATGCTTTCTATAGAAGCCCATTTTCACCACTGCAAAAAATATAGTCATTTAGTAAGACATAATAACGAGGAAATTTTTCATTAATATGACTTAGTATCTCATAATTATGACATACCATCTCACAATTATGACTTGCTATCTCATAATAATGAGATTTTATCTCATAATTAGGATTTAGTATCTCATAATAATGACTTAATGTCTCATAAGAATGAGAAGGTTTCTCATAATTATGACTTATTACTTTATAATAATTACTTACTTGACATACTCATAATTATGGAAAACTTTCTCATTATTATGACTCACAAAATGGCTATTTCTGTTTTTTCCATTGGCAGAAATGGGCTTTCATAGCTTTCCTTTAAAAATATATATATATTGCAAAAACACTGGTGTATGTATGACACACTGAGATGACTTAGCCAGCCAGTAACAACAATAAATGGGGCCTTGTTTGGGAATATAGGTAGCTTAATTTTGCAGCTCTCCACAATTCAAGTAGGGGTGGTGATGGCAGAGCTACATGTCCACATCTGATGTTCACTTTGTGGAAAATATCCATACATTGCAACAACATGAATCTATATGGCTGGCCTCCCTGCTCCCAATGACTCCCAGACCGATAAACCAAAAAACCTGGCCAGCCATTCGATTAAATACTTTTTCATCGGGTTATATGTCATCAAAAGTGGATAAATTATTCTGCTTCACCTCATCTGTAAGAATGAAGTTTCTGTAATGTTCTGTAATGTAAAAATAGCTGTAAATTCTTCAGCTGCCATATTTTCAGATTAGGGGTCTGCCTCAAAGAGCTCCCTAGTTCAGTAGTCAGGGTACTGCCCAGGGAATCAGCCATTTTCAATGGTGACTCATTGTAAGAATTGTTCCAGTGCACTGTTCACTGCACTCCCTGACCAGAAACAGCATCACATCTCCAGCTCGATTTTCTAATTTCTGATTTCCACAAGCAGGCTCTGTTAGCTTGGAAGTTCTGAAGGTTCTGATATTCACCGATATTTTCTTTTTTGGAATTTGTTCATAGGTAAGGTGAGAATTCTGTGGTTTAGAAACATGTCGTGAATCTAGACTTTTTCTCAGGACCTTTCTCAAGAACAAATTTAAGAAAAAACTTAAGAAGATATTGGTGAATGAGGCCCAGTGTTATCAAAAGAAAATCATTAGTTTTGTCACATGGCATGACAAGAGTATTTCTCATATAATGGATTTTTTTAATAATGATGCCAGCTTACTCTCTTATGAACAATGAAAACATTGAATAAATATACTTTCTTATCATTTTTTAAGTAGATTAACTCTGTCTGCAAAGCAATCCCAACTGTTACTATTGATGAAAACCTACCTTTGCATCACATGCTTGTGAAAAAACCTACCAACGATAAGGTTTTTGGTGTAGCAAGACACTTTATCATTCATTATCAGTTTTCTAGCTATGAACGAGAAAAAACTAAAACCAAAAACAACCTGTTTTAACATTACTTAGGCTTTGATATTAATGTTCACCTCTACCTACAAAATAATCACACACTTATTTCACAAGTATTATTTATTACTTTTATGAACAAACCATGACATTAATTTGGAAATATTTCATTACAGATCACTTAAATCTTTACTGAAATGATCAAATGTAATGTATATTCAGTAAAACTGCATTTTAGCTACAGCTTCTATGAACCGCTTAGGTGAACAAAGGTTAGCTTGGCGCTAGCAGCGCTAATGGAATTAGAATTCATGTTAGCGCTTATAATCAACTAAAGAAAGGCTCTATTTTATTTACACCTTGCTGTGTGTGACTGACAAATAGCTATATTTGAGTCATAGGCTAAACAAAATGAGAATGTTAATGAAATAACTGAAATATTCCATCCTAAAAATGACAGTATGGCTAGAAGGATGGGCTGCACAGTTAATCTTGTTGGTACTTTGTCATTGTGTGCTGTTTTCGCACCTGTGTCATAGTTGAGTAAAATTGAACAGTCTACAAAGGACAAATTGTCACATCGTTGAAAAAAGAAGTCATTATGTGAAATATGATGAAAAAAATACTTTTAAAGCTATTAAATGCAATCCAAGCTAAAAACTGTATAACTCACTCGTGATGAAAGCAGGTAAATTTTGCACGCTGCGTTCTTTTTGCCGTTAGTATTGGGTGTCCAGTGGGTCCAGTGTTCTTAAAAACACAGGCTGATTTATAATTATATATTTGAGGAAGCTGACATAAACTAAACTAAACTTATTTCAATTTGGCAGCTTATTAGAGCAACTTACATTTGAACATAAATTCAGCAGTTGTGCTTGCAGATGTTGTGGTCTGATTTCCTGCCATTTATCTTGAACTTTTTGAGGTCAGACGCATGCGCAAAGTGTTAGGGATAACATAAAATCTTGAAGGGTACTCTGGCAGGGTCCTTGAAATCATTAGAATGTAGGCTGCATGTCTCTGTTGGGACTGGGATTTACACATATATGAAACATCAGTGCTTTATTATGATTAGTACCACCTTTATTAGAGAAATAAGGATACATTACATGCTTTTCTTTACACGTCAAGTGTAATTATTTTTAAAAACTTGTTATATCCCAAATTGTGAATATAAAGTATTTTGGGAAGAAACTATTCAACTGCAGCCTGCCTAGACTGTGTAGTGTCCCTTTCTGGGCAAGAAACCTCGACTGTTTATACTTGGACATTTTATGCAACTTGCATCTAGACTGCATCCCGATAAGATTTTAAGATGCTTTTACATTTGTTAGTCAGGTGCATCTCCACTTAATTGTATTGATATAATCCTGATACTCCACATGCATGAGTATAAACAGGGTCTTTGGTACTGGGAGGAGCTGCACAAATAGACTTGCAGAACATTTTTGACCTCTCATTAAAGTTAAATATCAACAACGGGGCCTAGTCTTTAAAGTGTATGTAGCATGATCATTGTCACATAGACACTGTTTGAGTATTTCTTACACATTCATTCTACCAGTAATTAGTGATAATTAGTGATTAATATTACCATCTGCAATGCTTATGAGAAACTGGGCCCAGAACATTCCATAATTCTGAAACTTATCATCACCATCATTAAAACAATGGCACTCCATTTTGTTTCTATATTTCATTGTTGCTTTACACCATTTCAAAACTCCAGCTGCCCTTTACATCTTGTGAATATTTCATGTACCAATAACAATGATTCAAAACAATTTGGAACAGACTCTCGCAACCATATATCAGGAAACTGGTTCAGTTAGCTAGGTTGTAATTACTTGGTTTGTCTATAGAACATGCTGGAAGTTATATTAATACATTTAAAAAAGTATGTTTGTAAAAAAAAGTATATATATATGTAATAATCAGACAATGTGCAAAGCTCTTAACAGTCAGATAACAAAACAGGAAGTGGTGACAATGTGTCATTTCCAGAATAGGGAAGTTTAACGCCCGCAGCGGTATTAATACAGTTACTTGGAGAAAAGTTGGAACAATCACTGTGGTTTCGTTCATCAGAATTCTGAGAAAATGGACTAAGCCTATCCCCTTGTGATTTCGTGAGTTATGCCACACTCAGACACAGGCAGTTCCCCACATGCATTGCAGAAGAGTTCATGCTGTGCTGATGGCTCTGATAAGGGTTGCCTTGGAGCAAAAATTCTCTTGATTCTTTTTCACCTGAGGGTCTGCAGCAAATTTAAGGAAGTAACAGCAACTTTCACACAGTGAGAAACTAAGGGCATATAGACATAGCCAGCTGCCTAATCTAAAATGAGGGGTTTCAGTTCTCTTTAAGAATACCTCCAATAAGTTGCAACATCATTGACAGTCCGTTGACTGCAATGATAATATCATAACAGTTGCAACACTCAAAAAGAAACCACAAAACAAGTTGTAAACGGCAGTATGTGTCAGTTTAATTGGAGAGTAGTTTGCTTAAAAAGAAAGAAAGAAAGAAAGAAAGAAAGAAAGAAAGAAAGAAAGAAAGAAAAAGAATAGAGACAGGTCTACAAAGGAAAAAGATGAAGTTAACATCTATATGGTTACTGCTTTAGGTCCATGCTGTTTGAAATCAACCTTTTCCTTACTTACATCCATTAATTTTTCAGCAGGTGCTATTCCTGCCATTTCACGGTTAGACCAGCATTGTATTGCTGACTAATAAATAAAAAATGACTACATAACCACCAGCAAAATTACATTTTTCTTACCATGTGTTACTTTAGACATAGAGACAGTAGTAATAAAGTAAAAGCAGTGCATATAATGTGCAATAGGCTAACCATTCTACTTGGGTTGTCTATGATTAAGAAACTTAAGGTCTGAGCTGCATGAGCTGTTAGGCTTCATAGGATAAATTTAGTTTTAGAATCAATCAGTGTACTAGCCAGTAATTATTTAATAATCACTTGCAAATGCATATTAAAGCATTTTGAGTTAATTAATGTAAGCCTGAATTGCTTGATCTGTCTGTTACTAAGACCAATAACAATATTGTCATATCAAAGACAAAACAATTGATGATTGTATGAGTATGTTACATAAAAATGTATTATGACTATTTGTTCATGTATTGCCCACTTTATTTTAGAAAAAAGTATTGCTATCTCATTAAAATGATGACAAGCTTCTAAAACGTACATATAGCTGTTCGTTAGAGCCAGTGGTACCATATACGTAATTTGGAAGCATTATGTCTACATGATAAATGTGCATATGACTTTTTTTTAAATACCATTGGCAGACAAATACAATCTAACATTGTGATAAAGCCTATGTTTGTGTCATTTCAATGCTTGATTATTGCAATACTGTCCTTACACACTCCACCCTCCACATTCTCTCAGACAAAATTTGGCTGTTTGCTATGTGTCCAGTATTGGCAATTCACACGTTCATGGTTAAGGAAATATGTTTGTACAATTGTTTGCCATTTCAGATTATGCACTAAGTAGCACCCCACTGGATTTATTGCAGATGTTTGGGATGTGTTCAGTTGGTGACTTCTGTGAAACTGCCAGCTGGCCTATGCCTCTTTGATACCAAGTATTCACAGCCTGCAAGTTTTTACAGCCTGAGTATCACTGCAAATTACCATATCTGACAGGTGCATTGACTGAGTTACAGCAGTGAGAATTGTATCTACTTCTATGAGTAGATTACAGCGATTACAGTGTTACAGCCTAATCTTTGCTTTTCTTAGTTTTGCAGGACTGCGATTGGCTGCATGGCATTTATAACACAAGTTTCTAGGTAAAAAAAATTGATCCACCTGCTTGCGGTGTCTGAGGAGCCCCAAATTTTACCAAGCACTTTTTGTCAATAGCAAAACTTGTAAAATTGTAGAACTGCTACTGCTACTGCTTCTACTACTGTAACTACTAATAATAATGATAAAAATTATTTTTTGAAATGATGATAAAATGATAAAAATTGTTTTTGTTGCTGTTGCTTTTGTTATTACTACAAATAATAATAAATAATAAAAAAAAAAGATGTTCCGTAAATATCAAGTTATTTTGCATTTAAACAGTAGAATCATGATGGACTTTTTTCTTGTGATGTCAGTGGCATTCCTGTCTGAAAGTGGTGAAGTTTTCCACTATGTTATTACCTGTTTTCAAAAAAGAAATCTGCTTTCTTTATGGATTTGTTTGATAATCAGATTGGTCTCTTTATTGTGACATGCTATGTTTACTGGTAGGTCATGAATGAATTCACAAATGCATAGCTGGCTCTGTATTGAGATCTGTGTTCGAGGACTGTTTTTAGCAAATTAATTGACTTTACCAGGGTCTAAAATGATTTCTATAGGCCCACACGCTCACACAAATGTGTGGTGTCAGTCAAAACAGTGACTGAGTTAGAGACAGCAACTCTCATGGGACATCTCATGAACAGTCCAGCAAAAGGTATTGAAAAAGGTCACTGAAAGAGAACACCAGGTTTTTCATGAAATTTTTGTTCTTTAAAGTGTTACATGACACACTGTAAGAAATAGTTCATCAGTTCAGGACAATAAATTCATTTCATCGTCCCACTTTGAGCTTCAGTAAAACAAAACCCACAGCAGAGAAAATGCTGATCTGCTGCAATATTGCAGACAGAAATTTCAGGAGTGTAAATCACATACCTGAAAATACTTTAAGTGGTAACAACTGAATTAACAACTTCAATCTAAAAAATATTTTGAATGAACCATTCATTCAGTCCAAGTATTTATTTGAGTTAAATTTCTAAACTAGTTCAATTGCGTGTTACCACATTAAGTATTTTTTAGGTTGAATTGACAAACCATTTTTAACAGTGTACAAAAGCTTACATAGCTGCACAGCTTTATGATAAATTATTTAGGAAATATATGTTTAACATAGTGGAAATACGATTCATTCATGCTTGTTTATTAAATTGAACTATATATACATTTTATTCTTTCTATATGTTCCCCTTGTATTTAATAGGGGTAAAACTAAAAAAAATAATTTGATTAACCATAAATTTAACACAAGTTTTGAAGTTAAGCTTCATCAAAGTTTGAGTTTCTTTCTAGGACTTGTCCTAAAAGCAAATACATTACAAAGAGAAAGTTCATAGGCTGAGCTATTTGTACTTTGAGGGTGGGCCGTCATGGCTCAGGCACTTGCTGCTGCCTAATAACATGATTGCAATGAGTTTCAGCCTCACTTCTTTTAGACAACTGGCTCGGGCAATTAGCTGCAGTAACATTCAAATGCACATTCATATTAGCCTTTCTGGTTCTGTTGGTATGTGATTTACTCTGCTGAAATCTCTGCCTTCAATATTGCCGCAGATCAGCATTTACTCTGTTGCTGGGTTTTGTTTTACTTAAGCTCAAAGGAGGACGATGAAGTGAGTTTATTGTCATGAACTGTCATGAGCATGGAATGTGCACATGGTCCTCACTAATATATTCCCCAGTGTCATCCCTGCAAAAATGATGTGATTTATTTATGCGGGGGGAAATTATGCATAATGCTTAATGTGATTTAGATTTAAGCTGCCCTTGAGAGCGACACTCTGTAAATGAATTCATATTTACACAGCTTGGATTGCACTCCACTGTAACGTCAAAGTTTTGTCTTTAACAAATGCAGAATGAGGAGTACGCAAATCGAAACAGCTAATGGGGGTGTGTGTGTGTGGGAGCTGTAGGCCTCGAAGCTTTCAAAGAGACTACCCAGCTCATTTGTCAATGTCACCACATAAGAACTAATTTGTAGCCCAGCTGTGTCCATATATGATGTGTTGGAACACTCAATCAGAAAAACAGAGTTAAGGTAACTTGTGTGTGAGAAACATCTACATAAGTCTACCTAAGAAACGATAGCACTGCATAAACACTGGTTTTCATCTATAGTACAGTATAAAGCATGATCCTGGCAGTCATTAAACCAGAAGATCAAAAATCAATGGCATCCTTTGCTGCAGCCATTACATACTATGTATGCATGTGAGAGAAAAAGAAGTAGGGTTGGGGGAGTGGGAATGTGTACTGGCAAGAATACCAGTAACTCGATATAATATGGGAGTGACTGATACTGATTGAAATGAAATGGAGTAGCTAAGATGAGATTTGTGTTTAAAATCACACTGGAAACATTAAGACCATTTTTAACCCTTAGTAGTTGAGAGTTATTACTTTGGTTTTACTATACTGTTATCATATAATAGAAAGAGAAAGTTACCTAATAATTTTACAGTCATCTCTAAAACAAGACTGTACACAACAACAATAACTTTTTATCAAATTCAATCATAATAAAAGATCCACCTCTTGTACTTCTAGGCACAACATGGTATTGATTGGAAGTTCAATAGTAGATACTATACTTTTAACAAAATGTCTCTGCTTGTTTTGAAGAGCTACAAGTGAGAAATAACTAATATTGAATTACACCAGTGACTGCATCTTTCTGAAGAAAATCACCATCCAATCTGCAGTAGTGTTAATGGTGTAGAATGCAATTTGTGAACTTGCAAATCACTTTATACTCTGTTGAACGCCGTTGACTTAAAGTCTCTTGCCTATGACATGATGGCCTCTAGTGGAGCTGCAGCGACTGACACAGACAGCTCAATCATTCCACCCCTTCTCGAGCTGCAGGCCTGCCAGCCCCAGCTGGCTTTGACATTAACACCAGGCCATGACTGACAGAGGCTCTGGCCTTGGGTTGGGCCCCCGGGGCTCTCTACAGTACATTCAGCTCTCCTCTTTGCCTGCTGATTTACCGCCCTCAGTGGCCGCGCGTTGATCCATTTCCCCTCTCAGTTTGCTCACAGGGCACCCTGAAAAACCGTCCCCCAGCAATATATTTGCTTTATGATTTCCTGAGCAGCCGATGAAGAAAAAACAAGCCTCCACTCCTTTGCACCTGTTCCCAGTCCAGGCCAGCCTCAGGCCTTTCTCTCTGCTCCGGGTGGCTGGGGAATAAAGGGAAGGGCCAGTGTGTCACAGGCCTCAATGTGGATCTTCCATTTTCTTTCCCAAGCACGATCAGCAACAGAATGATAAAAATGAGAGAGAATTTGGAAAAAATGATATCTTGGTGAGCAAACGCATATGAAACGTAGGTACACAGTATATTTCTCATTATGAAATGCACTTTTAAAAGGTGCCACAAAGGGTTCTCTGAGCTAGGTCATAGAAGCACTACTTTTGGTTCCCAAGAAAGGCTGATAATGTTATATCCATCAGATATTATTTCTTGAAATAATCAAAATATTCTGCCAGCACGTGAAGACACTTTCACATAAATAAGTAAAAATATCAAGAAATATGTTAGATAATGTTATAAGGTTCTTATGACAGTCTCAGAACAAAAAAATAATGGATGCTGTAATGTTCATTCGCCAAGCTTTTACTGTGTGCAGCGGTGTGTATGTGATAATCTTACTGCACTGGCAGATAATTTTGCTTGTCACAAGAAAAAATACTAGCTAGAAGTAAAATAATCTCCTAGAGTGTAATATAATTTTATTTGCTAAAAGACTCAAAATCAGTAAAAATATGCAGAAATAGGATGATTAATCTCATTATCAAAAATATTAAGCTCTGTGAAATTAAAATGTTTTCACTTTCCAAGATATCAGTGTAGTGGTGTGTGTGTGCTTGTGTCAGTTTAATGCACTGGTTAGCCTGGGGCCCCGTTCCAAAGCCTGCTGCGCGTGCAGAAGTAACATGTGTGCTGGGTGTTTGTGTAACGCAGCACACGACATGGAGCTGACGTTCATAAGGAAAATGTTAGGAAATTTACGCCACTTGTTCGGGGGGGTGACATGCAGATGTGGCTCTGCTGATGGCTGATTAAAAATTTGGAGGCAATGAGCAGTTCTTCAGAGTCATAGTCATTATCCAAAACTCCACTGAGGCTACACTACCATAAAAAAGTTTGAAAGCACTGTTTTTCATTTAAACAAAACCAATGTTGTTGCAGATGCATGTATAAAATGATTGTAAAACGATGCAAGTACCCCTCAGCCTAACAGATTTTAATTAAGTAGAGGAAGGGGTAAAAAGCAAAAAAAAAACAAACAAACAAAAAAACAAAAGAGTGTCCAGATTGATTACTAGAACTGTAGATGATACCACAATAACTGAAAAAGCTATATAACATCAATGAAAAAAGTTAAAATAAAATTTACACCCAGAATGCCTCATATGTCAAAAGTAGTGATTAAAGGCAGATAATCTGAGACTTGGCCATAAATTACTTTAGATATATATATATTATATATATATATATATATATATATATATATATTGATATCTGTTTCCCAATCAGTATCTCAATGGTCAAGCTTCTATGAAAAGAAAACACATTTTGTCCTGACATTTAAAAATATATATTCCATATTGAAAATATTGATAATATTTACTATTTAAAACAAAACAGTCCATGTATGTTCTCAATGTACATGAAAGGGTAAATAATGCATACATTATACATCAGTATTATCAGGCAGCACATATGTACTTTTACCTCTTCTATGTAATTTTTTTTTCTTTTATACAAACTCCACAAATTGCTATTAATGAAATAAACCAATTGTCTGTTGCCCCATTCTCAGTATATATCAGTGAGCTGACAGGCAATACATGGAAAGAGACTTTTTCTTAGCCCTGAAAAGCACCTTTAACCCACTTTGTATTCTCCGTGGGTTACTGTCTGTTGCAAAAGAAGGATCTTATTTTGTGTCTGCACATAGTATCATTTCTTCCATTTGTATCTCTTTAAAGTGTTAATGGACAACTATGTTCTATGTCCTTTGCCCTGCTTGTTGTCAAAGGAAAAACCATAAGTATTTCATGACAACGATCCAAGGAAAAAAAGATGAGTATGATACGTCTTGAGTGTCTCTGCATTTTAGATTCATTGCATTACTGGCAAGGCCTGCAGGGGGAAATCAAGTGAGTTTTAACCGATTTCCATTATTGCTACTTCTTTTCACAGACATCAGTTGGTGATCATATACTTTTCAAACTACAAAAAAAAGACTGCTTCCAACCAAACAAAACAGAGGATATTACTTCATTCAAAACCTCTTTTTCTCTCCATCACAAAGTTCTACTGGAGAATGTTCACAATGTATCCATTACTAGAAATGTGAGAATGTCAATTGCAAACCTAATTTCTGATTAATCCCATTGTACTAATGCAAACCAGAAGTGGTTTCCGAGTTTTCATCAGCGCAAAGATTTTGTGCTGGAACAGTGTTGGACTATAGAGCTCATCAGTGGTGCACATCTGAAAGCTGTCCACAGACTTTGGCCCAATTCTGCACTTTCCTTTGGACTGAGCCCAGCAGTAAATGGAAGCCATTAGGTCAGTAAAAGAGGTGAATTTACAGAATTATGAGAGGAAGCATGCATGTGGCAATGTCTGTTTTTGCAGTCATGTGTTTATGTGTGTAACTCATCTGACAGGATACCACTATTTCCCTTGATTTTAGGGCTATTTGGTATGATGGCAGTAGCAGGTATAGAAAAGTGTTTCTAAGTTTTGGAAATGTCCTCTATTAGCCATGTAATCCTTTATTCTCTATTTCTCCCACACATGTTAAACAGGGTGTTAGCCAAAAGATACCAAAGCTTTCAATCTTTATACAAGTAGGTCAATTTAAAATGTACATGTGTGCTTCTTTGTAAAGCTGAAAAATGACACAGGGGGACAAACGAAAGAGAAGATTTTTTTACGTTGAAGACCATTAACAAAATAACAAAAAAGCTTAAAATAAAAAAACCCACCCAGCTGCAGTGATTGCTACTTCCTCAGCTTTTCCACTTCATTGATGGTTATGTGAGTTAAAACAACGTGGTTAATGGAGACCATGTAGGCTCCAGGGACTAATTAGAGTCACATGACTTCCTCCTGGGCTTCCATGAAAATAACTCCATCACAATGGCCTGTGATATTAATATCGGCTTTGGGAAAGTCAGGCCTCTACTCACGAGGTGGGATCTGCATTAGCAAACTCATAGGAATGCACAGAATTTGTGAGAATGTGAGATAGAGAGAGAGAGTAAGACAGACAGAGGCCTGTGTTTTGTTGAGAAAACCCCTGTGTGCTGCCAACAGTAGTGCAATCACAAACTCTAAAGGAGGGGTTTGAATATAAGCTGAATATTTGTTAAGTGTGTGAAATCATGGAACAGGTTAGGTAAAATATGCAATTTAAGAAAATGGAATTGTCAGCATTCACTAGATGTTGAAAATTTTTGAGATCAAATTAAAAACATTAATCACACTCATGTCAAGCGTAACAGCAGGTGATGTATGAACAATGAATAAGATATGAACAATGAAATTGTATTACAATACAAAAGTCTATCACATTATAAGACTCATTGCCTGATCGCAATTATTTAAGCTTACCACAATTATTTTCACAAAGAATGTGGATTGGATGTGTTTTCATCCTTCTGACTTGGTGCTACACCTTTAGATGTCAGTGGTGAGAAATGTTTGTTTATCTGAGCTGGAAATGTGTCTGTCAAAAAATACAATAAAATTGTTCATCGCAATAATTTAGATCAATTGCCAGCTAAAATGTCATGATTGTGACAAACGTAACAATCCATAATGGTTAGCTACACATTTGGCTGCACACAGTGCATACTTGGACCAGATGTACCTGGCCTATTTGTACAGAAAATTTCATAGAGTAACGTTTTCAAATAAGCAATTATTAAAAACTTGTTTTCAAACATAATGTTAGATGTAAGATCAAAACTGTAAACTTGAACTTGAGTATGTAAATAGATGACTGATGAGTATGAATTATTAATATTAAATAGGGGTAAATGGATCAGGAAATAAGTATGAAAGGCTCAAGTTTTTGGCATATTTGCATATTTTTGTGATGTGATTAAAACTGCAAATCTCAAAATATCAACTTTCTATTTTTCTAACAGCTGTCTTTCTTTTATTGAAACATGGGGTGGAGGGTCTGCAATGGACTGGCAACCTGTCCAGGGTGTTTTCTGCCTCCCGCCCCATGACCGCTGGGATAGGCTCCACCTCCACCCGCGACCCAGAAGGATAAGCGGCTTAGAAAATATGTGTGCGTGTGTGTGTGGGTTGTAGGGTGACAGTAAAATCTTTATGGATATTTTTAGACCAGTTTTTAGTTTTATTAATTATTAAGTCACTGTTTAAGAGAACCAGAAAAAAACTGATAATATCTGCTGTACTATAATGTAAGTAATTTCAAGTCATTTCTATTTCTCACATTCAAGTGAAGAATTTGTGTACTTTTGTGAGCGCTAATTGAATTGGCCTCTTATGTACATTTGATGTTTATTCACTACACAGATATACAAGGTACACTTCAGTGGTCATTAAAACACACGTGTGGTGAAAAAAATGCTCGACTTCACATTTTTGAGCACATTTTAAAGTCCTCTGTCTGCGTATGAAACTGTCATGGTGTCAGTCAGTGGCCTGAAAAGGCCTATAAGAACGCAGCTGTACCTACAACAATGACATTTCGGCACCTTCAGAAAAAGAGGCCCACCTCTAAGTTCAGAACCTTCTGGAGTAACCCGGCATGGTTTTTGGTATGGCAAAGACATCATACAGACATTTGAACTCTTGTATAAGCAGTCACTTATAAAGGTTTAATGGTTCATTGCATAGTAAGCCAGGTGAGGATCTTTCTGTTCCTACTTTCTCCAAGACTGTATTTCATCAAGCATCTTTTACCTCTGGTTTTCTGTATTTTTTTTCCCAATAATTCTGTTAAATTCCTCTTGCATCCCCTTATGCTCATATCCATATCATATTTACAAAAAATTGAGGTTTCACAGTACTAATATTTAATAAAGTTTTAAAAAATAACATTATCCCTCGGGTCAAGTTTTTAACGCAGATGCGTCTTCTGGAAAGTCAGTCATGGTGAGCACATGGGTTCTGTAGGATTTGTTGAGGAGGTTTTCTTTTTCATTCACGGTGTGTGCTTTGGATGGTTTGTTGGGGCCATTCAATGGAGTTATGTGCATTACATGGCCAAAAATATGTGGACAGCACATTCATATGTGTTGTTGAGCATCTCATTCTAATTTGCTGCAATCCTTGGGGAAGGCTGTTTGCTAAATTTTGGAACATGTCTGCAGGTATTCACTTCTGCTGATCCACAAGTCCATAAGAGAGGTTGAGCACTGATGCTGAGCTATAAGGCCTGTCTCACAGCATTGCAATGCATCCCAAAGGCATTCAATGTTGTTGAGGTCAGAGCTCTGTGCATGCCAGTTAAGTTCCTCCATGCAAGACATTTCTTTATGGACCTCACTTTGAAACATTTTTTTGAAACAGAAGAGGGCCTTCTCCAAACCTTCCCGCAAAACTGTAAGCACTCAATTCTCTAGAATGTCGCTGAATGCTGTAGCTTTAAGATGTCATAGCTTTCTCTGCACTGGAACTAAGAGTAACTAATGTGCATTGCACGTTTTAGAGTTGCCCCTTCTCCTGAAATACCTGATGCAACTGAACTAATAAATAAGCACTTTCTGTGGTCAGTTGGGTGTGTTAGAGCAGGAAAAAAACATTAAAACATGCATGGCAGTGGCACTCCAGAACCAGGATTTAGAACTACTGTCCTAGACATTTCTGCTTCATAATAACAGCACTTACAGTTGTCCAGTGCAACTCTAACAGGGTAGAAATTTGACAAACTGACTTGTTGGAGGCGGCATGGTGGCGCAGTGGGTAGCGCTGTTGCCTCACGGCAAGAAGGGCCTGCGTTCGATTCCCAGCCAGGCGACCAGGGTCCTTTCTGTGTGGAGTTTGCATGTTCTCCCCGTGTCTGCGTGGGTTTCCTCTGGGTACTCCGGTTTCCTCCCATAGTCCAAAGACATGCAGTCAGGCTAATTGGACATACTAAATTGCTCCTAGGAGCGTATGTATATGTCTGTCTGTCTGCCCTGCGATGGACTGGCGACCTGTCCAGGGTGTATCCTGCCTTCCGCCCAATGACAGCTGGGATAGGCTCCAGCACCCCACTGTGACTCAGAAGGATAAGCGGTTTAGATGGTGTGTGTTTGAAACCACATCCTGTAATAAGTTTCTTTTTTTAGGGGGTTTAAATGCTTCACCTTTGCCATTGTGTATAATTCAACGAGTCAACAGGTTTCATCAAAACTAAAAACTGAAAAATATGAATGATTTTGTTTAGAAAATTGTTCGTTTTTTTAAAAAAAGAGGAATTCTTTTTTGATTCACATAATCATGCTTTATTACAACCCACAGCTTATTATTTATTGGGTAACACTTTATAATAAGGGTACATGAACTGGCAGTAATTTAGGCATTTACTAATGAATAACTAATCAGAAAGTAATGAGTCATTAATCAGGAACAAATGAATGTCATATATTAACAACCACAAGACTAAATTACTAACGCATGTACGAATGAATGAAGATAAAGGTAATAAAGGCTTTATTCAGTGCCTGAATTTATTAGGAATTCATGTGTTAATTAAGCATACAAAACGAATGTTAGTACACACTGGCGAACTGCCAGAAGCTCTGTTAGTTTCATTCTATTCATGCAATTTATGATTACCTATGTCATACTGCAATGTCATACTGTTACAACAGAAACATAAACTGTTGTATGTTTAATAAACTGTAAACTAGTTTATTTGCTGAAAATAGGCATTTGATTTAATTAAAACTGTGAATTATCTTAATATATGCCATAGTTATTCTGAGAAATACCACCTTCAGAAAATGAAAATGTGTTTCCCATTATACATCTATTATTCTTTTCAAAAATGTGCTATATCTAAATGTTTTATTAACGGAAACACATAATTTTGCAATGTAACACTTCAGCTGGAAATTACTGCTATTTTTCTTCGCCAGTAAATGGCAGTAATTGCGTTAAATGCTATATGTCAAGCAGCCATAGAGACTTGAGTGAATATCTCTAGTACAACGTTTAAGAGCAGCGAATGAAAATAATTGAAATAATAAAAAAAAATTCAATATTTCTCTTTTCGCCTTTTTGCAATATTTTTCTTACTTTTCACATTTTTCTTACTTTTAAAGGTGAGTTATGCATATGCATACTTTATTATATATGTAATTTACATTGCAGATATTATATTTACATGTGGTATTGTTGTCTGAGTGTTGTGAGTGCTGGTATGTATGTTCGTGCCTCACCTCTTTTTAGACTAAGGTGTAAAACATGCAGCTGTTATCTGTGGTGAAACAGAACTGATTTGCAGGAACTATTATTTCTAAATTCGTTATAAAGTAGCTTAAATATTTGGTTTGGTGCTTAGTTATTTGCAATAAACCTTTTTGGATTTAATAGTAAGGTTTGTGTTTCTCACGAGCGTCGTGTGATTGTAGTAGTAATATGCGGCGTCAGGTACGTCTATTCTGTCTGGTTAAAATCACGTTAATTTTATGCTGCTTGGTTCAATTGTTATTCCTCCTTTGACAGGGACTCTTATTGTGAAGGGCTATGTGTGGGCCCAGTAGTAAACAGACTGAGCCGAGACAGCAAGAGGGCGCTAACTGCGCTTAGCCGAGCGCTAACCTAGCGCCGTATTCTCCTCTTTCTTTTGTGCTCCGTTCTGAGTTTTTCAGTAAAGCTGAGTCAAATCTTCAACTTGGGTGAGTTATTTGGAAATCTCTGTGACTTTAATTAGCTAGCAGTTCTGTCCGTTTTACAGATGTTTGTGGAACTACAGAACCAGTATGTATTGGTTTCTCTTCATTTTCCGTGTTACAGTGACAGATTAACGTGCTCTAGCTCTGTGTATTGTGTAGAAGTCATAAGATGATAATAAAATATGCTTTTTAATTCCTGTGAATTTCGTCAGTGTCATGTTTTCATATGAGCCATATTGTAGCTACTTGTAGTTACTTCATCACTGTTCTTGAGATGGCAAAAGAATTACTGTCATTTTGGTAAGTAAAATGATTAACCCCTGCTATTTTATTAGCTCATGAACTCATCATGAAGAATTAGTATATCATCAGTAATAAATTGTGATTCGCTCATCACTTTCAGGGGCACAAACATGAATTCATTATGAAGAATCAGTATTTAATGAGTAATAAAGTGTGACTGGTACACTTTACTTTAGGGGGCACAAACATTATGAATTCATCATGAAGAATCAGTATTTAATGAGTAATAAAGTGTAATTGGTTCATCACTTTACTTTAGGGGGCACAAACATTATGAATTCATCATGAGTTATCAGTAAACACTGCTTTCTTTATAGTGAACTGAGAATTGACACTGCATAGGTTTGTATTTTTCTCACTCTGACACACCTCAACCAGCACAACAGGAGCTTGTAAATCAGCAGTTGAGTTCAATCAGGTGTACTAGATCTGGGAAAGCACAAAAATGTGCATACAATTAAGGATTCTTATGACCCCAGGAGAAAGACACTCCAATAATTAACTCATTTCTGAGTTCAGTGGTAACTGTAGGCTAAACTATTCCCTCATGAGGCTCTGTGTATCAATACAGGAGTTAAAACATGTCATATTATTAACATGAAAGATGAATTAAAACTATGGCAACTGTCACAAATGAGGACTAGTTGCAAAACAATGTCAGTGTAAGCTTTTAATTTTACTAAACAGTCACTAGGTGGGTAGAAACAGTCGAGGTAACATAAGAAATCAAAAACAATAAACTCGAGACCTGACAGATAGAAACAGGCAAGTACAAGGGCTGCTTACACAACATGATGAAGAAGAAGGACGAGATGATGAGAGGATGGGGCCATACAGTTGACTTTGATAGGCATAATATTCCAGAGCACTGTGTCTCAGGGGCATCTTGTGACAACATTAATTAACACATGAATTCCTAATAAATTCAGGCACTGAATAAAGCCTTTATTACCTTCATCTTCATTCATTAGTACATGCGTTAGTAATTTAGTCTTGTGGTTGTTAATATATGACTTATTCATTTGTTCCTGATTAATGAATCATTACTTTCTGATTAGTTATTCATTAGTAAAAGCCTTAATTACTGCCAGTTCATGTACCCTTATTATAAAGTGTTACCATTTATTGAAATGTCAGAGTATTCCCTTTGCTTATGTGTACATCTGTACATGCAATGAGTCAGAACTAAAGCTCAATGACAGTTCCAGGATTGCTGTCTGACTGAAGGAAACATTAATCTGTTTCAAATGTATGATGCCTTTTTACTCAAGTATAGGATTTGAAACAATATTGAATAATTTTAGTCCCTCAGGCATTATCCTCTTGATACATGTCCAGTAAAAATGATAAATCATGGATTTAAACTAACATTTAAATAAAAAATAAAATAAATCTCTCATTGCTTTACTGTTTTCCCACAAAAAATACATAGATATAAATAACAAGGGTGAAGACAAGCTGCTTTTACACCAAGTTCTTTGCATGCTAACATGAAATTTTAAGAAGTTTTCAGAAGAAAAAAAAATGCTTGTGACTTTCAGGTCTCTTGTGCAGATCCATTGGAGTAATTTCTACCTTTTTAGCAGCATTTTACATTAGAAAAGTGGTACCAGCACACACACAATATTGCCGCAACATTGTCTACTTTATTGCAACATTGCTACAACGTTGTCGAAAGATGGTGCTGTTTAAGTTGTCTGAACAAGGTTGTAACAGCATTGTCACAACCTCATTATTGTGTAACGTTGCCATATGGTATTATGACTACCTTTTGGCAGCTTAGCAAAATTTCATGGAGTTCCGTGCACAACATTAAGGAGCTTAAGATTCTAGGAGGTTGTGACAATGTACTGACAACATTGCCACTACGTTGTTACAATGCTGTCAGGCAATGCTGTCACAACTTTTTGAGGAATTACATTTCAATGTTGTAACAAAGTTGTGGGCACCAAAACAATAGATTATCATAACATTGTCACAACATAACTGTGTTTGCTAGGTATGTATACCTGTCCCTAATAGTATGTCATTTTCTAGCAGTCTAAAGCTATCAGAGCTTTTCTGCAAATTTAGCACTTACCGTACTCTTTTAACACAAAAGCTGATTTTTTTGAGAAAATGTCAAAGCAAATGTCTAACATTAATAATTGTATCAAGTCATTACAAGTAGCCCATACTCCGATCAGGCAAAACATTATGACCACCTCCTTGTTTCTATGCTCATTGTCCATTTTATCAGCTCCACTTACTATATAGGTGCACTTTGTAGTTCTACAGTTACAGACTGTAGTCCATCTGTTTCTCTGATACTTTGTTAGCCCACTTTTACCCTGTTCTTCAGTGGTCAGGACCCCATGGACCCTCACAGAGCAGGTACTATTTGGGAGGTGGATCATTCTCAGCACTGCAATAACACTGACATGGTGGTGGTGTATTAGTGTGTGTTGTGCTGGTATGAGTGGATCAGACACAGCAGTGCTGCTGGAGTTTTAAAACACTGTGTCCACTCACTGTCCACTCTATTAGACAATCCTACCTTGTCAGTCCACCTTGTAGATGTAAAGTCAGATATGATAGCTCATCTGCTGCTGCACAGTTTGTGTTGGTCATCCTCTAGTCCTTTATCAGTGGTCACAGGACGCTGCCCACAGGATGCTGTTGGCTGGATATTTTTGGTTGGTGGACTATTCTCAGTCCAGCAGCGATACTGAGGTGTTTAAAAACTCCAGCAGCTGAGAATGATCCACCCCCAAAAAGTACCTGCTCTGTGAGGGTCCATGGGGGTCCTGACCACTGAAGAACAGGGTAAAACGGGGCTAACAAAGTATGCAGAGAAACAGATGGACTACAGTCTGTAATTGTAGAACTACAAAGTGCACCTAAATAGTAAGTGGAGCTAATAAAATGGACAATGAGCATAGAAACAAGGAGGTGGTCATAATGTTATGCCTGTTATACCATTACCATATACCAATGTTATACCATTACCATTTTCATGGCTGTCATGCTATACTTTTGCCTATGATGATTTAGGTTTTTAAGCTGTCTTGTTTGTCCTCATCTTTGCACATCTCAGCTGGTCTGCTTAATCACAGTCTCAAAAATGTCCCACTCTGTTTCTGTTACCACCTTATAGAGAAATAGATGTATTTTTTCATTGAAAGACATATTATAACTTTAAAGATTTTAAAAAGTTGTCTAAGTATGTAGTCAGGGTTTTACCTCCACCTCTCGACAAAACTCTGTAACTGAGTGTCTTCCTTCCCATTTGCTATGTTTTGGTAGAGACACACTTTTGTAAAGTATTTTAATTTATGCCTAACTTGTGAAGACAGAGAAAGAAGTAAGCACAGAAACTGAGAGACAGAGAGAGGTAAATGAATTACATTCAATGTAGCTAACAACTGATTTAGTATATCGCTGCTGTGGAAAGAAAACCTTGTATCTCCAGTTTTGTTGTTTTTCAGTTTTTGACATAATTTGAAAATACCTGTTCCCCTTTACATTGTGTGTACATTTCCTGATGAATGGACCAAAAGAAACAGCCCAAAATGACTTGGAAAAAGTTGTTTTTATCCAACGGCAATATATATATATATATATATATATATATATATATATATATATATATATATATATATATTTCAGCATGTATTTTCAGCTAAAAATAAATGTGTAAGAAAATAGTTAAATCATTAATTAAAATTAAACAGGACAGCAAGGTTATGGAACAGTAATTACAGTTTATGGAAGACTGTAAAGATTGGAGAAGAATAAATGAAATGTGAAAGTACATTACAATTATGGACAGTAATAAGCAATGATTTGGTTAAAAAATATAAAGATGGAACTGACAATTGGTGTAATGCACATATTTGTCAGTTAGTTCAGTCACTGTTTGATATAGGTCATTTTTCTGCAACATGGACCTCACTAAATTTTTTATCCTAGTTACATCCCTGGGCAGCAGTGAAATAGTTGTTTTAACAATGATAGGTTCCTATTGACACAGTGACTGGAGATTTAAGGATTTAATTTTATTGTTACGAACTGTTAAAATCTTTCTTTCCAATAGACATAATCTCAGAATGGCCTTACGGAAATCCAGATCCAACCCCTAATAAGTAAGCCAAGGGCGATGTGACAGTGGCAAGGAAAAAGTTAAATTGCAGAAATGTGACCAGGAATTCTTTCCTAGCATACTAATGACATTTCAGAGACTTCTCGATTTTATGAGTATAATCCAGCAGACCATATTGAAAGAAGTGAGACAGTTGGAACAAAATGCTGGGGAGGTTGTTTCACCCTCTAAACCATATTGGATGTTCTGACCACATTTCATCTTAATCTTATACCAAAATCTGAATAAACAAGATATAATCCTAAATGCAGACAGAAAAGACATAAAACGTGGCATGACACCAAACTGTTTCAATGTCTAAATGCACCATAACAGTGAACCATCTGTTTTCCCCCGTGAAAATCAGAGAAGCATGGTCTACAGCAACACATAACCTCAATAAATATGATTGGTCCCCAGAGATCTTGACCAGTGTGTTCATCAGAGTTTCATCTGGAAATGTGGGACAATGTCTAATGAATACTACCATCTGAAAACCATCAGTAAACACTGACATAAATCAATTTGCAAACCCAGTTATGGGAGGAGACGCTTAATTCTACAATAGTATTGCATTATGGTGGGATAAGAACAGGGTTAACCACAAAATCTTGCTGATAAATTTTCCCAGGTTGTTTTGGACACACGTTTCAAGATTCACATTTAAAAATTATGGTCATTCACGTCGGCAAGAGGGCTCTTATGGCCAGCTCCTTTGGATGAGCTTCCATTAAGCACACAGGATTGATCAGTCAGTACAATCAACAAGATTATAAGTATTGTACCCACAAGGATCCTGACCTTGAAATAATTTGCTTTTACTTGCTCTGTAGATCTCTTGTTTGCTACTCACAAGATGGTACTTCACATTTTAGCCCCTCTGTTATAAAACTACCCTGTCACTCAATATGCACTCATTTCAAAATACACACTCCAACATGCCCTCACAATGTTCAGTTTCTGATCCATAAGAAATGACAGTTTTATTGCCATCATAAAATTTTTTGCAGTTGCCCTAAAGCACATTGTATTTTCAATGGACAATTTAAACGGGTTTAGATTGCTCTGAAACATTGATGAGATGAATGGCTTTGCAGCATTTATGTGTTCCTCATTTTTCAGGACTGGGGATTTTCCTTATGCTGACTGTTGCCAAGAGCTATGCAGCTCTGTTCAAATATTTGTCAAGTCCCATTAGAAACATTTAATAGTAATAAAATTTATGGCTGCAGTTTCCAAAGGATACTGCCAGTGAGGTGCATCATTATGAAAATGGTAGTAAATACTATCATTGTTTGCCCATTGCACCCTGGCACAGGAGAATTCACAGTAGGGTTGATCTCAATAAGAGTTCTTTATAAAAATCTTGGAGAGAGCACAGCTGAGGCTGCAGAGATGTCACTGCGAGATGAAATAAAACGGGTCCTCGTGTGCTGCCTGGAGAGTGAGTGTGAATAGGTCCCACTTCTCCTCTTGTCCCTTAAACCATTTACACAATAAATAATTCCAGAAAAAGAATAAGGGGAATAGGCAGAGTAGAGCGCTAAATCAACCACTCTTTCGGCAGAATGTTCAATGACACTAACAGACAGATCTTCAGGAATCCACTGAAGCAGCACTTCCAATATGAAGTTCCCATATGGCACAGATGGTTAATTAGTATCTGGAGACAGGTAAAGCATTGATGTCAGATGTCAGCCGTGTCATATTCATTCCATGGCTATCAAAACATTTGTATTCTCTCAATTTATAGTTATAAATGTTTAAAATGTGTAGAAATAATGATGTCTTGGTCAAGACCCTTTTTCTTTTACTTTCATCATGGCCTAGCTAAGGGAGCACCCTGAAAAGGGAGAGCCTAACAGTGCAAATCTATACCATGCTGCAGGGATACAGGTTCAAATCCCAGATGTGCAAAAAGTGCAAGAGTCTTTCACATCAGAGAGTGGGCGTGCATGATTTCAATGACTTTCTGACTCAGGCAATAAATAAGCATATTATAACGAATATAACTAAATTAGGAGAAAGATGAGACAAACAATTTAAAATATTCCATAAAAAGAGAATGGTGGAAACCATATTTTTAATTTGGAAGGACAATTGCAAAATAATAGCGCATAACCTATTTAATTTATTATATGAATGTGGTGTTTATTTTGTATATGTGTGGCAAGTTACACTTTGGATGTAGTTTATTTGTTAATTGAGCTAAATTTGTCATTTCTAAACTTGCATTTAACATTGAGGATTTGGCTACATGCATATGTAACATATGAGTGAAGCAACATATGAGTTTATTTTAGTCACCAGAAATGTGAGGAACTTTTCTATAAGAAAACTAAAACTAACGTCCAGAAAACAGAGGCAGGTAATTCAGGTCAAGAAAGTAAAAATTTTCCTCAAGATTTTGTTCCAACTTCTAGGACACTTGTTCTGCTGGTTTGAGTTAACTAAAGAAGTGAGGCAGTTGGAACAAAATGCTGGGGAGGATGTTTTAAAGAAATGAAAACAAAGAAATAAAAACAAACAAGACATAAACAGGCTAACTTGACCAGAGATTAAAGAGCAAAAACTTATTATATTAACTTACAAACGAGGAATGCTACATAAATTAAAAGGTTAAACACACAAACATATGAACCAGGAACCAGGGAAACAATGACTTATGAGGGTTGTACCTGACACACAGATAAACACAATTAAACAGAGGTGAAGCCAAGGAGATGGGGAAACAAAACAGGCTGGCTGGGTATATGTATCATATTAATAAATGCACTTTTGGAAACAGCTAGAGTTTGGAACAAAACAGAAGCAAATGAAAGTTCTGATTGGGCACAATAACATATTGTAGCAGTTCATTCGGAATAATTTTGGTCCTTTGACATAAAATGAGTTAAGCACTGCAATTTCTCATTAAGTTAAAAGGCACGTTTGTCAGTGCGCTGTAAATCCTGTCCAAACTTGCAACAGTTGCTATAAATTAACCCATTTGTGGGGGAAGCATGGAAGGTCAAATCTTCTTGGTTGCTTGTCTGTTGCTTTCTTTAGCGGCTACAATGACAAGCACAATGACAAGTCTAGGTGTGTAGTTGGAGGGTGGCAAGGAAAAACTTCCTGAACTGAACCTGAAGCAAATGCATTCAGAGGAGGAGTGTAGTCTTCACTTTCCCAAATTCTTGACAGTGTCATGTAAGGGTGGTGAAACCTACGAAATGGGAGAAAAAGGAAAACATATTAAAAAGGTGTCTATACTTGCTACAACTGCTGTTAGTCTAACCTACTGGTTATTTTGCTAGACCTTCACTTTCTTCTACTTTTCGCTTAAAGTTAACTACCATGGGGTCTCCTTATGTTGTGTTCCATTACTGCATGTCTGTGTAACATTATAAAACTATAAAGTTACTCATACCATGGACTGCAGTTCAAAGTGTGGACAGCATAGAATTGTACATAATAAAGTTATTAAGTAATAGTGCATACAGTGTGTTATGAACATGACAATATAAGGAACAAGAGGCAGGGGGATCATGAAATATGAGCCAACCAGGAGCTGTAAAAGCCAAGAGATGAATTGATTTGTATTCCTCTGTTTTTCCTTTTCATTCTGACATGAGGAAGGAAATGCTGCCTGTTTTCTTTAGGATGTGCAATTTTCTCCTCCTTATCCGACCCGAGTACTCAAGCTGAATGCTCAAACCATCAGAAGCAAAATTTAGGGGCCTTCAGAGGCCCCTACAGCTCCCCAAAGCAGCTTACTCATGACACCTAACAACGACTCAACAAGATCAAGAAGAGGAATGAAATGACGGCAAGAAAAACAAGGCAACCATCCACAGTCTGGTTTGGTATGCAACATCCATCAACTCTACTGTCCTCAATGCCATAATTACCGGCAATATGTTGTAAATATGTGTTAACTTTCAGCAGAGTATAGATGTGTTTAAAAGAAGCTCCCACATAACGCAAATGTTTTATATAATTAAAGATTTTTCCTAGATACATTCATACCTTGAATCCAAAAAATATTTAGAATCCTAAAATTTGAAGATCACAGAGCACAACATGTACATGCAAACCAAGGCATCTTCATTGGTGCAGATACTTGCAATAGAATGTGCACATGTCAACTACTCCTGTCCTTTTCTTTTTCTGGCTGTAAATGAGATGCATGTGAAGAACACATCACATCAGTGTAAATGGAGGCAGTGTTGGTGTGTAAGGTCTGGCTCACTCGCTCAACCCCACACTTACAAATCCGCACATATGCAGAGTGCATTACACCTTCAGTTCTACTACAGAACCACATGTAATTTATATGTCAATAAATCTAGCCCCTTCCTGAAAGCTAAACCTTAAGTCTTGGGGGTGGCACAAATGAAAACGTTTTCCTTTTTTAAACTCCCCAGTTCAGTCCTAAAACCTAATATGGAAGCATCTGAATAGCTGTGATGTTTGTGGACTGACGCTGTGTGCACTAGAGTCAGATACATTTGCCTACTATTCAGAAAAACATTTAATACATCCTTGATAGCTCTGGTCATGTTAAAGGAGTATCTTACAACAGCTTTGATTAGGCAGAAATAATAGAGTATATTGATAGTATTTAGTTGGCATAGTAACAAAATAGAAAATGTTAAACATTATGGACTGTATACTCAAAAAGGTGTTTAAAACATATTGCATGGACTTTTTGAATTTAGCTGACAAAATAAATAGTTTAAAGAGCACAATTATTGCATTTTTTACATACAAGTAGTTTGAAAGTCCTGGGTTTCAGTAGCCTTTGTTTCCCATTTATGAGTTGGGTTCACGTTTTATACAATGCATGTACACTACTTAGCAATCTTATAAACAAGATATGCTGTTATTATTATGTTAACATTAATTTAACATTTTGTCTTATATCCTTTTAAACAAAATACAACAGTTTACCAGAACGTAGGGTGTAACATGTTTAAAATAAACTTTAATGCAGCATCAATAGAACTGTGGCCCTCAAATCTTGAAAACATATGAGGCATTTCTTGAAGTGCATGGGGAGCAGTTAGGGCTCCTGAAGACCCTGACTTTGTTTACTTTTTGAGTTCCAACCTCCTTCCTCTGAAAAAAAGGGGAAATCTTAGACAACATCGGCTCAGTTCATTACAGGCAGCTGAGTGAAAGCCTTGTAATACTTACCCCTCTTAAGTACCTCTGAGGTGAATTAGCGAGATGGTTGCTCTAAGTCAAGAGTCCATGTATGATTATAGGCTCTCTGAATTTTCTTTTAAAGCTACCTGCACAACCTACAAAATTTCTAATGATATAATAATATATAACACCTTTTCAAATCCAAAAATCCATGTACAGAAGCAGAACATGCAATAATAACAATGAATGTTTCATCCAAAAAGTAAAAATATCAAAAACATTGAAAAGGAGAAAGAAAGTATTGAGGAAAGACAAAGGTCACATGGAATGCCTAAGAGCTTTGTTTGGATTTTGGCATTCATGTTTTCACTTATGTTATCTCTTAAACTTTGTAAAATTACATTTTAAAATTAGCCTACAGTTTTAAGTTAGAATTAGAAGTCTCTAGCCAAAGAAAGGAGAAGACTTGTGCCCAAGGGTATTTTTCTTTCTGTTTTTCACCTGCCTTCAAAATTCGCTTCTCTCTCTACAGCCAGGCAGTGGGGATTTACTTGGCTGTTTCCTTCCGCAACCCAGTGGAATACAACATTAAGCTGTGGGGAGGAGAGAAAACCTGTAGTGCACTAAAATAAAGTTATGTCAAAACCATTTGGCTCTTCCTGCAGTCTCTCCTCAACCTTGCAAGTATTCTCAGAGGGGCTGAGAACATTACAAGCCATTCAGCTTATATGAATGGGCACTAACAGACTTTTTTGCCATTTTGATATGTCTAAATTTTGCAGGCATATCCTGTGGTCCATCAGGAACAGCCTTAGTTTCAATTTAGTGTCTCCCAGAAGGCCATAGCTTCCTATTTCAAGTGGAAATTGTATAAGGTTCCCCCCCAACTGTTCACATCTTAACTGCTTCAAAAGCAGGAGAGCCCTTTATTCAGGAGATGAATGAGCTGACATTTTGATGTTTCAAACAGGATGGCAAATCACATTCAATCATTAAAAATGTTTTATGTAATAAATTGTTTAGATATCCACACAGATATGCGATGTCTAATCCATAGTATTGTCTCCTTTCAAGTCTGTATCTGCCAAACTCATGACAAGAGTTTGATTTTATCATAATGATTACACAGAGGTTCATAAAACCTTAGGAGAAAGGCCTTTGTCTTTTTATTGGTATGGCCCTGTATTAAACCCCTCCCAGAAGGTTTGAGGGAACAGTCTTGGGTGATTCTTTGACTTGCAAAATGCCTTTATGTGCAAATGTCATACTTTTCTGCTGTACCAGATGTATAGAGGTTATGTAGATGTGTCAGGGCAGCCATATATTTTTGATAGTCCTGACAAGAATAAGTGAAATAGATCAGTTCTTCTTGAATCATGGTTTGAGGTCATTGTTTTTGCAGTCATTTCATGAATAGGAGTAGGCTTAGAACTCCACTGTCAGGAACTTAAAGGGTTTTTACATATATCACATTGAATGTTAACTGCTGTGCTTTCAAAATTATTATGGAAATGCATCATGGAAACATTGCATCACAGCTAACAATGGCAGCATGCTTCATATTTAAGTGACAAATCGGTACGCTTTTTCTACACAATCTATCCACATTTACCAAAGTGTTATGTACAGACAATTCTAACAGGCAGTGCATCTGAACCACAGCATTAAAAAAAACATTGGGCCTGATAAAGTACCATCTGGTGGCAAACTGGATACTCGTTCAGGGACCTTGAGCGCATTTGGAGAGTTCCTCTGCAGATCACGTCCCTTCACACATGGTGGACTGGGGCAGCCGTAATGAGGCCCATGCCTGCTCTCTGGCCTGAAATCCCCCCGCTGGAGAGGAGCCTGAAGCATAATTAACATAGCAGGCATTACAGGGATGACGTGTTGAGTAATCACCCACGCCTCAATGACACACCAGTCCCTGCATTTTGGCAGCATGCAGGTGAACTTGTAACCCTATCCAGGCCAGCTGCCCTTTCTAGGAGGCCATTGAACTTGACCTTTCTGAAGATGCTAGTAGCTGAGAGAGAAGACAAAAAGAGGCCTAAATGAAAAATATTGATTATGATAATGCGAAATGAGACTAAGAAAAATGATAACAATTACTATCAGGTTCCAGCATTTTGTGTGTGGAACTCCTTTTTTGCTACAGACCAAATTTACTGAGACTTGATTGAATGCAACACTAAATTTCAGAACATGAACATATGTATTATTGAAACGAATTAGATATCACACACACGCACACACACACACACACACACATACACAAAAACTCAGAAAAGCAATTTACTTAAGGGGTGTTCCTTTATTACTGAATGCTATTAAAATAGCCATGCCTTGATGGCCATGACTGCATGCACAGATATAGTACAAGTAATCTTTTGCGGTTTGAATTCAGGGCAGAGTGTTGAACAAGCCCTCCCCCGCTTCAGTGTCTCATTATGAGTTCCCCTTCGCCTCGTTGTTTTTCAATGATTTTCCTTGAACTAAGAAAGATGATCAGCTCATGTTTCCCATTGGAGCTACCTCTCATCCCAACCCACTTTGAAACTGTCCCCTGACATTCTAATTAAGCTCTGAATGCTGTCCCTGTGGGAGTGTGCCCTTCCAAAGCCATCCAGCCAGTCGCTGCTGAGTTATTTGCTCTGGGTTTGTGGGCAAACCTGATAATTCCCATCAGAAACAAAAAGGAGGTTCAGTTAAACCAATGAATCGGGGCCAGTAAAAAGATTGAGCCAGAAAGCAAACAGGTTAAAGTGCTATTACTGATGTGCTTATTGTCACCTTTTTGAATTTTTTAAATACACTTTAGCTGCTCTCCTCTTTGTAATCACTTCCTGAGGTCAGACTTGCACAGGTGCAAATGTTCAGAATGTTGTTTACATTTGCTTTACCCAGGCAATAACTGTGGCCAATTAGCAACTTCTTCTTGTCCCAGGTCACTTCCTTAGCTAATCCCTGAAAGACCATAATGCAGATGTTACAATTTTGTTTTAAACTATAACTAAAGCAATTCTTCAAGATAATCTCTCAACAGGACTTGATACTTTTCCCCAAATGCGTCAAAATGAAATGAGTAAAAAAAAGCAAAAAGGAAATACTCACAGCCTACTAGGCCTAGCCTTACCTCAGTTCATTTTATCACTGTCATATCATAATCTTGTAACCCTTGTAAATTTTTCATGACAAACGGACCTAGAGAAATGGTCCAGAATTGCTTGGAATAAAAATCTCTTCACATTAAAATACATTAGTCTTAAGATCTTTTTTTTGCTTCTTGTAATAAATCTTGAACTGAAATGTTCAATAAGTGAACTTCTATTTATTGCAATTTAAGATGCATTGCCTGTCCTTGTTTGATCGTGGCAAACAAAGAACTAAATAACCTCTCTGTGTTGTCAGTTGGGAGATTTAGTGAGGCCACATGCATTGTGATGAGTCCAACAAACCTCCCCTTGACCCTTCTTTATTAGCAGTCTGGACTAATGCCATGTAAAGTCTGTAAGTTACCCCCTACAATTATAAAGCTTGGGTATTGAAAGAGAGCTGTCATTAGCATGTGCTTAAGGACGGACGGCTGTGCAGCTTGGCCTCGGGACAGGAGGGCAAATGGTAAATTGGCTGTGAGTTGTAAGATGAGCTGGGCCAGGGGGGATAATTAGACAGTTTTGTCAGACATTGTTGATATAAATATGACCAGACTTCTCCTGTTCTCTCTCTCTCTTTCTCTCCCTCTCTGTCTCTCTCACACACACACTAATTTATTTAATCGTCATGTCAAACAGGTGGCGGGCAAATGTGAGGGCCATGAAACTGATACTTTGCTTCCTGCAAACTGACAAAAGTGCTAATTACTCATAATTTTCCTCCTTCTCCCACTTTTTGTTCCTCTCTTGTCACTGGCCTGTGAAATGAAGGCCAGTTTATTATTCTTATGAGTGACGCTTTCAGACAAACTACTAAGACAGTTCTGTATTTAGTCAAGCATTCGACATCATATTCTATATACTCAAAGTCAGCAACCTCAGAGGAATTATCATATAGAAATACTCTTTGGGTCTTGGATCTGGATTGTTTTTCCAGAAATTGCATATAATAAAAAAATGCTGTTATGTGTCTGAATAAAAATACCTTGTTTAGAATAATTTAATAGCAAAAACATCAAAAGACATTGAGACATCACAAGCATTCGACATCATATTCTATATACTCAAAGTAAGCAACCTCAGAGGAATTGCCATATAGAAATACTCTTTGGGTCTTGGATCTGGATTGTTTTTCCAGAAATTGCGTATAATAAAAAAAATGCTGTTATGTGTCTGAATAAAAATACCTTGTTTAGAATATTTTAATAGCAAAAACATCAAAAGACATTGAGTTAGACTAAGATATAGTAGTAGTTATATTTACTCAGTTAAAATTTTAATTACGTGTGTGCTTGTCTTTTTCAAATGTTAATACCTTGTTTATTTACCTTAGATAACCTTACCTTAAACTTATAAATGTACATTAGTAATCTACTGTTTACTCAGTTCCACTTCAGTCATAATGTATATCTTATTCTGTTGTTTGTACTTCCCATTTTCAAAATGTAGCATTTTGTTTTAGACCACAGGGATCACAAGAAAGAATTAGCACCTCACAAACCTCACCTCCAGTGCTGATAGATCTGCTAAGATGTTCTAGGTTCTACTGTTGTTCCATAGAAAACTCAGTACTGGAATAACACTTTTGACCTAATACTTTTTTATTTCTCATGTAATTGTAGTCATTATCTCACTGGATATTGTTTTAGGGTAACTCTACCTACCTCTGGTTAGATGTATGTTTTGACAGACAGATTTACTTTTATTTTTAAATGGGACAATATCAACGTCATATATCCATAGTCTTTGATTACCAATGTAAAATAACAGAACATCTATGTCGAGTCAAGATCATTCAAAAGGGTTGTTCAGAGTGCTGATTTATAAGTGATGAAGTACAGTATTTTCCTTTCTTTCAAATGTCTTGAAAATGCATGGCAAATGAAACAATCCACACTGGGAGAATAAATGTAGTATTTTGTTAACTTCATTTGAGTCTTTTTATTTTAATTTTTCCACTTGTCCCAGTTGAGTGAAATCCCTCTTCTCTGCAGTGCACAATGAATCCATTTTTTGAAACATTTTTATTTTGGGTAATTGAAATGTAGCATTACCAAGGAAAAAAATCAGACTTTTTAAATGCAGTTCTAAATGCAGCACTTTTTTATCCAGCCTGTGCAGTACTGTGTTGGGCCTGCTGTTTGTATTAAGTCATATCTGACATCAGGCATTGAGCTTTGTGTCCTAAGAGCTCCTGCATCCTGTCCTGTGGAGCCCTGTGAGGGGGTTTATCTGTGAAGAGGCATTTGAGACCACTCGACTCCAGGCCCACATTCACTATCCTGTAATGGATCTTTGGGGAAAGTGAAAAAAGGGTTGAAATGAAAAAAAAGCAGAAATTTACTACACCCTCATGAATCTACTAAAAAAGGTCTGGCTTTACCATCCCTTTGCTCCTATTTTTCCATTTAGCCCGAATGGCCTGTTGACCAGAATGTGTGATTATCTTGTTTTATGTCAGATGTCCAAGTGGATTGATGATTTGTCCAGTGGGCTGAAGGAGAATCCAGTAAAAAGAAGACCGGGCCCTTACTGGCCTGAATCTGGAATTGCTAGTGGTTTGTTGCAGGGCTGATGTGGAAGCGAGGCAGCAGTGGGATTGGACAGCCAGGCAGCAAGATGCACCCATGTGACATGCTGACCAACAAGCCACTGGGTCACGCTCCGTGCTTGTGGTTTTGTTCCCTTTTTTCTGAGGAGAGATGTCCATTCACGTCTGTGGCAGGCTCTGGTTTTGAGTGATTTATTAGGACGTGAATAGAGGCCATGCAGTTGGCGACACTGTCACAAATAGAGGAGGAGGAAACCACATCAGGACATCAGAAAGCCAAGTGAGCGGTTATGGGGATGGCCAAAACTCTGCACTGAGGCCCGTCATATGACAAGGAAATGAAATCTGATTCTCTATTGGGAGGGAGTAAACAGAACAGGAGCAAGTACATTTCCATCAAGTATAGGTTGATGAAGTCTGAATAGTTCATCCACCATATAGTGTGTGAGAAAAAGAGTAATGTCAGTTTCTATCTATTAACTGACAAAAAAGCAAATAAACAAAAAAACCTTCAAGTTATTGAGTCATCTCTTCTCACCTGTGAATTTCACTCAGAGATTCTACATGACAGTAATTTTTTACATATACAAGAATAAATGTTTAAACAGGTAGTAGCTAATACTGTTATAATATGGTATATTATATGGTAATAGCTAATACTGTTACCTAATTTGAACATTTGAATGTTTGACAGCAAAACTCACATCACAGATGGATGATAATGCTGTTTAAAAAATAGACACCAACTGTCATGAAATAATATACTTATAAAAAAAAGTAAATCATACAGATCTGTTTCTGAATTAAAATTGACCCTGGCCTGTTTAAGTAAGGTTGGGGCTCTTTCTTCTTCACAAAGGGGAACTTGATCCATGCTACACTGCTCACAGTCACAACTGAAGTCATGCAGTCAGTATGCAAATTACATATAAGTACAGAGGGAATCATAATAGAAGAAATTTATGTGTTTTATTGCATGAATTGTTTTTTTATTGTATTTATTATATGAGTAACGCAAGTGTCAAAGGTCAGAAACTAAAATGTGATGATAAGACTTCAAACTGTAATGTTTTACACTACTCCATTACAGGACACACTTTACTGTAACATGTTACATTGCACCTTGTTACCCCCAGCACTGCTTACATCACAGCAAAACTATTTTTGCGCATGTAAAAATGTGAGGTAAAAATGGTTGCAATTTTCAAATATTCAACCATGGACACAATTGTTAGGACAAATACAGGTTGCACATAAACAAGAAAGTCATCAACCAGTTACATCTGGAAGAATGTGTTATACAGCCAGTGATCTTCAAAGAGTGACATTCATACAACAAGTTAAACACACAAACAGGATGTCATTATGTGTTTAAAGTAGAAATTCAAGGACTATAACTTAACTGCTCTTTAAAATGGCTTAAGATGTCAGGCCAGGGCAAACTCTCAATACAAATATATGCACTATATATACCATAGTGCAGAGCCAATCCACAATTCACATAATTTTACACAATCCATTTGCATTCAGAAATACATTTACTGTGAAATGTGTCTTTTGTTTAGCCCATGCTTTTTAAGCTTTTTTTTACACAATATGAAAACAGCAACTACCCTGTTTACACTGTGACCATTTCATGAAGAATAAACTAATATAAATGCTTCAAAATTAGTTTTCTTACATAAATTTACATCAGAGTTAAATACGTTTTTATTCATATTAATTTAAAGAATTTATTTTTCTTTCCTTTCTATTAACATAAAATTATATTCATTTTT
The DNA here is from genome assembly GCF_904425465.1 of Colossoma macropomum. NCBI lineage: Eukaryota > Metazoa > Chordata > Actinopteri > Characiformes > Serrasalmidae > Colossoma > Colossoma macropomum. The sequence goes on along the minus strand of NW_023494795.1, from coordinate 33,715,817 downwards.
TTCTTTGTCCTACAAAGTTTCAATTTCAGATATACAAGGTTTTGTTATGACACCAACAGCATTTATTCCTAATTTTGTTCTCTCACCCTGTGCTTTGTGTATTGTTCAATGTAGTTCTGTAGTAATATCAATGCACTTTGTGTTCCTGTCATTGTTATCGATAGACAGACAGTGAGACAGATACAGAAGTCCAAAAGTCTGGGTTTCTTTCAAGAACCAAGAGGATAAAACCTCAAAAGTTCAGTATACAAAAAAGTGAGAGGGTATTAATGAGGGTTTGTCTGAACCCACACTACACCCCCAACCCCATCCCTTTTGTGGCAATAACAGCCTCTACTCTTCTAAGAAGGCTTTGCACTAGATGTTGGAATTTCGCTGTGATTATTTGATAGCATTCAGCCACAAGAACATTAGTGACTCAGATATTGATGTTGGGTTATTAGTTCTGAGTCAGAATTAACACTCCAGCTGTTCACAAAGGTATTGTTTGGTGCTCCATCACTCTGGGCAATGCAGCTTCACTGCACCACAACCCAATGCTGGGGGGCTTTATACCCTCTAACTGACACTTTGCATCATACATGGTGACCTTAGGGCATCTCGTTCTATTGGCAGTGCGTTTCAGTGGAGGTCATTCAAGCTGTGCATGCAGCTGAACACCCATGTCACCTTAAAGTAGTTGACTTCACTAATTAGGTGTGTCAGGATACTTATGGTCATATAGTGTAGACAGACAGACAGACAGACAGACTTTACTGATGTCCAAGGGAAAACAGCTCTCCCTTGTACAATTTCCATGGTGCGAAACAAATTCCTCTGACTAAATAAAATAATTCTGACTCTGACTTTGGTCCTGATCAATGCTGATTGCAACAAGATCCATCTTACACCAATATGAGAAGTCGTTAATCTGATGTAATTCCACTCTTTTTTAACTTTAACAATATTATAGCTGAGGTAAACCTATCGCTCAGGCTTGTTTTTCCTATGCGTTGGATCTCTCATGTAGAGTTTCCTTTCTTGAAGAACATGGGGTAATTCTGTGAGTGACGGTTCTGGTTCAGGAACAGCAGGTCGTCAGGGCTGTGAGAGAGTAGCGCTGAACTTCAGCTGCACACTACATTGAGCAGCTGCTCTAACATTTGTGTTTTGAGGCATTAAGCTCAAGTGAAGCACACAGAGTGCTGGATCACAGTAAGGCCCGTTTTAATTCAACATTCAACACTGGCTAAAACAGCCTACTACTGCACTTTCTTTTCAAGAGAATGACAGCATGATTGTACAGAACTGCAGGGATTGAGACCAGGAAACAAATTCACTTGAAAAGATCAAGCACTGCTGAGTGAATGTCTGAAACACTTGCAATTCATATATCAGTTATTGGATACTTTCTGAGGGGAGAAGAGAAGGGGTGATGCAATTTGCACATGTACACCACATACAAAGTGTATCACATTTTCGTTATTGTGGATTAGTTTGTTAAGCAATAAAACACAAGAGGGAGTGTGTTATCGCGAAATAACGATGTTATATGCCATATGTGATGTTATATGCGATAACACGCGATTCTCCAGCTCCTTACACTAAATTCCGAACTGTCATTATCACTGAGCAAGCTTTTTTTGTTTTTTATTGCGGCGGTTTTATGGCTCAGTCCGATTTGGTCAGACTCTGAAGATGAGACTACACGTTTGGCGAATGGTATTCGGTTCATGTCTGGCTAATTCCAGGTTGTTTAGGTGTTCTTCTGCCATAGCTGCCGACTGAAAAGCTTGCTCAGTGGTGATGACAGTTTCGGAATTTAGTGTAGTCTCATCTTCAGAGTCTGCGGAGGTTAGCGGAGTGATACAGTGTTTGTGAAAAAAACGTAGTGTTATGGCGAAATAACAGCACGGTTAGAACGCTTCTCAACCAATCAGCTTGCGTGGCCGGAACTAACTGTTGCATAATGGACAAATTTCAACTTAATTAAACTGTTCACATATAAACGTGTGAAGTTTAAATCTGTTGTTGGACATTATACAACAATTAGTTCCGGCCACGCAAGCTGGTTCTAACCGTGCTGTTATCTCGCCATAACGTCACAGTGTTTTCACAAACACTGTATCACTCCGCTGAGACACCGTTGCTAAGCAACGACTTTGACAGCTGTAGGAAACGCTCAAGCCATTTGAATGTTTTTACTTCTTACAACAAACAGAAAATGGATACTTTTAAGATTACATTTGACGTACAGCCGATTTGGTCAGACTCTGAAGATGAGACTACACTAAATTCCCAAACTGTCAGTTGGTCTGTGTAAGGAGCTGGAGAACGAACTGGAGAGCGAGTGAGCGGAGTGCGTTACTCTGACGTAGCAACAAGCTGCTTGTTAAGGAACTATAATTTGGCAGAAGGAATTGCTTACATGAAAACATATTAAATGCCACGTTCACGGCCCAATTTATTTATTTCTTACTTTATTTATTTAACTGTTGTATAAAAGCAATAGAACACTCGAGGTGGTGTGTTATGTGCTATATGTTATTACGCGATAACACACTCCCTCTCGTGTTCTATTGCTTAAACAACAGATTTGAACACAGATGTGAAAACAATTTTAAACATCTTCTACAGATAACACACGTTTGCACATTCTTATGCACTATTTATTTGCAGAATTTAATATATTGGAAGAAAATGTATGGAATAAAATGTAGCGTGTGCAAAATGTATGGCATATTTTATATTTTTTGTGTTTTATTTTTCAGCATGCATGTCATCTAACAGCATTGTGTCACTTACTATACATACACGTTTCGAGTAGCAGTTTACAGTAGTAATTACGTAAACGTAGTTCTAAATAATGAATACAATGCAACAAATGAATGTACGCCTTCGCCTGGTTATTGACCTCATTTATCCTTATTGCAAATGGCGTTATTTTTAGAAAGAGCACTACACACGCGCGCGCGCACACACACCCAAGCTTTTACTCACACTTCCTCCTTCAGCGAGAATCCTGGAACAGATAAGACGCCGAGGCGCTCATCAAGCAGCTGTTAAAACGCTTACTGGCGCCTGGGCCTCGTGCGTCAACACTTCAAGTGTTCTGCTGTCCACTCTTTTGTGCCCAGAATTCAAATTTTTTGTGTCAGTGCAAAAAGGGGGCTTAAAGACAGTGCTTCAATCACCTCAGCCATTAGCACAGGTCATTAAAAGCTTGGACAGGAGCGCTGCTGGCGACAAAGCTGTGTGCTTGCGGCTCTGTGGTGTGTGTGGCACTGCCAAACGGCCGCTAGCTGACGCCCCAACGAGGTGAACAAAGGCAGGAAGATCAAATAATGCATTCATCACATTCCCCAGGGCCGGGGGCCAAGTTCATGTCAAATCCATAATAAGGAAAGTATCTTCAGCGCAGCTTGTTTCCCCACATGCACGTCACACTCTGCTGGAAATCGACGCAGAGGATGTATTGATCTTCCTGGCGCTTCCTTTCTCACAAGCTCCAAACGGGCCGTCACATCGCAAATGGCTGCGTACACCGACCCTCCTCCCTTTTCTCAACTCCATTAAAACACACAATCATAAACTATTAGGCTGCCAAAAACAAGGCCTTTGTTTTTGTGTTTGGGTTATTTTCCTTTTTCAGAGGAGGGCTTGTTGCACAGTACACGAGAGGCCGGTAGTTTGTCTTGCTTGGAAAACAACAAGAGTTAAGAGGGTAATGAAACCTCAAGGGGCCACAATAACAGCAACGCTGCCAGAAGTAAGCCAGAAATACTGTCGCTGAATCCGCCTTTGAGTACAAAATGTTTACTGACGTGTAAGCTGCAGGCCTTTTTTCATATCCGCAGATAAAAAGGTTTGAGTATTATTTGTCATTTTTCATTATCACATAAGAGTTTATTCTAGCAATGAGGCCCATGTTTTTTCATGCTAAAATGGTCCATTCATCACCAAATGATTTGCTTCCAGTCTTAACAGTCACTATGAAGAAGTTCTAATCATGTTCCAGAGTTCTCAGAGATATGTTTGACTGATTGTTATTAATGGCATTTTGAAGTAAAATGCTATGTTCCCCTGTGGGCTGCTGCTGAGAGCTTCGGCTGCTACTGCGGATGACTGAGGAAAGCTGACTCTTAGTGGACATAAATGGATATGGCAGCTGCTCAATGCAGACGAATAGATAAGGGAAAAAAACAATGCTATTTTCTGCTATGCGTTTCTAACAAGTCTGAGAAAAAAATGTGTAGAATTTATCTGGCAAATAAACAGAGAGCATCCTTGAAAGGATGTTGAAAGGTGAGATGTAAAATTAAGCTAATGTATGGTTAGATATTTGGTTAATATCAATGTCTGACAGTAAAGCCTATATGATGACGTGTTATTTACCATGATATACCCACTGAACATTCATGAAAAGCAACTGCGTTTTTCCAACTTTATCAGATGGAAAAAAAAATCTTGCATTATTGCTTTTGAGTAGAATGTGATGAAAACAGCATAGACGGTGGTGGTTCTGTGCATCTTCCTTGTTATAACAGTTAAGAATTGATGTAGGGGCGAGAGCAGAGATTATGAGGGGTCACATTTTTAGAAACAAAGGAACTTACATTTCCACTTTGGCTTTCAACAAGGCCACAGAGAAACATATAAACTGGTCTAAGATGTTAGGACAATTCACCAGGCAAGCAGGAGATGAGGAAAAAAGACTCTTCTCCCTGATGGCAATCACAATTTTAACCCTGAAACAAGAAAGTGAGAGATATAAAGAGAGCAAAAAAGCATCAGACACATTTTCCCCTCAGTGTCCCGAGCCACCTCTGTTCGTCACTGATGCATTTAACATTTGAGCATTTAACAGCAGCTGGGTCAGCTGCTTTGAGTCAAGCATCAGGCCTTATCGCCTGACCTCTGGAAGTGGAAAACTGAAATAAACGGACCCGATCTGAAGTCAGAATGAATAACTGCATGTCAAATGCTCATTAATTAGTGAAATCGAGTTCTAGACTGGTGTAGGGCTGCATGACATGGACAAAATTGTATTGAGTTGTATTGAATTGTATTAAAATACAGGATTGGCCTGCAATATTTTCTCAGAAATAATTATGTTTTGTTGAATTACATGAATACATTGATTGGTCAAAACACCCACAGCAGCTCTTATCTGGAAGAGGGATTGGTCAGGATGCTTAACACACAAAGAAAAAAAATGGTTAGAGGGCTTATTTGCATATTGTAGCCTTGCCTGAAAGGATCCATGCCCTGCTTACAATAGAAGAAATAAAGTATTTCTCAATACTATACTAATGAAGGATCTCTTATTCCTGAATTCTTTCTGTTAAATCCTCTTAGAAGAAAATAGGAGATTACTACTGGATGTCTACTTCTACACTAATAGACTACTGAAAAGAGACAAAAGAAAATGATGATTTTACACTTTCTTAATGTAAAATAAAGGGATGTAGATGATCTCCCATAACCAAAATTGAGTGATTTTTAATATAAAATATTTTGCTGAAGAATATATTTCTCAAACCTAGGAATAATAGTTCTCTGTAAGACTTGTTGCTATTTTCCTTGAGAAGAATGCTGTGACACGAGATAAGGACTTTATGCCTAATTCCAATCTATCCTAGCAGGCATGGTGACAGCCTATATTACAGGACTTGGAACTGGGTATTTCCATCATTATATAACTGCATGAAAGGTGACCATTTGGGAACCTTCAAGGCCTTGGGCCTGACTGAGAGCTCCTCTTGCTGATGTCTGTGCACAATGGACACTAAATTGTTGACACTAACTTTGTTTCTGAGCCCATACAAGTCTACATTATAGTAGTTTTGATTTGTAATGATTGTAGAGTGTCTAATTTACATATTATCTACATTAAGGTTTTACTGTTTTAACCAAGTCTGTGGGAACAGATGCCTGCAGGTGCTCTATCTCTCTTTCTCTCTCTGTCTCTCTCTCTCTCTGGTTTTAGCCTGTTGAGATTATTTTTCTCTATATTTATCCATTCTTTAGAGTATGTTTACTTTTCCATGTTCCTGTAACCCTGAAAAACATTTTTCTTCTTATTATTAAATTTTATAATCTATAATCTTTTACTTGTAGACAGCTGGGATAGGCTCCAGCACCCTACCGTGGCCCAGAAGGATAAACGGTTTAGATGATGTGTGTGTGTGTCTGTGTGTGTGTGTGTCTGTGTGTGTGTGTGTGTGTGTGTGTGTATGTGTGTATTTTACTTGTATTTTACTGAAATTCAATGTGTGGTCTTCTCTTTTTAGTTTTTGGGACATATCGCATCACAGTAATCATGAATAGGCATTTTTCATACATTTCTAATTTTTAATCATTCAGTAATAAAGTACCCAACAAAATATTAATCAACTAAAACTGAGGTGAGTCAAACACTAAACAGTTAAGTCACTTGAAAGACAATATTCTAATCAAAATCCAATGTTATTTCACAGGAGACACATGAAACATAAGAACATTGCTCAAGTCTCACTCTGATTTCCCATGGAACTTAACCAGTCTAGGAGAGGTAAATGAGATTACGAAGAGATTTCATATAGAATGTTTCGGTAACACTTTACTGTAGGCTACATGACACCTACATAAGCTTGTCATGACAACTGACATAACCCTTCATAAATGTTTATAAATGCTTATTCCAATAGGTGTCATTTTCTATAAAGGGAACATTTACCATTTTTGAACAAAGTTAGCTAAAGTAGCCTTTATGACAGATAATGCCTATTGGAATAAGTATAAACAGTTATGTAGGGTTATGTCAGTTGTCATCACAGGCTTATATGGGCGTCATGTAGCCTTATGAATAGCACCCTACAGTAAAGTGTTACCAATGTTTCTTTCCTCTAATATGTGATATCAGCATTGCAAAGACCAATCTTGCAATAGCCATTAACAAATTACATACTGTGTAGCCCTACACTCTTAAAAATAAAGGGGTTCTTCGGACCAACACCATTTTTGTAAAAGAGACGCATAACTGAGAAGAACCTTTTTAAAGTTTAAAGAATCTCCACATAATGTAAAGGTTCAATACCAATTAAAGTTTTTTTCATCCCAAGAACCACTTAAGAGCCTTAATTTTGAAAAGTGTAGAGTGATGAGAAAACAAATAGAAAGGTGTATGTACATGTCTGTGTGTGTGAGTGTATATGCTAGTCACCCATTTGCTTTAATGAAGCAAAAGCACTGAGTTATTTACAGGCTTAAATAACTGTAATAAAACCCCAGTGTTTAACAGTCTGTCACAAAGAGTTCCTTGCAGCTGCATCTGTTGTTTGCCATGGGACCCCCAGCCAGTGTCCCATTTCCGCCCCCTCAATCGAGTCTATGCATTCCCGAGCAGCGGCAACCTGTGAACAGAGAGTATCGCATGCCATTATATAGAAATTCCTCTGTAATGCACAGCAGGAGGTATTATGTGATTTCTTAATTAATTTATTGAAGCAAATCAGGCCATATTATCACTGTTGCTATGGATCACCTAGGGACCTTCATTGGAAATGGTTTCACCTGCCAGGGAAAAAACTATTAACATGGATTACATAGTTTCTAATGGAGCAAAAGAGATTTCACTTGCTGGGTGAATTCCCACTGCCATACCTTTTACTAATCCCAAAGTTTGATCGACTGGCACCCAGCAGTTAGTGCCAAGTAAATATGCACCCAAAAAACACCATCTGCTAGCAATACCACACAAGTTGAGCCTGGTCTTGTACAAGGTATACTTCATAGTGGTTTTCATAAGATCCACAAAACCATTTCAATAAGCTTGAGTCATTTGTGTGAGTTATGAAGAACAGAACCACTTTTTACCTAACAAATGCCAAGTCATTGAAATACACACTGCATATAGGACCATATCAGCATATGCTGCATAGTGATGCATGAAACTGAAAATATTCGTGATTAAATGAAATACAATTATACAATTTACATGGCTGTATTAAAAAAATTAAAAATTACTGTTGACAATGAAAACATTTTCATGATGCAAATCTTGGAATCTTGTTATGCTATATCATTGTTCTACTATTATATTTTTGCTAGTATATGTTATAGTAAATACACTGGAATTACAGTTTTACTTTACAATTCATTTTTACTTGACTCTTAGTGCACCAACTCCCATGAGCTTCTGTCAATGAATCAAAATGCAGCTAACGCAGAATGGAAAGATGTGGAAACTGGATCAACATTCTGAGTGACAAAAAAGAAGGCAGAGGGGGGTATGTAAAAGCCATTGGTCAGATGTGATATGCTCCACTGAATTGGACAGAATTATTAATTTGAGAAGTGGGCCTGCTAAATCTATTAGTGTGTTATTCTAGGGAGGACTGAAAAAAGTATCCTACCCAACAGAGTGGCTGCAAACGCCTACCTGTTGTTTTAATGATTTAAAGTTGGTTTATTGTCCATTTTAGGTAAAGAGGAAATATATCGTCTCACAGAGAATGTTCTCCAGTTCAGAGAGCCCACAGGCAGGCTGCCACATGAGTTTTATTGCAGACCTTGGATCAGCTCAGTAATGAAATGCATTGCTTTAAAAAGCTAGAGATTCCAACTGTTCAATCCAAAAATACAAGTGGGCTTTTCAACTAGTGAAATGGAAAACACAAAAACACTAAAATCAACACTCCCCTCCTCCCTAATTCTTGTAATTCAGAAAATCTAATGCATGTAAAATATAAAAAGAAAAGTAATAGAAAAACTGACATGATACATATTAGAAGTAACATATTTTAATTCTAATATGATTTATCTTTTATTAGCCTCTTCCTTACACAGAAAAAAATGAAAGCAAATGTGTGTAATGATCTGTTTTTGCATTGGTTTAACTTGCAGCATGTAAAAAGTACTCACAGGTCAACAATTCTCATCATTTCTGTTATCAAGTACATTGGCTTTCAGTTATGCTAAATCTAGTTCAACTGACTGGATTTAGTGTGCTTTTAGCAGAACGTAAAAAACAACATGCTATGTTAAAAATAAAGTAGAGCCATTTCTAAACATTTGGGGGTCCTAAGTGACATCTTACTTGGGGGGGCTCCCCATCTACCCCAGTTGTATTATTCATACTTAATCTTAATTAAGACATACTTAATCCATTTGGATGAGGAAGAAAGTTCAAAACAATTGAGCTTACACCACATACAGCTTTGAATATTAGGACAAAAAATAAACTTTTTGAAGACACTACTATTTTGTTAAAATAGAAACCACATTTAATTACAACCCCAATTCCAAAAAAGTTGGGACGCTGTGTAAAATGTAAATATAAATAAAAACAGAATGCAATGATTTGCAAATCCCATAGACCCATATTTTATTCATAATAGAACATAGAACACATATCAGATGTTGCGAGTGAGACATTTTACCATTTCATGAAAAAACATTTGCTCATTTAGAACTTGATGACAGCAACACATCTCAAAAAAGTTGGGACAGGGCACCAAAAGGCTGGAAAAGTAAGTGGTACTAATAAAAAAACAGCTGGAGGAGCAATTTGCAACTAACTCACATGATTGAGTATAAAAAGAGCATTTTAGAGAGGCAGAATTTCTCAGAAACAAAGTTGGGCAGAGGTTCACCAATCTGCGAAAAACTACGTCTAAAAATTGTGGAAAACATTTCAGAAAAATGTTCCTCAACATAAAATTGCGAAGACTTTGAATATCCCACCATCTACAGTACATTATATCATCAAAAGATTCAGAGAATCTGGAGAAATTCCTGTACGCAAGGGACAACGCCGACAGTCAATATTGGATGCTTATGATCTTTGGGCCCTCAGGCGGGACTGCATTGAAACCAGGCATGATTCTCTACTGGAAATCACTGCATCGGCCCAGAAACACTTTCAGAATTCATTGTCCTCGAAAACAGTTTGCCCTGCAATCCATAAATGCTAGTTAAAGCTGTATCATGCAAAGAAGAAACCATACATAAACAGGATCCAGAAACACCACCAAATTCTCTGGGCCAAAGCTCATTTAAGATGGACTGAGGCAAAGTGGAAAGTGTCCTGTGGTCCAATGAATCACAATTTGACATTCTTTTTGGAAATAATGGACACTGTGTCCTCCAGGCTAAAGACCATTCAGCTTGTTTTTAGCATACAGTTCAAAAGCCAGCATCCATGATGGTATGGGGGGGCATTAGTGCACATGGCATGGGTGTCTTGCACATCTGTGAAGGCACCTTTAATGCTAAATAAAATATACAGATTTTGACAACATATGTTGCCATTCAGATGATCTCTTTTTCAGGAAAGGCCCTGCTTATTTCAGAAAGACAGTGTAAAACCATATTCTGCACCTATTACAACAGAAAAGCTGTATAGTAAAAAAGTTAGGGTGCTAAAGTGACCTGCCTGCAGTCCAGATCTGTCACCCACTGATAACATTTGGCGCATTATAAAATGAAAAATATGACAAAAGAGACCCCAAACTGTGGAGCAGCTAAAATCCTATGCCAAACAAGAATGGGAAAACATTTCACTTTCAAAACTTCAGCAATTGGTCTCCTCACTTCCCAAACACTTACAGAGTGTTGTTAAAAGAAGAGGCGATGAAACACAGTGATAAACATGCCCCCCGTCCCAACCTTTTTGAGATGCATTGCTGCCATCAAGTTCTAAATGAGTTAATTTTTTCCAAGAAATGGTAAAATGTCTCACTTGCAACATCTGATATGTGTTCTATGTTCTGTTGTAAATAAAATATGGGTCAATGGGATTTGCAAATCATTGCATTCTGTTTTATTTACATTTACTTACATTTTACACAGCGTCCCAACTTTTTTGGAATTGGGGTTGTGCATCTGCCACCTCAGGTGTTATTTAAGTCTTACTTACTGTAACCTATAGTAGCACTTTTTACAGTAGAAGAAATCAGAGAATCAAATTACATTGTGTGCTCTAATAAAGCTATCTATAAGCTGTGTCTTTAGTCATGGTTCTGTCTTTTCAGATCACAGAAGGTTTATATCCCACACAACATCTTGACAAGTAATGAGTTTGCTCTCAACAATAACACAATCGTTTTTCTGCCAGTATGGAATGCAACTGTGAGTCAACCTAATCCAGACCCAAGCCAAAATTTCCACTGTCTCAGAATCCACTCAACAGCACAGGCCTCCTAGCGTATACAAAGCTCACTCTGTACTGTTTACTAATGCTGTTGAGAAGCTCTTCTATAATAGGCAATGGCAATTTAAATTATATTTAGAATAAGTATAAATGATTGTAGTTTTATTGTGCAGATTGTGCAGACTGGCTGTCCTCACCCCTTTGTTTAAGAATTAACAAGGGCCAAACTTTCCCAGGGATGTTTACTGCAGTTACAGTGAGAGCAGGGCTTTAGCGGGCCTGCTTTGACTGTTTAAATGTGGCCAGGCAGCTGTGGATAGCATAAACTCATTAATCAAAGGTACAACTATATTTATGGAGCATCATGGAAGAAAAGAATGTCCAAGAAGGAGTGCAATTTGAGACAAAGCACTCTGTATTAGCCTGATGTTTACACACATTATGTTCACGCGTATGACACAAAACAAATCACAATTCATTTCTAAGATATTTTATTCCAAAGAATTTATTTAACAGTATTTATTTGTTGTATTTACAGTGTTTATGATTAAGGCAAATTTCTTTACAAGGAACATCAATATTGCTGGAAGCTAACTGTGCAATGTTAACACACTTTCAGAGAGTACAACAACATTCTTCAGCAGAACAGTGTTTTCTCTCAGCTCCACAAGATGGCAGCAATGCTAAACCTTTGCAATGCTAAGACCTTTGTTATGCGAAGGTTCTGTACGTCTGTATAAATTGGGAAATAAGTTATCTTCTATTTTATATGCTTTATGTTCTATATCATTAGCAGAATCTCTCATAGTCATCCCAGACTGTAGTGTGTCATGACATTCTTAGAAGCTGCAGCTAATTTTACAGTTGTCCTAATTCATGTGGTTCTGATCCTTAAAATAACAAAATTGCATATAACAGTACACCAAGGCAACAATAAACCTTATAAAGGACCCTTTTTCTACATTTTCAACCTAAAGTCCACTTATAACACTTGTGTAGTGTCCGAAATAGCTGAGCGTAACTGTGTGTTGTATTTACCCTTAATTAACAGCCTATTTTTGTTTCTGTGCCTTTAAGACCAATATGCGTAAATTATCTCTGTCCTGACCATTTTTTTTTTTTTTCAGTATAGCATCAAAAAAGGATACGGCCCTTTCTGTGGTCTCAGGTCCAAAGCTACATTATAGTGATGAAGAATCCAGTATTTTAATGTAGTTAATAAAATGATAAAAAATTGCATCTAATTTCTCTGGTGTGTTCAGATTTGCTATACTTCTTATTTCCTGGACCTAAAAAGTTCTTCTTGTAATTTATTTGTTTCTTGGAGAGGACCACTTAAAACCAGGGAGAAATTTGTGGTTTGTGTTTTTGATAATGCTGCTGATGTCAAAATCAAGTATCACAGAGTGCTGGTAGATGCGCTGTTATTCATGGTTCTACAAGGTAGCTTTTCTTTTTGGTATGGTAGTTGTATGTTGGTCATTGTGAACACTGACTTATTAGGCTTTATTAGTAATGTCATGTCTGCTATGAACATTGACTAAAATAACACTTTGCTTCTGCTACACTTGTCAGACTTGTCATACAATAATCACAAGTCTGATTTTAATAATTTGACAGTAATAATTCCCAAAGCACATAAATGCAATTTGTTGATACACGATATGACCAAAAGTACATGAACACCTGAACATCAAATCCATATATGCATGTTGAACATCTCCTTCCATAGGCATTAACATGGAGCTGTTCCCCTCTTTACTCTTACAACAGTCTCCACTTTCCATTAGATTTTGGAACATGGCTGCAGTGAATTTGCATTATTGAGGATGAGCACAGATGTTGGGTAATAAGGCCTAGCTTACAGTTGGCATTCCAGTTTATCCCAAAGGTGTTTAATGGCATAGAGGTCAGGGCTGTATCAGGCCAGTCAAGTTCTTCCACACCAAACTTGACAAATCATTTCTTCATGGACCTTGCTTTATACACAGTGGCACTGTCATGCTGAAAGAGTTGAAAGTCACTGTATGCTGTATCAATAAGATTTACCTTCATTTGAAATAACAGGTCCAACCAAACCCATGAAAACCAGACCATTATTCACCCTGCACCAAACTTCACAATTGGCTCAATACCATTTGTGCAGGTAGCCCACACTTAGCACTGTACATAGTGATCTTAGGCTTATGTGCAGCTGCTCAGTTTTAAAAACACAATCTATAACCAACAGTTCTTATGCTGACGTTGCTTCTAGAGACAGTCTAGAAATCTGTAGAGAGCGCTGCAACCGAATCAATTTTTATGTGCTACATACATTTTATGAACTCATGTATCTCTTTCCAGTTGATACACATTATGAATTCACAAGAGCAATACTTACAGTTGACTGGAACAGCTTTAGCAGGGCACAAATTTCAGCCTTACTGGAAATGTGATATCTTCTGACAGTGCTATGTTAGAAGTCACTGACCTCTTCAGTACATTTCATTCTACGGCCAATATTTGTCAGTATGGAGATTGTGTGGCTGTGTGCTTTATTTTATGTACCTATTAGCAATATATGTGGCTGAAAGAGAGAACCCACCATTTAGAAGGGGTGGAAGAGTGTAATGGTACCTTTTAGAGTATAATTAAATCACAGTTCTTTTACTTATTTTTATTGCATAATTCTTGTTCTCTACTTTAATTTTTAATACTTACAGAGTAAAAATGAAGGATGAGCTATTAGCACATAAGCATAAATGTAAATGTAAGCCTGTTTAAATGAAAAGATTTGGTTCTGAAAACAAGTAAAAAAACAAAGCAGAATGAAACAGAGCAGCCCTCAGATGCAAAAAACACTTCAGAGACATACTGTTTAGTGGAGCATGCCAGAGAACTGCATACATGAGGAACATTCTTTATACAAACAGTCATCTTCAAATGTTTTAAATAAACTGAAGAAAAAGACATTAGAATCAGCTGCCAAGCACAAAACCAGTCAAAATATCCACTTTTCACAGGTGCTGTATTATTTTCTTCTCATTTTGTTCTTTTAGAATACACTAGTGTTTGTTTATTAAACTTAAAATCTGTTGCGTATATTTTATTGTAAGTTACTGTCAGCTATCTATTTTAGTTTTAGTTAACACTGGCCTTGATCTCACCGTACAGATAAGACAACATTATCAGAGACCTCGTTCAGTCAGTTCATCACATGACTCAGCCTGGCTCTCTCTCTCTCTCTCTCTCTCTCTCTCTCTCTCTCTCTCTCTCTCTCTCTCTCTCTCTCTCTCTCTCTCTTTCTGCCTTTGAGGTTGCCTTCAATTGTGTGAGGTTGTTTAGCTGTTCCATTTTAACTGTCATATAAAGTAAAAGTTTCTACATTTTTGATTCTGTACCAGAACAATATACTGCAGTAAAGACAATCAAATAAATTGATTAAGTGACCCTTATTAGTCCCACAACAGGGAAATTTCACATCCACAACCTAACCCATCCACACAGTAAAACACCACATACACACTAGTGAAGACACACACTAGGGGGCAGCAAGCACACTTGCCCAGAGCGGTGGGCAGCCCTATCCACAGCACCCAGGGAGCAGTTTGGGGTTAAGTACCTTACTCAAGAGCACCTAAGTCACACACCGTCAGCTCAGGGGATCAAGCCGGCGACCTTCTGGTCGCAAGGCTGGTTCCCTAACCTCCAGCCCACGACTGCCCCCAAAGGAGTACAGACCAGCAAGTCTTTAGACAGTATAAAAGCTGGATAAATTGCTGTAGTTGCAATTTTTTAATGATGTAAATGTTCTATATGGGTGTGAGTGAATTTATACAGTCTGAAGACTATAACTGTAATGTTTTCCTCTGTAGATGTTGACACCCATAAATGTAAGCTAACAGTCAGGGAGCTAATGTGCAGTAAGACTGCCACTAAAAATGATATCTTTAATTGAGTGATCTACCCACTACTTTGACTCTTAATTAAGTAATCTGTTATTTTAATATAGGCTTAATTAAACAATAATAAACTCTGCACAGTCTTTCAGGGATTCTAAATGTCTTTACTGGAAACAGATAAACTAGGAGGCCTTTTATCATAATCTAACCATGACCAATTCATATAGTTTAATATGAACCTTGTTCCTTCCATAGTATGCAAAAATATGTGTAAATGTGCACTAGTGCAGCATACTCAGAGTTTTGAGTTGTGGGACATTTTTCTCATGTAATACCTTGTGTTGCTTTAGTTTTATCTGCACAGATTATTTTCAATAATGATGCCATGCCAACTCAGAAATATTTTTATGTTGTGATCGTGGATATACAAAAAAGTAGCTCAAGTAGTTTTCCAGGAACTTACTTATTTACTCTTACTAGAGTTATTTCTTTTTTGAATACTGTGAGGGGAGAGGGTCACACTGTGTTGGAAGTGTCTACTTTCCTTGGATCTCGTGTCCTCCTATGTTACCCCACCCTGTGTTTTGTGGTGGGGTAGCACTGGGCTGGGCATTTCTGGTCTTTGTAAAGATTCACTGCTGAAGTACCTGTTCAAAATAAAAAGCTCTCGTCCATATGTGCTATTTGTTCCATGTCTTCCTCTATGCTGACACTTCATTGGTGTCAGAACTGGGAGTCTGGTCGTGGATTTGCTGCCGAAAACAATATAACAATCCAGTGGTGTTGACCAGAGCCCTTCAGTGACGCTTTGGGCAGGTGGCTGTTTCCGGAGGATGACAGGAGAACAGATAACACCCCTTTTGACAGAGCTGAACATGTTGGAGAAGGTGAAGGAGACAGCACAAGCAGCTTGCCACACCAGCCAGCCTTTAAGCAGCCTTCGCTGAGGCAGAAAGGGCAGAACTCGATCTCGGCGTAGAGATGCTGCGGTTAACAACATAGAAAGTGGCCCTCAAGCAGCTTCCCAAACGACTTGTGTGATGGCAGTGCAGGAAAAGGGGACACCGTGCCAGTTAATGGCACAAACCTAAGCTGGCGGTGAAACAGAAGTAAGCCAGGAAGATCAGCTGCCGCCATGGACTTGAAGTGCAGCATAGATGGGAAACGGCTCACTACCCTCATTGACACTGGCTCATTGGTGTTGCTGCTACATCCAGGCATACTCCCTTGCACCAGAAGTGGCACACCTGTGAACTAGGAAGCAAAGACCATCCAATTGAAGTCCATCACAGGGCGGCGGTGTCAACATGAGACAGAGGAGGCTGTTCCCAATCATGGGGATGGCCTGAGCTAAGTGCATGAGTTCTGGCTTGCGCCTGTTCAGGATGTGTGCACACTCAGGCAGGACTTTCTCGCAGCAGCCAGAACTATGTTTGACCTCAGGAGGAAAACACTAGGCTTGGAGACAGGGTAAGTGAAGCTGGTTGTGGTGACTAGAGAAGGAGCCAAGGTAGAGAATCAGGGCTCTCTGGCAATGTGGTCTTCATTCCCTGGGGGGAAGCCACCAGTTCTGGAAGAGCTAAACACATAGCCTCAGAGTTTGTTGGGGGACCTTCCAGGGTGGGGCAAACTGTCAGGTCGAGGGCACCACAGCATTTCGTGGGTGAAACTGCCAATGCTGGAGAAACCGAACACACAGCACTAGTGCCAATGAATAGATCCCCAATGGCCATTGGCAGCGCACACAATCAGCAGCCTCACCAGCACCATCAATGCAGTGGATGAGAAGTAGGCAGCTGTTGTCACCACCAGTAGCACCAGACTTGACACTGTGAGCTGTAAGGAGTTTCATCACAACGATGGAGAGGATGCCCAAGGATCTGCTGTTTGGCTGCCCACCAGGGGCATGGGAGTATGGTACACCTGGAGCAGGGTACGCCAAGGAGCTGCTGTGGCAAGGACACAGCCCCGGAAGAGGACTGGGGGCACTTGGTCTCTGAGGAGATGGCCAGGATGGCTGAGCCTACAGGTGGGGCTGAGTGGCCTCCACCGTAAGGAACTTAAAGGGTGTGGCCATACAAAGCGCTTCCCGAGTATGCCATACTCCTGGTTAAAATGGTTAGTTTGTTGTGACCGCTGTTGTCGCTGGGAGGTTTAGTTTGTAGTTAATTAGATTGATTTAGATTGACCGAGGAGGGTAGGGTACAGTGTATTGGAAGTGTCTGCCCTCCTTGGATTGTGTTTGCTCCAGCATTACCCTCTCCCTGTGTTTCATGTTGGGTTGCTGAGCTGCTCATTTCGAGTCTTTGTAAAGACTACCTGCTGAGTAGCCAGTGCAAAATAAAAGAACATTCGCCTATACATGTTATGTGCTCTGCGACTTTTTCTAAGCAGACTCTACAATACTTTTACTTGAAATTATCAAGCAACACTACTTTTACTTAAGCAGAAATTTTCAATACTCAGAATATTCAATATTCAGAAAACCTTGAGGAAAGATGGATGTTCATGAAGATCTTGAATCTTACCTCAATTGTAGTACTCTGGAATGGTACAGACAGTCTTGTTGCATTCAAGAATGGATAGACTTGAGCCAAATCCAGGAAGTTTGTGCAAGATTCTTAAGAACTCCAATGAACTTTCTTCCCAGAAATGTTTGACTTGCTTGGCTGCATGACCATGACTTGTGCTGTGTAAAATTGCATTAAGACATCCATGCAGCTGTGCACGCCCGAGATAGATGCCATGGTGGCATATTCTAGCCATGGTGGCTGAAATTAACCACGAAGTGTGAACTTGTGAAGAGGGGTGTAAAAAGCCAAAATACTCTGGTGTCCCTGGTGTGACACAATAAAATTGACCTGAGACCAATGTATGATTGATGATGAAAGAGCCAGAACCCATAATAACAGGTGTTTTTTTCACTAGTACACCTAAAACAATTGAAATTAAAGACCTTCCTTTTTATATTGATTTTTAATGAGTCTTTGGAATGTAGTGAATAGACTTCAATAGCTTATAAATAGTGTGTTGGAAGTGTCTGCCGTCCTCAGACTGCATTTGCTCCAGCACTATCCTCTCCCTGTGTTTCATGTTGAGGTAGCGCTGAGCTGGTCATTTCTGGTGAGCTTGTAAAGAGGGGTGTAAAAAGCCAAAACACAGATGAACCCTTGTGTGACACAATAAAATTCACCTGGGACCGATGCATGACTGATGATTAAAAAAACAGAACCCATGATAACAGCTGCTTTTTCAGTAGTACACCTAAAACAATTGAAATAAAAGATTTTTATTTTTATATTGATTTTTGATTTATCTTTGGATTTTATTGACTGGACTTTAATATGACATAAATAGGTGGCTTTTTTGTTGATATGGCATTAAAATAGTATACAAACTATTGTCAAATGCAAATAAAAGCTTAATCTATAGTAACAATAACAATAAAACAAGACTCCCACACTCTAATGGGGTACAGCTAGGTGCTATAATCATTCCACTTTGACAAATGTTGGTGCTGGGTACCTATTTAGCCAAAGCTCCTAATGTTACACAAAATAAATTCTTAGCCCATCAGTCAGTCCCTTGTAATGGTCAAAGACCTGTGTTAGTCTTCTTTACCTCAAGTTCACAAGAAATGAAACAAAAAGAGGCCTGCTGGCAGGATACAGAGAGTGCAGTCTCCTTAGAAAGAGGATGCTACGCCTTGCTTTTTACCATTAAAAAAATGGGAATCACAATTTCCAATAATATAACCCTAAATTTGTTACAGACACACATACAAAATAATCATAATATGATGCTAATGTTCCAGACATGGCACAAACATGTTGTGATGTTTTAATGATGAACAGAGCTGTAGATGATTGTATAATAATTGAGAAAGCTGTATAGCATCAATAATTAACTTAAATAAATTAATATGCAATTTATCTTTTATTCAAAAAGATATCTTGCTGATCACATAGCCATTTATAATAATTCCATAGGAAGAAAGTACTATAACAAGATGGTAGTGGTAGTGATGGTAATGCTAGTTATAATGTTGCAGTTAAAATTGTAAATAAAACTTCAGTAAAGATACTACTGCAAAGAGGCTAGAATCGTTTACCTTACTTCAACAAACTGAGCTAGTTAAAATGATTTCCTCCGAAAAATCTCCACTTGCATGTTAGATCCAATTCCTACAGGTTTACCCAAAGAAATTCTGTCAACAATAAATCCCACTCTTATATTCCAAAAACTCTTAAACTAGCAGTAATTAGACCTCTGATTGAGAAAGCTAATTTTAATACCTGCGAGCTATCAATTTATAGATCTATCTGAAATCTTCCCTTTATATCAAAAATCCTGGACAAAGTTGTGGCAAAACAATTAAGTTCCATAAGAATCAATTATATGAAAAATTTCAGTCTGGTTCTAGGCCACATCATAGTACAGAGACAACGCTAGTGAAAATTGTAAACAATCTCTTATTATTCTCTGACCAAGGTTATGTATCTTTGCTAGTCCTCCATGATCTTAGTATGGCATTTGATAGACCACTCTATCTTACTACTTGTAGGAGTAACAGGAATAGCTTTTTCCTGGTTCAGATCTTACCAGACTGATAGCTATAAGTTTGTAAATGTAAACAGCGAATCATCTGTTCTTGCAAAAGTAAAGTATGGTGTTCCACAAGGCTCTGTTTTAGGGCTTATATTATTCACATTATATATGCTACAACTGGGTACCATTATCAGTAAACACGGCATCAATTTCCACTGCTATGCCAATGACACACAGTTATATACATTGCTCAAAAAAAAAAGGGAACACTTAAACAACACAATATAACTCCAAGTAAATCAAACTTCTGTGAAATCAAACTGTCCACTTAGGAAGCAACACTGATTGACAATCAATTTCACATGCTGTTGTGCAAATGGAATAGACAACAGGTGGAAATCATTGGCGATTAGCAAGACACACTCAATAAAGGAGTGGTTCTGCAGGTGGGGACCACAGACCACTTCTCAGTACCTATGCTTTCTGGCTGATGTTTTGGTCACTTTTGAATGTTGGTGGTGCTTTCACACTCGTGGTAGCATGAGACGGACTCTACAACCCACACAAGTGGCTCAGGCAGTGCAGCTCATCCAGGATGGCACATCAATGTGAGCTGTGGCAAGAAGGTTTGCTGTGTCTGTCAGCGTAGTGTCCAGAGCCTGGAGGCGCTACCAGGAGACAGGCCAGTACACCAGGAGACGTGGAGGAGGCCGTAGGAGGGCAACAACCCAGCAGCAGGACCGCTACCTCCGCCTTTGTGCAAGGAGGAACAGGAGGAGCACTCCCAGAGCCCTGCAAAATGATCTCCAGCAGGCCACAAATGTGCATGTGTCTGCACAAACGGTTAGAAACTGACTCCATGAGGATGGTATGAGGGCCCGACGTCCACAGATGGGGGTTGTGCTCACAGCCCAACACCGTGCAGGACGCTTGGCATTTGCCAGAGAACACCAGGATTAGCAAATTCGCCACTGGCGCCCTGTGCTCTTCACAGATGAAAGCAGGTTCACACTGAGCACATGTGACAGACATGACAGAGTCTGGAGACGCCATGGAGAGCAATCTGCTGCCTGCAACATCCTTCAGCATGACCGGTTTGGCAGTGGGTCAGTAATGGTGTGGGGTGGCATTTCTTTGGAGGGCCGCACAGCCCTCCATGTGCTCGCCAGAGGTAGCCTGACTGCCATTAGGTACTGAGATGAGATCCTCAGACCCCTTGTGAGACCATATGCTGGTGCGGTTGGCCCTGGGTTCCTCCTAATGCAGGACAATGCTAGACCTCATGTGGCTGGAGTGTGTCAGCAGTTCCTGCAAGATGAAGGCATTGAAGCTATGGACTGGCCCGCCCGTTCCCCAGACCTGAATCCGATTGAGCACATCTGGGACATCATGTCTCACTCCATCCACCAACATCACGTTGCACCACAGACTGTCCAGGAGTTGGCGGATGCTTTAGTCCAGGTCTGGGAGGAGATCCCTCAGGAGACCATCCACCACCTCATCAGGAGCATGCCCAGGCGTTGTAGGGAGGTCATACAGGCACGTGGAGGCCACACACAATACTGAGCCTCATTTTGACTTGTTTTAAGGACATTACATCAAAGTTGGATCAGCCTGTAGTGTGTTTTTCCACTTTAATTTTGTGTGTGACTCCAAATCCAGGTCTCCATTGGTTAATAAATTTGATTTCCATTGATGATTTTTGTGTGATTTTGTTGTCAGCACATTCAACTTTGTACAGAACAAAGTATTCAATGAGAATATTTAATTCATTCGGATGTGTTATTTGAGTGTTCCCTTTATTTTTTTGAGCAGTGTATATCAGCCAAACCAGATGATAAACTTCAACTTAACAATATTGAAGACTGTATAAAAGACATAAAAGACTGGATGTCGAATAACTTTCCCCTACTCAACTGAAGCAAAACAGAGGTTCTTCTTCTTGGTCCAAAAGCTAGAAACAAACTATCTAATTTAACAATTAAATTTAATAGTTTCTCAGTTCCATCAGGTACATCTGTAAAAAATCTTGGAGTCATGATAGATCCTGATCTGTCTTTTGATGCACATATAACAAATATGACTGGAATTCCTGCATCTCAGCAATATTGCTCAATTAAGAAATGCATTTTCTCTACAGGATGCAGAAAAACTAGTTCATGCATTTATTACCTCAAGGCTGGATTACTGTAATGCCCTGCTGTCTGGATGTTCCAGCAAAAGTCTTAACAAGCTTCAGGTAGTCCAGAACGCTGCGGCCAGAGTTCTCAAAAGCCAGAAAGTTTGACCATATCAGTCCAGTTTTATCAACCCTACACTGGTTGCCAGTTAAATTTCGCATTGATTACAATTTTTTTTACTGACATATAAAGCTCTAAATGGCCTCGCCCCTCATTACCTAAGTGAATTTCTCTCTTATTATGAACCATCACACCTACTTAGATCACAAGGTGCTGGCTTACTATTACTACTTAGAATTAATAGTTACATCAGGGGGTAGAGCCTTCTTATGCAAAGCCCCCCAACTTTCATGGACATAGTGTAGTATGGCAAACTGGGAGTGTTGGTGCTGTCATTCCACTGTTCTCACTCATTCACTCAGGTTTGCTGACGGTGGAGCGAAGGGGTGCTGACATCTCAGGGAGCCCTCATGTCTCTGTTACCTTCTGGCTCTCCCTTTTAGTTAGGCTGTAATAACTACACCTGCCAGAGTCTCTGCTGCACTCTTTTAACCCTGTAAACTGTAATCAGTCACTCTTTACAGAAGTAACTTTCTGTGTGTTTCCTTTTTCTTTGCTGAGTTGAACAGCTGCCAGTCTGTGCAGTTTGTGCTTCTTCTTCCTTAATCGAGTGCCCACTTCTCGCCAACCTTCTGGACCAGTTTGACCACAACGGAGCTTCTCGCTCTTAGGGAGCTTCTCGCTCTTAGGGAGTGAGGTGTATTTAGAAGAATAGTTTTATAAAAGAAGGTGAAAACACTCATAAACTTCTATAAATATAAGGTGAGGTCTGAAGTCCTCTGTGTTATCTGTTTTTGCAAGGTTTGGAATGTTTACGTTAAAGGGGCCCCCTGTTCCAAAGGTCTCTCGCTTAGTTCCACATAGATGAGATCAATTTAAAAAGGGCCATATGTGCAGTTTGCTTTTTCAACAACAAGTACCCTATATAAGCAGCTGGTTTATTCTGTTCTGGAGGGGACACAATTGGCACGGATCCTCTCTCAGGTACTTTATAGTGCTTGATATGATACCATTTTACTTTGTAATAAACATCTTATGCAAGTAATGCGGTTTCAGCGGAGACTTCTTCAGCATCTTCACGTCATCGCTACTTAATAAACAACAGGAGCTTCTCGCTCTTAGGGAGTTCTTAGGGAGATAATTATGTTCTCAATGTG
Organism: Colossoma macropomum; assembly: GCF_904425465.1. Lineage (NCBI taxonomy): Eukaryota > Metazoa > Chordata > Actinopteri > Characiformes > Serrasalmidae > Colossoma > Colossoma macropomum. Next base: position 33,692,878 of record NW_023494795.1, on the reverse strand, counting down.
TTTACCAAAACCTTTTAACATAAAAGATGGAAATAATTTTTGTAACAGTTTGCTGAACCTAAGTAGTGCCACAGTATGTTACACAGAACAAGTGCCGCTCCACAAACATCCCACCTTGGGAAATTAGTAAGGTAAAAGCTTCAGTGGGTCTCCTATGGGTCAAAAGATGTCACTTATAAGTGAAAGCATGGTAGTAATGCAGAAAAAGTACATGAGTGGAGACATAAACAAATCAATTAATAGATAAATAAGATAAATTAAGAGTATTGGAAATTAAACAACTGAGAAGTGAAACCTTTTAATGTGTTTGAGGACTAGGGCTGAAGTGGTTTGTTTTCATTTATTTTCAAGACGGTTTAAAAAGTATGATGGTTTGTGTCGTTCCTTTCACTGCAGCCATACAGCTGTTTAAAATGACCATTGTTGCAGCTCTGTTTGATATTCTACAAAACATTGTGCATCTCTTGGCTGACTGCTCACTACTCTGTTCAGGAAAAGGACTTTGTCATTTCAAGATAAACTGACACTTCCAAAATGGCACGAGTATATAAATAGCCCCGCTAATGTGATTGTTTAGAATGTCATGCTAATAATAGACGCAGTGCATGTGACTAGGACTAAACTAAGAGAGTCTTCACATTACATCTAAAAGTGGAGAAATTTTTTGACAGCTATGCAAGGGCAGATTTTCATACCAGCTCCCATTTCAATGGAAAAACATAACCTTTAGCCCACAACCCTGGCAAGCCTCAGTGTAGTTTATGTTTACTATCTGTTTACCATGCATACAAGTGCCCTTTTCAGTGCAAGGCAAGTCAAGGCAGGAATGAGTATGAGTATACTTTTATATGGTATGCAACAAAAGTAACAAGACATGACATTAAAGATTCAATTTTTTTTTTGCTATTTATTGTGGTTTTTGCACCATAATAATGGCAATCTTTTCCATATAAGAGTAAGAGAAATGCCAACATTAATGTTGCTTTTGTTTGTCAAAACAAGACCACAGCACCATGTGAAAGTGTAATAATACAAACAGGTAATTATCTTGGAAAATAAATGTAAATACACACAAAATGTAAATGGTTTCAGGGTGGCTACTTTCGTTATTGTCTTGAATTGGAATATCAAGGGGAGTTTTTTGAATAGCTATCATTACTTACTTTTAATAGATATCATTGCACTTACTTTTCACTTGTTGACTTCCAGTTACACTTAAATTTTGACATGCACTTACCTAGAGCTGTTTTATCTCCTCACATTATTAGTCTCGTGTTGGCTTACCAGGATTATGTATTTTTATCATCAGGGCATTTTTGGAGCATGATATACTGGCCTCAGTGGTACAGCTACACTGACAACTTTGCAGCTGTTGTTTTTAGAGAAGGACACAGAAACTGTGCTAACTGATAAGTTGATCCAGTTACACCACACATGGATGGCATCTGCACCCATGTTGAAACTTAACAAAACCAAACACTAAGAGAACAGTCTACTCTGAGGGTTTAAAACCACATAATGACTAGTGTATGCTTCAATAGTTTTAACTATAAAGTTAATTGACAGAGTCATATCTTGTTGATGTGTCATATTTTCTGCAGTTAAGTATAGTCCAAATTAGCAATGTAACAGTGCCTGGCACCTCATGATTGGGTCATTCTATAATTGTGGCTATATTTCATGCCCCGAGGATATATCTTTGGGAGAAAAAATGGGGGAAATAGAGGAAAATGCCCACCTTAAGAACAGTGTTTCCTGTAATGTTTACTGTTACCATATAATATACGTTTCACTGTACACAAGTTTGGCATGTAAAGGATGATTATGTTGATGCATAAATCTACATACAGTTATGGTAAATAAACTGGAACAGCAGACAGCTTCTTACCTCCCTCTCAGGGTAATAAACCCTCTAGCAAATCTTGTATAATTTTTTTCCAGAATGTACAATAATCACAGTAAAAATGTAATATTTTACAAGGAAATTGAGACCTCTAGTAAGTTATATCTTAATGAGTCAATTTCTGTTTAATAAACTGCAACAACAGTAAAACGAAACACATTTAATGTATTTTGTTAATTATTTAAATAGTTATTCTGATTAAATTAACTGCATAATGATATTAGGTGTATTTATTTAATGGTATAATTATGATTACAAAACAGATACTTTGGGTCCTAAAATCTGATTGGCTGAGCCACATTCAAAGCTGTTGTAAAATCCATGATATACACACACCTATGGCCACTTCACCATACTGCGCCACAGCACGAAAAATCCTTGTGCTGTTAATGAAATAATCTTTGACTCTAATGCTGCTTGCAGGAACCACCAAGCGTACTGACAAAGTACAAAAGAATTTTTAGTTTAAACTGAATGACTGGCACCTTATTTTCTTAACTAGTCTGGGCAGCTAGCTAACAGGCCACAACTCCATTGTGAATATCACAGGCTTGAATTAAAGTACTTACAATATGATTCACTCTAAAAGGGCAATATAAAACACTAAAGAATGTCCCTTGCATGACTGGCCCGCTTCAAATATCCATGTCTCAGTCAGAAATAGCATCAAACCCAGGCTGAATCCGAAATGGCTCTGTACTCCCTAAATAGTGTGCTAGCTATGAAAGTTCAGAAATTCTAGCCTCTACAGCCAAATAGTACATCATTTATCGAGTGTGGATTTTGCTGAAACTCTGGTGGTAATTTGGTGACCAAAAGTACTTGTAAAGCGAACGTTTTTGCAATAAATAGTGTTATCATATGTTCATTGCTATACAACAAAAATTTAAAAAGTTCACAAAATGACTGCAATATACAGTGATGGGCTACCGAACATTCTTCTCCTCTTTCAATGGTCCATGGTTGCTTGGCAACCACACAATATGCTAAAGGAACTACAGTCCTTGACAGAATATTTGTTTATTTCGATTATTATTTTGTTTATTTCGATTCAAAGTAACTAGCAATATAATACTAGTTTTTATTTTTAATTAAATATACGATCATATTTTACCAAATAACTTCTCTATAATAAGTTATCTGTTTTACCTTTACTGAGTAACCATTGACATTATTGTATAACAGTTCTTTTAAAGTTCTTTCACGTTATTTGGAATAATATAGTTATGTATCAAGATAATACATTTAAAAATAAATATTGATGAAAATGCACCAAAGATGCATTCTACAGACATGCAATGCACTTACAATTACAGAATGGCTGTATTTCCATTAACTTCAAACATCAAACTCAACATCAAACCTAGCTGATTCGATTGCTCAATATATAGACAGGAATCCAATATCTCTATGAAATCAGGCTAATGACACCAGTGGACAGTGTAAAGTAACTCATTTTTTACTCAAGATTTCACTGAGAGAGGAGTGTTACTTTTCAGCTATTTATTTCTTTTCCTCCCCAAAAGGCAATATGTGTCACAGCAACACAGAATGGCTTTCACCCCCTGCTTTTCCAGTGGGTGTGTAAGTGCTGAGACGTGTTTAGGGGATTTTCCATGTATGCAGTGTGTGGCATAATTGAAGCAGGCATAATTTATAGCAGTCTAATAACACTGTCATTCAAACATGGCCAAACTTTGACATAAATGAAATTAGTTACACAGTTACTTAAAAAACGTATTTATAACTTTTTTCAAGATGCCTCACTGTTCAATACTGGCTGTGGTGAGAATGACATGAAGTGATCCAAGAGACTGTTTTGACGGCAAGCAAGATTTCTAAGATGTCTAAGATTTCACCAAAAGAAACCTAAGGGTAAACCGATTTTAACCAGGCCCTACCTGTGGTTTGTGTGTGTTACTTCAGTGCTTCTGTCATGCATCCACCTAGTCCCAGTGTGGATCTGGACTCAATCTCCCAGACTCCTCTGGGAGATCACATGACTTCTGAACTTCCCTCTAATCATGGGCTGGAGGGAACCAGCCCTGTGACCAGAAGGTTGCCGGTTCAATCCCCTCGGCTGACAGTCCATGACTGAAGTGCCCTTGAGCAAGACACCTAACCCCTTATTGCTCCCCGGGCGCTGTGGATAGGGCTGCCTACTGCTCCGGGCAAGTGTGCTCACTGCCCCCTAGTGTGTGTGTTCTTTGGTGTGCATGTATGTGGGTGTTTCACTGCATGGATGGGTTAAATGCGGAGGTCTAATTCCACAGTGTGCAAACACAGTTGGCTGATGGTTCTGAATTCAATAATGCAGACACTCATACAGACTCCATCTCCCAGAATCCTCTGGGAGATCACCTGACTCCTGGGAGGTCATCGCGCTCCAATCAGTGCTCCAGATCATCGGCGTACTAATGTCAAACACCTGTATTGTTGGTCATATGACTTGTATGGTTTAGTTTAAGCTCGGGCTTTAGCCTTAGCTGGTTGTGAGGTATTGTATCCATTTAGCGATCTACTGAGCGTTCTATCCATTGTTTGTATTTTGTATATGACCTTTGCCTTTTGTTCTTTTGACTCTGCCTTTTTGCTCTGCCCTTTGGATTGTTTGCCTTATCATCTGACTCCTGTTTTTGACCTTTTTGCCTGCATCTTCGACTACGCCTTTGCCTCTACTTTTTGGACTGTATGCCCTGTGTTATGTACATCTGTTTGTTTTTGCTATGCCTTTGGATTTGACCCCTGCCTGTTTTGTGATGACGACTCTGGACTTTGAATGTTTCAGTAAATCTTCATTTGTGTTTTACATCCACGAGCATCTGAATCTGGTTGGCACGTTACAACTTCAGTACTTGATTGTAGCTGTACTTATCTCCCATTGCGCATTCTTTTAGTTGCAGATTGTTTGTGTATTGTCTATTTTATGTTCATATATCTTTTTTTTTTATATTATATATATATATTATATTATAAATATATTTATTTTATTGGATTTAATTTTATGCTGAATTGGATTCTGATTGTGAAAGCATACTTAATGATACCTTTTATTTTATGGGGATGCTAGAATGTATAAACGTATAAACGCGTCAAATAGGTAGTTTGGATGTATGGAATGTCAAGCAAAATCAATAGTGTTCAAGTGGTGGCAGGTGTATATGAAAATAGAATGATTAACTA